>NC_133649.1:176144949-177344949 GCF_009905375.1 Apium graveolens | reverse complement strand
AATCTTGTTGTTTATATTTTGGTAATTGTTTTTGGTGATGTCAACTCCTGACCCCGGGGTTGTGGCCGTCACATTCCTGATCCTCTTCCTCAGCTTCTTCAGGATCTTCTGATGGAGCCTTAGCCAAATACCTCCTAGCCTTCATTTTTTCAATCTCCTTTCCAATGAAGGAGTTGCCTCAGCAGCAACAGAACATACAGATTTCCTCTTCAAAGTATCAGAACTTTGAGCTGTTGTTTGTTTTTGAGAAGTAACATTCTCAGCTTCAACTATCACAGGTTCTGATACATGAACCCGTGCTTCAACTGTTTCCTCAAATCATCATAATTTATTATGGACCATAATTTTAATCAAAAAATTCATCAAAGAATAAAATTCAAATAGATGACGTAAAGATTAACAAATTACAATTAGAACATTCACAGTCACATAATATGAGAGAAACAGAGACTAAATCTTGCAATTAAGGGAAATTTCATTAATATATCAAACGAGTACATTTCATGAAATTTATAGATTACATGCAAAGATTACAAGATAGTCCTAGTCTAAGAATCTTAGCATCAACAGCCTTAGTCCTAGTCTAAGAAAACCTATCGACTAGTTCCTTTTGCTGCTGATAAAGAGCACTGCAAGACGGATGATCCGTTCTTGCTGAAGGTGAGCCTCTCTCCTTTCTTCTTCC
This sequence comes from Apium graveolens, assembly GCF_009905375.1. Lineage (NCBI taxonomy): Eukaryota > Viridiplantae > Streptophyta > Magnoliopsida > Apiales > Apiaceae > Apium > Apium graveolens. The sequence continues at coordinate 177,344,264 of NC_133649.1, read as the reverse complement.
AATTAATCAAGATGGAGCTGGTAGTCCATTGAAAAGAACAAGAGGTCTGTGTGAACCTCTTGTGGAACAGAGTTCCAGAGCTCTTCAGGAATGGCGGTGACATGCCACTCATGTTGTCAGTCATCACAACTCAACTCTATATTGAAAGTTTCATAGTTCATGAACAAGTTAAAAAGAACCATTTTTGTTTATGAAGAATAAAAATGATGAGAATTAAAAGAGAGAGTGAGTTTGTGAGAAAAAGGAAGATGATTTAGCTGAGATGAATTGTCGATTTAAATAGCCAATGGAATACGAAGGGACGCGAGGACTGTTTAACGATTAAGAGTAAAAAATAATGATGCCTCGTCTCCCTAGACTGATGTGTAATAATAACAGTTAGTAAAAAGTTAAAGCATGAGTTAATGGGCACGAGAAATAAATAATAATTACTGTGCACATGCAGTTTTTCAAGACAAACACATTTACCACTAACCCTTAATGATTATGACTGTTTTTATCTTACCCAAATATATTCTGATTTAAATATGACTGTTTCAGTTTTTACCACAAATAAGTCAAGTAAAGAATAATGCCACGTAAGCATCAAGAATTCCATCAGGATTTAATATCAGAACTTAAACTTATATCAGAATTTAACAGTCATCAGAATATGGCTTCTGAACTTAAAAAGTGAATATCTTTTTCTGTGATTCCTCATATAAATACTGACTTGTTTTCTTCAGAGTTTAATCATCAGAACTTCCATGATAACTTGTCCTCAGAATTTATGCAAATGACACTTAACTATTTGTCAAAAACAACTTAATCACCGCAGTAATTTTCATCATTCATATGAGTGAAAGTGTGTGCATTCGGCCGAATATCAGATAAAGATTAAAGTCTGATAAACTTCAGTACATCTTATAAATAAGGCATAACTAAGAAAAGCGCTTAAAATCTGTCATCAATCACAAAGTCTACTCAAGAACAAATTTATGCAAGAGTCCATTTCAACTGTTTGTGCTCATTTTATGCATCTTTTAAAATTCCTTTTTATAGTGGCTTCTCAGTGTAAGTGAGTCACGACTACTTATCAGAATTTATGCTGTTGTCAGAGTATTTCTCCAGTAATCAGAGAATGTGAAAACTCACCAAGAAAATTTATTTGCTTTTCTAATGCATATTACTTAATACCAGCAATGCACTTGGGTCTTCCCTTCCACATATTTACTCTAGATCTCAAAGGAGTACCTGACCTTAATTTTCTTTTCTCTTCTTTTCTTTTGATAAGTGAGGCTTATCAGCATTTAGTTCATTCTTAAGATTTACTGGCATCAGAATCTGACAGATAAGAAGCAAGAATCTAGTTTGTGACTTAGTAATAAGATACACAAAGTAAACTTGACTAAGTTCAAAATCAGAATTTGCTTGTGTTAATGAGTTTCCACATAAACAACTAATTCAAACATGGGATTTCTAGTATGTTAAAGACTACTAGGTCAGCATCTAGCACAGTTATCCTCATTGGACTGAATAGTCACAGAACATTCAAAACACTATCAGAGTTTAAAGATCCACATCAGATAACAATCAGCATTTAATGAATTCTCAATTTTAGCACAAATTACATGAAGATAAGACAATCTGTAAATGCTGATCATAAAGTTTGATGAATGGTGTAACACCCCCAAATCTGGGGTCGGGGATCCGGGTTGTCACGAGTTCCATTTCCCTTAATAACACTTAATCTTAATAAACAACCAACTACTACATACTGTGACCCCACAATATACACACACACCACAAGTTATAGTCTCAGAGATGAATACTAAAAAATAATACAAGTTACTTTATTCCGCAATTATATGCCATTACACCTTAAAAGGGTTTCTGAATAAATTTACATTTCTTTGCCATTATTACAATTCATAAAAATACATAAGTCTGGTACATCAAAAGTTGAAAGCCTAGCCTATTGGTAGATAGTACCTTGGCTATAATGGCATCAACGCCTACAGGAAACTGCGGAACGTTTCCTAACCGCTTGCGAATCGGGAGCTTGGTCCTGTTCATCTTTTCTATCTGTTGTTGTGTGATGAAGAAGAAAGCAAGGGTGAGCAACAAGCCCAAGGAAATAATATGTATAATAATTAACAATATATGAGCATTCTCATAGTACTCATGAAAGTCTTGGTCAAGAAGAAATGAACCAAGTTTGATATCTTAATGCGACGTAGTCGCAAAATATTCAGTATATATACTTATATACTTTTCAAAATCTTGGAAGTCCTCTTCCATGCCTAATATACACAGAGTTCCAGTTTATAACTGTATAAAAATATCATTGCAAAGTGATCTCATATATCTAACCATGTCTCAACGTTTTTGTGAAAATCTTTGTCATGCATAAGATAATCATTAACCAGATATAAGTTGAAAAGATGAAGTTACAAGATACTTCAATATGCTTATATCTTTTCTGAATACTACTTGAACTACCACTGTTCAAGTTATAATTAGTTTCAAAAGTTCATCACATAGATGAGACTACAAGACAAGATTTGAATAGATTAAATCTTTGAAGTATTATTGAATGAAATGAAGTTATGATATACTTCATTAAGTCCCGATATATATATCCACATATATATCTATTTATACATTTCCTGAGAACCTCTGTCATGTAAAGTATGAACAGAGTTTGTAACATCCAATGAATTTTTGGAAAGGAAAAGAATTGTGGCATAAACCCGATATCTTGCTGATCAGGCAAAGATACCAATAAGTAACCTTTTCTACTAGTAGATGGACGAATTCCCCACTGGTCATCACCCTGGTCGCAATAGGACCTTATGTTGGACTGCCACTCAGCCACTTACGCATTTGATGGACTCCCACTGAGCCACTTACACTTTCATGGACGCCCACTGAGCCCATGTTGCTTATGCCGACTCGATAGATGGACTTACTTCCCGAACGTTGGGTAAGTAATCAATTCATTTACCAAAACAGCAACCTTGTTGCGAATATAAAATACACCACAGAGCCGGATCCCTCCGGTTTTGAGCGAGTATTTAAATCCCCTTTAAAAGGAAGATCTTAAATATATAAAAAAATGAGTTTTGGGATCCGCTCTAACTTTTAAAAATCATTTTAAAGACTCGAAAACACTTTAAAGAGTGTTTGGAGTAATGCTGATTTAATAAAGTAAATCAGTCCCAATATATTAGAAAATATCTGAATATTATTATTTAAATAATATTCCCATAAAGTATAATCTTTATAAAAATAATTGAAGTAGAAGTTGTAAAACTTATACTTGAAATGAATAGTAAATAACTAAAGATATACTTATACGAAAGTAATATCTTTATTTGAATAATCAAAAGTAAGTTTGATTATCGACACATTAGTCTTTAATAAAATAAAGAATATTTTTCAGTAAATAATCGGAGTCATAGGTCCTCAAATGAATATTCAAGTAATATTCAATAAATAATATAAACTGAGTCATAAGTCCTCGAATGAATATTCAAGTAATATTCAATAAATAATATAAACTGAATCATAAGTCCTCGAATGAATATTCAAGTAATATTCATTAAATAATATAAAGTTATCGAATAACCTTATTCGATTAATAGTTTTGAAAACTATATCAATATATATATATATAAATATATATATCATATACTCAGGAACATCTACTCCCGGTTTTAGAAAAGGGTTCACCTTTGGGTCCCCTATCCTCAGGGTATACGCAACTACTACTTATCTCTAGTATAGGTATTATGCAACTAATAAGCATTTGAACCAACAGATATATATCAAGATTACGAAACAGACATGCATATATACCATATCACATGCTCCAATATATCGCAAGAATTTGCTAATAACAATCATGCATCTATCACAAGATAATGCATATACACATATACATCACAACAACAGTTATACGGGTAGAAAACTTGCCTGAGCGACTGGGGGTTACAAATGGCTTGGGACGAGTCTGGTAACCTATAAACAACATATAAGTTGGAATTAAACCAAAGTCACTTATAAACCTATACTTTAACCAATTTAGACTCTAACGCTCGCTTTGCGCTTAATGATTCTCTTAAGTCGCTCGAGTACCCTCGGCTCCACCATTTTTAATAAATTAACCATTACGAGTTTTAAGGCGATTCTTTCGCGAGTGTCTTACCAATTGCCTATTACACTTTACATAAATGTTTCATACTCCAATTAGTCTTTTAAGGTCTTTAACCTATGTTTCAAAGTAAGGCGAGGGGTAATGGTTCGTTCGCGAAACAACGTTACTTAAAACGGTCGTTTCTCCTAAACCGTACATCGGATTCAAACGAACCACATATCAAAACGAAGCTCGTAACATGAACTATATAAAAATGATCATGGTAAGAATCTTACAGTGAGTTCACGGGTCCTGAAGTTAATAACAAAAACAGTCTAAGGTAAATCGGGCATTACAACAGCTATGTTTACGCGATTACCAAAGTTTAAACTACTCCAATCAACCACCAACCAACTCATAACCATAAATACAACAAAACTTCACCTAAACCATATCACATCAGTCCATAACCTCCAAGTTTTTCAACTCAAACAACCACAATCAAGACCTATGAACTATAATCAAGCTTTAATTACCAAAACACTTCCAAATCAAATCAAACTACTAATAATCATAATCTATGCTTCTCATTTCACAAAACCAACAATTAAACTTACTAACAAATAAAGTAAAGGCTAGGGTTTGATGTTTATACCTTCCTTGGGAGGTGTTAAGTTGCTAGGAAGTCTTAGGAAGCCTCCTACAAGCTTGATCTTTCCAAAGAAATCAAGAACACAAAGTTCGGCTTTGAAATTTCTAAAAGTCCGATTTAAAGAAATGTAAAACTGAGGGTCTTACCATACCTATTTGGACAAGACTTGTGAACAAGAGTGGTAGGTCATCTCAATACCTTTCCAACGAGCTATAGAACACAACATTTGATTAAGTATTGAAGGAGATATGGCAGTTTGAAGTTGCTCTGTTTATTTTGGCCGAGAGCTTCTTCTTGCAAAGTCAACTCTTCTCTTTTTGATTTATGTTATTTGCTTGGTTGCTAGCTTTTGTTTTTGATTAATTACCTTTTTAACCATGAAAAATTGTGTGGTTATTAATCAACCACACCTCCTTCCCTTATGTCATGCTTAGGTCATCATGTGATATCACCCTCTCATACTTGTCCTCATCTTGTTGGTTTGATGACATCATCATCCCTAACCTCCTTGATTAACTCTTAATTGCTTGCCTAATGACCGCTGATCTGTTATACGGTTCGCTTAACTTTCGTTCTCGTTTATCGTTTGAGAGATCATACCCGGGATCTTATTACTTGGGTTCCCTTAACCTTTCTCAATACATTATATTCCTTTTATGATCCTCTCTTAAAATCCTTGAATTTAAATCCTTTTTATCCTGTTACCTTATACTAAATTCCTTCGGTATCTGGTGGATTTTCGGGAAAAATCAAAGTGTTCGGATTTGGATTCTGACGATCTTTACATACACTTATTTACTTTATGGAATACTAATACGATCTTACAATTTCTATAACAGTACTCCTATATAGCGTGGTCTGATAATTTTCCTTAATCAGCATCATCAGCAAAAGTTACTATTCATCCGTGTTTCAAAAATTCCAAAAATTGGGGTTATTACAGTCTTCCCTCCTTAAAAGGATTTCGTCCCGGAATTGGATAGAAAATGAATAGGGATGCTCTCTTAACATTGCACTTTCTAACTCTCAAGTAAATTTTCCTACTTTGTGGTTCTACCATCAAACTCTGACTAGTTTGATAACCCTTCTCCTAAGCACTTGTTCCTTTTCAATCTATAACCCTTCCTGGTTGCTCCATATAGGTTACGTCTGGTTGCATGTCTATGCGCTCATATGCCCCTATTTGTCTGGCATCCGAATTACACTTCCTTAACATTGATATGTGGAACACGTTATGAACTTGCTACATGTTCGGGGGTAGGGCTAGCTCATATGCTAATTTCCCAATACGTCTTAATATATCCAAGGGTCCAATAATTCGTGGGCTTAGCTTTCCTTTCTTTCCGAACCTTATCCATCCTTTCTAAGGGAATACCTATAACAGCACTAGGTCCCCTACTTCCTATTCTTTGTCCTTTTGTGTCAAATCAACATACTTCGTGTGCCCATCTTGGGCTACTACCGGCCGTCCTCTGATTAAATCTATTATATCCTTGATCCTTTGGACCACTGCTGGTCTGAGCATCTTGCGCTCTCCAACTTCATCCTATCATAAGGGAGATCGACATTGTCTTCCCTCAAGGGTCTTATAAGGCGATACCTCGATACTGACATACGATCGATTATCGTGAGAAAACTTAATCCGCGTTAAGTGATCATTCTAAATTCTTTCAAGTCTATTGCACCGACTCTCATCATAGCTTCTAGCATTATAGCTTTTGCTTCTCAATACCCATTCTTTTCCAGTTCGTAGTCGTTACTATCTTCCGTACATAATACTATACTGGTTACACTTTTGCTCGTTAGCATTCTATAACCTTTTAATAACCACGTCAACCTTAGTATCACGAACGTGTTAGAATCAGAATACCACTGTACTGATACTACTTCCTTTCTAGCTGCTTCTATCTTCGAAAGCTTGATCCATCATATAGAAGTAAAGGAATTTGTTGAGAGATCACTATGATCATGAACACTTGTTATATCGCATAGTTAGTACAGAAGGTGGCCAGCCTTTAGTACTTGACAAGCAATTAAACAATAGATGGTATCCTACTAAGCTTCTATCACACAGATAGATAGTCATTCGGCAATACCTCCCCTTCTGGAAAGGTTGTTCTTCTCAGCTTACATGAAATGAAAAGGAGAAAAAAGAACGAATTGAAGAGAAATATATATATATTAAAATATATACCGCCACAAAATATCTGGCTTGAAATCTACCTCTGAACTATAGAGGTTTATCATAGGAGAACAAAACTTATATGTATATAAATCAACATTAAGAGTTAACATAACCACGACCCGATTAGTGGTACTCAATCTCAACATCCCTTCTAATACAACTCTTACGGTTGTAATCGACTCATTACTCGCAGAATCATTGTTGCATTACTATGGTCCATCGCTGACCCACTGTAGTCATTCATTTTCCTTGGATCTTAATAGCTAACCATACGGAGTCCATACCTGTCGTATCAAATTCTTCTAAGGAGTTAACATAATCACCATTCATAATTCATGAAGAACACTTCAGATCCTGACGTACTTTCATGACATGAAGCAGATAAAATTGCAGAAGAGTTTCAATCAAAGCAACGATAGCAGGTTAATACCATTCCTAATCATATGTCCTCAATAAGAGACTGGAAACTCAAGGGTTCATTTAGTTCTTTCATAATATGGCCCTGGCTTATCTGAAGATATGACCTTCTAAGATAGATAGCCCTCTTACGGTGGTTGCATAAATTAAATCTTTACCAAACTACTATTATGGTTGAGTATCACACAATCATCAAAAGGAATGTCAATCCTTCATACCATAATACAACCTTCACGGCTTTAACCATCATCGCTGTATTCCTTTGGCACGAGCGCCTATAATTGTCCTCTTACACTTAAAGTGTCGGCCACCTCTTTGGCCTTTCCTGATAGTAAAATTTCCTTACAATCAATGTCTTTTAAATGATCTTCAACTAAATTTTTCTACCTCATTTCCAATCACTACTTGCCTGAAAATGCTCTTCCTTACGCTTTGGTGAAAAAATATATCACCATTTTCCATAAGTTATTGCCTCGGTCTTTCAGAGGTTAACATTATCACAACTGACTCTCGATCATACTTAGGGCATCTCTTATCTTGGGTCCTACATGTTTTCACCAATCTCGACCTTCATTGGGTCGATCTATACTTTCTTATGGGTCAACACGTGCCCACCTGGCATCATTATAATTATGTCATATTTCCTTTATCAAAATTTCTATTCTTGAGAACTTTGAATATTACTTTTTTTTCCTTGTAAAACCTCTTAGGTTATTCTTGAATCGTTCCTCCTGTATTCCCTAGATACAGGGCATATCAAAATACCATTTACTAATACCAGAATCATTGTCTATATACTTCTGAAAAATTTCTCCACTGATCCTTAAAGGTTGTTGTTACCTTAATCCTTTCCAATTCATACTGTCAAACTCATACTATCCCTATTAAGGGTGAAATGCCAACCTTTATGCATTCCCCTAGGATTCATTTTAAGTTACCGATGTTCTATCCTTAATTCCACCTTTAGAAAAAGTACATGCATCCTTCCATGGATAAATCAAGCCATATATCCTTGATAGATTATCTTATTTAATCATTCCCATCTCGATAGTCTATACCAAATTTCACAATAGTATCCTTATTCAAAATGAGGTCAACCAATATGGCCTCCAAAAGATAACAACGGTTATCCGCTTTTCTTGCCTGATTTAGTAATGATAACAGGGATGTTCTAGAAGATATTGGTCGTGTTCAACATGAACTTCTTCTTAATAAATCCTTATTTTCTTTTGTTGTTTATCTCAACAGTCATCTCAATATTGGGATATCTTTCATACCCGGCGTCTCCCTTTCTGGGTATCATGCCCCCGGTCTTACACTTCACTTTCTTGAAGGTCACTTCCTTCATCCAATTTTCCTAATTTCTTACTTTCTTGTCTCCTCAGTCTATCTGCGTCTCATTATTTATCCTTCGAACTATCTCAAGGTTTCCCCGAATCCTTCCAACTTGAAGGGGTACAACATATATATCTCTTATGCCTTCAACCATCAACTTTAACTCATGGTGAATCATCCTCATCCTGACGATTGTTAGGGCGAAAACACGCGCTAATATTCACGCAAGTATACGCGTTCACAAGTAATATAGAATACTTTCTAGTTCGTTCCCTCAAAGACTCAGACTAAATTATTGTCTAATTAAACTCACTCACCAATATATGATTACTTCTCAATGTTAAGATAATAACACTTAAAATTGTTGATTAAATATTAACTATAATTAACTACTTAATTAACCACTTAACTAACACTTCAATTTATCAATAATAAAACACTCATGAGATCACAACTTCATTATTACTTCCTTTTATAGCCATTGTTATTACCTTTAGCATGTGACAGTGATGATATTAATCGAATAACACGAAACTGATAAAAGCCAACTTTCATTGTACTAATACCATTCTACCAAGCATCCACAATTAAGATAGAAGTTGAATAGTCATCAATTATGTTGAGTTCCTATATGTCTACAGAAATTGACAACACAACGATTTAAGCACAAGTTATCCCTTTTGATTACATAGGGCAAATAAAACTGTTAGAGTTACCCACTAATCACGCACAACGTACATGAACCTATGCTAGCATGGCAAATTCTAAATCTCAAGATCCATCGTCGCTTCACAAGAGATTAACACCCTATCTTATATGTTCGTGACGCACATAAGACGAATACGCACAACCAATACTAGATATCATACAATCATCACACACTAAAGTATTAAACAATTAACTAAAGAATTCCATAATAAATCCGTTGCAACCCCATGATCACGATTAGCCCATAATAGAACTTATCGCCATCATGGGTTCATATGAAATCATGATAAACAAACACAAGAAAATAATAACTAAACTAATTATATTAAAACATAGTACGTCACAAGAGTAAATAAATCAAAGCAAGAAAACTAGCATCCAACGTTACAACGAAACAAGAATCACAAGAATATATGCTTCATCTTCGTTGCAGTGTGCTAAATCGGTCTTCTTCCTTATCTCCTTCGCTTCTTACGTAAAACACAATCTAAAACATAATCCCCTTAATACTCTCTGTGAAAATGTCTCAAATCTACCTATATAAGAGTCCCATAAAACTCAGATTACATAGAAGTTGGAAGCCAAACAGAAGTAGAAGTCTAAAATAATTTATCTTTTCCCCCGACCCTGCGCGGCCGCTCAGCATAGCTGCGCGGGCGCGCAGGTTGCTGCGCGGCCACTCAGCATTTCTGCGTGGGCGCGCAGGCCTCTACTGGAAAAAATCCAGGTTTGCTCCGTTTCTTCGCCGTAATCTGCCCATTCCTTTCCTCTCACAATGGTGAACACATGCCAAGGCTTATTCTTGATGATTCCTCCCCCGAAATGCAACTAATACCCTGAAATGCATAAACACTAGAAAAACGCATCAAATACACAAAATACTTGATTTCAAGACACCAATTTAAGCCATTTTAAGACGTTCTAAGTGGTATAAAATGCCACTTATCACACCCCCAAACTTAAATCGATGCTTGTCCTCAAGCGTCACAGACTCAAAAACAAATAAAAATATGCATGAATGCAATCTATATGAAAATGCAACGATCCCCCTTACTACAATTAACCAACCAAATTGTCACATCTCAACGAATGCAGTTAGACAACTAAAGATCAATAAACTCATGCAAACGGACATACAGCCAGAAACGTGGTGAGTGCAAATGCTTAACAGATATGCTTCGGAACTAGACCAATTACTATGACTAGACTATCCTCAAGGCAATCCTACGATTATACAAAGAATAAAAATTCTAGGCACAAAGTGATATACAACACTACAAGAACTCTGGAGCTTACTACGGAATCGAGCTTTTATTTACAACTCAAATGCTTATTTGACCGTGCAATGAGTGAGGTCCACAAAAGACTTATACAATGGTATCCATGTAACGAGCGTTAGGTTAGCGGATCCCAGACTCTAAAAGCCTTAGGTCACTAGGCACAAAGTCCCCTAAGAACTTAATAACTCGAATACCAAAGAGCCCACTCTTGATCAATTATGCAAAAAATATTTTTTTTTATAACTTCTGAGCAAGTGCGTTTCGCTCCATCTTGCTCAACCTTAGACTACTCGCAACATATGCGAGCCGGCTACTAGCCATTTGACGCCTAGCCACAACTAGCAACAACTTCCATACTTTTTTCTCCAAAATTTTTTCTTTTTTTTCATGTCTTTATCACTAAGAACCTATAATCGAATTCTAAGCATAATAAGTAGATTGACCTTGAAAACAACCAAATCATAACAACAATCTAGCCCTTACGCACTCTTTAAGACTTAGTGGACTTACAATTGTTTCTAGCATGCATATCAACCTACACAACTTAATATCACTTTAATGCTATCACTACACTTGCATCAATATCACAATTCAGTCGATAACTTATTGCAAAAGGGATCATGGTAAATGCATGAGCTACATGACATTCATAAAAAAAACTAAATGGCAAAAATTATGCAACTATATGAACTAAACTATCATGAATATGCAACTAAATGACACACACATAATATTCCTTAACTACCACCCCCAAACTAAAAATCTTCACTGTCCTCAGTGAAAGTAGTAGAAAGGAACACAGGGTATACCTACTCGGAGTCATCATCATCATCACCCTCAGTGGGTGGAGTATCAGGCGGTGGGTATACAGAGTCCTCACCAAAAACTGGCCACTGGATATCAGCTCCAAGGCCTCGAAAAGCAGTCCCTAATGCAAGGGTGAGCTCCTGAGCAAACCTGCTCTGCGTCTCATACATGGCATCCATCCGCCGTGAAAGCCTCCTATACTGGGCATCACCCATCCCAGCACCCTCCTGAGCTCTCGACGAACCAGCCTCACCACGCCCTGGCCTAGCCATAGTAGCACCTCGTGCTGGACGCCCTCCTGGAAGACGATAACCCAGCCCATGCTCCCCAGGCTCACCACCTGTCCACTCCTGCATCCCATTCAGAGTGCCAGAATCTATCGGAGCTGCTGGCAACTGCAACTGCTCATGAGCCGGCCAGTTCACTCCCACTGCTCGGCATAGCTTCGTAACCGTGGATGCATAAGGGATGTTCATATGCTTTGCTCCCCTCAAAAACTTCAGAATTCCTTGGTAGATAAACTCACCAAGGTCCACATAGTATTCCTCATTCAGAATTCCCCACAACAGCTGTGCTCTCTCAACTGTGACCTCGTGTGCATGCGAAGAAGGCAAAATATTAGCACAAATAAATGCATTCCATGCACGGGCATACCTGTTCATGGCGATCGCCGGAAAGTGACGATACTCATTATTGGCTGGACTGCGGTTCCAAACTGTGCCCGGTCGACAGAGAGTCGCACAAATCAAATCCAAGTCAAAATCCTCAGCAGTCTTTTCATTCCAGTTCTCCTCCTTGGGCTTCCTCTCTCACTGTCCAATCACACGGTGAATCGCCGCAGGATGATAATCAACCGTCAGACCACGGACTACAGAAGACCCATTCTTTTCAGCCTTCGCGTTCGCGTAGAACTCGCGAACAATGCTCATCGGTACTGCTTCGGGTGACTCACAAAAAGCTATCCACCCCTTCTCTGCAATCATGGGCAACAACTCACCATCCCTCCCTGATGGTAAAAACCCCCTCTCCTTTAGAATCGGCTTCCCCAACAGCCTAGTGTACTCCTCCTCTGCAGCTCTGTCAGTTAACCGAGGCCTTGCAGCAGTACCCCTCGATGAATCAGCAGTAGGAACTGTGCTGCTGCTGTCAATAGTGCGTGCTCTCTTGGGTGCCATTGATTCGTGAATAAAAGTGTGTAAGAACTGATTTTTGATGTTTGTGAGAGGGTTTAAGTGTAGGAAGTTTTGTGGGAGATATGTAGGATAGGTGTATGTATATATAGGGTGTGGATTAGATTAGGGTTTGGGAATTAAGGGCTAAAATGATGGGGTAGTGGGAACAATTCGTGGGTTTATGGGCTAAAACTGTTTTTGTGTTTTTGTTTGTTTATTTTTTTTCTGAACTGTAAAAAAATTTCTGGAACTCGACCCCTGCGCGGCCGCTCAGCATTTCTGCGCGGGCGCGCAGCAAGCTGCGCGGCCGCTCAGCATAGCTGCGCGGGCGCGCAGAGGGTCTCTGGAAAAAAAAAATTTCAGCCCCTGTTTTCTGATTTTTTTTGTGTTTTTGGATAGGTTATTAACTTCTAAGGGTTCCTTTAACAACAATTCATGGGTTGCCTCCCACGTAGCGCTTCTTTTTCGTCATTAGCTTGACGTTCCGTACCTTTCTCAAGTAGTCAACAAAATGGCACTAACCACCTCTCGGTTTGCCATGTCCCCATAGTAGTTCTTCAACCGCTGACCGTTAACCTTGAATGCTTGGTCCGAATCATTCTCAAAAATTTCCACCGCTCTATGTGGAAACACAGTTTTGACAATAAAAGGTCCAGACCACCTTGATTTCAACTTCCCAGGAAAAAGTCGGAGCCGAGAGTTGAATAAAAGAACTTGTTGCCCTGGCACAAATAACTTAGGATGTAGCTTCCTATCGTGCCCCCTCTTCACCTTTTCCTTATACATTTTGTTATTCTCGTACGCTTGAAGTCGAAATTCATCAAGTTTATTAAGCTGAAGCATTCTTTTCTTACCAGCTGCATCTAAATCCAGGTTCAATTTCTTCAATGCCCAGTAGGCCTTATGCTCAAGCTCCGCCGGTAGATGACATCCCTTACCGTACACCAACTGAAACGGTGACATCCCAAGTGGAGTTTTGTATGCTGTTCTGTAAGCCCAAACAGCTTCATCGAGCTTTAAAGACCAATCCTTCCTTGACGGAAAAACAACCTTCTCTAGAATGCGCTTTATATCTCTGTTAGACACTTCCGCTTGACCATTTGTTTGTGGATGATAGGCAGTAGCTACTCGATGATTCACATTATAACGCTGCATCATAGAAGTGAACTTACGGTTGTAAAAATGCGATCCTTCATCACTTATGATTACCCGAGGTGTTCCAAAACTTGTGAAAATTTGCTTATGAAGAAAATTTAGCACTACCTTTGCATCATTTGTCGGTAAAGCTTTAACTTCGACCCATTTTGAGACATAATCGACTGCCAGCAAGATGTACTGATTATTGCAAGACGCGATAAAAGGCCCCATGAAATCGATTCCCCACACATCAAAGACCTCGACTTCAAGCATCACATTTAATGGCATCTCATCCTTCCTTGACAAATTTCCCACTCTTTGGCAACGATCACACCTTAAAACAAACTGATGAGCATCCTTGAACAAAGTAGGCCAGAAAAAACCTGCTTGCAGAATACGAGCTGCCGTCTTCTCACCTCCATAGTGTCCACCATAAACCGTGGAATGGCAGTCTCGTAATATCCCCTCCGTCTCACAGAACGGGATACATCTCCTGATGATCTGGTCAGCTCCCTGTCTAAACAAATATGGTTCATCCCACATATACCACTTCACCTCATGCAGAAACTTCTTCTTTTAAGCGGATGTCAAATTAAGAGGCATTATATTGCTGACAAGATAGTTTACAATATCTGCAAACCATGGTTCTTCCTCCTGAATTGCAAACAACTGCTCATCCGGAAAAGATTCATTGATTAACGTCCTATCTTGTGAAGTAGAATCGGGATTCTCCAACCTAGAGAGATGGTCAGCTACTTGATTCTCAGTACCTTTTCTATCTTTGATCTCTAACTCAAATTCCTGAAGTAAAAGCACCCAACGAATGAGTCTCGGCTTCGAATCCTTCTTAGAAACCAGATAGCGAATAGCTGCATGATCAGTGAATACTGTTACTTTCGTACCAAACAGATAAGATCGAAATTTCTCAAAGCCAAAGACTATAGCCAAAAGCTCCTTCTCAGTAGTGGTGTAGTTCAATTGGGCACCATTTAAAGTCTTACTCGCATAGTATACCACATGGAAGAGATTTTTCTTGCGCTGTCCCAGAACTGCACCTACCGCATAATCACTCGCATCACACATCATCTCAAATGGTTCTGTCCAATCTGGTGCTGTAATAACTGGTGCCGTGATCAAACTCTCCTTGAGAGTCTCGAATGCTGCCAAACATTCGTCATCAAATTTGAACGGCACATCTTTCTCAAGCAAATTGCACAACGGCTTAGATATCTTTGAAAAGTCCTTGATGAATCGCCGATAAAAACCCGCATGACCAAGAAAACTACGGATTCCTTTCACAGAATTCGGTGGGGGAAGATTTTCAATGACTCCCACCTTGGCCTTGTCCACCTCCAGACCCTTGCTAGAGACCTTATGCCCAAGGATAATGCCTTCACGCACCATAAAATGACATTTCTCCCAATTAAGAACCAAATTAGTTTCCACGCATCTTTTGAGTACGGCGCACAGATTATTCAAACATTCATCATATGAGTGTCCAAAGACGGAGAAGTCATCCATGAACACTTCGACGTTATTTCCAATCATGTCAGAGAATATAGCCATCATACATCTCTGAAAAGTGGTCGGGGCGCCACATAACCCAAACGAAACTCTGCGAAAAGCAAATGTGCCAAATGGACAAGTGAAGGTAGTCTTTTCCTGATCCTCTGGTGCAATACAAATCTGATTATACCCGGAATAACCATCCAGAAGACAAAAATACTCATGACCCGCTAATCTGTCAAGCATTTGATCAATAAATGGAAGGGGGAAGTGATCCTTCCTTGTGGCTTTGTTCAATTTTCTATAATCCATGCATACTCTCCATCCTGTAACTGTTCGAGTAGGGATGAGCTCATTCTTTTCATTTGCGACCATAGTGATACCTCCCTTCTTAGGTACACATTGTACGGGGCTCACCCACGAGCTGTCGAAAATAGGATAAATGATGCCTGCATCTAGCCATTTCAGAATTTCTTTCTTCACCACCTCCTTCATGATGGGGTTCAGTCTTCGCTGTTGTTCCACAGTGGCTTACTACCTTCCTCTAGCAGAATTTTATGCATACAATATGAAGGACTTATCCCCTTGATGTCTGCTATGGTCCATCCTATAGCCGATTTGAATTCTCTCAAAATCCTTAAGAGCTTGTCTTCCTCACTACCTGAAAGGTCAGATGAAATAATAACAGGTAATGTAGATGAATCACCTAAAAAAGCATACCTCAAGTGTTCAGGTAATGGCTTGAGCTCCAAGGTAGGTGCTTCCTCTATTGATGGTTTGAGCTTCCCTTCAGCATTCTTAAGGTCAGAAGTACCAAGAGATTCAAATGGTATGTCCAGCTTTCGCTTCCATGGAGAAGCGTTCAGATATTGTAATTGCTCGTTGCTATCTTCATCATCGCTGTCAAAATCCCCCACTAAGGCCTTTTCCAATGCATCAGACATTAGCATGTGAGCGAGTTCCGAAGTAACCGCAGTATCAATCACATCCACTTTTAAGCACTCCTCATCTTCTGTAGGGAATTTTATTGCCTTGAATACATTAAAGGTCACATCCTGATCTTGGACCCGTATAGTAAGTTCACCTTTTTGCACATCTATCAAGGTACGGCCAGTAGCCAAGAAAGGCCTTCCCAAGATTATGGGAATCTTCTTATCTTCCTCAAAATCCAGAATAACAAAATCTGCTGGAAAGAAGAGCTTATCCACTTTGATGAGCACATCCTCAACTATGCCCCTTGGGTAAGTAATGGAACGGTCAGCCAATTGTAGCGACATGTATGTGGGTTTTGGATCAGGCAGATCCAGCTTTTTAAAGATCGACAACGGCATCAGATTAATGCTTGCTCCCAAATCACAAAGGCACTTGTCAAAAGTTAGATTGCCAGTGGTGCAAGGAATGGTGAAGCTTCCTGGATCTTTCAGTTTTTGTGGTAACTTTTGCTGCAGAACAGCGCTGCATTCTTCCGTGAGAGCAACGGTTTCAAGGTCATCCAGTTTCACCTTCCTTGAAAGAATAGTCTTCATAAACTTCGCATAACTAGGCATTTGTTCCAGAGCCTCAGCGAAAGGTATATTGATGTGAAGTTTCTTGAACACCTCCAGAAACTTCCCGAACTGTCTATCCAGCTTTTGTTGCTGCAATCTCTTAGGAAAAGGTGGTGGAGGATAGAGCTGTTTCTCCCCTGTATTAGCCTCAGGCAGAGTGTGTTCAACAGTAGTCTTCCTTGGTTCCGCCGCTTTCTCCTTTTGCTTAGATTCTTCTTCTCTAATTTCAGCTTCTACTTCTTTTGCCTTTTCAGTCTCAGCTACTTTTCCAGACCTTAAGGTAATAGCCTTGACTTGCTCTTTAGCTTCCTTCCTGCCTGGTACTTCCGTGTCACTGGGAAGAGTGCCAGGTTGACGATTGAGCACTGCATTGGCTAATTGACCAATTTGATTTTCCAAGGTCTTGATAGAAACCGCCTGACTCTTGCACAACAGCTTAAGTTCCTCAAAATCAGCTCTAGTAGGTGCAGCTGCACTTCCCTGTTGAGGATATGATTGCCTTGTAGCATACTGCTGTGGTTGCTAGAATCCAGGTGGGTTAAACTGTTTACTCACTCCTTGCTGATATGGTGGCTGAATAGCATTCTGATTATTCCCCCAGCTGAAATTTGGATGATTTCTGTTATTAGGATGATAGGTCGCTGGCACAGGCTGCTGTTGTCGCTGATAATTATTCACATATTGCACAGATTCATTGACAAGAGAACACTGATCTGTAGCATGAGAACCTGCACAAAGCTCACAAACCATAGCTATTTGATTAACTCCATATGTAGCCAGAAAATCAACCTTCATTGATAGCGCTTGGAGCTGGGCTGCAATAGCGGTGGCTGCATCAACTTCCAGAATACCTGCTACCTTGCCTGACGTCATCCTCTGAGTTGGGTTTTGATGCTCATTTGCAGCCATCGTCTCTATAAGATTATACGCCTCAGTATAGCTTTTAGCCCATAAGGCTCCTCCAGCTGCTGCATCGAGCATGGGCCGAGATTGGGCCCCCAAACCATTATAGAAACCAGTGATCACCATCCAATCCGGCATTCCATGATGTGGACATTTTCTCAACATTTCCTTGTAGCGTTCCCAAGCCTCGCACATAGATTCTGTAGGTTGCTGCGCAAACTGAGTAAGAGCACTCCTCATAGCAGCAGTCTTTGCCATCGGATAAAACTTCACCAGAAACTTTTGCGCAAGATCTTGCCACATAGTGATGGACCCAGCTGGTTCAGAATGTAACCAGTCTTTAGCCTTATCCCTCAGTGAGAATGGGAAAAGCCTCAACTTGATAGCCTCATCAGTCACGCCATTATACTTAAAAGTGCTGCAGATCTCGACAAAATTCCTTATGTGCATGTTGGGGTTTTCAGTTGCCGCTCCTCCAAAAGAAACAGAATTCTGCACCATCTGAATAGTGTCCGGCTTGATTTCAAAGGTGTTAGCTTGAATAGCCGGATGAAGGATGCTTGACTGAATGTCATCAATTTTAGGCCGAGAAAAATCCATAAGAGCTGGATCAGCTTGAACAATACGATCTCCCATGTTTACTGGTTCTTTCTGCTCAGTTCCTGAATCCGAATCCTCAAAATCTAACTTCTCCGGAATATCAAGAACTTCGTCTGTCTCTTCAGCTGTATCTAAAGTCCTCTTGCGAGCACGAGAACGAGTTTGCATAAACGCTTGCTAAAGTACCTGAAACACAACCGAAAAGAGTAAGTAACTACTACGTCCTAATAACTGAGTCCTAATGACCAATGATAAGTACATAAACTAAACAAATACGCCGAGTCCCCGGCAGCGGCGCCAAAAACTTGTTAGGGCGAAAACACGCGCTAATATTCACGCAAGTATACGTGTTCGCAAGTAATATAGAATACTTTCTAGTTCGTTCCCTCAAAGACTCAGACTAAATTATTGTCTAATTAAACTCACTCACCAATGTATGATTACTTCTCAATGTTAAGATAATAACACTTAAAATTGTTGATTAAATATTAACTATAATTAACTACTTAATTAACCACTTAACTAACACTTCAATTTATCAATAATAAAACACTCATGAGATCACAACTTCATTATTACTTCCTTTTATAGCCATTGTTATTACCTTTAGCATGTGACAGTGATGATATTAATCGAATAACACGAAACTGATAAAAGCCAACTTTCATTATACTAATACCATTCTACCAAGCATCCACAATTAAGATAGAAGTTGAATAGTCATCAATTATGTTGAGTTCCTATATGTCTACAGAAATTGACAACACAACGATTTAAGCACAAGTTATCCCTTTTGATTACATAGGGCAAATAAAACTGTTAGAGTTACCCACTAATCACGCACAACGTACATGAACCTATGCTAGCATGGCAAATTCTAAATCTCAAGATCCACCGTCGCTTCACAAGAGATTAACACCATATCTTATATGTTCGCGACGCACATAAGACGAATACGCACAACCAATACTAGATATCATACAATCATCACACACTAAAGTATTAAACAATTAACTAAAGAATTCCATAATAAATCCGTTGCAACCCCATGATCACGATTAGCCCATAATAGAACTTATCGCCATCATGGGTTCATATGAAATCATGATAAACAAACACAAGAAAATAATAACTAAACTAATTATATTAAAACAGAGTACGTCACAAGAGTAAATAAATCAAAGCAAGAAAACTAGCATCCAACGTTACAACGAAACAAGAATCACAAGAATATATGCTTCCTCTTCGTTGCAGTGTGCTAAATCGGTCTTCTTCCTTATCTCCTTCGCTTCTTGCGTAAAACACAATCTAAAACATAATCCCCTTAATACTCTCTGTGAAAACGTCTCAAATCTACCTATATAATAGTCCCATAAAACTCAGATTACATAGAAGTTGGAAGCCAAACAGAAGTAGAAGTCTAAAATAATTTATCTTTTCCCCCGACCCTGCGCGGCCGCTCAGCATAGCTGCGCGGGCGCGCAGGTTGCTGCGCGGCCGCTCGGCATTTCTGCGCGGGCGCACAGGCCTCTACTGGAAAAAATCCAGGTTTGCTCCATTTCTTCGCCGTAATCTGCCCATTCCTTTCCTCTCGCAATGGTGAACACATGCCAAGGCTTATTCTTGATGATTCCTCCCCCGAAATGCAACTAATACCCTGAAATGCATAAACACTAGAAAAACGCATCAAATACACAAAATACTTGATTTCAAGACACCAATTTAAGCCATTTTAAGACGTTCTAAGTGGTATAAAATGCCACTTATCAACGATCATATACTTTTCTATTTCTATTACTACGAGTCTTTAGGGTTTCCTCATACCCAACTCCCTTATCATTCCTCAAACTCTATTGCCTTTATATTCCTTTCCACTTCAGTTTCTTTTTATTTTCCTTTCTCTTATCATTATTTTATGAACCCACTAATCATTGACTTCAAACATCACATCGTTCTGGGATTCTTGTCATCAGAACGAATCTTGATAACTTTTACAACTTAGCTTCATAATTCATCATACTCGTCCGCCTTTGTTCTGGCTCTAATGCTTTTACACTATCTTCATAACCTTGGGAATTACTTTCCCGAAAACAATTGACTGAACTTTAATCAGTTTATTATAATCTCTTGCTCCGTGCCTTCCTTGGCCTTTCACCAGCGGGTGGTCTCTCTCTTAGGAGGGTAAGTGACAAAAACAGTCTTTTGCGCTTCATCAATCATTTAGAATATAAAATCATTTCTCTATTTCCTTTGTCCAGGCTCTTGCCTCGGCTAGGTCAACTTGTTCCTTGGAACTCTGAGAGCTTAGTGACTTAAAGGTCCTGAAAGAATTTCCCACTGCATTGTTTCCTCAGGGTGGTGTTTGGGAATAAAAGTATAATTTTTGTTTAGGCAGGTCCATGAATTTCCCCATAGGAGTACCATCCCGGTTCTCCCTATCTTGCTCGACTTCTGTTTTCTCAGTATGAAATGTTTCATCCTTCTCCCACAATCAGGGTTATTTTATACGTTAAAATCCGTGTTTTCCATTTCATTATGTTATGGGTTCTTCTATCTTGATGTCAACCTCCCTGACTATCACGTTCAGGGCTTGCTCTAAATCTTATTCCTCAAACTAGCTTTCATCTAAGATCTCATCTTTAAGCTCTTGAACATTTGGAACCCAAATTCTGTAGGAATACCTTATTATTCCCTTTTCATATTTCTCGGTATTAATCTTTTATCTAATTGTTGGCTCTCTGCATTCATTCATCACTTTTTCTGGCACAATATATTCTTTTCCGATAATTCGGACTGTATTGCAATCTCAAACAACTTTTCGGTACCGGCTCCGGTTACCTTCACTTCTATTTCCATTTTCTCAAAATCTCTTATAAACTCTCCCAAGGACATTATCATCTTGAGTCTCTCCTTTTTTACTAAGGGCATCAACCACCATATTGGCTTTCCCCGAATGATAAAGAATCTCATAATCGTTATCCTCGATTAGCTCTATCCACCTCCTCTGGCGCATGTTGAGCTCTTTATGCGTAAAAATGAACTAGAGCACTTATGGCTTGTGTAAATCTCGCACTTCTCTCCATACAAGTAGTGCCTCCAATCTTTAGGGCAAAACTATTGCCATGAGCCCAAGTTCATAGGTGGGGATATCGAATTTTATATTCCCTTAATTTTCTTGACGCGTACGCGAGTACCTTGTTGTGTTGTATAAGAGCACCCTAATTCCTTATGCGAAGCATCAATACAAACCACAAAATCTCCTTTTTCCATCCGGCAATGCCAACATAGGGGCCATCACCAATCTTTGCTTCAGTTCATGAAAGCTGTTCTCGCATTTCTCTGTCCATTCGAACTTCTGAGTCTTACGAGTAAGCCGCGTTAAAGGGGCTATTATCCTTACAAACTTGAACGAACCTCCGGTAGTGATCGGCCAATCCTACCTCTGGTAGTCGCCCTAACCATGGTCATCAATTCCTCAGTGGTCCTTTATTTATTCTTGTCACGATCCTCCACGGGACCCTCCTAAGCAACAATCCCTTCTAGGACAACATCCTCAACCGCTACATCCTCAATATGAACATCTTCCGGTCCCGTGTTAGGACGCTCTATCGGATCCATAATCTGATCTCCAATAAGTAATAAAACATCATCGCGTTGTTGCTCCTCAACCTTAGGGTTCGGAGTCCCACTACCATATACGATAACGAACTACACTTCTATCACGATATTTATAAGGGTTCCCATAAGGGTTTTAACTGTCAGTACTACGTTAGGTAGTCCGACTATGAACTTGGAAAGAGTTCTTATTATCTTAGTGAACTTATTATCTTAACGTCACATCATCTCTAAGGTTTATAACACTTAGCTCTGATACCATTTCTGTAACACCCCCAAATCCGGGGTCAGGGATCCGGGTTGTCACGAGTTCCATTTCCCTTAATAACACTTAATCTTAATAAACAACCAACTACTACATACTGTGACCCCACAATATACACACACACCACAAGTTATAGTCTCAGAGATGAATACCAAAAAATAATACAAGTCACTTTATTCCGCAATTATATGCCATTACACCTTAAAAGAGTTTCTGAATAAATTTACATTTCTTTGCCATTATTACAATTCATAAATATACATAAGTCTGGTACATCAAAAGTTGAAAGCCTAGCCTATTGGTAGATAGTACCTCGGCTATAATGGCATCAACGCCTACAGGAAACTGCGGAACGTTTCCTAACCGCTTGCGAATCGGGAGCTTGGTCCTGTTCATCTTTTCTATCTGTTGTTGTGTGATGAAGAAGAAAGCAAGGGTGAGCAACAAGCCCACCGGAATAATATGTATAATAATTAACAATATATGAGCATTCTCATAGTACTCATGAAAGTCTTGGTCAAGAAGAAATGAACCAAGTTTGATATCTTAATGCGACGAAGTCGCAAAATATTCAGTATATATACTTATATACTTTTCAAAATCTTGGAAGTCCTCTTCCATGCCTAATATACACAGAGTTCCAGTTTATAACTGTATAAAAATATCGTTGCAAGGTGATCTCATATATCTAACCTTGTCTCAACGTTTTTGTGAAAATCTTTGTCATGCATAAGATAATCATTAACCAGATATAAGTTGAAAAGATGAAGTTACAAGATACTTCAATATGCTTATATATTTTCCGAATACTACTTGAACTACCACCGTTCAAGTTATAATTAGTTTCAAAAGTTCATCACATAGATGAGACTACAAGACAAAATTTGAATAGATTAAATCTTTGAAGTATTATTGAATGAAATGAAGTTATGATATACTTCATTAAGTCCCGATATATATATATCCACATATATATCTCTTTATATATTTCCTGAGAACCTCTGTCAGGCAAAGATATGAACAGAGTTTGTAACATCCAATGAATTTTTGGAAAGGAAAAGAATTGTGGCATAAACCCGATATCTTGCTGATCAGGCAAAGATACCAATAAGTAACCTTTTCTACTAGTAGATGGACGAATTCCCCACTGGTCATCACCCTGGTCGCAATAGGACCTTATGCTGGACTGCCACTCAGCCACTTACGCATTTGATGGACTCCCACTGAGCCACTTACACTTTCATGGACGCCCACTGAGCCCATGTTGCTTATGCCGACTCGATAGATGGACTTACTTCCCGAACGTTGGGTAAGTAATCAATTCATTTACCAAAACAGCAACCTTGTTGCGAATATAAAATACACCACAGAGCCGGATCCCTCCGGTTTTGAGCGAGTATTTAAATCCCCTTTAAAAGGAAGATCTTAAATATATAAAAAAATGAGTTTTGGGATCCGCTCTAACTTTTAAAAATCATTTTAAAGACTCGAAAACACTTTAAAGAGTGTTTGGAGTAATGCTGATTTAATAAAGTAAATCAGTCCCAATATATTAGAAAATATCTGAATATTATTATTTAAATAATATTCCCATAAAGAATAATCTTTATAAAAATAATTGAAGTAGAAGTTGTAAAACTTATACTTGAAATGAATAGTAAATAACTAAAGATATACTTATACGAAAGTAATATCTTTATTTGAATAATCAAAAGTAAGTTTGATTATCGACACATTATTCTTTAATAAAATAAAGAATATTATTCAGTAAATAATCGGAGTCATTGGTCCTCAAATGAATATTCAAGTAATATTCAATAAATAATATAAACTGAGTCATAAGTCCTCGAATGAATATTCAAGTAATATTCAATAAATAATATAAACTGAATCATAAGTCCTCGAATGAATATTCATGTAATATTCATTAAATAATATAAAGTTATCGAATAACCTTATTCGATTAATAGTTTTGAAAACTATAAAACTATATTGATATAGTTTTGAAAACTATATCAATATATATATATATAAATATATATATATATATCATATACTCGGGAACATCTACTCCCGGTTTTAGAAAAGGGTTCACCTTTGGTCCCCTATCCTCAGGGTATACGCAACTACTACTTATCTCTAGTATAGGTATTATGCAACTAATAAGCATTTGAACCAACAGATATATATCAAGATTACGAAACAGACATGCATATATACCATATCACATGCTCCAATATATCGCAAGAATTTGCTAATAACAATCATGCATCTATCACAAGATAATGCATATACACATATACATCACAACAACAGTTATACGGGTAGAAAACTTGTTTGAGCGACTGGGGGTTATAAATGGCTTGGGACGAGTCTGGTAACCTATAAACAACATATAAGGTGGAATTAAACCAAAGTCACTTATAAACCTATACTTTAACCAATTTAGACTCTAACGCTCGCTTTGCGCTTAATGATTCTCTTAAGTCGCTCGAGTACCCTCGGCTCCACCATTTTTAATAAATTAACCATTACGAGTTTTAAGGCGATTCTTTCGCGAATATCTTACCAACTGCCTATTATACTTTACATAAATGTTTTATACTCCAATTAGTCCTTTAAGGTCTTTAACCTATATTTCAAAGTAAGGCGAGGGGTAATGGTTCGTTCGCGAAACGCCGTTACTTAAAACGGTTGTTTCTCCTAAACCGTACATCGGATTCAAACGAACCACATATCAAAACGAAGCTCGTAACATGAACTATATAAACATGACAATGGTAAGAATCTTACAGTGAGTTCACGGGTCCTGAAGTTAATAACAAAAACAGTCTAAGGTAAATCGGGCATTACGACGGCTATATTTACGCGATTACCAAAGTTTAAACTACTCCAATCAACCACCAACCAACTCATAACCATCAATACAACAAAACTTCACCTAAACCATATCACATCAGTCCATAACCTCCAAGTTTTTCAATTCAAACAACCACAATCAAGACCTATGAACTATAATCAAGCTTTAATTACCAACACACTTCCAAATCAAACCAAACTACTAATAATCACAATCTATGCTTCTCATTTCACAAAACCAACAATTAAACTTACTAACAAATAAAGTAAAGGCTAGGGTTTGATGTTTATACCTTCCTTGGGAGGTGTTAAGTTGCTAGGAAGTCTTAGGAAGCCTCCTACAAGCTTGATCTTTCCAAAGAAATCAAGAACACAAAGTTAGGCTTTGAAGTTTCTAAAAGTCCGATTTAAAGAACTGTAAAAATGAGGGTCTTACCTTACTTATTTGGACGAGACTTGTGAACAAAAGTTGTAGACCATCTCAATACCTTTCCAACGAGCTATAGAACACAACAATTGAGTGAGTATTGAAGGAGATATGGCAGTTTGAAGTTGCTGTGTTTATTTTGGCCGAGAGCTTCTTCTTGCAAAGTCAACTCTTCTCTTTTTGATTTATGTTATTTGCTTGGTTGCTAGCTTTTGTTTTTGATTACTTACCTTTTTAACCATGAAAAATTGTGTGGTTATTAATCAACCACACCTCCTTCCCTTATGTCATGCTTAGGTCATCATGTGATGTCACCCTCTCACACTTGTCCTCTTCTTGTTGGTTTGATGATATCATCATCCCTAACCTCCTTGATTAACTCTTAATTGCTTGCCTAATGACCACTGATCTGTTATACGGTTCGCTTAACTTTCATTCTCGTTTATCGTTTGAGGGATCATACCCGGGATCTTATTACTTGGGTTCTCTTAACCTTTCTCAATACATTATATTCCTTTTATGATCCTCTCTTAAAATCCTTGAATTTAAATCATTTTTATCCTGTTACCTTATACTAAATTCCTTCGGTATCTGGTGGATTTTCGGGAAAAATCAAAGTATTCGGATTTGGATTCTGACGATCTTTACATACACTTATTTACTTTATGGAATACTAATACGATCTTAGAATTTCCATAACAGTATTCCTATATAGCGTGGTCTGATAATTTTCGTTAATCAACATCATCAGCAAAAGTTATTATACATCCGTGTTTCAAAAATTCCAAAAATTGGGGTTATTACACATGGGAACAAAAACTAAGCAGGTTTATAGAAAGAACCTGAAACCATTCCAAGTTCATTTACCAGTCTTGTAAAAGTAGCTTCACATAGTGGTTTTGTGAAGATATCTGCTAGTTGTTGGTCTGTTGGAATAAAATGCAATTCCACTGTACCTTCCATCACATGTTCCCTTATGAAATGGTACCTAATGCTGATGTGCTTTGTTATTGAGTGTTGAACTGGATTACATGTCATAGCAATAGCACTTTGATTAACACAGTAAATAGGGATTTTAGAAAATTCTAACCCACAATCCAGTAACTGATTCTTCATCCAAAGAATCTGTGCACAACAGCTTCCTGCAGCAATATTTTCTGCTTCTGCAGTTGATGTGGAAATTGACTTATGTTTCTTGCTAAACCAAGAAACTAATCTGCCTCCAAGAAATTGGCAGCTTCCACTAGTGCTTTTCCTGTCTATTTTGCATCCTGCAAAATCTGTATCTTAGTAACCTATTAGCTTAAAATCTGATTCTCTAGGATACCACAATCCCAGATCAGCTGTACCCTTAAGGTACTTGAAAATTCTTTTCACAGCTATTAAATGAGGTTCTCTTGGATCAGCCTGAAATCTTGCACAAAGACAGGTAGCATACATGAATCAGGTCTACTTGCAATTAAATAGAGTAAAGAACCAATCATACCTCTGTAGTTAGTAATATCTACTGGTGAGCCAGTATCTTTATCTAACTTGGTTGCAGTGGCCATGGGAGTGGATGCAGTTGAACAATCTTGCATTCCAAATTTCTTCAGTAAATTTTTGGTGTACTTGGATTGACAGATAAACGTACCTTCTTCATTTTGCTTGACTTGAAGGCCCAGAAAATAACTAAATTCTCCCATCATACTCATTTTATATCTTGACTGCATTAGCTTTGCAAACCTCTCACACAGTTTGGCATTTGTAGAACCAAATATGATATCATCAACATATATCTGTACCAAAAGTAAGTCATTTCCATGGTTGAGGTAGAACGGTGTTTTATCAATTGTACCTCTGTGAAATCCACTTTCCAGAAGGAATTGAGCTGAAGTCTCATACCATGCTCTAGGAGCTTGCTTAAGGCCATAAAGTGCTTTGTCAAGCCTGTAGACATGATTTGGAAATTTTGAATCTATAAAGCCTGGAGGTTGTTCAACATAGACCTCTTCTTCCAATTCTCCATTAAGAAAAGCACTTTTCACATCCATTTGAAAGACTTTAAACTTTTTGTGAGCAGCATAAGCCAAAAAGATTCTTATGGCTTCTAATCTAGCAACTGGTGCAAATGTTTCATCATAATCAATACCCTCTTGTTGAGAGTAGCCTTTAGCAACCAACCTTGTTTTATTCCTTATAATTATGCCATCACTGTCAGTTTTGTTTTTGAACACCCATTTTGTGCCAACAACTGATCTGTTCTTTGGTCTTGGCACTAGGGTCCAAACTTTATTTCTTTCAAATTCATTTAACTCTTCCTGCATTGCTTGCACCCAATCAGCATCTTGAAGAGCTTCTTCCACTTTCTTTGGTTCCATATGAGATAGAAAAGAATGATAGAGACATTCATTTGATGTTGCAGTTCTAGTTCTAACACCTGCTTCAGGATCTCCAATAATTAAGTTAGGTGTATGTGATTTGGTCCTCTTCCTTGCATATTGAAGTTGACTTCTAGAACTGGATCCTCCCCCATGATCCTGCTGTCTCCATCAGCATTTTCTGATGCTCCCCCTATAGTTATGCTCTCTGAGACTTCAGAATTTGATTTGGATCCTTCAGGATTTGAAGTATCAGAGCTTCCAGAATTATCAGAATTTGGCTCATCAGAGCTAGATGAATCAGAAGTTGAAGAGCCAGTGACAGGTTCTGATTCTTCTTGAGAGTCTTGAGATGTGGTAAAATCTTCAGCTTGCTCCCCCTGGACAGGTGCATTTTCCTTTGGAGTTGTTACCACAGATTCAATCACATCAGTACTTACAGGATGAGAGTATAAGTCATCAGAATTAAAGTCTTCATTTTCAAATCTTCAAGACCAGTAATCTTCTTATCATCAAAAGATACATTGATAGATTCCATGACAACTCTTGTTCTTAAATTGTAGACTCTGAAGGCTTTTGTGGAAAGTGGATATCCAACGAAAATTCCTTCATCAGCTTTTAGATCAAATTTTGACAGCTGCTCAGGATGAGTCTTAAGAACAAAACACTTGCAACCAAATACATGAAAGTATTTCAGATTTGGCTTCTTTTTCTTCACCATCTCATATGGTATTTTTCCTTGCTTGTTTGTGAGTGTTGCATTCTGTGTAAAACAAGCAGTCTGCACAGTTTCAGCCCAAAAGTAGGTTGGCAGCTTTGCTTCATCAAGCGTAGTTCGTGTAGCTTCAATGAGAGTTATGTTCTTTGTTTCTACAACTCCATTTTGTTGTGGAGTTCCAGGTGCAGAAAATTCCTATTTGATTCCATGCTCTTTGCAGAACTCTTCCATGATTGAATTCTTGAACTCAGTGCCATTATCACTTCTTATAATTTTAACAGAATCTTTGACCAACTTATCTAGCTGTCTGACATGATTAGTTAGAGTAAACATAGTTTCATTCTTCTTGTGCAAGAAGTACACCCAAGTGTATCTTGTGAACTCATCCACTATAACCATAGCATATTTCTTCTTTGCAATAGACATGACATTGACTGGACCAAATAGATCAACATGCAATAGGTGATAAGGCTCAAGAATTGATGACTCAGTTTTGCTCTTGAAAGAAGATTTTCTTTGTTTTGCCTTTTGAGATGAATCACAAAGGCCATCAGGAGCAAATACTAATTTTAGCAGTCCTCTCACAAGATATTTCTTTACAAGCTCATTTATGTTGTTAAAGTTTAAATGAGAGATTCTTTTATGCCAATTCCAGCTTTCTTCAATTGATGCTCTACTCAACAGACAGATTGCAGAACCATCAGTATTTGTTGAAAGTCTGGCTTCATAAATGTTACCATGCCTTTAACCTTTCAGAACCACTTTGCCTGTAGAATTGCTTACAACTTCACAGTGTTCTTCAAAGAAATCCACATGATAACCTCTGTCACAGATTTGACTCACACTCAGCAGATTGTGTTTAAGTCCTGAGACAAGAGCTACTGTTTTAATGATGACATTCCCAAGATTAATACTGCCATATCCCAGAGTTTTTCCCATGTTGCCATCTCCATAAGAAACTCCTGGGCCAGCTTTCTCCACAAAGTCTGAGAGCAGGTCTTTATTTCTAGTCATATGTCCTGAACATCCAATATCCAGTACTAGGATGTTTTTCCTATTGCCCTGTAATCACAAAGACCACTAATGGTTAGTTTTAAGGACCCGGACTTGTTTTGATCCTTTGGCCTTTTTAAGTTTGTTAGCATTTGCAGCGGATTTAATATCAGAGTTTATGCTAACATGTTGTTTATCAGAACTTATATCAAACTTTGCATCAGACTTTACACTAGAAGGAATTAAAGCAACTTTCTTCAAAGAAGGTTTTATTTGATAATAATCATAGTATAAACTATGATATTCCTTACAAGTATAAATGGAATGCCATAAACTTCCACAATGAAAACAAGGATTTTGTGGCTTAAACCTAACAGACTGACTCTTAACTCCTAACTTAGGAGGAAAAGAGTTTATATTCTTATTCTTCCTGCAAAAAGAAGCAAGATGGTTAGAGTTTCCACAGTTATAATATTTCTTTCTAGGAGCATTAGGAACAGGCATATAATTATTGATTTTATTCACACCTTCCTTTCCATTCCTATTTTTCCTAGCTGCCTTAACCTTGTTGACATTCCTTATTTCTTTCAGCTTATACTTAAGCTGCTTCTTTGTCATTAAGCCTATGTTGACTTCAGCTGGTTTATCTTGTTCTAATTTGTCAGAAGTTGACTTCTCCTTGTTGGGAACCACGGACTTAGGGTGTTACTACGTTTTACGATAAAGATTACGAAAAGAAGATTACCTTGTTAATGGTTGATTGCACGCTCTTCTATTGTATTCCCAAATTCCCTTGAGCGAAGTGTGGCCTCCGTCTTCTTAAGTTATCCTCTCTTCTTGCTCCTTGGTGGCTACAATATGTTTTCACACAATTCCAAGCAAGAAGAGAATAAGAATATATATAGGCTACAATAGGGACCACGGATAATTAGGTTGGGCCTTCTAATTACATCTTGAGCCTAGCCCAATGTAATTAAATATTAATTCAATCCACTAAAGAATTAATATTTGCACTACCTTTCCTAGTACCGTAATTTAATTAATTCGGTTCCAATATTATTTGCTTATTAAATTCCCCATGTTTAAAATATCATATGTCCATTAATTAAATAAATTACTAATAATTTATTTAATTAATATCTTTTATCCTTGATCATCCACTCAACCTTTATTTAATTATGCCAGAATAAATTCCACATGCAGGGTTTTTACATAATTAAATCTTTTTGAGCTTTCAAGGGTACATCATTAACCCGAATATTATCAGGATATGGATTCCTTCAATAAATAATATCCACCATGTATATAATTCCATCACCCAAAATATAATGATATAATTCAAAAGAATTATTTCATATATAAATCAAAGCATGTAAATAATATACACGTGTCAATTACTATTTCCGGATTAAGAACCTAAGCATTAATAATAACATAGAATCTTAGTTCTCCTTCTTAATCAGTATTAAAGGAACAATTCAAATTTGATCCTGTTCAATATACACAAAGTATACTAGTATTATTTATTAGTCAATATAAACTAATCTAAATAATATTACAGCCATACCAGTGGATTGTCCAACACCACCTGTGCTGTGAACCTTATTATATTATATAACCGTATTTAACAATCTAATATTTTGTATCTCATTTGATACTAGATTGTTCACAATATATAATATTAGACAACATGTAAACATTCAAATGATTCTTAAATAAACTGGCCAGAAATAAATATATATACTTCAAATAAATATTTTCAGTATACACTAACAATCTCCCACTTATACTCAAAATATTCTATGTGTACATCAGTGTTTATTTAATCCACTATTACATAAATATCTATGTGTCCATCCATCTGACTCCTATCGCTTCCACATGCTTGTCAAAAACCTTGGTTGGCAAGCTCTTTGTGAAAGGATCTGCTCGGTTGTCTTCTGATGATATGTGAGCCACAACTATATCCCCTCGCTTTACGATTCCTCGTATGAGATGATACTTACGTTCAATATGTTTAGCTGCTTTGTGGTCTCGCGGTTCCTTTGAATTTGCCACAACACCAGTGTTATCACAATACACCGTCAAGCTCATAGGCAAATTAGGTACCACATCTAAGTCCAAAAGGAAGTTCCTGAACCATACAGCCTCCTTGGCAGCCTCAGAGGCCGCCACGTACTCGGCCTCCATGGTGGAGTCTACAATGCATTTCTGCTTTACACTCCTCCATATAACGGCTCCACCTCCCAAAGTAAAAACATATCCCGAGGTTGATTTCCTCTTATCCCTATCTGATTGGAAATCTGAATCAGTATATCCCAAAGGAAATAGATCTGAGGCCTTGTAAATTAACATATACTCATTAGTCCTTCTCAGGTACTTGAGTATAGTTTTTACTGCACTCCAATGTTCCTGACCTGGGTTCGACTGATATCTACTAACCATGCCTACAGCAAAGCAGATGTCAGGCCTCGTACATAACATAGCATACATTAAGCTTCCACATGCTGAAGCATAAGGAATTGCTTTCATGCTCTCTATATCCTTAGGTGTCGAAGGACACTGCTTCTTAGATAGAGCAACTCCATGCTTAAAAGGTAAAAAACCTTTCTTAGAGTTCTGCATGTTAAAACGAGCTAATACTTCATCAATG
The DNA here is from genome assembly GCF_009905375.1 of Apium graveolens. Classification (NCBI taxonomy): domain Eukaryota; kingdom Viridiplantae; phylum Streptophyta; class Magnoliopsida; order Apiales; family Apiaceae; genus Apium; species Apium graveolens. The sequence continues at coordinate 177,312,008 of NC_133649.1, read as the reverse complement.
TAGGGCTCTTGAGATAAAGCCAACATCCTTTTCTTGCGATCCCTTATAACTTTGATCCCAAGGATGTATGCCGCTTCACCTAAGTCCTTCATGTCAAATTGTTTGAACAACCATGCCTTTACTGATGACAACATCTCAACATTGTTTCCAATGAGTAAAATATCATCTACATATAGTACTAGAAAAACCACTGCATTACCTTCACTTCTCTTATACACGCACGATTCGCTTGGACTTTGATCAAATCCATATGACTGGACTGCCTGATCAAAACGAATATTCCAGTCTCTAGAAGCTTGTTTAAGTCCATAAATAGACCTCTTAAGCTTACATACCAGATGCTCTTGGCCTTCCTTAATGAATCCTTTTGGTTGCTGCATATAGATGGTTTATTCAAGACTTCCATTAAGAAAAGCTGTCTTGACATCGATTTGCCAAATCTCATAATTGAGATGAGATGCTATAGATAAAAGAATACGGATTGACTTAAGCATGACTACCGGTGAAAAGGTTTCCTCATAATCGATACCTTCTTTCTGAGTATACCCTTTCGCAACAAGTCTTGCTTTCCACGCTTTCACCTTTTTATCTAATCCCCTCTTTTTCTTGTAGATCCACTTACATCCAATAGGTTTTATACCTTTGGGTGGTTCCACGAGCTCCCAGACCTGATTAGAATACATTGATTATATCTCAGATTCCATCGCCTTTTGCCAAAGATCTGCATCTTTGTCTTGTACTGCCTCTTCGTATGTACGGGGATCATCATCATGTTCACCAGGGACCAAGTCTGAAGACTCTCCCAAAAACATGAATCTATCAGGCTGTTGAACAACCCTCCCACTACGACGAGGCACTGTTGCGGTATTAGTGACAGGTTGTACATTATGTTGTGGTTGTTCTACTTGTACTACAGCTTCATGGGTATTATTTGTCCCTCCCACTAGTTCCTCTAAAACGACACTAGTCATGGGTTTGTGATTCATTATATAGTCCTCCTCCAAGAATCTTGCATTGGTGCTAACAATGACATCCCGATTCTTCGGACTATAAAATAAATATCCTTTCGTTCCCACGGGGTAGCCTACAAACAACCTTACTTCTGTACGAGATTCTAACTTAGTCGCGTTCTTGTTCAGCACATATGCTGGACAACCCCATATTCGAATATGTCTTAGACTCGGTTTATCCCCGGTCCACAATTTTAAGGGGGTTTTAGGAACCGACTTAGAAGGTACTAAGTTCAGAAGATAAGCTGTTGTCTCTAAGGCATGTCCCCAAAATGACTTGGGTAAATCCGAATAACTCATCATCGATCTAACACTCTCTAAAAGAGTCTGGTTCCTTCTCTCTGCTACACCGTTCTGCTGGGGTGTGCCTGGTGCAGTTAACTGGGATTCTATCCCATTTTCTGATAAATATTCCCTAAATCCTCCAAGCAAGTATTCGCCACCACGATCTGATCGTAGTGACTTGATACTTTTATTAAGTCGCTTCTCCGTTTTAGCTTTGTACTCTTTGAACTTATCAAAGCACTCAGACTTACGGTGCAACAAATAAACGTACCCATATCTAGAATAATCATCAATGAAAGTGACGAAATATTCATAACCACCTCTTGCTTGGATATTCATGGGTCCACATAAATCAGAGTGAACCAATTCTAACAGTTGTTTGGCTCTATTCCCTTTTGCCTTGAAAGGCCTATTAGTCATTTTACCTTCCAAGCAGGATTCACAAACTGGAAATGACTCCACTGCCAATGAGCTTAAAGGCCCGTCTACCCAGTCTTTGAATCCTCCTCAAGTTAATATAACCTAATCTCAAGTGCCAAAGATATGTTTGGTTCAAACTAGAAGGTTCCTTTCTTTTAGTAGAGTTAGAAGATGTGTTGTTCAATTCCCTAAATTGCAGTTGCAGTGCAGGTTGACTAGGATTAATTATATACAAATTGTCTTGCAATGTACCAGAACATATAATTTGTTCATTCATCATAATAGAAACATTACGATCCAAACAAACATTATAACCATCCAAAGCAAGTTTAGAAACCGAAATTAAATTCCTTCTAAAAGAAGGTACATAAAGACAATTGTTCAAAACCAAAATCCTATCAGAACCAAAAGATAAATGAATACCTCCTACTGCAACTACTGCTACTTTCGTAGCATCTCCCATGAACACGTATATCTCACCATCTCTAAGCATTCTGGATAGTTGGAACCCCTGCATAGAATTACAAACATGATCAGTGGCTCCTGTATCTACACACCAAGTGCTCGTAGATATAGCTGTTGGATTTTAAACGCAGCGGGGGCATGGCAAAACACTTTTACACATATAAAATCCAAATAAAAGCATACAGATCATGAATAAAAATTCAAGGGATCGAATCTAACCTTTAAAATAATTCGGAGACAACGATCAGAGATCCTTAGCAGTTGCTCCTCAAGTGTGAAGCACTCCACCGGTATCCACCAAGAAAACGATGTTAAGGAGGAGGAAGGAGGTGGAGAGAATTGGGTTTTCCAAACTTTTTGGGTTTTGGGGTTCTTGTGTTCGAATGAAAATAGGGTCTATAATAGTGTATTTATAGGCAAAATTTTCAGCTGAAATTTTCCCATAAATATTATTATTATTATCCCATTTATTACTCTCATTAATAATTAAAACACCTTTTAATTATTAATCCTTTTTCTAAACACTTTAGAAATAATTCTCTCTCTTGATTTAATTTCCAAAAATTAAATCCTTTAATTAATAATATTAAGAACTTTTCTTAATTAATTTATAATCAATTAAATCTCATTTAATCAATTATTAAATTTTCCAATTAATTATTTATTTCACAAATAAATAATTATTAGCCATTATTAATTAATTCCTCCACCATTAAATCATTCTCTTTTTATGGTGTGACCCTGTATGTTCAATATTAAGCCGGTAGTAGAAATAAATAATAATAAAACTATTTTATCATTATTTATATAAATTCTCTAATTTATTAAATATGATTAATTAATTAATCACATTTATTCTACATCGTGAGGGATACTTCTCAGCATATCGCGACTATCCGGATAATATGAATTCACTGCTTAGAATACCAAGAACCTATTCAGTGAATAGTTACCGTACAATAAACTCCTTCTACCCTACAATGTCCCGATTAAATACAAGGCATGGATCTCGTGTCAAGCCTATCTAATTTAATCACTTGCTTACCATTTACTATGCGTAGTTCTATGCAAATTAGAAACTCCTTTCTAATTTCATTCACTCTGGCCAGAGATTCCTGAACTAGCATAAGTGGATCAGCCTTGAACATTCGCTTCCTTCACTGGAAGGGGTAGATCCTATATTAATCATACACTATCTTCGTGTACAAATTCCTATACCCAGTAGAGCCCTAATAATTGTCCCTGGAGACTAAGAACTAAACCAAAGCATAGTTCAGTGTACACAAGATGACTATGATGACCTCAAGTCTAAGGATACTTATACAACTATCACTATGTGAACAACTGCTAACACGTGAGTGAACTCCATCAGTTGTTCAGCTGTGCGAGTCATGTTCAGTGAACTTATTCTATAATAAGCACCTACATACTAGCTATAGTGTCACCACACAAATGTCTATGAGAACAGACATCCTTCATAATGAAGCAAGCATAGTATGTACCGATCTTTGCGGATTATTAATTACCAGTTAGTAATCCTATGACCAGGAACTATTTAAGTTTAGAGTTATCATCTTTTTAGGTCTCACTATTATGATCTCATCATAATACATAAAAAGCTTTACTCTAAACTATGGTATATCTTATTTAAACACTTAAATAGATAAAGCCCGTAATAAAAACAAAACAAGTCTTTTATTAATATCAATGAAATCAAAACAGATTATTGAAAAGTTACTCCTAAATCCTCAAACATGATTGGACTTAGGACATATTCCTTTCAATCTCCCACTTGTACTAAAGCCAATCACTCTGGTATCTAATACCCATCTCATCTTTATGACGATCAAAGTGACTTTCAAAAAGTAGCTTTGTGAGTGGGTCTGCTATGTTATTATGTGTGTTAACTCTAATTCAATACAATACAAGAAATGTTACCGCGCTCCCACTAACCCTTTTGTAGACGCATGGTTCATCTACGTTTTTGATAAAATCAAACTCTTTGATTGTCTCATCAAAACGAATGTTCCATCTTTCGAGAAGCTTGCTCTAAACCACATATGGTTCGCAGCAGCTTACACACTAGGTTTTCTTTTCTCTTGGAAAGAAAATCATCTAGCTATATGCCAGATCTCATAGTCGTAGTAAGCAGCAATCGCAAGCAAAATCTGAACTGATTTTAACAGGGCTACAGGTAAAAGGTTTCATCAAAGTCAATCCATTACCTTTGTTTGAATCCTTTTGCCACAAGCCTGGCCTTATAGGTCTCCACCTGGCCTTCTGCTATAATCTATCTTTTGTATACCGTATACATAGATTCCATTCCGGATTTCATGGCACTATGCCATTTCTCTGAGTCAACACTACTCATAGCCTCATTATAGGTCACAGGGTCGTCATCATCAATGATCGACAACTCATTGTCATTCTCAATGACAAGGCCATATTTCTTCTCAGGTTGGCGAGACACTCTCCCTGATCTATGAATGGGTTGTTCCACAAAAGGTTGTTCAGTCAGAATAGGTGTTTCCACTTGATCCGTAGTAGTTCGTGCTTCTTGAACTTCATCAAGTTCAAATTTTGCTCCCACTGTTTCCTTCAAGGATAAACTCCTTTTCCAAGAAGGTAGCATGTCTGGAGACAAACACTCGATGATCGGTGTAAAAGTAATATCCTAAAGTCTCTTTAGGATATCCCACAAAACTACATTTTACGGATCGATATTCCAGCTTATCTGGGTCAAATTTCTTGACATAAGCTGGACATCCCCAAATCTTAACTTGTTTAAGACTCGGTTTCCTTTCTTTCCATATCACATACGGAGTTTGAGGAACAGATTTGGAAGGCACCTTATTCAGTAAATATGCTGAGGTTTCCAATGCATAACCTCATAGGAATACTGGAAGATTTGTATAGCTCATCATGGACCGAACTATGTCTAACAAAGTTCGATTTCTCCTTTCAGATACCAATCTGGAGGAGTCCACTGGGAGACTATACCATTTACTTTGAGATAATCTAGAAACACTCCATTAAAGTATTCACCACCTCGATCTAATCGAAGAATTATAATACTATGTTTGGTTTGTTTCTCCACTTCATACTTATATTTTTTAAACTTTTCAAAGGCTTCAGACTTGTGTTTCATCAAACACATATCCGAATCTAAATCTATCATCTATGAAAGTAATGAAGTATGAAAATCCACCCATGGCTTGCGTAGACATTGGTCCATATACATCTGTATGTACCATTCCTAGCAAATTTGCAGCCCTCTCTCCATGTCTACTAAATGGAGACTACAGTGCCACAATGAAGTGAGATTTTCATCATCCCTTTTCTTTTATTAGTTTGTTCAATCTGAAGTAAATTATGTCACATTTATACAGACCATTATTTAAAGTACCACGTCCATAAAGAATATTATCTCTAAGAATAGAACATTCATTATTCTCAATAATAAATGAAAATCCAGCCAAGTCTAACATGGGAATAATATTCCTCACAATCGAGGGAATAAAATAACAGTTATTTAAAACAATAGTCTTGCCCATAGGCATATGTAAATGAAATGATTCTACATCTTCAGCAGCAACTCTTGCTCCATTTCCCATCAGTAGAATCACCTCCTCTTCCTCAAGAGTCCTACTTCTCCTTGGTCCCTGCAACAAATTGCAGATTTGAGAACCACAGGCGGTATCTAATACCCAAGTAGAAATTTGATTTAATGACATATTCACTTCTATCATGAACATACCTGAATCAGAAGCGGCAGTCTCACTACCCTTCTTCTTCTTCAATTCTGCAAGGTAAACCTTGCAGTTACTCTTCCAGTGCCCCACCTTGTTACAGTGAAAGCAAACAACTTTGCTCTTGGGGTCTTCAGCTTTTGGTGGAACTGGCATTTTCTCACCTACTTTCTTCTTCTTGGAAGAGTTCCTCTTCTTTTTCTTAGGATTGGAACCTTCACCAATTAGAAGAACAGAACTCTTCTTAGGGGGAAAATTCGATTCCGCAGTCTTTAACATGTTGTGGAGTTCATGCAGGCTGACATCCAACTTATTCATGTGAAAGTTCACAACAAACTGCGAGAACGAACTCCGAAGCGATTGCAAGACCAAGTCTTGGCTCAGCTCCCCATCCATGGCAAAACCAAGTTGTCCAAGACGTTCAATCAAATTGATCATCTTAAGTACATGGTCATTCACAGATGATCCCTCAGACATCCTACAACCGAACAGCTCCTTCGATATCTCATATTGAGTTGTCCTCCCCGCCACATCATACAACTCTTGTAGATGCATGAGGATAGTGTGAGCATCCATATGCTCATGTTGCTTCTGTAGCTCAATGTTCATGGAAGCTATCATGATGCATTGAGCAACATTTGCATCATCTATCCACCTACGATACACAACATGTTCATCATTATGTGCATCACTAGCAGGTTCAGTAGGCTTAGGTGAGTCAATCACGTATTCCAGCTTCTCAATCCTGAGAACAATTCTCAAGTTTCGAAGCCAGTCAGCATAATTAGGACCAGTCAATTTGTGAGCATCTAGTATGCTCCTGAGTGATAGTGCATAAGACATAACGTACAAAGTAAATCTATAAATGATAAACACATAACAACACTTAGCAAATATTCGATTTCATTTCAAAACACTATATGAATCGGGTCTTTATTCATAAGTGGCTCCCACTAGTTTATCTAATTTATTCAACCCCCTACGTGAAAAATTAAGCATTCATAATGCTAGTGGGAATAGGGATCCTACATTCCATTACACGACCCCGGCTGTAGCACGAACCGCCATGTAATGTTTAATAGGCAGACAACTCTTGTCAATTACATCTTATGTTATTCCCTAATCAAACTTTAGCCTCTTGAATAATTGAGTCTCGGCTGTAGCACGACAAACTCAATATTCTAAGTCAAGTCTAACCCAACATTCCATACAGTTGAATCAGTCCCCAAAGGCCCACGGCTGTAGCACGTACCGACCTTTAGATTCTTATTCAATGTACACATCTCTATGTAATAGACAAGTATTTCTTATTTCGAAATTAAAGCCCTCGGCTGTAGCACGAACCGACAATGATTCAAAAATAAGAACTACTTTTCTATCATGTTGGAAGGCTATGACCGACACAAGCCCGTTGTATCATTGGCCAATTACTACTTGATATTATTTAATTTTAGAGGGATTATATTACGTTACAATCATAATCATATTATAAAGAAATTCTTCCTTTTAAATTAAATATTTCAAATCAATAATTAATAATCAGATGATTCCCAGATCGGGTGGAGCATTGTCAAGAGGCGTCACTTAATAACCCTTTCTTACAGATAGAAATCTGTTGTTGACAGAATCATCCTTTCTCTCATATCGAAAATTCATATTCAATTACGTGTTTCATAAACACAAGAATCTCATTATTGTATTCATAATATTGTTATTAAGGTTATGAAACAATTTCACTATACTAGGTTGTCTAACAAACGCCTTATGTTCATTTAAGTTCACCTAAATCTATCATCGCATGATAAACTAAGCATATATCACATATATAAACATGAATAAACATCAAGGTAGGCATGTTATATCATCTAGCACATTAGTCTAAGCATTATACATCTCTATGTATCACATGAAGCATTTAAAAGCAATTAAAACAGTCAAAAACAGCTTTAAAACACTTCATGGAAATATAAACAGTTCAAAACTTTTATATAAACTAAAATTGATCAATCCATTAGATCCATCTCGGAAAAACGAATCCAACGGTATATTGCACGCCTAAAACGGAGTTACAAAACTCCCAGAAAATTAATTTTAATGTAAACAGTCGGGCTGTAACGCATTACAGGAACGCGTTACAATCCCTGTAACGCATTCCGGTGATGCGTTACAACCCTTTTAAGCCATTAAAAGGTGTAACGCATTCCATGAATGCGCCACAGGTGTGTAACGCATTCCCGGAATGCGCGACACCCTTTTATTTTATTTATTTATTTATTTTTCTTTTGCAGCAGCCGCAGCCGCCGCCTTTTCTCGATCAGCGTGCACCGTACTTCTCTGTCTTCTTCCATGCAGAACAACACAGACAACAGCACAGCAGATGTACTAATAGCAGAAGTATAATATATATATATATATACTTACTTACAATTTATATATATATACTTATTTAATTATGAATTTTAATTAAAACAACTTCAAAAATTCATAATAAAAAATCTATACATCATAAAATTATGAAAAAAATACCCAGACGATCTACAACACTTGTAGAACCCAGATCAACCTTCAAAATTATTCCGAGAAACGATTTCTCATTAGAAAAAATTAATCCATGATATAACTTGTAAAAATCATAATTAATTCATACAAGCACATAAAATTCTGAAATTTTTACCACATATCTATATGCATACAACCTGTGCTCTGATACCAATGTTGGATTTTAAACGCAGCGGGGGCATGGCAAAACACTTTTATACATATAAAATCCAAATAAAAGCATACAGATCATGAATAAAAATTCAAGGGATCGAATCTAACCTTTAAAATAATTCGGAGACAACGATCAGATATCCTTAGCAGTTGTTCCTCAAGTTTGAAGCACTCCACCGGTATCCACCAAAAAAACGTTGTTAAGGAGGAGGAAGGAGGTGGAGAGAATTGGGTTTTCCAAACTTTTTGGGTTTTGGGGTTCTTATATTCGAATGAAAATAGGGTCTATAATAGTGTATTTATAGGCAAAATTTTCAGCTGAAATTTTCCCATAAATATTATTATTATTATCCCATTTATTACTCTCATTAATAATTAAAACACCTTTTAATTATTAATCCTTTTTCTAAACACTTTAGAAATAATTCTCTCTCTTGATTTAATTTCCAAAAATTAAATCCTTTAATTAATAATACTAAGAACTTTTCTTAATTAATTTATAATCAATTAAATCTCATTTAATCAATTATTAAATTTGCCAATTAATTATTTATTTCACAAATAAATAATTATTAGCCATTATTAATTAATTCCTCCACCATTAAATCATTCTCTTTTTATGGTGTGACCCTGTATGTTCAATATTAAGCCGGTAGTAAAAATAAATAATAATAAAACTATTTTATCGTTATTTATATAAATTCTCTAATTTATTAAATATGATTAATTAATTAATCACATTTATTCTACATCGTGAGGGATACTTCTCAGTATATCGCGACTATCCGGATAATATGAATTCACTGCTTAGAATACCAAGAACCTATTCAGTGAATAGTTACCGTACAATAAACTCCTTCTACCCTACAATGTCCCGATTAAATACAAGGCATGGATCTCGTGTCAAGCCTATCTAATTCAATCACTTGCTTACCATTTACTATGCGTAGTTCTATGCAAATTAGAAACTCCTTTCTAATTTCATTCACTCTGGCCAGAGATTCCTGAACTAGCATAAGTGGATCAGCCTTGAACATTCGCTTCCTTCACTGGAAGGGGTAGATCCTATATTGATCATACACTATCTTCGTGTACAAATTCCTATACCTAGAAGAGCCCTAATAATTGTCCCTGGAGACTAAGAACTAAACCAAAGCATAGTTCAGTGTACACAAGATGACTATGATGACCTCAAGTCTAAGGATACTTGTACAACTATCACTAAGCGAACAATTGCTGACACGTGAGTGAACTCCATCAGTTGTTCAGCTGTGCGAGTCATGTTCAGTGAACTTATTCTATAATAAGCACCTACATACTAGCTATAGTGTCACCACACAAATGTCTATGAGAACAGACATCCTTCATAATGAAGCAAGCATAGTATGTACCGATCTTTGCGGATTATTAATTACCAGTTAGTAATCCTATGACCAGGAACTATTTAAGTTTAGAGTTATCATCTTTTTAGGTCTCACTATTATGATCTCATCATAATCCATAAAAAGCTTTACTCTAAACTATGGTATATCTTATTTAAACACTTAAATAGATAAAGCCCGTAATAAAAAAAAAATAAGTCTTCTATTAATATCAATGAAATCAAAACAGATTATTGAAAAGTTATTCCTAAATCCTCATACATGATTGGACTTAGGACATATTCCTTTCAATAGCCGCTATAAATGTTTCTGTAACTAGAGAAAGAGACATACCAGTATTGTTTGTCTTCTTAGGAAGAGGACAATCCTGTTTCCAGTGACCTGACTGTTTGCATCTGAAGCACTTTCCCTTAGGCTTTTTCACACCACCCTGAACTCCTACTGCCTTCACAGTTTTCTGTGTCTGAGCCTTTTTCTTCTTCTTAATACCTTTCGGCTTAGAGGAAGAACCTTTCTCAGCCACATTCACTTGAACACTCTGCCGAAATAATCCTTCAGCTGCCTGAAGTTCTGTCAGCAGTTCCGCGAGACTATACTGCCTCTTGTTCATGTTGTAATTCAAGCAGAACTACTCAAAACTCTTGGACAAGCTCATAAGGATAATGTCAATCTGGGTTTCCCCGTCAAGTTCAGCAGCAAGGATCTCTATCTCATTCAGATGCGACATCATCTTGAAAACATGATCCCTTACAGGTGTGCCTTCAGCCATCTGAGTGTTCATTAAAGCCTTCATGGCTACTTGCCTAGCAGCCCTATTCTGATCTCCAAAAAGTTCCTTGAGATTAAAGAGCATATCCGAAGCAGTGGCCATAGACTGATGCTGATGTTGCAAAACACCCGACATTGCTGCCAGAATGTAACATCGCGACATCTCATCAGCCTTAATCCACCGTTTATAATACTCTTTCTCATCTTCAGGAGCATCAGCAGCAGGCTGTTCAGGCTTGGGTTCATAAGCGCAAAACTTGTACTCCTCAGCAGTCAACACAATGTCCAAATTTCGTTTCCATTCAATATAGTTAAGTCCGGTAAGTTTGTTATCCTTAATTATGGTGAATAGTGGATTAAAGCCCATTTTATCCTGAGAATCATGCATAAAAACATCACATAAATAAGGGTGCATTAATTATTAAGATCTAAATTATTAAAATTTAATGCACTAAGATCTAAACATCATAAGCTTCTGGTACGCCACGATGTGTGACATGTATACCACCTAATTTCGTTTAAATGTTACTTCGGTCCTATTACTAAACAATATGCCACGTTGGGGTGGACTATATTATTTTTCATAGCTAAGTGTATACCATTATCAAATCTTAAATTATCCGAAATCTATGGAACTTGGTACGCCACGATGGGTGGCGTGTATACCTTCCAATATTCGTAATTTTGCCTTGAATAGAATACTTCAATTCAATATTCATCAATGGTTTGATTTCCAGGTAGTGGAGGAGTCACATCGGTCTCGCTTAAAACCCACAGCCTTACAAGTTCGATGAACCCGTTTTTGACAAAATCGCCCCAAATCAGAAATAAAGAAAATCCGTATTTATTCCTTTCAAAATTTATTAATTTAAGAAGTTTGTTCTAGTAATTTCTATAACATTCTAGACACCATAAATTACATGCCACGATGGGTGACGTATGTATAATTTATATTCGTCTTTATGTTAAATTACCTACAACCAATAATGGAGACCATGGGATTTAATTTCATATTAATTCCCTCTCCCACTTAGAATTTTTTTTATTAAAATTGAGGAATTTTAAAATTAAATGGGGCCCTATGTTGTTATAATTATGTCTAATCATGCATTCAAAATACATACATAATTTTAGCAACATATAACATTTAATTAAAGCAATAAATAAAATTTATGTCCATGTCGTCCTAATTAAGTTAAACATGCAATTTTAAAAGAATTACACACATAATTAATGACACACATAATCAATAAATTAAAGTAATAATTAAATTTAATGGAAAAAATTAAAATAAATTTTCCACTATTATGGTCCTTGAAAAAAATCCAGCTCTCAAAAAAAAATCTGCCCCAAGCGCGCCCCGACGCCCCCAGCAGCCCCAGCTGCCGCGGCAGCCCCAGCAGCCCCAGCTGCCGCGGCAGCCCCAGCAGCCCCATGTAATCGCACAGCGGAACAAAAAAAAACTACCGGAATTGATTTTCGATCGCACATAACTATTACAAAATACCCGGAACAATTACAAAAAAATAGATCTAATACAAAACTAATTTTGTAAAATCTATTCTAACACGATCAACCCTCGTGTAAATTACAACCACGATTAAACCACGTGGAAACCAAAACAAAAATTAACCACGATTAAACCATGTGGGATCCAAACACATAATTAAAATATACATGGCCATAATAGTGGATTAACAACCTGCATCAAAACCAATACAAGCAAAACACTATATACACGCATATATAATTACGACATTGACATTATATCATAAAACGTAGAAACCATTACCAGGCTCTTGATACCAATTGTTGGGAACCACGGACTTAGGGTGTTACTACGTTTTACGATAAAGATTACGAAAAGAAGATTACCTTGTTAATGGTTGATTCCACGCTCTTCTATTGTATTCCCAAATTCTCTTGAGCGAAGTGTGGCCTCCGTCTTCTCAAGTTATCCTCTCTTCTTGCTCCTTGGTGGCTACAATATGTTTTCACACAATTCCAAGCAAGAAGAGAATAAGAATATATATAGGCTACAATAGGGACCATAGATAATTAGGTTGGGCCTTCTAATTACATCTTGAGCCTAGCCCAATGTAATTAAATATTAATTCAATCCACTAAAGAATTAATATTTGCACTACCTTTCCTAATACCGTAATTTAATTAATTCGGTTCCAATATTATTTGCTTATTAAATTCCCCATGTTTAAAATATTATATATTCATTAATTAAATAAATTACTGATAATTTATTTAATTAATATCTTTTATCCTTGATCATCCACTCAACCTTTATTTAATTATGCCAGAATAAATTCCACCTGCAGGGTTTTCACATAATTAAATCTTTTTGAGCTTTCAAGGGGACATCATTAACCCGAATATTATCAGGACATGGATTCCTTCAATAAACAATATCCACCATGTATATAATTCCATCACCCAAAATATAATGATATAATTCAAAAGAATTATTTCATATATAAATCAAAGCATGTAAATAATATACACGTGTCAATTACTATTTCCGGATTAAGAACCTAAGCATTAATAATAACATAGAATCTTAGTTCTCCTTCTTAATCAGTATTAAGGGAACAATTCTAAATTTGATCCTGTTCAATATACATTATTTATTAGTCAATATAAACTAATCTAAATAATACTACAGCCATACCAGTGGATTGTCCAACATCACCTGTGCTGTGAACCTTATTATATTATATAACCGTATTTAACAATCTAATATTCTGTATCCCATTTGATACTAGATTGTTCACAATATATAATATTAGACAACATATAAACATTCAAATGATTCTCAAATAAACTGGCCAGAAATAAATGTATATATTTCAAATAAATATTTTCAGTATACACTAACACTCCTTACCTTCTGTCACAGATTCTTTCATCTTTTCAGAATCAGACTTTACAGTTTTAGCTACAAACTTAACAGGATTTACCTTTGGCTTAACAGTTTGTTTAACAACAATTGGCTCAATTTGTTCAGTTCCTTTTTCACTTTTATCATCACCATAACATAAGCCCTCTTTCCAGTTTCCACTACTTAATAAATTATGAGTTGTTTTGCCACAATTAGTCCAAGTCCTGATAATCTCTTTTTCTTTTTCTAACTCAGTTTTTAGAGATTTATTCAATTTTAGCAATTCATCTCTAACATAAAAAGCATCATCTCTCTCTTTCTGAGTTGATGGAACATAACTAACTCTTTTTCTAAATAATCATTCCTTTTCTTATAAGCAAGATTTTCAGAAGTTAATCTTTCACATGTTAAAGTTTGATCTCTGTAACTAATAAACATGGTTTTAAGATATGATCTCAACTCAGTAATATTATCAGTATAAAAGGCATAAGTTGTTTGAGGTACCTTCAGTTCAGCAGTTTCAGGACTGCCATCAGCATTTGCCATCAGGGCATAGTTCACCTCATCTTCAGAATCTGAAGTGTCTGTCCAACTTTTCTTCTTTATGACAAGTGCCTTACCTTTGTCACTTTTTCCTTTCTTGCAGTCAGGAGATATGTGGCCTCTTTCACCACAGTTGTAGCATTTGACATTTGAGTTATCTCCTCTGTCAGACTTTGCACCTTTGCCTTCAGATTTTCTGAAACCTTTCTTATCAGTACTTCCACCTTTCTTGAAAAACTTCTTTCCCCTTCTGAATTTCCCGTAGGCTATCTTTGTGATACCCTTCACCATAAGAGCACACAATTTCATCATCTCTTCATCAGCATCTATTTCAGGTAAACTTTCAGTTTCTGAATCATCATCATCAGAACTTGATGATTCTGAATCACACTTTATGATGAGAGCCTTTCCTTTGCCTTTCTTTGAGATAGCCACTTTGGGGAATTCCTCCTTAGCCTTAAGAGCAATTGTCCTTGACTTTCTCCCATATCTCTTGCTTCTTTGATCCATCTCAAGTTCATAAGTCTTGAGCATACCATAAATTTCATCAAGATTAGTTTCATCAAGAGCATAGTTGTCTCTTATAGTAGTAGACTTCAAATCCCAACTTTCAGGAAGAGATAAAAGGAATTTTAAATTTGAATCTTCAAGTTCATATTCCTTGTCCAGCAGTGACAGATCATTCAAGAGTTTGACAAACCTGTCATATAAGTCAGTTAATGACTCATCACCTTTTGAGTCAAAGTGTTCATACTCTTGAATGAGTATAGTCCTCCTGTTCTTCTTGATTGCATCAGTTCCCTAGCATCTTTTCTCCAAGGCATCCCATATCTCCTTTGCAATCTTGCAATGAATTACCATGTTTGACATGACATTATCAATGGCACTATGCAGCAAACGCCTTACCTTTGCATCCTTGGCAATGGTAGAGATATCTTCAGCTGTATACTCACTTTTATCCTTTGGTATGGTCTTTGCTGGCTGATCTTCAACTACAACAGAGAGCTTGGTTGGCTTATGTGGTCCTTCATTAATTCTGTCAAGGTATTCTGGATCTGTGGCTTCCAGAAACATAGCCATCTTCACTTTCCATATGGGATACTCAAAAGGTCTCAGTATGGGAACCCTAATAGTCTCATATCGACTGTGAATTTGAGTTTTTTGAGTTTCTTCAGTTTTGGCGGGCTTGGTTGGATTTCCTGCTTCTTCAGACATGATTGTTTTGGATCTTTTATTGTATGTGTGTTAACAGATAAGCTCTGATACCAATTGTTAGGTCACACAACACTATAGAAGGGGGTTGAATACAGTGTAGAATAGAATCAAATCGATTTCAAACACAAGTAACAGTAAACAGATATATTCGATATAATAAACTCTGTAACAATGGAACTGTTCTCTCTCAGTGATGAACAAATATCACGAGAGCTACTAGGTTACAATGTATGATCCTCTCGATAATGATAACACATATAGTATAAACCTATGTCTGTGTTTATATAGTACACAGTTACAAGATAACTTCTAATTGATATGGAATATAATTCTGTCTCCTAAAATATATCAATCAGATATCTTATACAAGTCTTCTTAACTTCTAACTCTTTCCATGCATATCTTCTTTTGTATTAATCTCGATCTTCTTTCCTGTAAATCAGCTTCCTTTCTTAACTGTTAGTCCTCTCGTACTTAAGTTCTGATATCCATCTTCTGATATTTATCTTCTGATAATCTAAGTTCTGATATCCTTAAGTTCTGACTTCCAGTAAGTACTGATTCCAGTAAGTACTCATATTTCCTGTTTGTTAAGATCTGAAAACTAAACATGAAACATATTAGACATGACATCTCAAATATATCTAACATAGGATATAAAGAGTATGAATTCGATAATGTCATTAATTGAATGGTAAAATGGAGCTCAAGTACTCGAGTGACTTGTCGATTTGAACGTGTTTTCAAGTAAAGTGCATTCGAAAAGTCAGACAAGTGACTGATTAGAGATCATTCTTTTTATATTTTAACTAAATATACTTAATATAAGAAGGTTTAAATTGAATATAGAATTTTTCACACTTACTGATTTAATACTAAATTTTGATGAATAAATCCTAAATTCTGAATATTTTGGGAGTAGAATACTGATTCGAGAAGTATTAGATCGGCCAATTCGAGAACTCAAAAATAACTTATTTAAAAAGTTAAAATATGCTCATTCGAGAACTCCAATATAGCTCATTCTAGAAGTCTCAAAAATAACTTATTCGAGAACTCTCAAATGTAAGAATTCGAGAACTTTTAGAAAAGCTAATTCGAGAAGTCCCAAAAACACTAATTTTCACTTTGGGTAAAAACTAAAGGCTAAAATTCTAAATTCAGAAAAAATTATGAATATAATTAAAATCACATAATTTGATTCTAAAAATTTCAAGTTGAAAGATAAATCTTAAAATTTATAACTATTTTCTGAAATATTTATAACATATATTTTATCTTATTTCTAACTCAGAAATATTGACCATTCAAGAAATAATTATTTTATAAAATTAAACTTTTTAAAATGATTTAGTGTTTTACAAAAAAGGATTTTATTTCTTAAAATCATATTTTAAAAAGATATTTTTTCTACTTTTTGGATCAAACTTTAAAGTCGAAGATCATATAGTTACTAAGTTAAGTGATATGTACTATGCATTATATGTTAGTTTGTTTTACTTAGTAAAGTATAGAAATAGTAGATTAGATTTAGACGTTCAGAGAGAATGTTTAAGTTGGTTATGAAAGATAATTAAGTAGTGTATTTTCTACGTGTAAAATCGAATATTGAATGCATTGATATAGGAAAAGGAAGACTATGCTAGAAGAGTTGTGAAGTAGAAACTCTAAAATTTAGGAAAGCGCATAAAAGGCAACTTTCCTAAATATTGAATACCTTATTCCTGTTTTTAACACCTACATCCTCGCTTTCGATATCATGTCTTATATACTGTTCTATAAACTACTTTTCCCATTATTCCCTTAACAACTGTTTAAGTTATGATTTACTTTAAAATGCAAATCCTTTGAAATGATAATACCTATGTTTTCCTCATGACATTTCCTTTACAAATACTTTTAAGATATAATACTTATGTTTTCCCAATAGCGCTTCATTTTCGTATAATAACCCCACGTGAAACTTTATAATTGATTTTTTAAATTAAAAATGCTACTTGAAATAGTCTTACTCATTTTAACATATGGTAATATTACAAAATGAAAAGTGGTTTGAATGATATATAGGATTTCCGTCTAAAATGATTTCTTCGAGTTCCTTTATATTGGAGAGGTAAGAGGCTGAGTAACATCGGTCGAACACTTTTACTTATTTTTTTATTTTACTGAAATAATAAGGACTCCAACATATTACCTATTCCTAAAAATATAAAGTTTTCACATATACCAATAAAATATTCAATTTTCTCTTTTTTGAACTTCTTTTCTTTTTAAAAGGTAATTGAAATTGAAATATATTATTACTATATTAGTAGGGAAGCGTATAAGTTAGTTATTGAGTTGATATAAAATATTAATCATTAAAATGTATTTTTTTAATCAATAAAGATAATATAAAATATTTTGCTAAATCAGTAAAATCCATTCATTTATGTAGATTACATGAAAAGAGGAGAAATTAATTTACAGATTTAACCATTACAAATAACGACGAACATAAGACAGAAATGTCATTGCAGATTTAAAGATAGATATTTCAAAAAGCATATGATCGTTTAGAGTGGAGCTCTTTATAGAACATGATGCATACAGAACATGATGCAGAAATTTGGATTCACGTAAATTTGGATTGATAGGTTAATGAGATTGGTTCATCAGTTTCTTCCAGCTTCTTGCATAACAAAAAGGATAACAATCTTATTCGACCGATTCGGGATAAGGTTGATTCATGGTTATGCATATTTGGCGGTAGAGGTCAATATTCTGTCAAGAGTTGTCGTCGTCAAATATAGGGGGGTAACAAGATTATGAGGTTGGTCAATTTTGGAAAAACTATGTGATTGCAGCTATCGGGGAAGGTTCTTAAATTTTTTGGGAGCGTGTCATAATGTTCTACCTACAGCAAAGGCATTAGTGAAAAAAAGTGTCAATATGAGTTATTTTTATTGTTGGTGTCGAATTGGGGTAGAGGATGTGGTGCATATTCATTTTACAGATTGTTTTGCTAGAGAGGTTTGGACCGACTTGGAATGCAACAAGTACCTACAATGATGAATAATGATACAGTCATCAATATCTCAATACATACTTTTTGAACAAGAACTAAAGAATAATGTGTTATGTTAGGTCAATTTTATTAAAGTGTGTGGTTTAAGCGAAACCAACAGTGGGACAAAATACAATGTCTGTGTTCGGAGTAAAAGCGATGGCGTTAAATATGCTAGCTGACTAGAGAAAATCAATGGAGGAAGCTAATGAACAAGTGTCTCAGATGCAACAAATGGTACATGACTAGTGTAAACCACATTCCGGGTGGATAAAAATAAATATTGAATCAGGGGAATGAGTTTGTAAAGCTAGGGTATTGATATGTAAATAACTGAAAGCGCACAATATTTAATTCTAGAAGTCACATATCGATCCATAAAGAATTATGAATTTTCGATACCCTAATAATTTAAATCAGACGAACTGGACAAATAGCTTTGAGATAAGATTTGTTTAACCTAATTAAAAAGTAACAAACAATATAAAAAACCTTGGAATCTAAATCCAGTAATCAATTACAATTATTATCAACTCGTCCTATAATCAATTCTCTTTCCTTCACAAAAATAGCGTATACTCTCCATGTCCCCCTCATTTCTTTACAATTTTCTTTTTGGGACGTCACTCTCATTTCTTTACATTCCAAAAATTTCCTAAAATAGTAAAATTTTATAATATAAAATTTAACCACATTCACTACTTTACTCCACTATACTCATTGTATACATTAAATATTGATTGTTACCACCACTTTACTCTTTTTCCTCACTTTTCACTATTAATTTACACTTTTTATTAATTTATGTGTTCAAACGCAATGTAAATAATTGGGTGGGACGGAGGGAGTATCTATTAACGAGACAAATATATCATATAAAACTTGTTATCTAATAATAACCTATCAAAATTCCATAGAGCAAAGTATAGGCTATGAAAAATAAATCTAGTAACAAAAAAATATCAAAATCACTTTGTTAATTAAACAATTAAGCACCATGAAAAATCATGAGAATCAAGTAATAAGAACGAGAAAATGTCAAAAGTAATTAAACTAACTTTATCTTCATCATATGGAAAGATAATTAGCTTAATATGATAATAAGATGGACAAAAAATAACTAATAAAATTCTAGCTTTAGGTTGGTATTCTAGATGTTTAAAAAAAATAAGAGAGGAAACCCGTATATATAACTAAAATATGATGTGTTTGGATTTTGGATTGCAAATCTTACTCAAGATGTATCTGGTTCTTCCTATTTTTCTTCTTCATAAGTATTCGATTTTTTACAATTCTTTGACGTCAAAAATGGTTCACCTTCTTCCTTCTTTGCACATTTTTCTACTTAATTCTGATTTCATTTATTTTTCACAAAATAAAATAATTTATTAAGTAATAAAATTACAAAAAATATAAAATATGTATTAAAGATATGTTAAAAAATGGACTTATCAGGAGTGTACCCCGTGATGACAATAAAAGTTTCTTTGTACAAAGAATTATGTAGTTCGACAATGAATTCCAACCAATGGAAGCTCAGGGTTTAAGTTTGAAGGAGGCCTTGATTTGGACGAGTAAATGGAGGGATATGAAATGTATTTTTGAGACAGATTTGGAGCTCTTAGTTGAGGGGTAGATCTACTTCAATACCATTGAGGTTGAAGGACAGAAATATACTATTTTTAAACCAAATTAACAAAAATAGCCGAGTCTCGTCAAGTTGGCCAATTTTGGCCGATTAATTACGCATTCACCATCAGGATAAGAAGAAGGATACACATTCACCACCAGTGTAATAATAGGGATATGCAGGAGATGGAGTATTATGTATAATTTACGCAATTCAGATAGGAGTATTTATTCAATACGCAATTTGCGCAATTGGCGTAATTGGCATGATGGTAAGCAATATAAAAAAAAATACGTAAATGCTGAATGCATATGATGCAAAATAATTAAGTATGTTTTACGGCGAAGAGTAATTGGACACAATATCCGATAATGCAGCAAAAACAGTGACACGACATTTATTTTATTATAAAACAGCATATAAGGAGAATAATACATGATGCACCATACTCAATATATAGTATGTTAAATACGTATTTCTAGATGGCAGATCCAAACGGCCATAGCTTGCCAAAATATGCAAACCTGTTATTTCAGTGCAACTTTTAAAAAAGTCGGTTAAATTTTTCATTTTTTCTACCATTGATGCTAATTGCCATGATTTACTTAAATATAATAAAGTGTTATTAATTTTTGTGTCTAAATCTGCTAATCATGTTGTTCATTTATTAATATTTTTGTCAGATTTTTAGGATGGTCTCTTATCACTTCAAATTTTACCCATTTTAACTTTGCACCAAAAGAGTTGAACTTAATGAAAAGTATTTTTATTTTAAAAAACGAGATGGGACTAAAATAAAACATCCACATCTTTGACCATAAAGTATAAACACAGTATTTAGTGATAGTCCCTCGGTCCCCTAATAAATTTTCTATATTGAATTTTGGTACTATTCATGATAAGCAATTAACTATTAATTTACGTCTAATCAATAAGATAAAACATAGTTATGAGCGATTTTGTTGGATTCGTATTTATTAATACTTTAATATAATGAAGTTTTTATATTTAATACTAATACGAAATTAAAGATATTAATAATCAAAAGTGTGCATCGGTAAACGTTTGTTGGGAAAAAGGAATACTCAACATGGGATTAAATCCTTTTCTATATGCATATTTCAAGTTCTTAAAGAGTAATTGTATCAAAATTAGTTATTTTGCATTTGTTACCTGATTAGATATTTAGAATTTAGATGGTGAGTTTGTTTTTAATAAATACACGGACATAAACATAAGTAGATAGAGATTGACTGAAGAATTGAAGATACACATACAAAAGATATTACATGTAAGTAAATATAAACAGACAGGAAAGAAAAACAGTGTTCTGTGATATCAGGTTCTAGTAGAAAAAACAGTGGGAGAGAGAGAGAACGAGAGAGATGGTGGTATGAACAGAAGAGCAAGAGGAGAGAGATAGAAGATAGAGCTAAAATAAACCTCTTCAAGTTGCAGTAGCAGACAATAACCCCCCCTTCCCCATTATACTGCTTTACAGCCCACACCACCAGTTTTTATAAACATACACATACATACATACATACTAAAATTCTTTCATTCTCTCTCTAAAACATTGCCCCCACTCCCTCCCTTCAATTCAATCTCTTTTTCTACTTTTATACATCAGCATCATAATCTCTCTCTCTCTCTCTCCTTTAAATGGGTTGCCCCTGATTCATCAAAATAATTTAAGCTTTTGTTACAATTCACTTGTGTTTTTTCTCTGTTTCTTGAAATTTATTATTTCAGAGACAGGTTTGGTAGTGTCATAAATCTTTCTCAATTTTTTTTGTCGGCACTCAGACAACTTTTTATATTTATTTTTGCTTACCTCTCTTTCATTTATTTTTGCCATTGTCTCCTGTGCTCTCTGTCCAATCCATCATGATTTTTTGCAGAGAAGCTGTCTCAGTTTTATAACCACTTTAATTATCTGTAAGTACAAAAAATACCCATTTTTGCAGATTGATATAAGATGCTCTGATTATGCTTATTGCTTTAAGTATGTAAGTGTATCATCATAAAGGCATCAACATTGATTTGATAGATTCTCTGTTGTCTTAAATTTGCTAAAGTTTCTAATTTACTACTGACTCAACTTTTTATTTGTTTGTCCCTGTATAGAATTCTGTGTGAGGATCAGGAATGTAG
The DNA here is from genome assembly GCF_009905375.1 of Apium graveolens. Classification (NCBI taxonomy): domain Eukaryota; kingdom Viridiplantae; phylum Streptophyta; class Magnoliopsida; order Apiales; family Apiaceae; genus Apium; species Apium graveolens. The sequence goes on along the minus strand of NC_133649.1, from coordinate 177,289,736 downwards.
GTTAATTTAGACATGGGTTTTTGTTTTCGTTAACAATTGTAAATGAAGTTGACATTGATAAATTAAGCTGCGGTTCTTTACGGATCTTGATATAGTATTACTGCGTTCAATCAAGGTTTCATATTGTGAGATTATTTATACATTCATTATCTATTGCTGTATCTGCAGAAAAATCTAGTTAAATTTTAGGCGTCTCTGTCGTAATTCTATATTGTTTAAGGTAGTCTATGTATCAAGTACCTCAACTGGGTGTACTTTGTCAGGAACTTACTTGATTAGTTGATTTTATGCATATAGTGCAAGTTTGCATTTCTGATCATATTTTAAAATGTGATCAATTGTTTCTATTCTTAATCTGCATTACATGTTTGACACTCAATCATATTATTTTCAGTCTTACTCCTCAAATGTGGTGTTGAATCTACTTACTCTGCTGTAATAGTTACTTTAATTATACAACATACCTTTAATCAGACAAATTTATATATGCTTGTGTGTTTCCCTAATAATTGAATTTTGTCGTTTTATGGTCATATTTTCATCATTGTATGAAGTCTGAATTTGTGTATAGTTTTTCAAAATGCGTTTGTGTTTATTGCTTCCCTATAACTACGTTTTGTCGTTTAATGGGTCATAATTCCATATTTTTTTGATGTTTGAAATCATGTTTAATATTTATTATTTCAGGAAAGAATAAATTCTGTTGTGTTATAATCATAAATGTTTAAATTGTGGTGTTATGTTTCTAGCGCTACTCTTCTGCTGTGCTTACTTGTTTTATCTTGTGGAGATTCTCGTGTTTCCTGCTGGATTTTACGTTTGCTGTATGTTCATATTTCAATTTCAACTGACTTCCTTCTTTTCTTGAATAGGAGAATTAAGATTGCTGTGCCTCCCAATCATCAAAGCTAAGGTGGCTCCGTTACCAAATGTCAACGACTCTTGCACCTGTGCTAGGGGGTGCTGCAGGAGCCTTGGTATTGGTGGTACTAGTTATAGTAATATTATGGTTTTGTCTATGCCATAATAGGAATGTTTCAAGAACTTCTGATACAGGCTCTTCTGATCAATCAATGCAACGTAATTTTACATTTTAGCAAATATATGTGTCAAAAAAAACCATATCAATTAAGATCAGTTCATCATTTTATTGTTGTTGACTTGCAGTAGGAAGAAACACTGGATTTGAGCTAACTTTGCGAGAGGCTAAACGTTTCAGCATGGAAGAATTGTTTTCGGCTACCAAAGATTTTAATGATAGAAACTTGATTGGTGAAGGAAAATTTGGAGAGGTATATAAGGGGCTGCTTCACGATGGGATGCTTGTAGCTATAAAAAAACGGCCTGGTGCTCCCAGCCAGGAATTCATTGAGGAGGTAATATCATGTTTCTCTCCATTTCTTTTCCCAGGAAGAGGTTGTAATGAATAACTTTAGCTTCTGGGGTGTTCCATGTAAAAACTTGTGGTCATTGTGTATTATATATTTACGTAATTCTTTGTTGGGACATATTTGTTTTTACTTGTTCTCATACTGAATATGAAGGTCAAATCACCGTGCCTATATATTCTCAGATGCCTTTATTCTTATGCAGTACATGCTTCGTAAACAGATACTAAAATCATTTTTTATTGATTTTCATGATGTATGGCACTAACTGGTTCTTAGTCTTGATGGGCTCTAGGTTTATATATTCGTTTTAATTCTTTTGGCTATTCTTACATTGCTCTCTTTATCCTTTTCTGTGCAAACTTGATGATCTATAAATGTACTTTCATATTAGGTAAGGTATCTCACATCTATTCAGCATAGGAACCTTGTGAACCTTTTGGGTTACTGCCAAGAAAATGGTCAACAGATTCTCGTCTATGAATATATACCAAATGGAAGTGTATCTGTTCACTTATATGGTAATTCTCAGTCTCCTCGTTTATTTTTCCGATAAGAAATATACTGAAGAACCAAGATGATAGAAATTACGTTGTAGTAATTGTTATAACCTCTATCAATTTCTGTAGTTTTGAAAGTACGATTTCAGGTACTCTTGAGCTCAATTATTATTGAACCAGTGAAACACATTTTTAAACTGCTATGTCATATATCTGCAGGAGCTGGAAATGTTTCAAAGGAGAAGCTAGAGTTCAAGCATAGACTTGCCATAGCTATAGGAGCAGCTAAAGGTGATCCTCTGCAAAACCAGTGAGCATTTTTTGGCTTTCCTGCATTAGTTCATCTTGCTCTGAACAAGATAACGTTGGGAGTAAATTCGTGTCATAAAGGATCAGTGCCATTGTTCCTAATCGTCTATTGTCTGGAAATTAGCACACTATTTCGTCTTTATATGTACATGGAATGTGTATTATTCTAAAGCAGTTTCCCGGTTTGGTAAAAATAATCAATTTCTTTTTCATTGTGCAGGTTTGGCTCATATCCACTCTATAAGCCCTCGTCTGGTACATAAGGATTTCAAAACAGCAAATGTTCTTGTAGATGAAAATTTCATTGCAAAAGTTGCTGATGCGGGAGTCCGCAACTTCTTAGGAAGAGGTGATATTCCAAGCTCATCCTCTCAAAAGGCAGCAGATGAGATGTTCCTAGCCCCAGAGTAGTATTTCTGAAACGATTTGAGTATCTTATTTACTTTATGTAAAGTGTATTCTTTTGGTAAACAAATATGTCTTTTGTTCATATAGGGTGAGGGAGTTCAGACACTTTTCTGATAAGAGTGACGTGTACAGTTTTGGTGTATTTCTGTTGGAGTTAATGAGCGGCCAAGAAGCGATGAAATTACTCTCTTCAGATTCCAACCAAAACCTAGTTGAATGGGTAAGCTGCAGTTCTCATGAAATGTTCATGCATACCATATATCCGGATAAGAATTAACTGATGGCGCTTTTTCACATTGTCAAAACAATATACAATTTAAAAGTGGTGTCCAATGAAACATTAAATCATTTGAACTTATAAAAAACATCACTACTCTTTTGATCATCAGTTCAGTTAAAAAAATTTGTTTTATACTTCGAAGGTGCAAAATTGTCAGGACTCCCGGAATCTTCCTGCTATCATAGATCAGAGACTAGGTAATAGATTCACAACAGAAGGCATGGAAGAGTATGTGCAGTTGATAGTCCGCTGTGTAGATCCTTCCAGTGAGAGACGTCCTGTAATGAACTATGTGGTAATGGAACTAGATCGGATACTCGAGAAAGAAATGAACTTGACAACAGTCATGGGGGAAGGAACCCCAGTTGTCACTCTTGGAAGTCAGCTTTTTAGGGCTATAAAATGAAATGGAGTGGGGTATATGGGGGTTATTTCTTCTGAATTGTGAAGTTTATTTGATGAACACAAGTCACCAAACATATAGAGATACAGCTGTTCTGGTAAGTGTATAAACTATGTAGAATGGCTGTATCGTTTTTTTGATTTTTTATTCCCTTTACATATATAAACAAATCTTGTTATAAACACTTCTCTTTTGTTAATATGAGAGTGGAAGTTGAAATTGAGAGACTGCAAGCTGCTTTTTGTCATTTAGAATTTTAGTTCTCTTTGTTAATATCAGAGTGAAAGTTGATATTGTGTGATTGCAAGCTGAATTTTGTCATTCAGAAATTTGTTTACACCTACTTTGTCGACAAAGTTCAAACGGGCGATCTTTATGTATTGTTCTGTAAAGAGATTGGATAGGATACTGCCTATGCCATTAGGCTATTTAACAATGGTGATCTATGGGGCAATTTGTGTGCTCTAATTTCATTCTACTTTTTTCCTGGTGTTTGTAGAAGCGGCCATATCTGCCCGTTCCTCATATTAGAAGTTTCTGTAGACATATTTCCATATATCCTCTCTCAATATCATTTTTTTAGTTAATTGTCATACTGATCTTAACCACAAATTTCTGTCTCCAACACTTTCACTATTCATACAAGTGAACAGCATGTCTTTCAGGGAAAATTCAAACGCTGTCTACATAAAGTGTAAGAATTCATCTATGTTCATGGCGAGTACTTCAGAAACAAACCAGATATATATAGACGTGCCTTGTCTTACTTGAATGGACACAACATGAGCTAAGAATTAATTTTTGTACATAAAGAAGCATATGAAAAAATATTTGTTATTTGTACCAGTACATCTTCCTGAAGCTTGTGTGCAAAAAGAAATGGCCTGTTTGTTTTGGAGGGTTTTGTTGCAAAAGAAAAAAAGAGGATATCGTTTTACTTGTAAATATAGTATTTTTTATATGTATCGAATCACTGATTTACCAGATATTTCAAGAAGGGTACATTTATTTCAATTTGTAAAGAATTATCGACTTATTCTGCAATTTTCGTTAACATTATACAAGTCTAAACTAACTCATCCCTACACTGTCCTACAAATGATACCAGCATAAAACGGGTCTACAGATAGAATGGTCTGCCCTAAATTTACCCTTGTGTAAACAATGCTAGTGCTTTGTACAGGCCCAGGTAATTTTCTATAGTTTTTTCATACATACAATTATAATGTTCTTAAAGTAATTTCAATACTATTCTTATAGGGGCTTTTAAGTTCAATTTTGAATAAATGGAGATAAAATTTCTCTTCAACAAGCTCCCTGTACCCCAAAGTTTCGAATGTTTTTTCACTTTTAGGAGTGAGACCCCCTCCTCAACTATTATTATATTATATTTTTCTTACCCGTCTATTTAACATAAATGACTTTAATTAGTAAAAATATAGATTTAGAGGGAGTTTAAAGAGAATTGTTAGAGAAATTGTTTGATTTTGGCTTGTAAATAATTAGGAGCTCGTTTATATATATTATTTGTAGTGAAAATGTAAGGAGGTTGTTGGAGTTGTTCTTAGTTATTTTCTTATTTATAAATGTTGTATAATGTCTAACGTATATCAAATACAAATTGATTATTTATCAATGTGTATTATTTTCATACAAAACATTACCAAATTATACAACGTTTCTAATATAACTTATTAAGCAATATATATATATATATATATATATATATATATATTCTTATTTGTGTTGTATAATTTGTATTTAATAAATGAATATAAACATGTAGCAAGTGTACGTTTAAAACGAAACGATTAAACTTAATATGTAGAATGTTGTTAGTATGTTTACAAATTAAAAGGTAAAAATTAATATATATGTTGAATACATAGTTGACCAAAAAATTTGAATTTTATTTAAATAAATTATATGTATTGGTCCATATTATTACCGAGTTCACTACTAACTTACAATTAACTTACTCAATTTAAAAAGATAAAAAATGCATAATTGAAGTTAGAATAACTTGCAATCATAATACACCATAATGCAAAATTTACATTACTGTTAATATTAAAGTTGATTTTAATAAAAAAATATTAGTTTTTGAAATTCAACATATGTATGTATGGAAAAATGTTAGTTTTTTATTTACACTACTGTTAACAAAGTAATTATAATTATTCAAACATTAAAATTATATAATAAATAAATTGTTATAAATTATATATGGTATTCACATTATCAGTGACAAACAATCCATATCTATTTTTTACGTAACCGAGTATCAATCATGGTTGTAACATAAAAATAAATTATATATTTTTAAGACTTATTATTGATATTCATGATTTTTTTTAAGAATTCGAAGGAAAATTTATAATTATATCGTTATTTAAACCGTTTTTAAGTTTTTTTTATTACGAATCTAATATTTCTTCGTATAATAATTTGATAACATTGTATGCTATTCTCCTAAAATTAAATATTTTTTAATTCAATAAAGTTTGATAAATATCAGTTGAACTGATAAATTCCTTCAAATTATTGAACAATATATATTTTTTCTTTAAATAATATAAAATGCATTGAATCAAATGCTACAATATAGTATAGATATAACTTTTATTTGAATAATTCAAAATATTAAAAGAATTCAAAACATTTGTAGAATATCTTGATCAATGAATATTGGTTATCTAAAAGAATTCTTTTTAAAAAGCTAGTTTTTTAAAGTAAAAAATGAAAAATAAATCGATTTAATATATCATCGTAGTTTTAACAAATCTCGTGAGATCTCATATCAAATTTCGAATATTCTTAAAATCGGGACAAATCCCAAAAATAATAATGCGTTACAAGTGAAGTTAGTAATTTTAATATAAATAATCAATTGACTTGATCATATAAATACCTCAAACACATTAATTTATATTAACATAAGATATTAAAAAAATTCACATTATTTGTAAGATATTCTCGCTGAACTTGTAATTTAAATTTACAAAACGTAGAATGTGACAATGTTTTTCGGCTGGGTAATGTAGTCAAATTTCGAGTATTTTTTGAAAAATGGGCCAAGTTCTGATTTCAAAGTCGAAATAAACTAAAATGCATTGACTCATTATAATTCAAAATTATCTAAATATGTAATACCAATATAAATTATTTATATTTAAGCGATTCTATTTTCAATATTTTAAAAAAATTATATATATACATTTTATTTACTTTTTATAATAAAAAATATGTTAAAAATATATGTGATATATTTTTAATCTAAAAAATGATTAATAAATAAGATAATAATCCATTTATGTACTATGCATGACTTTATATCTGTAATTTAATTCTTTAAAATTAATTGTACAACTTTTTTTGCGAAATTTAAGTAATTATCTTTAAAGTTAAATAAAATATTTATTTAACACATTTACATATTATGTATATGATAAAAAGCACATATAATATATAATATGTGCAATAATATGAGATTGTAGAGATTAATGAAATATCTCGAGTTCGAATCCCACAAACCACACTTCATGACCGTTCACAAGAGCATCCACATATATTTTACTTGTGCGAACAAAGACCCTCAAGGCTTGAGTGCATTACCAACATTGAAAATGTTAGAAAATTAGGATTTTAGAGCTTAATTTAATTATGTTCTTGATGTTAATCCTAAAATCTAATGATTGGAAATTGTTCAATGATATTTGAACTTAAATTTTCATGTATGGTTTTAAGAATTTTCTTAATGAAATCATATGAATTAAGAGTTGAAAGTAGCTTGGAAAAACTTGGAATTTTGAGAATGTTTGTCCCACATTGAAATAAATAAAGGGGGTTGTGTGCTTTATATGGTATTACCCACATGAGTAGTATACAACTACTAAGGTGTGTGATGGTCCATTATGTTGTTGTGTGCTTCACGCGCGCGCCGCCGCCGCCGCCACGCCACGCACCGGACCGGACCGGGTCGGGTCGGGTCGAAGGGTGATTTGGGCGAATGTCTCGGCGTCTCGCGTACGCGAGGCGACCTGGGCGAGGATTTTATTTATTTGAGAATTAATTTTAATTCGAATTTATTTATCGGTGACTGGATTATTATTATTATAATAAATTGTTGGGCTGAGTTTGATACTGAATTGGGCTAAGTCACTTTGTTAGTGGGCTTAGTCTAAATTCATTGAACCTGGACATGAATAAATAATTAAATCTGATAATAATGTGGGTGTTAAGTGAAAAAACTGTTACAAATAATTTAAATTCAAAATCTGATCAGTTTTAATTTTTTAAATTAATCGTGCAGTTTAATTCAGACATTAAAGTGTGTGGAACAGTTTCATTTTTCCTCTCCTATAAATAGAGGCTAAAGTGAATGTATTTTCTACACCACACAACATTCTCTTCTCTTCTCCCTCTCTGCATTTCTCTCCCAAAAACACAAGTTCGAAGTGCTGTTATTTTCCAGCGACGGAAGTGCTGGTCGAGGTGGAGGTTTTGTTGCTGCTGTTAATATCAACTCCGAGTTGTTTTATCCTGGTGAAGATATTGCAAGCATCCCAAACGCAGCAGGTAGGGGGCAATATTCTCTTCAAGAACAGCCAGGGCTTCGAGTAAGGCCTGGTGACTCAACTGTGATCGTATTTTCTTGGCATTTTGTATCTGTGTACCATTATTTTTCAGACACGTTTGAAAGCTATGGTTTTGGGTACATCTTCGTTTTTCTCTTCGTTATTTCAGTTACTAATTTTGTTTACATGCATGCTTTATTTTGTTAACTGTGGTCTTGGCCTGAACTTGCTAAATTTTATATATACTTGCCTCTATGTTGCAATATTTGTTAGTGAAATTTACAACATTTTTGAAGAGAATATTAGTTATTTAGAATTTAGCATAATGGTTAACGAAAGTGAGGTTATCGTTGGTGGTGGTAGCGGTTCAGGTGCAACTGGTGGGGCCATTGATTGGACCACCTATAGTTTCCCACAAGCTGTTGAACTAACCGGTTTACCGGAGAAATTCAACGGTGGCATTGGCTTTTCTCGCTGGCAGAAAAGGATGAAGTTGTGGCTGGCTTTAAAGGGTCTGTGGCCGGTTGTGGAATATGAGAAACCAGTAGTGGATCAGGAGAAGGCTGACACAGTTAAGGCTTTTGCGAAGTGGGCTGAGAAGGATGGAGTGGCTAGGGCGGCCATTCTGGCGGCACTAACAAACACTTTGTTTGATGTCTATTATTCTGATGCCTACTTCGCAAAACTCTTATGGGAGAAGCTGGACCAAACACATAATACTAACTCACAAGGTCTAGAAAAGTATTTTGTGGAAAGGTTCCTCGAGTTCAAGCTGGTGGACAATAAGTCCATGACTGAGCAGGTGCAGGAGTTCGAGATGATAACGCATGCTTTGAAGGAGTCTAGAATGAACCTCCTGGAGAAGTTCAAGGTGATGAGTGTGATTGAAAAGCTCCCAAAGTCTTGGGAACAGTTCTCTCTCTCCCTGAAAAGACAGAAATGAGAGATCACCTGGACCAACCTTATGCTGGACATCTCGGTGCAAGAACAACACAAGTCCAAATAGGGACATGTGATGCCAACTCAACACGATACCTCGAAGGTAAACATAGCAACTGTAGGACAGAAGAGGAAGGCTCTTGCTAAGAAAGCTAATAGTAATAAACCTAAGAGTGACAAGGACAAGACCAAGAAACCCATGGCAAACAAACCATGCTGGTCTTGTGGGCAGGTTGGGCACTGGAGTAAGGACTGCCCTACGAAGAAAGCGAAGAAAACCGAGGTAGCGCAAGCGAATGTTGTGATTGGAACCGCAAGTGGGCTTGTAGTGAACATGGTCGTTGGTGAGGCTACGGCTTCTGAAACCGACGTTGACCGGTATGTATCCTACAATCCTTTGATATTTTCTACCTATCTGTCAAATGAATGGTTGATAGATACTAGAGCTAATGTATATATTTGTGCTGATATTAGTTTATTTGTATCTTATCAACAGAGTCATAGCCTGACTGTGAAGATGGGGAATGCTAGTGCTGCTCAAGTACATGGAGTTGGAAACGTGGATCTGAAGTTCCCTTAAGGACGTATTCTATCTCTGACAAGAGTGCATCATGTTCCCGACATGCGTAGAAATATAATAAGTGGAAGCTGTTTAGTTTCTAGTGGTTTTGAAATTTCGTTCAAATGTAATAAAGTAGTTCTTATTCACACTGGTACATTCTTTGGCAAGGGTTACTTGTCAAATGGTTTATTTGTTATTAATGCGGATCCCATTTTGGGAAATTTGAATAATAATGTTATTCCTTCTGTTAACTGTATTGAATCCTCGAATATATGGCATGCTAGACTAGGTCATTTAAACTTTGGTTCTCTTAAGAACATGATGAACTTATAGTTGATTACAAAACATACCATAGAAAAGAATTTTAAATGCAAGTATGTGTGTCTGCTAAACAAATAAGGAAACCTTTTCATAACGTTGTTAGGGATTCAGACTTGTTAGATTTAGTACACACTGATATTTGTGAATTTGATGGTGTGTTGACCAAAGACCAGTTTAGATACTTCATTACTTTTATAGATGATAGTAGTAGATACTGTTTTGTTTATTTACTTAGACATAAGGATGAAGCACTTAGTAAATTCATTATATATAAAGCTGAAGTAGAAAAACAAACTAGTAAGTTACTTAAAAGGTTGAGATCTGATAGAGGTGGTGAGCATACGACTTTTAATGAATTTTGTGCAAACAATGGTATAGTTCATGAAGTTACTCCACTATACACACCTGAGTCTAATGGGGTTGCTGAGCGAAAGAACAGAACATTTAAAGATATGATTAATAGTATGCTTATTAACTCTGAGTTGCCTAAATACATGTGGGGAGAGGCTCTAAATACGGCTTGCCATATTTTGAATAGAGTCCCTCTGAAACACATGGATAAAACACCCTTGGAGTTATTGAAAGGCAGGATGACTAGTCTTAAGTATCTTCGTGTATGGGGGTGCCTTGCTAAGGTGCTTGTTCCTGAACATAAGAGAAAGAAACTAGGTCCAAAGACTGTTGACTGTATCTTTCTGGGCTATCTTGAAACCACTACAGCTATGAGATTTTTAGTGTTAAAATCTGACATAGATGGTATAGTGGCAAACACGATAGTTGAATTTCGAGATGCGACATTCTTTGAGGATGTCTACCCTATGAAGACTGTAATACCTGAAACGACTTTTGAGGAAGATCCTACTCATACATCAAGTTCTATTCCTAATCATGTGGAAAAGATGACAAATGTGGGGGCGGAACCTAGTAGTAGCTCTATTCCTAAGGAACTAGAGGAACCAAGGAGAAGTAAGCGTGCAAATGTAGTCAAGGATTTTGGAGGTGATTTCATCACTTACAATATCGAGGACGAACCTTTAACTTTCCAACAAGCTATGGATTCTTCTGAGTCAAGGCACTGGAAGGGCACCGTAAAGAGTGAAATTGACTCTATTGTTTCTAATGAAACATGGGAGTTGGTTGATCTCCCTCCTGGGTGTTCTACTATTGGGTGCAAATGGGTCTTTAAAAGGAAGTTGAACCCCAACGGCTCAATAGACAAGTACAAAGCTAGACTGGTAGCTAAGGGTTTTAAACAAAAGGAAGGAATTGATTACTTTGATACATACTCTCCGGTTGCAAGAATGGTAACAATCCGAATGCTTATAGCATTGGCTTCAGTCCATGGTCTTATCATCCATCAGATGGATGTAAAGACGACTTTTCTTCATGGTGAACTTGAAGAAGAGATTTATATGGATCAGCCTGAGGGATTTGTTACATCAGGAAATGAAAGGAAAGTATGTAAGTTGATCAAGTCCATCTATGGCTTGAAACAAGCTCCCAGAGATTGGCATAAAAAGTTTGATGAAACTGTATTGCCTTTCAGTTATAAGATTAATGAAAGTGATAAGTGTGTCTACACTAAAGTTAAAGGTAATGAGTGTGTTATTTTGTGCCTATATGTGGATGACATTTTACTGTTTGGAACCAATATTGAGATTATTAACGAGACTAAAGAATTCTTGAAAAGGCATTTTGAAATGAAGGATATGGGTGAGGCAAGTGTGATTCTTGGAATCAAACTGATTCAGTCCACTGAAGGAATAACCTTGACTCAATCTCATTATATAGAGAAATCTATACTTGAGAAATATGGTTATTCACAGTGTAGAATCGCTAGTACACCCTATGATTCGAAAGTTGCCCAGGAGTGCCTATGTCTCAGTTAAGGTATTCTCGGATTATTGGGAGCTTGCAGTATCTTGCTAACTGTACTAGACCAGATATTTCATATTCTGTGTCTAAATTGGCTAGATATACAAGCTGTCCAAACAGAACTCATTGGGATGCTCTTGATAGAGTACTTAGATATCTAAAAGGCACAATGTACCTTAGTTTACACTACAGGAGATTTCCTGGTGTGCTTGAAGGGTACATTGATGCAAGTTGGATAGCTAAGAAGTCTGGTTCCAATGTAGTGACTGGATACGTGTTCACTTTGGCTGGTGGAGCAATATCCTGGAAGTCAAGCAGACAGACTATAGTTACTCGGTCTACTTTTGAGGCTGAGTTGTGTGCACTTGATGCCACAGGGACGGAAGCTGAATGGTTACACAAATTTATGTCTGCAATACCTGTAGTAAGCAGACCGCTTTCTGCTATTGCTATTCACTGTGATAGTCGAATAACTATCGACAAGATTAGCAATAAAAAGCATAATACTAAAACCAAGAGACACATCCAAGTTAGACTCAAGTCTATAAGGGGTTTAGTGACTGATAGGATCATAGCTATAGAGTTCATAGAAACTCAGAATAATATAGCTGATCCTCTTACTAAAGGACTGGAACCTGTAGTGGTCCTTAAGTCAAGGTTAGGGACGGAGCTGTCAACCCATCATAATTCATCAACAGTGGGAACCCAATACACATGAGAGGAGATCCCTCAAAGTGTATTCAATGGGTAATAACAAGCTATAAGGATGAATTGGTAGTACCTTTGCTACATAGATGATACTATAGTATCTGAGTCTATCCCCTGTAAACCTAGAAGGTACTGACACTGCTAGAAAAGCAAGAGTGTTAAAACTCTGAATGGGGTCAAGTCATTTGACGAGATAGAGGCAGTATATCTCTGGAGATGCCCAGCTAAGCGAATGTAATTGTGTGGTCGCAATTAGAGGATAGGGTTAATCCTTGAAGCATTCGACGAACAGGATCGAGACATGACCATTAATGTCTCAAAGCCGTAGATTAGCACCATAGCCTTTGACTTGTCGTCGTCTATGGAATATGGTTATACTAAACGGATTAAGATTCAAGGTGAAACATTCCATCTGAATCTGATAGCCATTGAAGTAGTGGAATTAGGAGGGTTCAAACCCGGAAGGGTACCGACTCTGAAAAATAAGTCATGATGGGAAATTAATCGCATTTCTGTATGGATTTGTGGGGGATTGTTAGAAAATTAGGATTTTAGAATTTAATTTAATTATGTTCTTGATGTTAATCCTAAAATCTAATGATTGGAAATTGTTCAATGATATTTGAAATTAAATTTTCATGTATGGTTTTAAGAATTTTCTTAATGAAATCCATATGAATTGAGAGTTGAAAGTAGCTTGGAAAAACTTGGAATTTTGAGAATGTTTGTCCCATATTGAAATAAATAAAGGGGGTTGTATGCTTTATATGGTATTACCCACATGAGTAGTATACAACTACTAAGGTGTGTGATGGTCCATTGTGTTATTGTGTGCTTCACACACACACGCGCGCACCGCACCGCACCGGACCGGACCGGACCAGACCGGGTCGGGTCGCAGAGCGATTTGGGCGAATGTCTCGGCGTCTCGCGTACGCGAGGCGACCTGGGCGAGGATTTTATTTATTTGAGAATTAATTTTAATTCGAATTTATTTATCGGTGACTGGATTATTATTATTATAATAAATTGTTGGGCTGAGTTTGATACTGGATTGGGCTAAGTCACTTTGTTAGTAGGCTTATTCTAAATTCGTTGAACCTGGACATGAATAAATAATCTGATCTGTAACTGATGAATTAAAATTAAATCTGATAATAATGTGGGTGTTAAGTGAAAAAACTGTTATAAATAATTTAAATTCAAAATCTGATCAGTTTTGATTTTTTAAATTAATGGTGTAGTTTAATTCAGACATTAAAGTGTGTGGAACAGTTTCATTTTTCCTCTCCTATAAATAGAGGCTAAAGTGAATGTATTTTCTACACCACACAACATTCTCTTCTCTTCTCCCTCTCTGCATTTCTCTCCCAAAAATACAAGTTCGAAGTGTTGTTATTTTCCGACGACGGAGGTGCTGGTCGAGGTGGAGGTTTTGTTGCTGCTGTTAACATCAACTCTGAGCTGTTTTATCCTGGTGGAGATATTGCACGCATCCTAAACGCAGCAGGTAGGGGGCAATATTCTTTTCAAGAACAGCCAGGGCTTCGAGCAAGGCCTGGTGACTCAGCTATGATCGTATTTTCTTGGCATTTTGTATCTGTGTATCATTATTTTTCAGACACGTTTGAAAGCTATGGTTTCGGGTATATCTTCGTTTTTCTCTTCGTTATTTCAATTACTAATTTTGTTTACATGCATGCTTTGTTTTGTTAACTGTGGTCTTGGCCTGGACTTGCTAAATTTTATATATACTTGCCACTATGTTGCAATATTTGTTAGTGACATTTACAAAAGAAAATGCAATCAATGTTCACAAAGTACAAATAATCCTCTATTCACTATACCTCGTGTCATAGGCATGCCTTGAGTGCATTACTGACATTGAAAATGCAATCAATGTTCACAAAGTGCAAATAATCCTCAATTCACTATACCTCGTGTCCTTGTTAGGGCGAAAACACGCGCTAATATTCACGCAAGTATACACATTCGCAAGTAGTATAGAATACTTTCTAATTCGTTCCCACAGAGACTCAGACTAATTATTGTTCAATTAAACTCACTCACCAATGTATGATTACTTCTCAATGTTAAGACACTTACACTTAGAATTATTGACTAAATATTAACTACAATTAACTACTTAATTAATCACTTAATTAACACTTCGAATTAACAATATTAAAACACTCATGAGATCACAACTTCATTACTACTTCCTTCAATAGTTATTATTATTACCCTTAGCATGCAACAGTGATGATATTAATCGAATAACACGAAACTGATAAAAGCCAACTCTCATTGTACTAATACCATTCTACCAACATCCACAATTAAGATAGAAGTTGAATAGGCATCAATTATATTGAGTCCCTATATGTCTACAGAAATTGATAACATAATAATTTAAGCGCAAGTTATTCCCTTTTGATTACACAGGGCGAATAAAACGGTTAGAGTTACCCACTAATCATGCACATCATACATGAACCTATGTTAGCATGGCAAGTTCTAAATCTCAAGATCCACCGTCGCTTCACAAGAGATTAACACCCTATCTTATATGTTCGCGACGCACATAAGACGAATACGCACAACCAATACTAGATATCATACAATCATCACACACTAAGGTATTAAACAACTAACGAAAGAATTCCATAGTAAATCCGTTACGACCCCATGATCACGATTAGCCCATGTTAGCACTTATTATCATCATGGGTTCATATGAAAACATGATAAACAACACAAGAGAATAATAACTAAACTAATTATATTAAACCGGAGTACGTCACAAGAGTAATTAGGTTCAAAGAAAAGAAAACTAGCATCCAACGTTATAACGAAATAAGAATCACAAGAAAATATGCTTCCTCTTTGTTGCGGTGTGCTATAATGGTCTTCTTCCTTGTCTCCATCTCTCCTTGCTTAATACCACAAGCCAACCTTGTAAAAACGTCTCCAAATCTACTTATATAATAGTCCCATAAAACTCAGATTACATAGAAGTTGGAAGCCAAACAGAAGTAGAAGTCTAAAATAATTTATCAAAATTCCCGACCCTTCGCGGCCGCTCAGCATAGCTGAGCGGGCACTCAGCCTACTGCGCGGCCGCTCAGCATAGCTAAGCGGGCGCTCAGGTGCCTACTGGAAAATTCCTGAGTTTGCTCCGTTTCTTCGCCGTAATCTGCCCCTTTCTTTCCTCTCGCAATGCTGAACACATGCCAATGCTTATTCTTGATGATTACTCCTCCGAAATTCAACTTATACCCTGAAATGCACAAACACTAGAAAAACGCATCAAATACACAAAATACTTGATTTCAAGACACCAATTTAAGCCATTTTAAGACGTTCAAAGTGGTATAAAATGCCACTTATCACACCTCCAAACTTAAATCGATGTTTGTCCTCAAGCGTCACAGACTCAAAAACAAATAAAAATATGCATGAATGCAATCTATATGAAGTGCAGCGATCCCCTTTACTACGACCAATCCAACCAACTTACAACATCTCAACAAATACAATTAGGCGACTAAAGATCAATCAAATCATGCAAACAAACATACAGCCAGAAACGTGGTGTGTGCAGATGCTTACAGATATGCTTCAGAACTAGACCAATTATTATGACTCAACTATCATCAAGGCAATCACATGATTATACAAAGAATAAAAATTCTAGGCATAAAGTGACTTATAACACTACAAGAATCATGGAGCTTATTACGGAATCATGCTTTTTATTCACAACAATAATGCTTATTTGACCGTGCAATGAGTGAGGTCCACAAAAGACTTATAAAATGGTATCCATGTAGCGAGCGTTAGGTTAGCGGATCCCAGACTCTAAAAGCCTTAGGTCACTAGGCACAAAGTCCCCTAAGAACTTAATAACTCGAATACCAAAGAGCCCACTCGTGATCAATTATGCATAAACACATACTTCTTTTTTTTTCTTTTTTTTCTGTTTTTTTTTTCAAGATTTCTGAGCAAGTGCGTTCCACTCCATCTTGCTCAACCCTAGACTACTCGCACAACATGTGAGCCGGCTACTAGCCAATTGACGCCTAGCCACAACTAGCAACAAATTTCATTTTTACTCCATTTTTTTCTTTTTCATGCCTTTATCACTAAGAACCTATTATCAAATTCTAAGCATAATAAATAGATTAACCTCGAAAATAATCAGATCATAACAACACTCTAGTCCTTAAGCATTCTCTAAGACTTAGTGAAAATACAAGTGCTTCTAGCATGCATATCAACCTACACGACTCAACATCACTTTAATGCCATCACTACACTTGTATCAACATCACAAATTAGTCGATAAATCATCGCAAAAGGGATCATGGCATATGCATGAGCTATATGATATGATATGCAAATAAAGCTATAAAAAAAACTATATGGAAAAACTTATGCAACTATATGAACTAAACTATCATGAATATGCAACTATATGACACACACACAAAATATTCCTTAACTACCACCCCCAAACTTAAAATCTTCACTGTCCCAAGTGAAGGTAGTAGAAAGGAACACAGGTTATACCTACTCGGAGTCATCATCATCATCACCCTCAGTGGGTGGAGTATCGGGCGGCGGGTATGCAGAGTCCTCACCAAAAACTGGCCACTGGATGTCAGCTCCAAGGCCCCGAAAAGCAGTCCCTAACGCAAGAGTGAGCTCCTGAGCAAACCTGCTCTGCTTCTCGTACATGGCATCCATCCACCGTGATAGCCTCCTATACTGAGTATCTGCCATCCCAGCACCCTCCTGAGCTCTCGAAAAACCAGCCTCATCACGCCTAGGCCTAGCCATAGTAGCACCTCATGCTGGACGCCCTCCTGGAAGACGATAACTCATCCCATGCTCCTCGGGCTCACCACCGGTCCACTCCTGCATCCCATTCAGAGTCCCAGGATCAATCGGAGCGGTCGGCAACTGCAACTGCTCATGAGACGGCCAGTTCACTCCCACTGCTCGGCAAAGCTTCGTGACCGTGGATGCATAAGGGATGTTCATGTGCTTAGCTCCCCTTAAAAACTTCAGAATCCCTTGGTAGATGAACTCACCAAGGTCCACATAGTACTCTTCATTCAAAATTCCCCACAACAATTGTGCTCTCTCAATTGTGACCTCATGTGCATGCGAAGAAGGCAGAATATTAGGACAAATAAACGCATTCCATGCACGGGCATACCTGTTCATGGCGATCGTCGGGAAGTGACGATACTCATTAGTTCCTGTCCTGAAGGTCCAAACTGTGCCCGGCCTACAGAGAGTAGCACAAATCAAATCCAAGTCAAAATCCTCAGCAGTCTTCTCATTCCAGTTCTCCTCCTCGGGCTTCCTCTCTCGCTGCCCAATCACACGGTGAATCGCCGCTGGGTGATAATCAACCGTCAGCCCTCGGACCACAGAAAACCCATTCTTCTCGGCCTTCACGCGCTCGCATAGAACTCGCGAACCACGCTCATCGGCACTGCTTCAGGCGACTCACAGAAAGCTATCCACCCCTTCTCTGCAATCATAGGTAGCAACTCACCATCCCTCCCCGATGGTAAAAACCCCCTCTCCTTCAGAATCGGCTTCCCCAAAAGCCTAGTGTACTCCTCCTCCGCAACTCTGTCATTCAACCGAGGCCTCGCAGCAGTACCCCTCGATGAATCAGCAGTAGGGACTGTGCTGCTGCTATCAATAGTCCTTGCTCTCTCTGGTGCCATTGAATCTGAATAAAAGTGCCTGAGAATAGTGTTTTTGTGTTTGGGAGAGAATTTGAGTGTAGAAAGTGTGTGGGAGATGTATGGGATAGGTGTATGTATATATAGGGTAAGAATTAGGTTAAAATAAGATTAGGAGAAAGTGTGTGGGAGATGTATGGGATAGGTGTATGTATATATAGGGTAAGAATTAGGTTAAAATAAGATTAGGAGTGGGTTTGAGGGATAAAATCATAGGGTAATGGGGAAAAGAATCGTGGGTAATGGGGCTGTAATTTATTTTTCTGATTTTTTGATTTTTTTGGATTTTTTATGAACTTAAAAAAAAATTCTGGCAGCCGACCCCTGAGCGGTCGCTCAGCAAAGCTGAGCGGGCGCTCAACTTGCTGAGCGGTCGCTCAGCAGAGCTGAGCGGGCGCTCAGGGGGTCTCTGGAAAAAAAAAATTTCGAGCCCGGTTTTTCTGATTTTTTTTGTGGTTTTGGATAGTTTATTAACTTCTAAGGGTTACTGTAGCAACAAATCATGGGTTGCCTCCCACGCAGCGCTTCTTTTTCATCATTAGCTTGACGTTGCGTACCTTCCTCAAGTTGACAATAAAACGGCAGTAACCACTTCTCGGTTTGCCGTATCCCCATATTAGTGCTTCAAACGCTGACCATTAACCTTGAATGCTTGGTCCGAATCGTTCTCAAAAATCTTCACCGCTCCATGTGGAAACACAGTTTTGACAATAAAAGGTCCAAACCACCTTGATTTCAACTTCCCAGGAAAAAGTCGGAGACGAGAGTTGAATAAGAGAACTTGTTGCCCCGGCATGAATAACTTAGGATGTAGCTTCCTATCGTGCCACCTCTTCACCTTCTCCTTGTACATTTTGTTATTCTCGTACGCTTGAAGTCGAAATTCATCAAGTTCATTAAGCTGAAGCATTCTCTTCTTACCAGCTGCATCTAAATCCAGGTTCAACTTTTTCAACGTCCAATAGGCCTTATGCTCAAGCTCCGCAGGTAAATGACATCCCTTACCATACACCAATTGAAACGGGGACATACCAAGTGGAGTTTTGTATGCTGTTCTGTAAGCCCAAACAGCTTCATCGAGCTTTAAAGACCAATCCTTCCTTGATGGAAAAACAACCTTCTCTAGAATGTGCTTGATCTCTCTGTTAGACACTTCCGCTTGACCATTTGTTTGCGGATGATAGGCAGTAGCAACTCGATGATTCACATTATAACGCTGCATCATAAAAGTGAACTTACGGTTGCAGAAATGCGACCCTTCATCACTTATGATTACCCGAGGCGTTCCAAAACTTGTGAAAATCTGCTTATGAAGAAAATTCAACACTGCCTTTGCATCATTTGTCGGTAGAGCTTTGACTTCTACCCATTTTGAGACATAATCGACTGTCAGCAAGATGTACTGATTATTGCAGGACGAGACAAAAGGCCCCATAAAATCGATTCCCCAAACATCAAAGACCTCGACTTTCAGCATCACATTTAACGGCATCTCATCCTTTCTCGTCAAATTTCCCACTCTTTGGCAACGATCACACCTTAAAACAAACTGATGAGCATCCTTAAATAAAGTAGGCCAGAAAAAACCTGCTTGCAGAATACGAGCTGCCGTCTTCTCACCACCATAATGCCCACCATAAACTGTGGAGTGGTAGTCTCATAATATCCCCTCCGTCTCACAGAACGGGATACATCTCCTGATGATCTGGTCAGCTCCCTGTCTAAACAAATATGGTTCATCCCACATATACCACTTCACCTCATGTAGAAACTTTTTCTTTTGAGCTGAGGTCAAATTAGGAGGCATTATATTGCTGACAAGATAGTTTACAATATCAGCAAACCATGGCTCTTCCTCCTGAACTGCGAATAACTGCTCATCCGGAAAAGATTCGTTGATCAATGTCTTATCCTGTGAAGTAGACTCGGTATTCTCCAATCTAGAGAGATGGTCAGCTACTTGATTCTCAGTACCTTTTCGATCCTTGATCTCTAACTCAAATTCCTGTAGTAAGAGCACCCAACGAATGAGTCTCGGCTTCGAATCCTTCTTGGAAACCAAATAGCGAATGGCCGCATGATCCGTGAATACTGTCACTTTTGTCCCAAGCAGATAAGATCGAAATTTTTCGAAACCAAAGACTATAGCCAAGAGCTCCTTCTCAGTAGTGGTGTAGTTCATTTGGGCCCCATTTAAGGTCTTACTAGCATAGTAGACCACATGAAAAAGATTATTTTTGCGCTGCCCAAGAACTGCATCTACCGCATAATCACTCGCATCACACATCATCTCAAACGGCTCTGTCCAATCCGGTGCTGTAATAACTGGTGCAGTGATTAAACTCTTCTTGAGAGTCTCAAATGCCGTCAAACATTCATCATCAAATTTGACAGGCACATCTTTCTCAAGCAAGTTGCACAACGGCTTAGATATCTTTGAAAAGTCAGATGCAATAATAACAGGTAAAGTAGATGCATCACCTAAAAAAGCATACCTCAAGTGTTCAGGTAATGGCTTGAGCTCCAAGGTAGGTGCTTCCTCAATTGATGGTTTGAGCTTTCCTTCAGCATTCTTGAGGTCAGAAGTACCAAGAGATTCAAACGGCATGTCCAGCTTTCGCCTCCAGGGAGAAGCATTCATATATTGTAATTGCTCGTTGCCATCTTCATCATCACGTCAAAATCCCCCACTAAGGCCCTTTCGAATGCATCAGACATTAGCATATGATCGAGTTCTGAAGTAACTGCAGAATCAATCACATCCACTTTTAAGCACTCCTCATCTTCTGTAGGGAATTTCATTGCTTTGAATACATTGAAGGTCACATCCTGATCCTGCACCCGCATAGTAAGTTCACCTTTCTGCACATCTATCAAGGTACGACCATTATCCAAGAAAGGTCTTCCCAAGATTATGGGAATCTTCTTATCTTCCTCGAAATCCAGAATAACAAAGTCTGCAGGAAAGAAGAGCTTATCCACCTTGACTAGCACATCCTCCGCTATGCCCCTTGGGTAAGTAATAGAACGATCAACCAATTGTAGAGACATGTAGGTGGGTTTTGAATCAGGCAAATCCAACTTTTTAAAGATCGACAACGGCATCAGATTGATGCTTGCTCCCAAATCACAAAGGCACTTGTCAAACGACAACTTGTCAATGGTGCAAGGAATGGTGAAGCTACCTGGATCTTTAAGCTTTGGAGGTAACTTTTGCTGCAGAACAGTGCTGCATTCTTCCGTTAGAGCAACGGTCTCAAGGTCATCCAATTTCACCTTCCTTGAAAGAATACTCTTCATAAACTTCGCATAACTAGGCATTTGCTCCAGAGCCTCAGCGAAACGTATATTGATGTGAAGTTTCTTGAACACCTCTAGAAACTTACCGAACTGCTTATCCAGCTTTTGTTGTTGCAATCTCTTAGGGAAAGGTGGTGGAGGATAGAGCTGTTTCTCCCCTGTATTACCCTCAGGCAGAGTGTGTTCAACAGTAATCTTCCTTGGTTCCGCCGCTTTCTCCTTTTGCTTAGCTTCTTCATCTCTAACTTCAGCTTCTCCTTCTTTTGCCTTTTCAGTATCAGCAACTTTGCCAGACCTTAAGGTAATAGCCTTGACTTGCTCTTTAGCTTCCTTCCTGCCTGGTACTTCCGTGTCACTGGGAAGTGTTCTAGGTTGACGATTGAGCACTGCATTGGCTATTTGACCGATTTGATTTTCCAAGGTCTTGATAGAAACCGCCTGACTCTTGCATAACAGCTTAAGTTCCTCAAAATCAGCACTAGTAGGTGCAGCTGCACTTCCCTGTTGAGGATATGATTGCCTTTGAGCATACTGGTGTGGTTGCTGGTATCCAGGTGGATTGAACTGTTTACTCACACCTCGCTGATATGGTGGCTGAATAGCATTCTGATTATTACCCCAGCTGAAATTTGGATGATTTCTGTTGTTAGGATGATAAGTAGCTGGCACAGGCTGCTGTTGTCGCTGATAATTATTCACATACGGAACAGATTCGTTGACGAGAGAACACTGATCCGTAGCATGAGAACCTGCACAAAGCTCACAGACCATAGCTATTTGATTAACTCCATATGTAGCTAGAGAATCGACCTTCATAGACAGCGCTTGGAGCTGCACTGCAATAGCAGTGGCTGCATCGACTTCCAGAATACCTGCTACCTTCCCAGGCATCATCCTCTGAGTTGGGTTTTGATGTTCATTTGCATCCATAGTCTCGATAAGATTATAAGCCTCAGTATAGCTTTTGGCCCACAAGGCGCCTCCAGCTGCTGCATCGAGCATGGGCCGAGATTGGGCCCCCTAACCATTATAGAAACCAATGATCACCATCCAATCGGGCATTCCATGATGTGGACACTTTCTCAACATTTCCTTGTAGCGTTCCCAAGCTTCGCACATAGATTCTGTAAGTTGCTGCGCAAACTGAGTAAGAGCACTCCTCATAGCAGCAGTCTTTGCCATCGGATAAAACTTCACCAGAAACTTTTGCGCAAGATCTTGCCAAGTAGTGATGGACCCAGCTGGTTCAGAATGTAACCAGTCCTTAGCTTTGTCCCTCAGTGAGAATGGGAAAAGCCTCAGTTTGATAGCCTCATCAGTCACGCCATTATACTTGAAAGTACTGCAGATCTCGACAAAATTCCTTATGTGCATGTTGGGGTCTTCAGTCGCAGCACCTCCAAAAGAAACAGAATTCTACACCATCTGAATAGTGCCCGGCTTGATTTCAAAGGTGTTAGCTTGAATAGCCGGATGAAGAATGCTTGACTGAATGTCATCAATTTTAGGCCGAGAAAAGTCCATAAGAGCTGGATCGGCCAGAACAATACGATCACCCATGATTACTGGTTCTTTCTGCTCACTTCCTGAATCCGAATCTTCAAAATCTATCTTCTCCGGAATATCAAGAACTTCGTCTGTCTCCTCAGCTGTATCTAAAGTCCTCTTGCGAGTACGAGAACGAGTTTGCATAAACGCTCACTAAAGTACCTCGTTTGCCTCTATGTTGCAATATTTGTTAGTGAAATTTACAACTGAAAATGCAATCAATATTCACAAAGTGCAAATAATCCTCTATTCACTATACCTCGTGTCATAGGCATGCCTTGAGTGCATTACTAACATTGAAAATGCAATCAATGTTCACAAAGTGCAAATAATCCTCTATTCACTATACCTCGTGTCCTTGTTAGGGCGAAAACACGCGCTAATATTCACGCAAGTATACGCGTTCGCAAGTAGTATAGAATACTTTCTAATTCGTTCCCACAGAGACTCAGACTAATTATTGTTCAATTAAACTCACTCACCAATGTATGATTACTTCTCAATGTTAAGACACTAACACTTAGAATTATTAACTAAATACTAACTACAATTAACTACTTAATTAATCACTTAATTAACACTTCGAATTAACAATATTAAAACACTCATGAGATCACAACTTCATTACTACTTCCTTCAATAGTTATTGTTATTACCCTTAGCATGCAACAGTGATGATATTAATCGAATAACACGAAACTGATAAAAGTCAACTCTCATTGTACTAATACCATTCTACCAACATCCACAATTAAGATAGAAGTTGAATAGGCATCAATTATATTGAGTCCCTATATGTCTACAGAAATTGACAACAAAATGATTTAAGCGCAAGTTATTCCCTTTTGATTACACAGGGCGAATAAAACGGTTAGAGTTACACACTAATCATGCACATCATACATGAACCTATGCTAGCATGGCAAGTTCTAAATCTCAAGATCCACCGTCGCTTCACAAGAGATTAACACCCTATCTTATATGTTCGCGACGCACATAAGACGAATACGCATAACCAATACTAGATATCATACAATCATCACACACTAAGGTATTAAACAACTAACTAAAGAATTCCATAGTAAATCCGTTACGACCCCATGATCACGATTAGCCCATGTTAGCACTTATCGTCATCATGGGTTCATATGAAAACATGATAAACAAAACAAGAGAATAATAACTAAACTAATTATATTAAACCAGAGTATGTCACAAGAGTAATTAGGTTCAAAGCAAAGAAAACTAGCATCCAACATTACAACGAAATAAGAATCACCAGAAAATATGCTTCCTCTTCGTTGCGGTGTGCTAAAACGGTCTTCTTCCTTGTCTTTTTCTCTCCTTAATACCACAAGCCAACCTTGTGAAAACGTCTCCAAATCTACTTATATAATAGTCTCATAAAAAACTCAGATTACATAAAAGTTGGAAGCCAAACAGAAGTAGAAGTCTAAAAGAATTTATCAAAATTCCCGACCCTTCGCGGCCGCTCAGCATAGTTGAGTGGGCGCTCAGCCTACTGCGCGGCCGCTCAGCTATGCTGAGCGACCGCTCAGGACCCTACTGGAAAATTCATGAGTTTGCTCCGTTTCTTCGCCGTAATCTGCCCCTTTCTTTCCTCTCGCAATGCTGAACACATGCCAAGGCTTATTCTTGATGATTACTCCTCCGAAATGCAACTTATACCCTGAAATGCACAAACACTAGAAAAACGCATCAAATACACAAAATACTTGATTTCAAGACACCAATTTGAGCCATTTTAAGACGTTCTAAGTGGTATAAAATGCCACTTATCAGTCCTGGGCATGCCAAACCTCCCAAACAGGCAAGCCTAATCATATTAAGTCAACAGTGTGAATTCGAGGGCCTAAATATCTAGTCTCTGACCGAAAGTCTGGAACAAGCGATTGTGTCGATGCTGAAAATTTTCAGAGCATCTATGTTTTAACAACTACTTCTAGAGTGCGTGACTGCTAGTTTGTAGTACTTACAACCCTATAGAACGTATATAGTAATAGACAATAGTTTATTATTATTAAATATCTAGTTTGAACTGAAAAAAAAAAAAGTTTTGAGCACCGACCAAAGTTGCAAATATTCAACAACCTCCGTATCCTCTATATAACCACCAAGGTATTTAAAACATTCCCAACATAAGATAACTACATAATGTGGTCATGTTACTTTTCTCAATGTTCACAGATACTTGCGACTCATCCATGAAATTACATAAATCTAGAAATAGGTTTCTATGAAGCTCACAAAACAATGATTCAGAATCCTGGGATCTTCAAGTTCAATCACACTTGATGAATGTTGCGGATAGCTGCATTGATGCTTTTACAGTCAAATTCCATGGTCTTCATCCAGTTCTCAAAGTCCCCAATTTCCTGTACGTACAAATAAAGAGACCAGATATGATATTAATCTAGAGCCACCAAGATGCTTAATTTAATGAAAAGTTCTGCCAAATTAATCTTTTTCTAGTTTTGCAAACAATTACCTACATATTTATTGTTATATAAGTAATTATTACTGTAATAACTATAAGACTAAAATTTGAATAATACGCCTACTTGAGGTGTTCACCTTTTATGTTGAAAGTTGAGTACCAAATTCTCTATTGTAGATTATGAAGCTCAATTATATTGAGTAGAAATTTTTAAAAAGCTTTAATATGAAAACTTGATGCAAACTTTTAAGAAGCTTGGTCTTTCCGTAATGGATGACCTTCCCTGTTAGGGTGTTGCCCTTACTAAACACAGATAATTTATTATTCAAATCTCTAAAATATCTTTAAATAGTACAATACAGTAAACGCTATACCACGCGGAATCTCATGTACGTAGCATCGTCGTACCACAATGTAACAAGCCAATGACTTCCCAGTTAAAAAAAATTTGCATGCGTGCATATACCGAATCATCTAGCTATTGTACATGGTAGTAACTGAATATACAGCAAACTAATACTAGGAAAAGAAACCAAAAAGACGCTAGCATTGGCAGTGTGCTTCAGGCTTCAGGCCACTATTATACAAAAAAAACTACTTCCTCTAATTTGATCACTAACTAATAGAAACATCACTTGCTTTAGGTTTGTTTGCTTCTTTGTTATAACAATGGATACGGATCCTAATACTGAACTATAAAATAAAATCTACTATTTCATAATCGAAAAGGAAAAGTTATCCTACATAATTCCGCAATCAGTTGCTTGCTTTTCTGTCTTCTTACATTAATCCGTGTGGCATAATATCTACTTTTTTACAAAGCATAGTGCACTATACTGTAAAATCCACAAAGGCATCCCGATAAATCGAAAGTAAAGGAGATGAGAAAACCTTAACAGCATTATTGAGAGAACGAGAAGCGGCAAGCCATTGTTCAGTGTGCTTAGCGAAACGGAGAATAGTGGAAGATAAAGCTTGAATTTCGAGCTCGATACGCTTCTGATTAATGTAACACTCCTCCACACCTCCGTTTACTGAATCTACCAGAACATCCGAAACTCGAAATGCATTTTTAATTGCGTCTTTTTTGGCCTTGTCTGCTTTCAATTACCAAGAAATCAATTAATTTGAAGGATTAATAGAATCGATATTAGCTTAAATCAATTATGTACCTGTGTGTTGTTTAAGCCGCAGAGAAGATTGATTGTGATTAGAAATGAGTTGCAGCAGCGAAGCTTCCAGATTTTTTGAGGATGATGACGATTTCTCCATTTTCTTTTGTATTCAGCTGCTCCCAACTCCTTCCAACGGGTCGGATCTATACCAAGGTTTTTAATTTTTTTCGGCACGCTAAATGCAGTAAAATTTTATTTCATAAGGAGAAATTACTACTCCTTCTGTTTTTTAATACATGACATTTGACTTTCTGGCACACATGTTTAGGAGGTTTGATCGTATAGTTAAAATAATTTTTTTAATTTTTTTTTGTAAATAAAAGTTTTGATCTCATATTTTTATTCAAAAAGAGAATTTTTTAAAAATAATAATTCTATCTATGTGGTCAACCCTCCGTAATATGTGTGCCCAAAAGTCAAATGTCATATATTAAAAAATAGAGGGAGTACTACACCCTCGTACCTATTAAATATACCTATTAAATGTTCTTCAAACTTATTAAATGATGTTTTGACTATTGATTATTGCTAGTGCTAGTTATTTTATAATATTAATACTAGCAATTATATTTTCATCAAGCTGAACGTATATTATCGACTTAATTTTAAATTTACCTTGTACTAATATTTTTTATATACATAAAGTAGTTTTGAATTTAAGGATATTTAGTTTAAAATCAATATTAATATGTTTCTTTATAAAACAAACGTGTTTTATCAAAATTATATGATATGGATAGAAAATACATCTTAAAAATACATTAAATGTCATATTAATTACACTTGGGCTTTTTGACCAAGTCCGGTACAGACCTGTCTGGTCTAAAATTATAGCAAAATCGAGACGACCCATGTAGTCAAGGCCCACCAGTAGAGGTCGTCAAGGTCCACGAACATAAGTTGTTCACGGACTAGGCCCAATACGGCTGGAAGAGCAGAGACATGTGCCCAAAACGGACTCAAAGTCTTATACAGAAGGTTCCGGAGTTCCTTCCCTTGTAGGACTCCTAATTACCATCTAAGTTGGAGACTTGTCCACCAAGTTTCCAACACAAGTCTAAACATAAACTCACCTCTATATAAAAGCTCTACCCCTCACTCTAGAACTACATTTTTAGCTTGATTCTCTACTACACAGGAATACGTAGGCATCTTACGAGAATCGATAGTTCCCAACGCGAGAATAACCATTAAAACTCGAAAATCACAAACCCTAGCATTAATTATTAACATACTCTAGTTTTTATTCAACAACATTTGGCGCCGTCTGTGGGAACGCTACAACAACAATGGTGAACAAATAGAGCGCAAACAATAGTGGAACAGACACTCATGCCCCATCGCGAACAATCGCATCAGTGGTACAGGTACCACCGTACTCAACTTATGCCTCCACCCAAAGAAGAACCCCGGTAGGGGCAACCAAGGCTCAACCACAAGGGAAGAATTCCCAATATCAGCAGTTATATGCACCTGTGAACCCTCAACCCGTTGGGTATGAGTACTCAACGATCGTGACCACTAACCCCCCTTACGGGATGCCTCTATACCCCGAGGTTGGAGGAAGTGGACACTATAATCGGAGCGAAACACAAGGGCGGACGCCCCAATACATACGTGGCTTGGCTCCTATTCTAGAGGATCGAGAATTATTTGGACACTATTCTGATATAGACTTCGAATCATCGGATGACAAGGTCGCTCCAAGGAGGAGGCGTGCTGGTAAAGAGCCGATACCTAATACCAACCAGCGGCCTAGGAGCACTCAAAGGACGAATCCCCAAGATGTCCAGGAGAGGATCAGGGCTCATGAAGCTGAGATCTAAAGGCTGAAGCGCGACCTGGAGGCGCACCTGACCCAAGACCTCCACTTGCTGCGAGGTAAAGAGATTTTCCTCCAATCATAGACCTGGATGGTCCAATACCAAGAAGGGTTGTTTCCCCAAGGGCTGATCCAAGTGATTTGATGCCCCTAGGAGATCTTGATGGTCCAAACCCACCATTCACTGAAGAGATAATGAATGCATGTATCTCAAGGAAATTCAAGATGCCCACCATCAGAGCATACGATGGTACTGACGACCCTGCTAATCATGCCATGACATTCTCTAACGCCCTATTGCCACAGCCCATAAATGACGCTATTAAGTGTTGGGCCTTTCCTCATACCCTATCGGGTATGGCTTAAAGATGGTACATCCTTCTGCCCCCAAACTCTATTAGATCTTTCAAGGACTTGAGCCAAGCTTTTATCAAGTAATTTATAAGTGGCAGAGTACACGAGAAGAGTTCGGCTTCTTTCATGGGCATAATCCAATGAGCAAAGGAGTACTTTAGAGATTACCTGAACCGATTTACGAAGGAGGCCTTGAAGGTCCCGGATCTTGATGACAAGGTAGCCATGATAGCCCTACAGCAAGGGACAAGAGACGAGTTCTTTAAGATGTCCGTAGAAAAATGCCCTCCTCAAAGCATGCTGCAGCTCCAGGATGAAGCCCGAAAGTATATTAATATGGAGGAAAGTATGAAGAAGACAACTGTGAGTAATGAACCCGCTGGAAACAAGAGGCGGAAGACGGATCAGGAGTATGATACCAAGGACAAGTATCCTCAAATTGGAAAAACCTTTGACTCATCTTCTAAGAAGAATCAGCAACCAAGGTTCACTGAATTTGTAAGGTTAAACGCTCCAAGGAAATTGAGAAGGACAAAAAGTTCAAATGGCTCAATCCACTAAGGGGAGACCCCGAGAAAAGAGACAAGAGCCGATACTGCAGGTACCACAAAGATGTTGGTCATGATACTGATGATTGTAGGCAACTTAAGGATGAGATTGAGTATTTGATCCGGAGGGGAAAATTCGGACATTTCACCAAGGGTGAAGAGGCTGGAGGCCAAAAAAGAGATAATGACAGAAATGACGATGATCTAAGGGGTAACGACAGAGATCGCAACCCACAGCCCCGAGGGCCAGTAATTAATATGATCTTAGGAGGTCCTACAACAGTTGGGACTACAAAGAACTCTCGAAAAGCTTATGCGAGAGAAATGATGAGTATAGTTGGAGAACCGTCTAAGCGTTCTAAGTCAGAGATAACGCTTAAATTTGGTGACCCAGACCTTGAAGGTTTAAAAATTTTCACAGGATAATCCTCTGGTTATCACTCCGGTAATTGGAAATTGTCATGTTATGAGAGTCCTAGTGTACAATGGAGCTTCCGTGGATATTCTTTTCCATGACACATTCATAAGGATGTGCTACAATGATTCTCAACTAACTTCATCCTACGCACCCATCTACGGGTTTAACCATGTGGGATGCAAATTCAAAGGAGCAATACAACTTCCCGTAACTATCGGGGAAGAGCCCATGGAGGCCACACAAATGTTGAACTTTCCGGTTGTTAAGGCAACCTCTACCTATAATGCCATCTTGGGGAGAATAGGGATCCGTGCGTTTAAGGTCGTGCCTTCAACCTACCACATGGTATTGAAATTCCCAACTAGGAATGGTATTGGAGAAGCGAAAGGAGATCTGAAAATGGCCCGCAATTGCTATGTTGCAGCACTTAGGCCCGATGGGACTGGGGGGGGCAGGTCCTCCCCATAGAAGACATGGATGTCCGTGAGAATGAAGAACTTCGAGAAAAGCCAGCAGAGGACTTGGTGTGACGACTGAGAAATTATGACTGTTTTGTAAAACATTAAGTGAGTATTATGTGTTTTATTATATCATGAATTGTAATTAGTCATAAAATATTAGTTGTTATGTGCTGTATGTGTTCCATGTGGTTCAGGGTATTTTTTGGGTATTTTATAACGTGTTAAATGCATTTATATTAAAGGTTGTACTATCCAGATTTCGTTTTAATAGCTGTTATTTCTTATAGAGCAATTGGACTTATTTTGCCTAATATGGCGTATACCATATTGATTTTCTGAACATCCACTTAATTTGGGAAATATCTTGTTTCATGAAAAATAATTTTTTGGGCCCTACGAGTACTCAAAACTCCACAAAAATCGTATTTTTATAAAACTATGGGACTTTCAAATATTTCATATATTTGTATTTTTGGATTATTCATAATTTTTGAGAAATTTTGGCATATATTTTGTAATTATTTGAAATTAAAAAAATTAAAAATATTCCCCATAAATTATTAATTAAAGGGCAATTAATTTTATTAGGAGATATAACTAAGGCCTAAATTATAATTAGGGGTATTATTTTGTAATTATAAATAGATTAATTTTATTAATTAATTATATAAAAATTATAGAAAAATCAGCAAAATTCTCTGAAAATCGGGTTAGGGTTCTTGAATTCAAGTGGAAAATCAATCAATGATTTTGAGTGATTCTGAGCATCAAATCCTATCATGTAAGTACTCAAATTGAAGTTTTTGATCTGTTCTATCGGTTTACGGTACCAATTTCATGCATAGATTCATGGATTTTCAATTTTGATTTTTAGGGTTATTGACTGAAATTAGGGCTTTTGATTCTAGGCTTATTTGATTAATTTGATTGTTTGTATAGCTTCATATGAGTGTGTATAGTTGATTTATGCTATTAATTTCATCAAACGATTGCTAGATAGTCTAATTCGGTTATTAGGGTTTATGTTCAATTTTTGATATTTTGATTGATCTGAGGTTAGTTAGGTGTTAGGGGTTTGATTATACAGTTAACAAACTTTGATTTGAGATACTAAACGTGAAGTTTCATGTAAAAATATGCAAGAACGATGTTTGGCCGGAGTTTGTTGGGTTTTGATCGGAGAATCGTTCCCGGGGGTTATTACGGTTGGGTGTGGTCGGAGTTGAGTTTCTGGGATTGTATAGGATAAAAACACATCAAAAATCGAATCAAATTGTACTGTTTTGATTTTGATTGGAGGTTGCAGAAATCCTCGTCGGTCGCCGGATTGTGGGCAATTTCCGAACATGTTCTTCATGACCCGGATTGTTCTTGACAACCTGGTGTCGACCCGTTTTCCCAACCCGGCTTTGATCCAGAAAAACCCAAATCCAATTTTGAAAAACTGTTTCTGGATTTTTATTTTTTGTAAAATTCAAAATTCAGTTTTATTTATTTAAATAAATTGATTAATTAATTTATTTACTTTATAAATAAATCTGAATTATTTTCCAAAAATTCGAAATTATTTATTTATTTATAATTATTATTTATTTATAATTATTATTTAATTTGATAATTAATTGGTTTATTTAAATAGTTTGTTTTAGATTCATTTAATTTCCAAATATTATGAAAAAATTATTTTTAATTTTGATTTTTTTCCTAAATAATTATTTAAAAATATAATTAATATTTATTTAATTAGAATAATTATTTATTTTGATTAATAATTGAATTATTCTTATTAATTGGATATTAATTGAACTGTTTGTCCGTTTTAAATTAAACGAACGCTCATAAAATCAGAAAAATGATCCGTTTCCGATGATAATGGTTTTAAATCCTAATTTCTTTCTAAAATGATTCGTATTTCGATATTTATTTATTTATAGACCCAATTAATTAGGAATATGAGTTAAATAAATTCTAAAAATTAGAATACGAGTCAGATATTGTATAATAATTCGTAAACTGACTCGATTTCAATTCTAAAATATTATAATGACTTGAGTGACTATCTGACTTACTTGCTATGTGATTTATGTGGTTAATGGAGTCTTAAATGCTAGTTGAAATTATTATACGAATAATTATTATCGTACGGGTAGACAATAAGTGTTGTGTGGATTCATATAAATGTACAAATAAGGTACACGTCAATTGAATTGGTATCTTTCCTTTATAGATACGAATCGAGCAAGCCAGTGCAAGCCAGAACTAGATAACAGTAATAGATTGGGAATAGATCACGTACTAGGAAAGTTTTCTCCCATGTTCTAAATTCAGAATATTAAACTGCTATACTTATTCCTATATCTGATTACAAGTTCCTGTTACACTGAACATATAACCTTCATTCAAGTTTATTGCAAATCAATTACTCTACTTTTGATAATTCCTTTACAATAATTCTGATTATCCTGGAATATTGAATACCTCTATTCATATTCCAATAGATTACACACTATCTATATTCTGATACAAATCTTGATGTTGGGATAACATCAAAGCATACTGTTAGGTCCGTAATCATCTGTAGAAGGGGAGTGAATACAGTTTATGCAAACAATTCGATAACAGTTAACATAATCAATAGTTTTTATCTTAATCTGATAAAAACTGTTACAAAAGTACTCTCACAAAGGATGAACAATTATCCTCGAGAGCTGCTAGGTTATCTGAAAGATATTATAATTCGTGAACACATAAAGTGTAAACCTACTCCGTGCTTATAGTGCACAGTTACACAATCAGTAAGGAATCCTATTCTATTACAACAAGGAAACCTAATACATATCCATGTATGATTACTTCTTAAATAAAGTTCTTCACCACCTTGAATTCTGCAATCCTTTTCCTTCTCGAATATCTACTAAAGTGACTAAATCCCGATGACATCAAATGCTGATCATCAAGTACTGATAGAAAAGTATTGATGACATCACCTTCACTAAATCCTGAGAATAACTCCTGATAGTTTATTTCCCGATATCATCAATTATATCTAACAATCTCCCTCAACTTGTGCATTATGTAATTATGTAGAAGTTCTAATTGATGATGTCAAAAACTATTTAAATGTTGAAATTAAATAACCATATACAATCTTACATACAGTGATTATTAGACTTTATTCTTCATTCCTGAACTCTAACACAATCTGTAGCTTCTGCAAGGAACTTCCTAAGAATATTTTTCTTCCATAACATTCAAGTACCATTGCATCCTATGTTTTTGTTCTTTTAGCTCATCTGTTGATTTATCATTTTGATAGATGGCTGCCTTGAGATCATGTAACTTTGAATTTCCAAGAGATAGATCATCTAGTTCCAGAAACCCAATCTTCTTTCCATCAGGATTAACGGTTAAGACTTCTCTTCCTACACTCATTTCTATCTTAGCTCCTCCAATAGGCATATCAACAACATATTCAGTTTGATCAATGTACTTTGGAATGTAGTTTGATTTTTAAGGAATCCCCATCTGCTTCAACTGTATTAAGTTCAAAAATATAGACCATCTATCAATTACATGATTAGTTACCTTAAGAATTATAGCAACAAGTTCTAATTCCTACCATGGTTTGTCTTTCATCTGTTCTTAAGTCAATCTCAATCTTCTCCTTGACCCCAGAAAATAAATCAGTTTCTCTCCAACAAGACCAATAACAATTTATACTGATATGATCTTCTGCAAGTCTTTAAACATCACATTGCCTCCAATTTCTGTCAGATTTTCATGCTTCCTTAGAATTAAAGCATCAGCTATAGATGGATCAACATCTAACCTCCTCAAACCACTGGTAATTCCAGGTTTTCTAGCATAAGAACTCCCGTTGTAAATTTTCTTTAATATTTCAGAGGAATCTCTTCTAGGTACCGACTTTTTTCTTCCCCGTAGCAGCTTTCTCTTTTCTTCAAAAGTAAGTTCTGGCTTATCAGAGTTTATATTTTCAGAATCAGGATTTGTTGTCTCAGCTTGAATTGGTTTTGAAGAATCAATAACATGAGTAGTATCAAAGGTTTTGACTGGTTGAACATCAAGATTTGCTTCTTCATTAACTTGAGAAATGCCAGAGGTTAATTTAAGTTTTTCAGCCCAGTCTGCTCCATGAATCTTTCTTCTTTGATGAGCCTGGCTGACTTTTTCTTCTCCAGCAATTTCATCAGTATCAAAATATTGAGCAACTATATAGATTGGATCTATCAGTATTTGAGATTTAGTTGCCTTAGATACTGATTTCCTTTAAGCAACAACTTTTGCTTTGGGCTTTGGTGGCTTGAGCTTCACTCTTATCTTCTCTTTCCCCTTATGACTCATGTCAGCATTTAAGATTTCTTGAGACATTAGAAATCTTTCACATCTTCTTGACTTACCTCCCTTATGACTACCCCTTTGGTTGGTATGTTGGAAGGATCATCCGCATAAGGATCTGGAGAGATAACAGCAACATTTGTTGTCTTCATAGAATTCTTGAACTCTTCCTCCATCTGCCTTAGCTGTTCTAGATCAACTCCTGGGTTCTCTTTCTCAAATATTCTTGTACTCACCTCAGAGTCAAATGCTTGAATCTTTGGGTCCTTGTAGAACTGAGTTGTCTTCTTTCCTTTTACTTTCATATTTTGAAGATATTGACTTGCTTCTGCACCAGCTTCTATCTCCAGAATACCTTGATCATCATCAGCAGTTGTGACTTTCAGAGTCTGTTGAGTTGTTGTAGTCATAGCCGGTTCTTTGATTGTTGAACAATCCATTCACTCTTCCTATTTCCTCCACCTTGTCTAGATTAAGATCTAAAATTTGATGAACCACTAGTCCCAACTAGATCTTCACCTTTCCTTTTGTTCACTATCTCCTTCCTTCATCCCTTATCTCTACCATCAGGATTTGAGTAATCAGCTCCTTTCAAAGTCAGCTATTTGCATTTAGATTTCTTCTCCCTCTTTTTGGCATTATCACCAAGTAGTAGTGTAACGTCTAGGAAAATATTATGTAATTATTTTTATCAATAAATAATTATTATTTGATTTTTATGTGAAATTTTGTGAATTATTTGATGATGGATAATAATATTTGGATGTTTATTTCTGATAAAATTTAGATATTTTATTTTTTAATTATCCAGAATTAAATGTAGATAATTTTGGTATTTTCTGGTAATTTTTGGATTGCTGTATGATTTTATAAAAATTTATAGAATTAATAATGATTATTTTTACATAATTATAAAATTACTCTTTAGAATCAGAAATCATCCCACTTCAACCGTTTTTGCATTTTTACAACTCGAAACTCTTCTGAAAACTCCTTCCTTACCTAATCTGATAATTCTGAACACTTTTCGTGTTTTGACTTTTTCGATCCGTAATACGGTTTGACCCGTATGAGTCCCGGCGTAAAATTTTCGATACGCAAATCATTTTATAGTCCGATAAAAATCCGTATTCTCAAAAGATGAGATATTATTACCATATTGTTGTATAAAGTATTTTATAGGAAGCTCCGTTTTGATAATTATCCAAATTTGGTATTAAAATCATATCGTCTTTTTAATTACTTAGCGGCTAAGTAACCTATTTTCGGATCTGATATGTAAATGTAATTATCGAAATATTAAATAAATAAAATGTGTGATGGTTCGGTCAGCTGTGCGTTGCTTTATTACTAATTGTATGTGATTTGTTGGGAACAAGGATTATTTGTGTAATTAATTATTGAGTCGTATGGATTTATTTTACTTTTAAAGTAATTTTATTGAATAATTATTCTTACAAATGCTAATGTTATTTCTAAATTTTTTTTGTTGTTTTATAATTTCATTTATTATTTTTAGAAGTTTATTAAATAGAGAAATCAATATTTTATTAATTATTTATCTTTAAATGATAATCTGATTTCATTTAATTGTAAAATCCGTATTTAATTCCAGAATGCTACAAAAAAATCATGAAAATTTTATTTTATTAAGTTTGGAATATTTCAGGAATTTTAAAATTATTTTGAAAATATTTCGGATTAAATTCACCCGCACCATTGTTCATTACATCGTAAAATGCGGATATAGTGTAAAAGTTAAAAACGATTTAAAAATTGTGAAAGTATAATTTTGTTTATTTTTAATTATTACAATGGTGTTTAAAATTAATTTAGTATTTTTCGATTTGATGTCACTCGCGAGTCACTCGTTAAAATGCGAAACCGATCGATACGCAACAGTTACAGAACAAAAAGAAAACAACAAAAGAAAAAAAACAAAAAGAAACAAAATATAAGATACACCCTGCACCCCCCCCCCTTTTCCCTCGACCTCGTCGCCTCTCTTTCTCTCTCAGGTTATCTCTCTCAAAACTCTCTCTAATCTCTCGATTTTCTCTTTCGTTTTTCTCTCTTTCAACCTTTCTTTTCCTCTCTCTTTGTTTCCTCTCTGATTCCCCCGGACTCTTGTTTCCCCCGGTGAGTTTTTCCGGCTGGATTCTCACCGGCGATTCCCTTGCTTCCTTCCTGTTGAGTTGATATATGTATATAATCGTATATATATATATATATATATATATATATATATATATATATATCTTTGTGCGTGTGTGTTCCGTGTGTGTGTATAGTGGTGTGGTTCCGTCCCTATTGTTTTCCGTTTCGGTTGTGGCGCGTGGCGCGTGACTCATGTGCCCTGTTTGTTTTATTATTTATCTTATTTATATGACTGATTTTTTTTAATTCTTTTGCAGATTATTTGATTAAGGTTTCGTGAAATGAATTTAATCATGCGGAAATAATTAAATTAATCGGTGAAATTTATTTGGAAACCCAAATTTTATCAGGTACCAATAAATTTTGCCGCCGTTCGCGATGACTTTATACGATCGAACGGTAGACAGTGATGATTTTTATCTGAGTCCTACGTTATTAATTAAATAAAATTAGTTGGTAAAATTAATTGCGAAACGAAAAATGCGAATAAAATAAAAATACGAATAAAAATGTAAAATGCAAGTAATAATAGTAATTAACCGAATTGGAGTAAGGGATTTGTGGAATTGGTTGTGATTGGATTGTTGTTGTGAATTTGACGTCGAATTGTTTCGACGGATAGGCCGATAAACAAACGAGATGCTGCCCGATTTTCGGGAATTAATTCCAAAAATACGGGAACATAACCTATAATTATCGGAGATGTCGAACAAAAGTAAATAATTATATCATATGAACCTAGGTGTGTGTTGTGACAAAAATATTTTATAATCAATTACCCTATTATTTTGAAATAACAAATATACGTACTTTCCGAAAACAAACACCGAACCGAGTTTCAAAGATGTGGACCATAATTGTTATGTGTATTTCAATAATACATATAAATATGAATCAGGTTATGAAATCGTATGGGTAGAAGTGATAGCGATTTGATGTTAAGTTTAAGCGATTATCTTAATTAGGTATTTCAACCCTGTAGGTCTTAGACGAAAAACTCGAGTATCGATATCGGACTAGGAATGATCTAGTGACTAGACGTAGAGATCAACGAAGTTTCAATCGAAGGGTATGAATGTTGGGATCGTATCCAGAATGGAATAGTAGTTTGACGATAAAGCCGAACGTCCAGATCGAACCAAAGTCAACTAGTAATAGCGATTAAAGCTTATTGAGGCAAGTATTCCTGATTTTTCTTTTAAAAAACTGCAATTATTTCTTCGTTCCTATTCTAAGTTCTGAATAGTTAAATGTTTTATATTTCGATGTAATTACTCTGATTATGCATGTTCTTTTCATTATTGTTCCTATAATTCGATTGCTCTCTTGAGCAAATACCCATTCTTTCAAGTTATTTGCGAACCCTGAATTGGGATGTTTTGAATTCATAATGATTTGACATCAAAATACTCCACGGGCTGGATAGTGATATTTTGGGGGATTGAGTTTTACTTAATCCTAAGGACCGAGACATGACCGGTGCCTTGAGATGGGCCATAGAGCCTGGGTATCCGACTGGATCTATACAGGTAGGTATAGATATGCACTGTATCCCGACTGATCAACAGGATATAGGTGCGAACTAGTGTCCAGTGTAATTTGTTGTTGATCGCCATTAACGGCATTCTCTCTCGAAAAGTTATGATTCCAAAACTGGACAAAACCCTGATTCAGGAAATAAATCGGGGAATCGCTTGTCACTTCTGGATTTATAGTTAAAGGTTGGTGACAACCAACGTTTATTCGCTCAACTCACTCAAACAAATAGAATTGTTTAAATTGTTTAAAGATTTTGTCCAAAAATTTTCCTTTTGTATTAAAGATTGAAACTCAAATTATATACTTGCTGGGCATTTTTGGCTCACTCTTGCTTTGTAAATTCTTATTTCTTCCAGAAATAGATAAGGATAAAAGTGAATAGCTTTGATAGACAACATAAGTTAGAAAAATCTCCGCTACGAGAGGATGAAAATGTTAAAAGAATATGAAAAGAGCATTAGTACAAAGGTATTTACACTTGTATTCTA
Organism: Apium graveolens; assembly: GCF_009905375.1. Classification (NCBI taxonomy): domain Eukaryota; kingdom Viridiplantae; phylum Streptophyta; class Magnoliopsida; order Apiales; family Apiaceae; genus Apium; species Apium graveolens. The sequence continues at coordinate 177,251,077 of NC_133649.1, read as the reverse complement.
GTTTTTATGAGTTGTTGAAGGTTAGATTCTTGTTTCATACCATAACCTGTAAACGATCCATATTTAAGGGGTTAATTGAATATTCTTTTATTTTATGTAAAGATTATTCCGTGACACCAAATCTTGACCTCATATTTGGGTTGTTACAAGTTGGCATCAGAGCTATAGATTATTGGTCACTGAAATAAGAACAGGTGAGGGTAAGATAGGAGTGGTAGGTCGTACAAGATAGGAAAGACCCTAGGCATACTAATGTTAAGTTGAGTTGAGTGCGAATTAGGGTTAGCAGATCCGATACGGAGTTGGTAAGCCAGGATTATTGAGGTAAGCTGTTAGGTCACACACACACTGTAGAGGGGGTGAATACAGTGTATAGCACAATCAAATCGAACTTTAATAACTCAAGTAATAGAAAACAAACTTTATTGAAACAATAAACTATGTTACAGTATGGAACTGTTCTCTCTCAGTGATGAACAAATATCACGAGAGCTGCTAGGGTTACAATGAATAATCTTCTCGATTGTGATAACACTTATAGTGTAAACCCTATGTCTGTGTTTATATACTACACAGTTATAAGATAATCGCTAATTGATATGAAATATAATTCTGCTTCCTAAAATATATCAATCAGATATCTTTTCTTCCAAGCATTCTATTCTTCATAGAATTCCATCTTCATGCTTATCTCTTCTTATGTTTATTTCGATCTTCTTTCCTTTAACCAGATGCCTTCCTTATCTGAATGTCCTTCAGTACTTAAGTTCTGATATCCATCTTCTGATAATTATCTCCTGATAATATAAGCACTGATATCCTTAAGTCCTGACTTTCAGTAAGTACTGATTTATCCTGTTTAAGTAAGATCTGAAAACTAAACATAAATCACATTAGCCATGACATTATCAAATATATCTAAAAATCTCCCCCAACTTGTAAATTAGCATAATATACAAGTTTAACAGATATTTGATGATGTCAAAAACATTAAGTACAAATGTATGAGAATTTGACTAGATAACTACAACTTACAGTCCTTAAAGCTTTACCAATCTTTATCTTCTGATAACAACTTCAGTCTGTATTCATATCAGAATTTAAGTAGTTGTAGATCTTGACTTGGCTTCATCTTCTGTTCTTTCTGATGTCAGGAGTTGTTCTGAGATAGTTCTTCAACAAACATCTCTCAGCATATCTAAGTTCATCAACCATCCTCCTTTTAGCATCTTTAAGTTCTGCAGTATCTTCACCAATTTGAAAGATTGCAGCCCTGAGATCAGTAATTCTAGCTTTCCTTATGTCCTGATCCAGTCTGATCAAATATGCCTTGTCAGACTCAAGATTGAATTCCACAGCCATGTAACCCAGAAAGATAGTTATAATCTTAGTAGAATTGGGCTTCATCTCAACAATATCACCCTTGTGATCTCTGTACTTTGGAAGATATGAGCTGTCAGACTTAACAGAATAAAGCTTTTTCTGTTTCTGAATTTGATTCTTCAAATAGTTTGCAGCACTTTCTGTTATTTTGTCATTCACTTGAAGTAAGAATAATACATGTTCCAGTTCTTCAAAATACTTCAGTGGAATGGCATTTTCCCTTATATGATAAACCTTACCATCTGTCATGAAGTACAACAAGATGTGTTCTTTCAAGTAGGTATGGTAAACCAGTTGTACAGATTCTAGTTGATTCAATCTCTCAGGAGTTGCTCCAATACCTGGTTCACTTAAGGAAGTTGGATCATTGGTTGTGTTCTGTATTATTCTTTCATCAGCACTTCCCAATCCAGTTTTATCTCTTGCTTCCTTTCCAGTAACCACTCTTGCTTCAAAACCACTTGCAGCAATCTTCAAAGGTTGAGTTTGTTTGGCTTTAGTGAATCCTGGTAGGAGTATCTTTGAAGGTTTAAGATGAGCAGTGTCAGAGGTTTCCTTTGATTTATCTTCTGATATCAAGTAAACTTGAGCTATGTCAGAGGTTACTTGCTTCTTTGATATATCAGAACTAACTATTTCTTGACTCTGAACAACTTGAGCCATGTCAGAGGTTGTCTTAGAAACTTTTCTTGAAGTCAGAGCAAGATCAGCATCTTCATCAGTAATTTCTTCATTCACAGGAGGCACATAAACCTTGATAGGTTCACCAACTTTCTCTTTGCCCTTGGACCTTGGATCTATCTGCAGTTGTGATTTAGCCATGGTTGCTTCAGGATTTGTCCTTTCTTTTATCACAATGCCTTTGAGTTTTGGAAGTGTCTTTTTACCAAAAACTTCAGATTTAGATTTGACTTTTTCTTATTTAAGTCTAGCTTCTTCTTCCATTAGACTCTCCAAGTCCATTCCTGGATTTTCCTTAAGAAATAACTGTCTTGACATTTCTTCATCAAGATCCAAATGTTCATCAGAACTTATCCTTTTACCAGTAGCAGAAGTAATTCTTTTTCCAGCATCAGAACTTGTCCTGTGACTTGTGATATCAGCTTTTCTTGATGAGAAACCTCTACCTTGACTATGACCTCCACCCATTCCAAAGTTTCCCTGGTCATCTTTTTCATCATCCTTCCCCTTCAGTGTCTTATCAGTTTTGCATTTGGACTTAATTACGTTCTCCCCATTTTTTCATCATCCTTCCTCTAAGTGCTGATCTGGTTCCAAGTTCTGATCAACAGCCATATCCTGATGCTCACCTATATTCTGATCATCAACATCTAGATGCTGAGAAGGTGTAGTAGATAATTCTGGAGTTTGAGTAGCATCAGTAACAGGTGTTGTTGATGGATTAATTGCTGTTGGAGCTTCTAAGTAAAGTACCTCAGGCACAACCAGGTTTTGAATATCAATTTCAGCACTTGTGCCTGGAGCAATAGGAGATACAGTCTTATGAACAGGAGACACAGATGGTGTGTTTGCCATTTCAGTAGCAGCTTCCTGAGTTGGAGTTAATGGAGAAGCAGTGGCTTCAGTAAATTCTTGTTCTTGTGAGATCAGAGATTCCTGATCTCCTTTCTTAGCCGCTGCTTCCTCATCATCTGAAACTGACCTTTTAGCTCTCTGTTTTTTGTATCTCTTAGAAGGTTGGGATTCCTTGGGAGGTTCAGCAGAAGTCATTCTTCCAAGCCTTTTGAGAAGCTTAGATCCCCCAATTCCAGAATCTTTCTGAGAAGAGACTTTCTCAGCTTCATTGACAACAGGTTCTGAAGTAGAAACCTTTTCCTCACTATCAGACTAATCTCTCAGAATAATCCTCCTTCTCTTCTGAGGTGTTTGAGGAACAGTCTTTGTCCTCTTGGGCTTGGAAGATGAAGGCTTCACAGTAGGTGCTGAGGATGAAGGTTGAGCTGTCTGTGAAGGTGTGAGATATGTTTTGAGATAAGTTCTGAGAGAGGGTTGAGGAATTGATGTATGAGTGGTATGTTCTGATGGTTGCTGTGGTGTTTGAGATGCGGTGGTGGGTTGAACATCAGGATAAACAGATCTATAGGTTTGAGGATCAGCATTTACCAAGATCTATTTTACAAACTGAGGAATCTGTAAAGGTCTAACCACCTTTTTCTTAAGGTCAGCATTTACCAAGTCATTAAAGGCTCGTTTTGCAATTTTGAAAGATGAAGTTAAGTCAGTGTTAGGTTGGGGTTCATCAACACAACAGAAATTATATAAAAGCTGACAAAATCTAGCAAAGTATACAACATTTCTATCCTCTGTCATCCTATCCCCAATAAAACCTATCACAACATTTGCAAAATCAAAATGAGTTTGGTTAATGATAGCATATCCGATGTGCTGACTCATTATTGGAATGACATCAAAGTTGGAACACTTATTCCCGAAGGCTTTAGTGATGCAGTCGAAGAAGAAGCTCCATTCCTTTCTGATATGAGCCCGTTTAAACTGTCCAAGTTTAGCCAAACTCTGCTCATACCCCAAACTGGCCATTAACTCTTGTAGAGCTGATTCCTTCGGTGTTGAGAAAATACAACCTTCTAGTAAATGTAAGGCCTTGCGAATTGTACCAGGAGTTACCAAATGTTCAGTATCATCCACTTCAAAAACAATTCTGGGAGTACCATTAGCACCACCATTGTCAAAATGCCCAGTCCGCCAAAATGTCAGAACTTGTTGGCTTGAAAAGACTGAAGGCTGGGTCAATGCATACCCAATTTCACTGTGTGCAAGAAGATCTTCCACAAAATGCAACTCAGACGGAGCTTCATCATGATTGAGAATTGTAGCATAGTTATTTGGAACGAACTTAGCTCCATCAATGATCAAATCCTAAGGTGCCATGAGAATAATTGAAATTTAAAAGTGCATGTTAGGTGTTTGATAAAATGTCTGTATGAAAAACCAACGTCAGGAGATGAGAGAGAGTAAAAGCAAAGAAAGAGAGATAAAATGTAAAAGTAAATAAAAGATTGTATAATCTTCTCTCTCTCTTACTTATACTTGGTAAAAAAATATAACCGTTGGACACCTGTCAGACATGCAGCAATAATAAATAGTTAATGGGCACGGGAAAATAGTAATCATTACTTACCCACTTGCAGTTTTTCAAGGAAAAACCGTTCCACTTACCCAGTAATTCCATTAATTGAGGTAAATCAGTTTTAATTCAAAATTTAAATTGTTCCCACTTATTCAATTATTTTCACTGCAACACCAATATTCTGAGAAAAAATTCGAGTGTGAGAATGACCAAAATAAATCAAGTAAACAAGTACTGATATTTTAAGATCAGAATTTAATTTAAATCAAAAATGAAATGGTCATCAGAATATGGATATATCAGGATTTATCAGTGCATTTAAATTACAAACATCTCAGAGATAAAAACGTGCAAAAAGTAGAAATTCCATTAATATATTAAGAGAATACATTCATAAAATTTAAATTACATCAGAGCATTACAAGATTGTCCTAAGCTTCTAAACCTAACATTAACAGCTTTAGTCCTAGCTCAAGAAACAGGGCAAAGCTGACGATGAAGAAAAACAGGAAGAAGAAAATAAATTATTTCTTCTTCCGACTCTCTACAAAAAGAATAGCGAGTCGAATGATTCGCTCTTGTTGGCGGAGAGCTTCCAGTCTTTCTTCCTCCAATCGCTCCAGATGGCGATGGTAGTCCATGTAAAAGAACAGGAGGTGGGTGAGAACCTCCTGGAGAACCGAGTCCCAAATCTCATCAGGAATGGCAGTTACGTGCCATTCCTGCTGCCAGGCCTCACAACTCAGCTCCATGTTGAAAGTCTCATAGTTCAAGAACATATTGTAATTGACCATGGTTTTGTTGGTATGAAGGAAAGGAGAGTGAGTATGTGAGAAAAGAATTGATGGATAGGCTGATGTGAAGTGTTGATTTATATAGGCAAGAGAATGCCAGGAGATGCAAGGAAATTTAATGCTTACAGGTAGAAATAATTCTACCTCGTCTCCCTAGACTGGGAAGAAGAAAAACAGTCATTGGAAGTGTAAAAAAAGTTTTAATGCGCACAAGAAACAAGTAAAAATTACTGTGCATGTACGTGTACCACTATCCCTAATTATATTGACTATTAATAGTCCACCCCAACATATTCTGATTTAAAATGAGACTGTTTTTAGATTTTATCCACAAATAAGTCAAGTAAAGGATCAGAATTTAATATCAGAACTTAGAATTATATCAGAACTTAACAGTCATCAGAACATGATCTCTTAGCTCGAAAAATGAATGCCTATCTTTGTAATTCTCCAAACAAATTCTGATATCGATTCTTCAGAACTTAATCATCAGAACGTTCAATCAAAACTTGTCCTCAGAATTTATGCAATCTGACACATAAACTATTCATCTAAAATAACATAGATCACCACAGTACTTTTCATCATTCATATGGAGTGTTAGTGTGTGCATTAAGCTAAATATCAGACAAAGAGTAAAGTCTGATTCACTTCAGTACATCTTAGAAATAAGGCATAACTAAAACTTTACTAAAAATCTGTCATTATTCTGAAGCCGACTATTGAATGAGTTCATGCTTGAGTCCACCTCAACTGTTTTGTGCTAATTTTGTGCATCTTTTTAAATTCCATTTTACAGTGGCTTCTCAGTGTAAGTGAGTCACGACTGCTTATCAGAATTTATGCTATTATCATAGTATTTCTCCAGTAATCATAGAGTGTGAAAAGTCACCAAGAAAAATATGTATTTGCTTTTCTGATGCATATTACTTAATACCATCAATGCACTTGGGTCGTCCCTTCCACATTTTTACTCTAGATCTCAAAGGAGTACATGATTTTAATTCCATGATTCTTTTTCTTTTGATAAGTGAGGTTTATCAGCACTTAGTACATTCAACAGATTTACTAGCAGCTGAACTTAATAGATGAGAAGCATTATTCTAGTTTGTGACTTAGTAATAAGATAGACAAAGTAAACTCAACTAAGCTCAATATCAGAATTTCCTTGTGTCAATAGATTTCCATAAAAATAATTACTTCTAACATGGGATCCCTAGTGTATTGAAGATTACTAGGTCAGCATCTAGCACAGGTATCCTCATAGGATTGAATAGTTACATAAACAGTCATATCACTATCAGAGTTTAGAAAGTCACATCAGACAACAGTCAGTACTTAAGCAATTTTCAATTAAGCACAGAATACACAAAGAGAGTAAATTCTGTAAATACTGAGCATAAAGTCTGATGCATCAGAACAAAGCTAAGCAGATTTAGAGAAAGAACCTGAAACCATTCCAAGTTCATTTACCAATCTTGTAAAAGTAGCTTCACACAGTGGTTTTGTGAAGATATCTGCTAGTTGTTGATCTGTTGGAACAAAGTGCAATTCCACTATACCTTCATCCACATGTTCCCTTATGAAGTGGTACCTAATGCTGATGTGCTTTGTCATTGAGTGTTGAACTGGATTACCTTTCATAGAAATAGCAATTTGATAATCACAGTCTATAAGGATTTTAAAATATGTTAACCCATAATCCAGTAACTGATTCTTCATCCAAAGAATCTGTGCACAACAGCTTTCTGCAACAATATACTCTGCTTTTGCAGTTGATGTGGAAATTGACTTTTATTTCTTGCTAAACCAAGAAACCAATCTGCCTCCAAGAAATTGGCAGCTTCCACTTGTGCTTTTCATTCTGCTTGACTTGAAGACCCAGAAAATAGCTAAGTTCCCCCATCATACTTATTTGATATCTTGACTGCATCAGTTTGGCAAACTTCTTACAAAGTCTGTCATTTGTAGAACCAAAAATGATATCATCAACATAAATCTGGACCAGAAGTAAGTCCTTTCCATGGTTGAGGTAGAACAGTGTTTTGTCTAATGTTCCTTTGTTGAATCCACTTTCCAGAAGAAACTGAGCTAAAGTCTCATACCATGCTCTTGGAGCTTGCTTAAGTCCATAAAGTGCTTTACCAAGCCTGTAGACATAATCTGGATATTTGGAATCTACAAAGCCTGGAGGTTGTTCAACATATACTTCTTCCTCCAATTATCCATTGAGAAAAGCACTTTTCACATTCATTTGAAAGACAGTCAACTTTTTGTGAGCAGCATAAGCCAAAAATATCCTTATGGCTTCCAATCTAGCAACTGGTGCAAATGTTTCATCATAATCAATTCCTTCCTATTGAGAATATCCTTTTGCAACCAGCCTTGCCTTATTCCTAGTAATTATGCCATCACTATCAGTTTTGTTTCTGAATACCCACTTTGTACCAACAACAGATCTGTTCTTTGGTCTTGGTACTAGGGTCCAGACTTTGTTTCTTTCAAATTCATGTAACTCTTCCTGCATTACTTGCACCCAATCAGCATCTTGAAGAGCTTCTTCCACTTTCTTTGGCTCAGTCTGAGAAAGAAAAGAATTATAAAGACATTCACTTGAAGTAGCTATTCTAGTTCTGACACCTATATCAGGATTTCCAATTATCAAATCAGGTGTATATGATTTAGTCCACTTGCTTGCAGATGGAAGGTTCTCTCTAGAACTGGATGCTCCCCCATGATCCATGCTGTCTTCATTAACATTTTCTGATGCTCCCCCTGAAACTATGCTCTCTGAGTTGGATTCTTCAGAATTTAGATTTTCAGAACTATCAGAACTTGGCTTATCAGAACTTGACGAATCAGAACTTGAAGAGCCAGATGTATGTTCTAATGCTTCTTGAGATGTGGTAATATCTTGAGTATGCTCCCCTTGCATAGGTGCATCTTTCTTTGGCGTAGTCATCACAGTTTCAATAACATCAGAGTTTAATCCATCAGAGTTTGCAGTATCAGAATTTAGATTGTCAGGATTTTCAGTATCAGAATTTAAGTCTTCATTTTCAAATCTCAGCTGCTCATGATCAATGAAGTCTTCAAGCCCAGTAACCTTCTTATCATCAAAGGAGACATTGATAGATTCCATGACCACTCTTGTTCTTAAGTTATAGACTCTGAAGGCTTTTGTGGAAAGTGGATACCCAACAAAGATTCCTTCATCAGCTTTTAAATCAAATTTGGATAGCTGTTCAGGATGAGTCTTAAGAACAAAACACTTGCATCCAAATACGTGAAAATACTTCAGATTTGGCTTCTTTTTCTTCACCATCTCATATGGTGTCTTTCCATGCTTGTTAATTAGTGTTGCATTCTGAGTAAAACAAGCAGTCTGCATAGCTTCAGCCTAGAAATAGGTTGGAAGCTTTGCTTCATCAAGCATTGTACGTGCAGCTTCAATAATAGTTCTATTCTTTCTTTCAACAACTCCATTTTGCTGTGGAGTTCCAGGAGCAGAAAATTCCTGCTTGATTCCATGGTTTTTGCAGAACTCTTCCATTATCAAATTCTTGAACTCAGTACCATTATCACTTCTTATTATCTTCACTGAGTCTTTGACCAATTTATCCAGTTGCTTGACATGATCAATCAAGAGTGATGCAGTTTCACTTTTTGTGTGCAAGAAATACACCCATGTGTATCTGGTGAACTCATCCACTATGACCATATCATATTTCTTCTTTGCAATAGATATGACATTTACTGGACCAAATAGATCAACATGTAGTAGGTGATAATGCTCAAGAATTGATGATTCAGTCTTGCTCTTGAATGAAGATTTCCTTTGTTTGGCCTTGTGACAAGAATCATAAAGGCCATCAGGAGCAAATATTGACTTTGGCAGTCCTCTCACAAGATCTTTCTTGACTAACTCATTTATATTGTTGAAATTTAAATGAGAGAGTTTCTTGTGCCAATTGCAGCTTTCTTCAATTGATGCTCTACTCATTAGACAGATTGCAGAACCATCAGTATTTGTTGAAAGCTTGGCTTCATAAATGTTGTCACGCCTGTATCCTTTCAGAACAACTTTGCCTATAGATTTTCTTACAACTTCACAGTGGTCTTCAAAGAAATCCACATGATAACCTCTGTCACAGATTTGACTGACACTCAGCAGATTGTGTTTAAGTCCTGAGACTAGAGCTACTTCCTTAATGATGACATTCCAAAGATTGATATTGCCATATCCCAATGTTTTTCCAATGTTGCCATCTCCATAAGAAACACTTGGGCAAGCTTTCTCCACAAAGCCTGATAGCAGGGCTTTATTTCCAGTCATATGTCATGAGCATCCACTGTCGAGAACTAGGATGTTTTTCCTGTTGCCCTGCAATCACAAAGACCACTAATGATTAGTTTTAAGGACCCAGACATGCTTGGATCCTTTGGCCTTATTAAGTCTGTTAACATTTGCAGCGGATTTAGCATCAGAGTTTATGTTAACATTTTTCTTATCAGAATTTACACTATCAGACTTTGAATCAGAAATTACACTAGAAGGAACAATGGTAACTTTCTCTAAAGAAGGTTTTATTTGATAATAATCATAGTACAAACTATGATATTCCTTACAAGTATAAATAGAATGCCATAAACTACCACAATGAAAACAAGGATTTTGTGGCTTATATCTAACAGACTGACTCTTAACTCCTAACTTTGAAGGTAAGGAGTTTATGTTCTTATTTTTCCTGCAAAAAGAAGCTAGATGGTTAGAACTTCTACAGTTATGACACGTTTTCCTAGGAGCTTCAAGAACAGGCTTATAATTATTGCTTTTATTCACACCTTCCTTTCCATTCCTATTTTTCCTAGGTGACTTTACCTTGTTTGCATTCTTAACATCTTTCAGCTTTTGCTTAAGCTCTTCTTAGTCATTAAGCCTATGTTTACTTCAGTTGTCTTTTCCTGTTTTAGTTTGTCAGAAGTTAATTCCTTTTTAACTTCTGATTTCTCATTATCAGAATTTACAGCTACAAACTTAATAGGCTTTAACTTAGATTTTTGTTTAACAGCTATAGGCTTAACATCTACAGTTCCATTATCATTCTTATCCTCTCCATAACCTAAGCCCTCTTTCCAGTTTTCACTACTTAACAAATTCTGAGTTGTTCTTCCAGAGTTAGTCCAAGTCCTGATAATCTCTCTTTCCTTTTCTAACTCAGCTTTTAGAGATTCATTCATTTTAAGTACTTCATCTCTAACATAGAAAGCATCATCTCTATCTTTCTTAGTTTGATGGAACATGACTAACTCCTTTTCTAAATAATCATTCCTCTTTTTACAAGCAATATTTTCAGAAGTTAATCTTTCACATGTTAAAGTTTGATCTCTATAACTAATAAACATGATTTTAAGATATCTTCTCAACTCATTAATATCATCAGTATGAAAGGCATAAGTAGTTTGAGGTACCTTTAATTCAGCAGCTTCAGAACTGCTTTCAGCACTTGCCTTATCAGCATTTGCCATCAAGGCATAATTCTCCTCACTTTCAGAATCTGAGGTGTCTGTCCAGCTTTTCTTCTTTGTGACAAGAGCCTTGCCTTTGTCATTCTTCACTTTCTTGCAATCAGGAGATATGTGGCCTTTCTTACCACAGTTGTAGCATTTGACATTTGTATAATCTCCTCTGTCAGACTTTCCTCCTCTTCCCTCAGATTTTCTGAAATTCTTCTTATCAGAACTTGCGCCTTTCCTGGAAAACTTCTTTCCCTTCCTGAACTTCCTGTATGCAATCTTTGTGATTCCTTTCACCATAAGAGCACACAGCTTTATCATCTCTTCATCAGCATCCGTCTCAGGCAAGCTTTCAGATTCTGATTCATCATCACTTTCAGAACTTGATGACTCAGTATCAGACTTTGTGAAGAGAGCTTTACCCTTGTCTTTCCTTGAGGTAGCTGCCTTGGGGGATTCTTCTTCAGCCTTAAGAGCAACTGTCCTTGACTTTCCTCCTTTCCTCTTGCTTCTTTGCTCCATCTCAAGTTCATGAGTCTTGAGCATCCCATAAATTTCATCAAGAGTTGTTTCATCAAGATTATAGTTGTCTCTTATTGTTGTTGCCTTCAAATCCCAGCATTCAGGAAGAGCTAACAGGAATTTAAGGTTTGAATCTCCAAGATCATACTCCTTATCAACCAGTGATAAATCATTCAAGAGTTTGACAAATCTATCATATAAATCAGTCAATGACTCATTATCCTTTGAGTCAAAGTGTTCATACTCTTGAGTGAGTATTGTCTTCCTGTTCTTCTTAATCGTATCAGTTCCCTGACATCTTATTTCCAAGGCATCCCATATCTCCTTTGCAGTCTTGCAGTTTATTACCCTGTTTGACATTACATTATCAATGGCACTATGCAGTAAATGTCGTACCTTAGCATCCTTTGCAATTGATGCGATATCTTCAGCAGTGTAATCACTCTTCTCCATTGGTACAGACTTTGCTGCTTCACCTGCAACTGCAACAGCGAGCTTGGTTGGTTTGTGAGGCCCTTCCTTGATTCTATCAAGATATTCTGGATCTGTAGCTTCCAGAAACATGGTCATCCTCACCTTCCATATGGGATATTCAGATGGTCTCAATATGGGAACTCTGATAGTCTCATATCGGCTTTGAATTTGTGTCATTGGAGGTTCTTCAGTTTTAGTGGGCTTAGTTGGAGTTTCCTGTTTCACACATGATTGTGTTTGGATCTTAAACTGTTTGTGTGTTAACAGATAGGCTCTGATACCACTTGTTAGGTCACACACACTGTAGAGGGGGGTGAATACAGTGTATAGCACAATCATATCGAACTTTAATAACTCAAGTAACAAAAAACAAACTTTATTGAAATAATAAACTCTGTTACAGTATGGAACTGTTCTCTCTCAGTGATGAACAAATATCACGAGAGCTGCTAGGGTTACAATGAATAATCTTCTCGATTGTGATAACTCTTATAGTGTAAACCCTATGTCTGTGTTTATATACTACACAGTAGCAAGATAATCGCTAATTGATATGAAATATAATTCTGCTTCCTAAAATATATCAATCAGATATCTTTTCTTCTAAGTATTCTATTCTTCATAGAATTCCATCTTCATGCATATCTCTTCTTATGTTTATTTCGATCTTCTTTCCTTTAACCAGCTGCCTTCCTTATCTGAATGTCCTTCAGTACTTAAGTTCTGATATCCATCTTCTGATAATTATCTCCTGATAATATAAGTACTGATATCCTTAAGTCCTGACTTCCAGTAAGTACTGATTTATCCTGTTTAAGTAAGATCTGAAAACTCATAAATCACATTAGCCATGACATTATCAAATATATCTAACATAAGCGTAAGGCGAATATTGCAACGCTATAGGTATATTGATCCTATAATAATGAGGAATCGATGGATCAACGGAGACTGGGTATGATACCCAATTTTTCATGTGATTTTGAAGAAAATGCGATTGATTCTGGTGAGGACTTGTGTAAGGGAAGCTAGGTGAGTATTAGTACGATTTAACTTAGGTATTAGGACGAGTTCCACGCCGGAGGCAAGCAGTTGATGGAAGCTGATGAAGAACCAACGTTGCACGTTTCAAAGGCACCACCGTTGCGAGAAGATTCTTATCACTTACTGGGAGCTGCACGAGGAATGATATCTACCTTACTAGGTGTAGGTAAGACTAGAAAGAAGATGCGACCCTATCTATAGACAGAACATCGAATCGCATGCGTGGTTGCAAGCATAACGTTAAGGACGATGACAAGAATGTCAAAGATAGTACCCGATATCGGTGTTGAGGTAGAATTACGAATAAAATGATATACAACGATAATGAAGTTTCATCGACTAATAGGTGCGAGCAGAATCCAAGGAAAAGTAGAAGAAGTACCAAGGTGGAGAGACCCTTATATGGGCATTTCTTTAATTAGATATTTCATTGGTGAATCATAAAAATAGCAAGTAACTTATATAGTAATGACGACCAAATATTTGATTTCCAAAACTTTAAAATGAGATTTCGGAAAAGATTTTCTTAATCAACTTTCAAAAGATTTTTGCATGAAATGAGTTTTACAAATTGGTTGTCGAATTAATATTTATGTTCTTGTTATTATAAACAGAAAATGACCTAAAAAGAAGAATGGAATTAGACTCAGTATTGTTAATATGGAGGATCAAGTAGACCCACTAGTAAGAAGAAAGTTTAAAGTTTTCCGTGAAAGACGAACATAAATTTTGTTTAATAATACTAATAATTGAATCAACATGTTAAAACATTATTTACCTAATTCGTGAAATTATTAAAACTTAACGAGAGTTGTGATTCAAACGGACATAGGATGATTGAAGGAAATGGAAGAATCTTCCAGATGATTGGAAAAGAATAATATTTCTATCGACAAAATTGAGGCGTTGCATGATCGATGGGTATTTTATGTGACATAGATGAGATATGAAGCAGTGATTATAAATTTTGGAAGGACGCGATTAAGATCAAATTATTGAAGCATTTGATGTGAAGGCATTTCCAGACAGCATCTCGAAGCAATGATGTGACCTGAATCGTGAACATGTATTCGAACGATCCTGAAGGCAGATGTAGGCGAAGCGTGGAAGGTGATCAACACTGACATTCTTTCTTCTAATATGATAGTATATGTTTTTCTTGATTCTTCAATACGTATGAGCTCTTCTGTTGATAAATCATATGAGGCGAAAATGAAAGAAAATTTATTGTATTCCTTCTGAATTATTTCTTTTCTCAAATTATTAATTCCTGATTGAGACAAACAGTATTGTGGTATGACGCTTTGTCAAAATGACAAAGATTCGGGTGGGACGCCACCTAATCATGTGCTATATGCCATATAGTATGAAAGACTGGCCATCTTGAGTACGAATATGGTTGTCTCATTCACATCTAAATCTTCACTCATTCTTCTTCCTTCAATTTATTGACTTACAGATTCTTCCAACTGTTTGTTGCATTGTTATTCCTTATTCAGTTTTCAATCAAAGTCATATTCGCAAAATCTTCTCTTGCGTAGAGTCAGTCCTATGATGATTTTAAAAGAAATGAAATAGTGTGGCACGTGGAATCATACAACAAACATAGATACGACTGTAAACCGATAAATGGTACATCTGCGAGCAAGGAAGAATGGATACACCGACAACATAGACATGGTGAAGACATTAAGTCAGATAGTTGTTCTTGCTACGGGGATCTCCTCAGTATGGTAGATTATGTTAACACGATGCACTTCATATCGGAAGGTTTTGACGAGATATGAATCGTTAGTGAACCGTGATAAATAAATTAAGTACAAAATAAGGAAGTAAAGTTGTGTGTGTCAGACAAAGAAAACGAGGATCGGGACAACAATCAAAAATCAAGGAAATCTTGAACAATAATTCAGACAGGAAATTAATACGTGAAGCATCCCTTCGTCGTGAGAAGATATTTGTCGTCTTGATTCAAAATAGCAGTAATCTTAATTGCAACCAAATTTCGAACGTGTTCTTCAGGAAATTGTGAGGTTCCCCAATCTGAGTAAATAAGTTATGATAAATTTAATATCCATAACCGGACCACCGACGAAAGCTCGATACGGAACCATAAGTGGAGATGAAACCATGGTGAGTCGACTGTGAAATCTTTTAAGAAATAACGAACTGATGATGGAGTTTTCACCCGAGTGTGATGATGATAATTAAGACCCTGCGTGGTTATTAAAAAATAAACAGAATCACTAATGAAATTGAGTGTGTATCGTCAAAGAAGGAGGATTGGTGTGGTTCGTTGAAGGATGCAGCATAATTTTTAAAAGTAACTTTACACTACTAGTAATGGCAAGAAATAAGTTAAAAAGAATCGCGAAATAAAGTCCTTGAAAAACAACAAGATAAATTTTAAGTTCACTAATAACATTTTGTAATATCCTGAAAGAACTGAGAAAGGTATAGTGATATTAATCATTGTTGATTTAAGACCTTAGTCCAATTTAAAAAGATAAATGTTATGCCAGTTAATAATACATATGCTGATCAAACTAATATAATCTGAATTAGGTTGAATTGATGAATTTGGTTAATGAAAGTGGGTGGATATGATTGTGGATGATTTGGTTGATTGAAGGTGTCGGCTTGAGTCCGACTGGTAGTCAATGGTGTAGGGGAAGTGCTACCCAAATTTTCAGAAATTACCCTACGTTCAAGAGTAAAGAAGTATATTATCGTTTTCATCGGTACTCCAAATAATTGCGATCTCGGTTCTTGAGAAAGAATGTTATGGTCAAACCGAATTTATGTAATTGGTCTTTGATTCCAGTTAGCTAGTCTTCACTTGGTTTAATTGATCAATTAAAAGAGTTAATTGATTAACTTTACCAACTAATGATTAGTTAAATGGAGGTCGATTCCAATTAGATTAAGTCAAACTTTGACATGATTTTCAGTCCCGAAATCAAAGCGATTAGCCATTTGGAGGAAATAATGGCATTAGCAGAAATTGAAAGTCTAGTAGAATTAGCATGATGTTACTGCAGACATGTGCGAGATTTTATCTAGATGAATATGCCCTTTTCAATAAACAAGAGGAACAGAAAGTAATTGGTACGTGCTAGTAGGAAGAATATTTTCAAGAACTGAAGGATCAAAATAAAGAAAAGAGATTCCATCATCTGTAATAGCGTTCCAGGAAGGACTTGGATGTATACCCATATCGAATGATGATTTAATGGAAGATGCTGTGAAATACTGGGAAACTCGCAAATCAGAGTATCTGATGTAAGACGGAGATTGATGAAGTCCACATGTGAACTCAGGAAAAAGAAATGTTGAGCAAATGGAGAAAGCCAAATATGCGATCAGTGACGATTTAAGCGAGGTTAAGAAAATAGCTACCGATAAATTTTGATAATACTGTTAATAAGAATTTGAACATTATAAATAAAAGCCTTCATTCCAGTATGAACTCCGGAAATGGCTTATCTAATAATGAACAGATTAATATCGTTAATAAAAAGATATCCCTTATGTTTAAAAGAGATAATGAATACTGAGAATGAAAAACTAATTAAGAAAAGAAATTGAATCAAAAGGATGACAAAGAAATTTTATAAAATGATCCAGGATATAAGCCAATTGTGAACGTCAGTTGTGCCAGAACTGATAGGAGAATAAAGTGAAACGCTGATAATTAAAAATAGGAATTTCATTCAAAGAATACGCGTAAACAGGGAAGATTAAGCAATAGTAATCATGGTGAACTGTCAGAGAAGAACGTTACAATAAATCTCATGTTGGAATTTTTTAGAATTAAAGTGAAGTTCCGGAGGTCCGAACAAATGATTTACCAAGGTTATCTCGGGGAATGAAGTAAGAATTTCTCATCGATTACTGCACAGAGTCGAGCTGGTGTCAAAAGCCCTGTATCGTATGACCCATTAGGGATGAAGTAATGAGTGAAGGAAACTTCTGAAGTGTGGAATGAAAGAATAATAAAATAAGAAGTGTTTCGCGCTATGCACAAAAGTGGTCATGGAAAAAGAAGAATGGAGGTATGAAGTTACGCATCGATCATCAGAAGTTGTAAGTCTAAGGATTAAATGAACATAGTGTAATTGTATTTATTGATAACATCCTCGCCCATTCGAGGACTAAGGAAGACCAAGTTGAACACCCGAAGATACGCATGCGGAAAATGAACAGTAGCAACTGCGTTCTAAGCTTCAAAGATATGAATTCTGGTCATAACTGATTATGAGCTATGGAAGGTTGGTTAACTACTAACCAGGAAAAGTCCAGTTAGGGACAGATGTCTTGAGTAGAAAAGAAAGAGTGAACATCATTAGGGTTGCTGATGAATTGCTAAGGAAATTGGAAAAGTTAGAAATTAAAGTTCTGGTTTTTGATTCAGTTTCCGGTTTATGCTGATACTTACTTTGTTGTTCGATATTAAAGGTGGTATTAGTATAGATGATTGATGTTGACCTCAGTATAGAATGTTGTGAGCATCAAAGTTCATATTGATATCTAATTTGATATGACAACAAAATGAGTATTAGTACCAAAAATTCAGTTTTGAATAAATTTAAGATTCAGCCCATTCCAATTTAATGCCTTTTCTTTTATATAGTAAAATATTCTCGCGATGAATATACTTGATAGTGGTTGAAAATAATTGAGATATACTACCAAGTGGTGAGTTAAAATGCAATTGTCGAGATTTTCATTTAAATTTTAGTTTTTGAATAGATTTAGAACATTCCAAAGCATCAGACGCCATGAGCTCGGTATATCAGGCGCAGACGGATGGAAAGTGCAAGAGACCGATTAATGATTCTTGAATGTGATTGAAAATGATCATGGGTCAGGCTAATCGAATAGAAAGAAGCCTGAAAAGTAAAGTAGAACAATCAGTGAAAATGGGAGGCATTCATGAGTATGAATTATTAGAATTGGAAAGAAAAGAAGGTTAGTAAAAATTAAGTTAATCCTGTGACACAATGAGATAGATAGAACGGTTGTGAATGAGTTGGTCTTGTTGTTACAGGTGTAGCGAGTTTACAAGACACTTATATGTGTGTACAACCAGAGAGAGAGTAATTTAGCTCCAAATGTATAAGTAAAGATTGAGTTAGGGGTTGCATGAGCAACTGATAAATTTGATGATGGTAGTGGATCGTTGAATGGTGATTAAAGTGATGAGTTCCGAGAAATTTTAAGTAAGATACTCGAAAAATATCATGGCCTGTTCCTTAGCATGATTCTGAGGACATAATCCTTTTAAGGGGGGAATGATGTAATGTTTGGGAAATATTATGTAATTATTTTTATCAATAAATAATTATTATGTGATTTTTATGTGAAATTTTGTGAATTATTTGAAGATGAATAATAATATTTGGATGTTTATTTTTGATAAAATTTAGATATTTTAACTTTTAATTATCTAGAATTAAATGTAGATAATTTTGCTATTTTCTAGTAATTTTTGGATTGCTGTATAATTTTATAAAAATGTATAGAATTATTAATGATTATTTTTACATAATTATAAAATTACTCTTTAGAATCAGAAACCATCCCACTTCAACCGTTTTTGCGTTTTTACAACCCGA
Source organism: Apium graveolens (assembly GCF_009905375.1). Classification (NCBI taxonomy): domain Eukaryota; kingdom Viridiplantae; phylum Streptophyta; class Magnoliopsida; order Apiales; family Apiaceae; genus Apium; species Apium graveolens. Next base: position 177,232,616 of record NC_133649.1, on the reverse strand, counting down.
AACTCTTCCAAAAACTCCTTCCTAACCTAATCTGATAATTCTGAACACTTTTCGTGTTTTGACTTTTTCGATCCGGAATACGGTTTGACCCGTATGAGTCCCGGCGTAAAATTTTCGATACGCAAATCATTTTATAGTCCGATAAAAATCCGTATTCTCAAAAGAGGAGATATTATTACCTTATTGTTGTATAAAGTATTTTATAGGAAGCTCCGTTTTGATAATTATCCAAATTTGGTATTAAGATCGTATCGTCTTTTTAATTACTTAGCGGTTAAGTAACCTATTTTCGGATCCGATATGTAAATGTAATTATCGAAATATTAAATAGATAAAATGTGCGATTGTTCTGTCAGCTGTGCGTTGCTTTATTACTAATTGTGTGTGATTTGTTGGGAACACGGATTATTTGTGTAATTAATTATTGAGTCGTATGGATTTATATTGCTTTTAAAGTAATTTTATTAGATAATTATTCTTACAAATACTAAAATTGTTTCTAAAATTATTTTTGTTGTTTTATAATTTCATTTATTATTTTTAAGAGTTTATAAAATTTAGAAATCAATATTTTATTAATTATTTATCTTTAAATGATTTTCTGATTTCATTTAATTGTAAAATCCGAATTTTTTTCCAGAATGCTACAAAAAAAATTATGAAAATTTTATTTTACTAAGTTTGGAATATTTCAGGAATTTTAAAATTATTTTGAAATTATTTTGGATTAAATTCACCCGCACCATTGTTCATTACATCGTAAAATGCGGATATAGTGTGAAAATTAAAAACGATTTAAAAATTATGAATATATTATTTTGTTTATTTTTAATTATTACAAGGGTGTTTAAAATTAATTTAGTATTTTTCGATTTGATGTCACTCGCGAGTCACTCGTTAAAATGTGAAACCGATCGATACGCATCAGTTACAGAACAAAAAGAAAACAACAAAAGAAAAAGGAAAAAAGAAAAAGAAACAAAATATAAAATACACCCTGCACCCCCCCTTTCCCTCGACCTCGCCGCCTCTCTTTCTCTCTCAGGTTATCTCTCTCAAAACTCTCTCTAATCTCTCGATTCTCTCTTTCATTTTTCTTTCTCTCAACCTTTCTTTTCCTCTCTCTCTGTTTCCTCTCTGATTCCCCGAACTCTTGTTTCCCCCGGTGAGTTTTTCCGGCCGGATTCTCCCCGGAGATTCCCTTGCTGCCTTCCTGTTGAGTTGATATATGTATATAATCGTATATATATATATGTATCTTTATGCGTGTGTGTTCCATGTGTGTGTACAATAGTGTGGTTCCGGCCCTGTTTTCCGTTTTGGTTGTGGCGCATGGCGCGTGATGCGTGACTCATGTGCCCTCTTTGTTTTATTGTTTATCTTATTTATTGACTGATTTTTTTAATTCTTTTGCATATTATTTGATTAAGGTTTCGTGAAATGAATTTAATCGTGTGAAAATAATTAAATTAATCGGTGAAATTTATTTGGAAACCCTAATTTTATCGGGTACCAATAAATTTTGCCGCCGTTCGCGATGACTTTATACGAGCGAATGGTAGACAGTGATGATTTTTATCTGAGTCCTACGTTATTAATTAAATAAAATTAGTTGGTAAAATTAATTGCGAAACAAAAAATGCGAATAAAATAAAAATACGAATAAAAATGTAAAATACAAGTAATAATAGTAATTAAACGAATCGGAGTTTGGGATTTGTGGAATTGGTTGTGATTGATTATTGTTGTGAATTTGACGTCGAATTGTTTCGACGGGTAGGCCGATAAACAAAGGAGACACTGCCCGATTTTCGGGAAATTAATTTCGAAAATACGGGAAAGTAACCTATAATTATCGGAGACGTCGAACGAAAGTATATAATTATATCATACGAACCTAGTTGTGTATTGTGATAAAAATATTTTATAATCAATTACCCTATTATTTTCAAACAACGGATATACGTACTTTCCGAAAATAAACACCGAACCGAGTTTCAAAGATGTGGACCATAATTGCTATGTGTATTTCAATAATACATATAAATACGAATCGGGTTATGAAATCGTATGGGTAGAAGTGATAGCGATTTGATGTTAAGCTTAAGCGATTATCTTAATTAGGTATTCCAACCCTGTAGGTCCAAGACGAAAAACCCGAGTATCGACATCGGACTAGGAATGATTTAGTGACTAGACGTAGAGATCAACGAAGTTTCAATCGAAGGGTCTGAATGTTGGGATCGTATCCAGAATGGAATAGTAGTTTGACGATAAAGCCGAACGTCCAGATCGAACCAAAGTCAACTAGTAATAGCGATTAAAGCTTATTGAGGCAAGTATTCCTGATTTTTCTTTTAAAATACTGCAATTATTTCTTCGTTCCTATTCTAAGTTCAGAATAGTTAAATGTTTTATATTTCACTGTAATTACTCTGATTAGGCATGTTATTTTCATTATTGTTCCTATAATTCGATTGCTCTCTTGAGCAAATACCCATTTTTCGGGTTATTTGTGAACCCTGAATTGGGATGTTTTGAATTCAAAATGATTTGACATCAAAATACTCCACGGGCTGGATAGTGATATTTTAGGGGATTGAGTTCTACTTAATCCTAAGGACCGGGACATGACCGGTGCCTTGAGATGGGCCGTAAAGCCTGGGTATCCGACTGGATCTATACAAGTAAGTATAGATTTGCACTGTATCCCGACTGATCAGCAGGATATAGGTGCGAACTAGTGTCCAGTCTAATTTGTTATTGATTGCCATTATTGGCATTCTCTCTCGAAAAGTTATGATTCCAAAACCGGAAAAAACCCTGATTCAGGAAATGAATCGGGGAATCGCTTGTCACTTTTGGATTTATAGTTAAAGGTTGGTGACAACCAACGTTTATTCGCTCAACTCACTCAAATAAATAGAATTCTTTAAATTGTTTAAAGATTTTGTCCGGAAATTTTCCTTTGGTATTAAAACTTGAAACTCAAAATATATACTTCCTGGACATTTTTGGCTCACTATTGCTTTGTAAATTCTTGTTTCTTCCAGAAACAGATAAGGATAAAAGTGAATAGCTTTGATAGACAACAAAAGTTAATAAAATCTCCGCTGCGAGAGGATGAAGATGTTAGAAGAATATGACAAGAGCATTAGTACAAAGGTATTTACACTTGTATTCTAGTTTTTGTGAGTTGTTGAAGGTAAGATTCTTATTTCATACCATAACCTATAAACGATCCGGATTCAAGGGGTTAATTGAATATTCTTTTTATTTTATGTAAAGATTGTTTCGTGACACCAAATCTTGACCCCGGATTTGGGTTGTTACAAGTAGAGAAAGAATCAGATCCATTGAATTTTGAACCTCATCAAGTTGTCCAGAAATTTGCTCTTGTTTAGCTTCCAATCTAGCCTGATTGGCTTCAATGTGAGTGTGTGTAGCGCCCTCCAAACCCGAATCAGAAATTTGGGGTCCACAACACACATAAACCATATATATAAACCTGCTTATAACAAGAACAATAACAATAATAATATATGCAGTGACCCTACTTACCTTCATCCACAGATCGCAACAGGTTAATGTATGCACACAAGCCACAACTTACTTACTTATATTACAAATATTCCAAATCCCAACTATTTAAACTTACAACTGAATATTAAACAGTTTTACAAACTTTTAAACTCAAACTATTACAAAAGTCTTCAGCTGGCTTATTCTGCTCAACCTGGAATCCTAGCTCGCACACTTGATTGGGGATCCTCGCTACCAACTAGTTCCTTATTAACCGGAAAAGAACATAAACAGAAGCACACAATTGAGCTAACTAGCTCAGCAAGTCACAGTGACAATACTGAGGTTACACAATGATCAAATGAAATGATTTTAGGTTATCAAGTTTCTTTTTAAGCAATGATTATAATTGAATATTCAATTTTTATTTTAAAAACCAAGGTTAGGCTGCTGATTAGTCACGCACTAACCCCGAGCAAGGCATACAGCTCTGCTCTAATTACTGGATCCAAGGCTCACATTGGCCTAACATGACCACCAACCTGGTCTGACCACGAATATGGTCCACATTTTATAAAACAATCTAATTCTATAACAATAACAGAATAAACAATGTAAATCAATAAACAGAATCATAAACAACACTGGTCTTCAAGCATCAGGTGGTTTGCAATCACCAATATGATATAACAAGGTAAGTACAAGGATTGGCTATCAGCCCGTAAAAGAATCAGATAATAGAAGAATCAAGGTCTTGTGGTTATAAGGATTAGTCTTCTGATATATAAGGTATGAAGGTTTGTATGTTAAACAATTTTGGTTCAATGATCGGTATTTAGTTTGTATGTATTTGTGGAGTAGTATCGTATATCTGTGGTTCGCATCTGGGTATTCAACAATCAATGGTTTACAAAGAATAAGGCTTACGGTTCAAAAATCAATAACTAGAATCAAGGTTTAGGGTTACGTGCTTCAAAGCACTTGCAATATAAAATATAACTATTCCAAACATATATCAAGATAGTTTAGGAATCACTTGCTATATATCTCGAGAAAGGTTCAAAAGTACTTGCCTTTTCTCACTCTACTTACGCTTCACTTGTTCTCGTTCACCGACTCCTGATCACTGACTATTTGTTTTCCTTTCCTACGCCTCGCTTCTTCTTCTTAGACATCACATGTATTTATCAATACTTATTCACACTTGATTCTATTCGTTATAAGCTTCTATCTACCCTTCGTTTCACCCGAATCCAACTTATGGATTGAAAGTTACGATTAAAACAGTTAAACAATATACATACAAGCATATTATACATCAATGGGATCACATATAACACATAGAAAGTAAGATCGTTGATAAAAATACTTTTTTAAAGAAGATTCGGGGTTAAAATGATTTTTCAGATATTTAATACGAATTTTTAAACATTTTTTGGAATTAAAACTGGTCATATAATCATTTATAAACAATTAACAGGGTTCGGATACCCGGATCCGACTTTAAAATAATTATCGAGCCTTGAAAATAATTTAAAATAATATTTTAAAGCTCGAAACTATTTTTTGGAATTTTTAAATCAAAAGAAATAATTAAATCTAATTAAATAATCAATTAAAATTAACTAATAATTAATTAAACCAATTAATCAATTAATATTCGAATTAATTGACGAATTAACTAATTAATTATCAACTAAAATTAATTAAATAATTCTGATCTATTTTTAAATTAAAAATAATTTTTGAAATAAAAATAATGATTTTTGGAATTTTTAATAATTATAAAAGAATTTTTGAAATTAAAATAAATAGAAAATATGATTTTTATAAAATTTTAAAACAGGATCCTATTTTTGTAAATTTCTGAAAGTACAGGGACCAAACTTCATCACCTACAAAACTACAGGTATCAAACTGCATTTTTCCAAACCCTTCACCGGAAAACGACGGGTTCGTCGGAGAACACGACCCCAGTACCGTCACACCACCATCTCCTCGAGAATTAAACTACTGAACACAAGCAATCGAACCATGATTCTTGAGTTGGTCGGAATAACTCGAAGAAAACTTGCAGACGGCGAGTTCTTCTTTTCTCCGGCCAACTCGATTCCGGTATCATCGGTTGACGAGACCACCACCAATCGACTCCTCTTTTAAAGCTCTACACATCCATATCAATCAATCAATCTAATAACCCCTAGAGCAGAAACCCCCAAATTCAATTAAGAACATTCATACGGGTTATAAACCCTAATTTCATAATTCGAAATTAAAACACAGATTTGAGCATGTTATCGAACTCCAAATTCAACATATGATATACCAAAATGATCAAGATAAAATTATCTACAACATGCAAGCATCAAATCACACAAACAACATCAAAATCAAAAATTCATAATTAATCCCAAAATAATTCGAAAATAAATAAAATTATAAGAAATTACCTTTTGATTCTATAGTAGTAGGGATTCCAGATTCTGAAAGTAGGTTTCAAGAGCTTCGTTTTGACTACTAGAACTCCAAAATCCGATATCGCTAACACCTTCAAATTGCAGTTTGATTCTCAAGAACACTATGAATATTAAGTATTTTCTCTAGAAATTATATAATTTACTGACTGCAGATGATTTTCTGTACAAAATAAAATACGGTAAAGGCTATTTATATTTACGGAATATTGGTACCCTGTTGGATTATATCAGATATAAAATGTTAGATATATTTGATAATGTCATGTGTAATATGATTTGTGTTTAGTTTTCAGATCTTACCTAACAGGACAAATCAATACTTAACTGGAAATCAACACTTATACTGAAGACATAACTTAAGATATCAGAACTTAAGTTATCAGAACTTATGGTTCAGAAGATATTTATCAGGAGATAATATTAGGACTTAAGATAACTTTCAGATAAGGCACACGGCTGATTGAAAGGAAAGAAGATCGAGACTAAGACAGAAAGAATTGTGCATGAAGAAGGACTTCTATGAAGAATAGAATACTTGGAAGAAAAGATAACTGGTTGATATATTTTAGGAAGCAGAAATTATATTCCATATAAATTAGAAGATTATCTTGTAACTGTGTAGTATATAAACACAGACATAGAGTTTACACAAAAAAGTGTTACGATTATCGAAGTTATTATTCTTTGTAACTCTAGCAGCTGTCGTGATAATTTGTTCATCACTGAGAGATGACAGTTCCATATTGAAACAGAGTTTATTGTGTTGAATAAAATCTGTTTTCTGTTACTTGAGTTCTTATATTCGATTTGATTGTGCTAAACACTGATTTCAACCCCCTTCTACAGTGTGTGTGACCTAACAAGTGGTATCAGAGCCTTCTGTTAACACATAAACAGTTTAAGATCCAAAATCAATCATGTCTGAAGAAGAAACTCCAACCAAACCCACCAAAACTGAAGAACCTCAAAAAACCGTAACTCATAGTCGATATGAAACTATAAGAGTTCCCATATTGAAGCCTTCTGAGTATTCCATATGGAAGTGAAGATGTCTATGTTTCTAGAAGCTACAGAACCAGAATATCTCAACAGGATTTATGAAGGACCACATTTGCCAACCAAACTCTCTATGGAAGTTGCAGGTCAGCGAGCAAAGTCTGTACCAAAGGAGAAAAATGATTACACTGCTGAAGATATCTCATCGATTGCAAATGATGCAAAGGTAAGATACTTGCTGCATAGTGCCATTGATAATGTCATGTCAAACAGGGTAATTAACTACAAGACTGCAAAAGAGATATAGGATACTTTGGAACAAGGTGTTAGGGAACTGATTCAATCAAGAAGAACAAGAAGACGATACTCACTCAAGAGTATGAGCACTTTGACTTAAAGCCTGATGAGTCATTAACTGACTTATATGACAGATTTGTCAAACTCTTGAATGATTTGTCACTAGTTGACAAAGAGTATGATATTGAAGATTCAAATCTTAAATTCCTGTTAGGTCTTCCTGAAAGATGGAATTTGAAGGCCACAATAATAAGAGACAACTATAATCTTGATGAAATAACTCTTGATGAAATTTATGGGATGCTCAAGACTCGTGAACTTGAGATGGAACAAAGAAGCAAGAGGAATGGAAGAAAGTCAAGGACAGTTGCCTTTGTGGCTGAGGAGGAAAGTCCCAAAGAAGCTTCCTCAAGGAAAGGCAAGGGAAAGGCTCTCATCACAAAGTCTGATAATGAGTCATCAAGTTCTGATAGTGATGATGACTTAGAAACTGAAAGTATGCCTGAGATGGACCCTGATGAGGAGATGATGAAGCTGTGTGCTCTTATGGCGAAAGGGATCACAAAGATTGCATACAGGGAATTCAGGAGAGCAAAGAAGTTTTCCAGGAAAGGTGCAAGTTCTGAAAAGAAAGGTTTTAGAAAATCTGAAGGCAAAGGAGGAAAGTCTGACAGAGGAGATTACTCAAATGTTAAATGCTACAACTGTGGTGAGAAAGGCCACATATCTCCAGATTGCAGAAAAGGGAAAAGTGACAAAGGCAAGGCTCTTGTCACAAAGAAGAAAAGCTGGTCAGATGCTTCAGATTCTGAGGATGAGGAAAACTATGCCGTGATGGCAAATGCTGATAGTAGTTCTGATACTGCTGACTTAAAAGTACCTCAAACTACTTATGCCTTTCATACTGATGATATTACTGAGTTGAGAAGATATCTTAAAACCATGTTCATTAGTTATAAAGATCAAACTCTAACATGTGAAAGATTAACTTCTGAAAATCTTGCTTATAAAAAGAGGAATGATTATTTAGAAAAAGAGTTAGTCATACTCCATCAAACTCAGAAAGATAGAGATGATGCCTTTTATGTTAGGGATGAAGTGTTAAAAATGAATGAATCTCTAAAAACTGAGTTAGAAAAAGGAAAGAGAGATTATCAGGACTTGGACTAACTCTGGTAAAGCAACTCAGGGTATTCTTAGTAGTGGAAACTGGAAAGAGGGCTTAGGTTATGGAGATGGTAAGAACAGTAATGGAACTGTAGAAACTGAGCCTATAGTTGTTATTCAAAAACCAAAGGCAAATCCTGTTAAGTTTGTAACTGCAAAGTTTGATATTGATAAATCAGAAGTTAAGGAGAAAGTAACTTCTGACAAACCTAAACAGGATAAGCCAACTGAAGTTAACATAGGCTTAATGACTAAGAAGCAGCTTAAGCATAAGCTGAAAGATGTTAAGAATGTAAACTAGGTAAAGCCACCTAGGAAAAATAGGAATGGAAAGGAAGGTGTGAAAAAAGTAACAATTATAAGCCTATTCCTAATGCTCCTAAAAAACATGTCATAACTGTGGAAATTCTAACCATCTGGCTTCTTTTTGCAGGAAGAATAAGAATATAAACTCCTTACCTTCAAAATCAGGAGTTAAGAGTCAGTCTGTTAGATATAAGCCACAAAATCCTTGTTTTCATTATGGTAGTTTATGGCATTCCATTTATACTTGTAAGGAATATCATAGTCTGTACTATGATTATTATCAAATAAAACCTTATGTAAAGAAAGTTAGCATTATTCCTTCTAGTATAAGTTCTGATGCAAAGTCTGATATTGCAAATTCTAATAATAAAACTGTTTACATAAATTCTGATGCTAAATCCACTGCAAATGTTAACAAACTTAAAAAGGCCAAAGGATCCAAGCAAGTCTGGGTCCTTCAAACTAATCATTAGTGGTCTTTGTGATTGCAGGGCAACAGGAAGAACATCCTAGTTCTGGACAGTGGATGTTCAGGACATATGACTGGAAATAAAGCCCTGCTATCAGACTTTATGGAGAAAGCTGGCCCAGGTGTTTCTTATGGAGATGGCAACATTGGAAAAACTCTGGGATATGGCAATATCAATCTTGGGAATGTCATCATTGGAAAAGTAGCTCTGGTCTCAGGACTTAAACACAATCTGCTGAGTGTGAGTCAAATCTGTGACAGAGGTTATCATGTGGATTTCTTTGAAGAACACTGTGAAGTTGTAGGCAAATCTACAGGCAAAGTTGTTCTGAAAGGATACAGGAATGGTAACATTTATGAAGCCAAGCTTTCAACAAGTACTGATGGTTCTGCAATCTGTCTATTGAGTAGAAAATCAATTGAAGAAAGCTAGGATTAGCACAAGAAACTCTCTCATTTAAATTTTAACAATATAAATGAACTAGTCAAGAAAGATCTTGTGAGAGGACTGCCAAAGTCAGTATTTGCTCCTGATGGCCTTTGCGATTCATGTCAGAAGGCAAAACAAAGAAAATCTTCATTCAAGAGCAAGACTGAATCATCAATTCTTGAGCCTTATCACCTACTACATGTTGATCTATTTGGTCCAGTGAATGTCATATCCATTGCAAAGAAGAAATATGCTATGGGCATAGTGGATGAGTTCACCAGATACACATGGGTGTATTTCTTGCACACAAAAAGTGAAACTGCATCTATCTTGATTGATCATGTCAAGCAACTGGATAAATTGGTCAAAGATTCTGTGAAGATCATAAGGAGTGATAATGGCACTGAGTTCAAGAATTTGATTATGGAAGAGTTCTGCAAAGACCATGGAATTAAGCAGGAATTTTCTGCTCCTGGGACTCCACAGCAAAATGGAGTTATTGAAAGAAAGAATAGAACTCTTATTGAAGATGCACGAACTATGCTTGATGAAGCAAAGTTGCCAACCTACTTTTAGGCTGAAGTTGTGCAGACTGCTTATTTTACTCAGAATGCAACACTCATTAACAAGCATGGAAAAATACTATATGAGATGGTGAAGAAAAAGAAGCCAAATCTGAAGTATTTTCATGTATTTGGATGCAAGTGTTTTGTTCTTAAGACTCATCCTGAACAGCTATCCAAATTTGATCTAAAAGCTGATGAAGGAATTTTTGTTGGATATTGTAACACCCCCAAATCCGGGGTCGGGGATCCGGGTTGTCACGAGTTCCATTTCCCTTAATAACACCCAATCTTAATACACAATCAACTACTCTGTATTGTGACCCCACAATAAACACACACACCACAAGTTATAGTCTCAGAGATGAATATCAAAAAAATAATCACAAGTCGTTTTATTCCACAATTATATGTCAATACACCTTAAAAGGTTTCTGAATAAATTTACATTTCTTTGCCATTATTACAATTCATAATTATACATAAGTCTGGTACATCATAAGTTGAAAGCCTAGCCTATTGGTAGTTCCTACCTCAGCTACAACGACATCAATGCCTATAGGAAACTGCGGAACGTTTCCTAATCGCTTGCCAATCGGGAGCTTGGTCCTGTTCATCTTTTCTATCTGTTATTGTGTGATGAAAGAAGAAAACAAGGGTGAGCAGCAAGCCCACCAAAATAATATGTATAATGATTAACAATATATGAGCCTACTCATAGTACTCATGAAAGTCTTGGTCAAAAGAAATGAACCAAGTTTGATATCTTAATGCGATGAAGTCACAAAATATTCAGTATATATACATATATACTTTTCACAATCTTTGAAATCCTCTGACATGTATAATATACACAGAGTTCCAGTTTATAACTGTATAAAAATATCGTTGCAAGGTGATCTCATATATCCAACCTTGTCTCAACGTTTTTATGAAAGTCTTTGATATGCATAAGATAATCATTTACTAGATATAAGTTTAAAAGATGAAGTTACAAGATACTCCAATATACTTATATCTTTTCCAAATACTACTTGAACTACCACCGTTCAAGTTATAATTAGTTTCAAAAGTTCATCACATAGATGAGACTACAAGACAAGATTTGAATAGATTCAATCTTTGAATATCATTATAAATAATGAAGTTATGAGATACTTCATTAAATCCCGATATATATATACACCTATATATATACATTTCATACACTCCTTGAAAACCTCTGTTATGAAAATTATAAACAGAGTTGCAATATCCAATGAATTTGGAAAGGAGAAAACCTTGGCATAAACCTGATATCTTGCTGATCAGGCAAAGATACCAATAAATAACCTTTTCTACTAGTAGATGGACGAATTCCCCACTGGTCATCACCCTGGTCGCAATAGGACCTTATGCTGGACTGCCACTCAGCCACTTACGCATTTGATGGACTCCCACTGAGCCACTTACACTATCATGGACGCCCACTGAGCCCATGTTGCTTATGCCGACTCGATAGATGGACTTACTTCCCGAACGTTGGGTAAGTAATCTATTCATTTACCAAAACAGCAACCTCGTTGCGAATATAAAATACACCACAGAGCCGGATCCCTCAGGTTTTGAGCGCGTATTTAAATCCCCTTTAAAAGGAAGATCTTAAATTTAAAAATGAGTTTTGGGATCCGCTCTAACTTTTAAAAATCATTTTGAAGACTCGAAAATACTTTAAAGAGTGTTTGGAGTAATGCTGATTTAATGAAGTAAATCAGTCCCAATATATTAGAAAATATCTGAATATTATTATTTAAATAATATTCTCATAAAGAATAATCTTTATAAAAATAATTGAAGTAGAAGTTTTAAAACTTATACTTGAAATGAGTATTAAATAACCAAAGATATACTTATACGAAAGTACTATCTTTATTTGAATAATCAAAGATAAGTTTGATTATCGACACCTTATTCTTTAATAAAATAAAGAACATATCTCAGCAAATAATCGGAGTCATAGATCCTCAAATGAATATTCAAATAATATTCATTAAATAATATAAACTGAGTCATAAGCCCTCGAATGAATATTCAAATAATATTCAATAAATAATATAAAAGAGTCATAAGCCCTCGAATGAATATTCAAATAATATTCAAATAATAAAATAAAAGGAGTCATAAGCCCTCGAATGAATATTCAAAATAATATTCATTTAATAAAATAAAGAAGTCATAAGCCCTCGAATGAATATTCAAAATAATATTCATTTAATAAAATAAAGAAGTCATAAGCCCTCGAATGAATATTCGTAATAATATTCATTAAATAAAATAAAGGAGTCATAAGCCCTCGAATGAATATTCATAATAATATTCATTAAATAAAATAAAGTTATCGAATAAACCTTATTCGATTAATAGTTTTAAGAACTATATCAATATATATATATATATATATATATAAATATATATTATACTCGGGAGCCTCGCCTCCCGGTTTTAGAAATATGTTCACCTTTTATCCCCTATACTAAGGGTAAACTCAAATACCGCTTATCTCTAGCATAGGTATTATGCAACTATAAGCATTTGAACCAACAGATATATAAATCAAGAATATGAAACAGGCATGCATATATACCATATCACATGCTACAATATATCGCAAGAATTTGCTAATAACCAATATGCATTTATCGCAAGATCATGCATATACACATATACATCACAACAACAGTTATACGGGTAGAAAACTTGCCTGAGCGACTGGGGGTTACGAATGGCTCGGGACGAGTCTGGTAACCTATAAACAACAAGTAAGTTGGAATTAAACCAAAGTCACTTGTAAATCTATACATTAACCAACTTAGACTATAACGCTCGCTTTGCGCTTACTGATTCTCTTAAGTCACTCGAGTACCCTCGGCTCCACCATTTTTAATAATTTAAGCATTACGAGTTTTAAGGCAATTCCTTCGCGAGTGTCTTACCAACTGCCTATTACACCTTACATAAATGTTTCATACTTCAATTAGTCCTTTAAGGTCTTTAACCTATGTTTCAAAGTAAGGCGAGGGGTAAGGGTTCGTTCGCGAAACGTCGTTACTTAAAACGGCCGTTTCTCCTAAACCGTTTATCGGAATCCAACGAACCACATATCAAAACGAAGCTCGTAACATGAACTATCTAAAAATGGCAATGGTCAAAACCTAGCAGTGAGTTCAAGGGTTCTGATGTTAAGAACAAAAACAGTCTACGGTAAATCGGGCATTACGACGGCTATGTTTACGCGATTACCCAATTTTAAACCACTCCAAATCATCTCACAATCAACCCACAATCACAACCCAATAAAAACTCCATCCATACTTTATCATAACAGCCCCAACAACTCAACCTTAACAATTTATACTGTTCTTTATCATGAATTTAAACTACACTTAAGTTCATTAATCAACAACCAAGATTTACAACTCCAAAAACATCCCAAAACCAACTAATCTCTACATACACAACCATCAAGCCTCTCATGAACTAGAATACTCATATTATGCTCTTAACATTCAATAACAAAGCTTGGTTAAGAGATTATACCTTCCTTGAAGCTTCTTAACACAACACAAGAGCTTTGAATGCCTAAAGAACCTTGATCCTTGCTTGTATAACCTTAAACTTTCATAAAAATTCAAGAAAACTAAAGTTATTTCTTGAAGGTTACTATTCACCATCTTCTTCCTTGATTTATGGGAAGAGATTGTGAAGGAATTAGGAGCTTAAACTTATAGGATATCCATATCTATGTACAAGGAACCTTAGATAATTACCTTGTGATTTAACAATGCTTGGAACTTGATTTTTGGAAATTTCTTCTTTGAAAAAGAAGAAAAGCCGAGAGCAAGCTTGGAGAAAGAGAGATTTTTTGTGTTTTTGCTTTGATTTGATTCTTTGGTTGGTTGTTTTTGATTTGTTTTTGGGTAATTACCTTTCTAACCTTGACTTTGTGTGGTTATAAACCAACCACATCTCCTTCCTCCCTATGTCATGCTTATGTCATCCTGTGATGTCATCCTCCCCTCTTTGTCCTCTTCTCATTGGTTGGATGACATCATCCCCTCTAATCTCTTTGATTAACTTCCTAATTGTTTGCCTAATGACCGCTGATCTGTTATACGGTTCGCTTAACTTTCGTTTTCGTTTATCGTTTGAGGGATCATACCCGGGATCTTATTACTTAGGTTCCCTTAACCTTTCTCAATATATTGTATTCCTTTTATGATCCTCTCTTATAATCCTTTAATTTAAATCCTTTTTATCCTGTTACCTTTTACTCAATTCTTTCCGTATCTAGTGGATTTCCGGGAAAAACCAAAGTGTTCGGAATTGGATTCTGACGATCTTTACATACACTTATATACCATATAGAGTACTAATAAACTCTCAGAATATCCATAACAGAACCCCTACATAATGTGGCATGAAAAGTTTTCTCATTCAGCTAAAACACGATTCATAAGGGTTACAAAAAGTTTAAAATTTTGGGGTTATTACAGATATCCACTTTCTACAAAAGCCTTCAGAGTCTACAATTTAAGAACAAGGGTTGTCATGAAATCTATCAATGTCTCTTTTGATGATAAGAAGATTACTGGACTTGAAGATTTCAATGATCATGATCAGTTGAGATTCGAAAATGAAGTTTTAAATTCTGATTCTGTAAATCCTGATACTGCAAACTCTGATGGATTAACTCTGATGTGCTGGGGGAGCATACTGAAGATCCAACCACAACTCAAGATGCATCAGAACCTACAACAGGCTCTTCAAGTTCTGATGGGCCAAGTTCTGATAATTCTGGAAACTCATGTTCTGATATTTCTGGAAACTCAAATAATGAAGGATCCAACTCAGAGAGCATAATTTCATGGGGAGCATCAGAAAATGTTGATGGAGACAGCATGAATCATGGGGGAGCATCCAGTTCTAGAGAAAACCTTCCATCTGCAAGGAAGTGGACTAAAGCACATACACCTGACTTAATTATTGGAAATCCTGATGCAGGTGTCAGAACTAGAATAACTACATCAAATGAATGTCTTTATCATTCTTTTCTTTCTCAGACTGAACCAAAGAAAGTAGAAGAAGCTGTAATAACCCTAATTTTTGGGAAATTTTTGAAACCCTTATGAATAGTGTTTTTGCTGAATGAGAAAACTTTTCATGCCACACTATGTAGGGGTTCTGTTATTGATCTTCTGGGATATTATTAGTACTCTATGTGATATATAAGTGTATGTAAAGATCGTCAGAATCCAATTTCCGAACACTTGGATTTTTCCAGGAAATCCACTAGATACGGAAAGGATTGAGTATAAGGTAACAGGATAAAAAGAATTTAAATTAAAGGATTATAATAGAGGATCATAAAAAGGAATATAATGTATTGAGAAAGGTTAAGGGAACCTAAGTAATAAGATCCCGGGTATGATCCTTCAAACGATAAACGAAAACGAAAGTTAAGCGAACCGTATAACAGATCAGCGGTCATTAGGCAAACAATTAGGAAGTTAATCAAAGGGATTAGTGGGGATGATATCATCCAACCAATAGAAAGAGGACAAGGAGGGGAGGATGACATCATGAGGATGACACAAGCATGACATGGGAAGGAAGGAGGTGTGGTGGCTTTTTAACCACACAAATTCAAGGGCAACAAGGTAATTAACTAAATCAAACACAAAAACAAGCCAACCAAGCCAAGCAAAATCATTTTCATCAAAATCAAAAAGAACCAAGGCTTGTTCTTGAAGAGCTCTCGGCTTTTTACTATTCAAAAGAGCAAGAAATTCAAAATCAAAGATCCAAGCTTCCTAAATTGGTGAGTTAATTCCCTAATCATCTTCATGCTTAGTTAGGGCTATATCATGAGTTTAAGCCATCAATTCCTTCTCCATCTTCTTCATTTAATCAAAGAAGAAGACTATGAATAGTGTTTTCAAGTTTTTAACTTGAAGTTTTTCTTGTTTTCCTTGAAGATCCAAGCATTCCTAAGACTTCTCAAAGCTTCTTAAGGCTTCCTAGCTCCTCCCACCACTTCAAGGAAGGTATACCATCTCCAAACCCTAGATTCTTATGTATTATAAGATGATTTTGATTAGTAGGATGATGTTGTAGC
The DNA here is from genome assembly GCF_009905375.1 of Apium graveolens. Taxonomy (NCBI): domain Eukaryota; kingdom Viridiplantae; phylum Streptophyta; class Magnoliopsida; order Apiales; family Apiaceae; genus Apium; species Apium graveolens. The sequence goes on along the minus strand of NC_133649.1, from coordinate 177,216,235 downwards.
TTGATATTGGTGATTTAGAGTTTGGGATTGAATTGGTATTGAAATGGAATGGTAAATGTTGTTGTTTTGTTTAAAAGAACTTAAGTATGGTTAAAGGTAAGCTTAGGCATAAGTATGAATATTAAAATTGAATTGGTTGGGGTTGTTATGATGTGATAAGGATGGATGTTGGTTGTATGTTGGATTTGAGGTTGAATTGGGAGGGTTTTGAATGATTTAAAATTGGGAAATTGCGTAAACATAGCCGTCGTAACGTCCGATTTTCTTTGGACTGTTTTTGTGCATAGCATTAGGACCCGAGAACCCCCTTCTAGATTATGACCACTGCCATGTTTAGATAGCTCATGTTACGAGCTTCGTTTTGATATGTAGTTCGTTCTATTCCGATGCACGGTTTAGAAGAAACGACCGTTTCAAGTAACGGCGTTTCGCGAACGAAACTTTTCCCCTCGCCTTACTTTGAAACATAGGTTAAAGACCAAAAAGGGTTAATTAATGCATGAAACATTTATGGTAAGTGTGCTAGGCAGTTAGTAAGACACTCGCGAAGGAATCGCCTTAAAACTCGTAAAGGTTAAATTATTAAAAATGGTGGAGCCGAGGGTACTCGAGTGACTTAAGAGAATCAGTAAGCGCAAAACAAGCATTAGAGTCTAAGTTAGTTAAAGTATAGATTTACAAGTGACTTTGGTTTAATTCCAACTTACTTGTTGTTTATAGGTTACCAGACTCGTCCCGAGCCATTCGTAACCCCCAGTCGCTCAGGCAAGTTTTCTACCAGTTATAACTGTTGTTGTGATGTATATAGGTATTTGCATTATCTTGCGATAGATGCATGTTGGTTAATTAGCAAATGTTGCAATATATTGAAGCATGCTGCTATGGTATATATATATGCATGCCTGTTTCGTATTCTTTCCATATATAATTGTTGATTCAGTTGATAATACCTATGCTAGAGGATAGCGGTAATTTGCATATACCCTTAGTATAGGGACCCAAAGGTGAAAATATTTTCTAAAACCGGGAGTCGAGGATCCCGAGTAGATTTTGTATATATGGATATAAATATATATATATATATATATATACTTATATATATATATATATATATGGTCATAGTTTTCAAAACTATTAATCGAATAAGGTTTATTCGATAACTTTAACTTTATTTTATTATTGAATATTATTTCGAATATTATTCGAAGGCGTATGACTCCTTTATATTAAATGAATATTATTTTGAATATTCATTCGAGGACTTATGACTCCTTTTATTTTATTATCTGAATATTATTTGAATATTCATTCGAGGGATTATGACTCAGTTTATATTATTTAATGAATATTTTTGAATATTCATTTGAGGATCTATGACTCCGATTATTTGCTGAGATATATTCTTTATTTTATTAAAGAATAAGGTGTCAATAATCAAACTTATTTTCGATTATTCAAATAAAGATAGTACTTTCATATAAGTATATCTTTGGTTATTTAATACTCATTTCAAGTATAAGTTTTAATACTTCTACTTCAATTATTTTATAAAGATTATTCTATATGGGAATATTATTTAAATAATAATATTAAGTCATTTTTTAAATATTCTGGGGACTGATTTACTTCATTAAATCAGCTTTACTCCAAACACTCTATAAAGTGTTTTCGAGTCTTCAAAATGATTTTTAAAAGTTAGAGCGGATCCCAAAACTCATTCTTATATTTAAGATCTTCCTTTTTAAGGGGATTTAAATACTCGCTCAAAACCTGAGGGATCCGGCTCTGTGGTGTATTTTATATTCGCAACAAGGTTGCTGTCTTGATAAAAGAGTTTTTGATTACTTACCCAATATTCGGGAAGTAAAATTCTTGGAACAAGTTAATCCATTAACAGGCATCGCCTGGGAAATATCGGTGAGTTTTCCTTTCCAACTAGATACGACTTCTTGGTGGAGCCGTATCAACAAGTTTCTACTTGGGGAAAGTGGGGACGAGCTTTACGTTTCAGAGTCATGGATTTCATCTGAACTAGGAGTGGCATAAGTGGTCGAGTAGCGCCGGCCCAGCCTTATTATATTGGCCCAAATGGCCTGGAAGTTCCGCTAAGGCGGTCCATTCCTTAGGAGTTCAGTGTTCGGTTGACAAGTAAATCCGACAGGTTCTCCTCTACATGTAGAAAATGGTGGGGTTGTACTACTACGACTGATCATCGTAAGTGGTCTTCCTGGCGCGGCAAACTCCCGTAATGAGTTCATCATCTAATTGGATATTTCTGCAACACTACCCAGAGCACTTCGATAGAAAGGCTACGGTTGGGCGATTGTTGAGTGTTGGCAGGGTTAAGTTTTCAAAATGATGTTTGCATCAAATGAAGTATCTCATAACTTCATTTTATTTTGATGATATTTTTAAGGTTGAATCTACTCAAGTATTATCTTGTAGTCTCATCTATGTGATGAACTTTTGAACTAATTATAACTTGAACGGTGGTAGTTCAAGTAGTATTTGGAAAAGATATAAGTATATTGGAGTATCTTGTAACTTCATCTTTTAAACTTATATCTAGTAAATGATTATCTTATGCATTACAAAGATTTTCAGAAAAATGTTGAGACAAGGTTAGATATATGAGATCACCTTGTAACGGTATTTTTATACGGTTATACACTGGAACTCTGTGTGTATTATGCATGAAAGAGGACTTCCAATATTTTGAAAAGTATATATGTATATATATACTGAATATTTTGCGATTTCATCGCATTAAGATATCAACTTGGTTCATTTCTTTTGACCAAGACTTTCATGAGTACTAAGAGAAGGCTCATATACTATTAATCATTATACATATTATTTTGGTGGGCTTGCTGCTCACCCTTGCTTTCTTCTTTCATCACACAACAACAGATAGAAAGGATGAACAGGACCAAGCTCCCGATTCGCAAGCGATTAGGAGACGTTCCGCAGTTTTCTAGAAGCATTGATGCCGCCGTAGCTGAGGTAGGAACTACCAATAGGCTAGGCTTTCAACTTCTAATGTACCAGATTTATGTATAATTATGAATTGTAATAATGGCAAAGAAATGTAAATTTATTCAGAAAATCTTTTAAGGTGTATTGGCAGATAATTGTGGAATAAAATGACTTGTGATTACTTTTGGATGTTCATCTCTGAGACTATAACGTGGGGTGTGTGTGTTTATTGTGGGGTCACAGTACAGAGTAGTTGATTAATTATTAAGGTTGGGTGTTATTAAGGGAAATGGAACTCGTGACAACCCGGATCCCCGACCCCGGATCCGGGGGTGTTACAGAAGCTCTTCAAGATACTGATTGGGTGCAAGCAATGCAAGAAGAGTTAAATGAATTTGAAAGAAATAAAGTCTGGACCCTAGTACCAAGACCAAGGAACAGATCAGTTGTTGGTACAAAATGGGTGTTCAGAAACAAAACTGACAGTGACGGCATAATTACAAGGAACAAAGCAAGACTGGTTGCAAAAGGATACTCTCAACAGGAGGGAATTGATTATGATGAAACATTTGCACCAGTTGCTAGATTGGAAGTCATAAGGATATTTGTGGCTTATGCTGCTCACAAGAAGTTTAAAGTATTTCAAATGGATGTGAAAAGTGCTTTTCTTAATGGAGAATTGGAAGAAGAGGTATATGTTGAACAACCTCCAGGCTTTGTAGATCCCAAATTTCCAAATCATGTCTACAGGCTTGATAAAGCACTTTATGGCCTTAAGCAAGCTCCAAGAGCATGGTGTGAGACTTTAGCTCAGTTTCTTCTAGAAAGTGGATTTAACAGAGGGACTATTGACAAAACATTGTTCTACCTCAACCATGGAAATGACTTACTTTTGGTGCAAATATATGTTGATGATATCATTTTTGGTTCTACAAATGACAGACTTTGTAAGAAGTTTGCCAATCTGATGCAGTCAAGATATCAAATGAGTGTGATGGGAGAACTTAACTATTTTCTGGGCCTTCAAGTCAAGCAGAATGAAGAAGGAACTTTTATTTGTCAATCTAAGTACACCAGAAATTTGTTGAAGAAATTTGGAATGCAGGATTGTTCAAGTGCATCCACTCCTATGGCCACTGCAACTAAGTTGGATAAGGATACTGATAAATCAGTAGATATTACTGATTACAGAGGTATGATTGGCTCACTACTCTATCTAACTGCAAGTAGACCTGATATCATGTATGCTACCTGTCTTTGTGCAAGATTTCAAGCAGATCTAAGAGAACCTCACTTAACAGTTGTGAAAAGAATTTTAAAGTACCTTATGGGTATAGCTGATCTGGGATTGTGGTATCCTAGAGAATCAGACTTTAAGCTAATAGGTTACTCAGATGCAGATTTTGTAGGATGCAAAATTGAGAGGAAAAGCACAAGTGGAAGCTGCCAATTTCTTGGAGGCAGATTGGTTTCTTAGTTTAGAAAGAAACAGAAGTCAATTTCCACATCAACTGCAGAAGCAGAATACATTGCTGCAGGAAGCTGTTGTGCACAGATTCTTTGGATGAAGAATCAGTTACTGGATTATGGATTAGAGTTTTCTAAAATCCCTATTTACTGTGATAATCAAAGTGCTATTGCTACGACATGTAATCCAGTTCAGCACTCAATGACAAAGCACATCAGCATTAGGTACCACTTCATAAGGGAACATGTGGATGAAGGTACAGTGGAATTGCATTTTGTTCCCACAGATCAACAACTAGCAGATATCTTCACAAAACCACTATGTGAAGCTATTTTTACAAGATTGGTAAATGAACTTGGAATGGTTTCAGGTTCTTTCTCTAAATCTGCTTAGTTTATGTTCTGTTACATCAGACTTTATGATCAGTATTTACAGATATTACTATCTTTGTGTATTTTGTGCTTAAAATTGTAAATTACTTAAGTGCTAATTGTTGTCTGATGTGAATTTCTAAACTCTGATAGTGATATGAATGTTTCTGTAACTATTCAATCCAATGAGGATAACTGTGCTAGATGCTGACCTAGTAATCTTTAATATACTAAAGATCCCATGTTTAAAGTAATTATTTATGTGGAAATCTTTTAACACAAGCAAATTCTGATATTGAGCTTAGTTAAGTTTACTTTGTGTATCTTATTACTAAGTCAAAAACTAGAATAGTGCTTCTTATCTGATAAGTTCTGATGTTAGTAAATCTGGTGAATGTACTAAGTGCTGATAAGCCTCACTTATCAAAAGAAAAAGAAAAGAAAAAGAAAAGAAAAGAAATAAAAATTAGGTACTCCTTTGAGATCTAGAGTAAAAATGTGGAAGGGAAGACCCAAGTGCATTGCTGGTATTAAGTAATATGCATTAGAAAAGCAAAATAAAATTTTCTTGGTGACTTTTCACACTCTATGATTACTGGAGAAATACTATGATAACAACATAAATTCTGATAAGCAGTCGTGACTCACTTACACTGAGAAGCCACTGTAAAATAGAATTTCAAAAGATGCATAAAATGAGCACAAAACAGTTGAGGTGGACTCATGCATGAACTCATTCAATAGTAGGCTTCAGAATAATGACAGATTTTGAGCAAAGTTCTTAGTTATGCCTTATTTCTAAGATGTACTGAAGTGAATCAAACTTTACTCTTTTTCTAATATTTATCTTAATGCACACACATACACTCCATATGAATGATGAAAATTACTGTGGTGATAATTGTTGTTTTAGATGAACAATTTATGTGTCAGATTGCATAAATTCTGAGGACAAGTTCTGATGGAAGTTCTGATGAAACCATATCAGTATTTGTGTGAAGAATTACAGGAATACACAATCACTTTTTGAGTTAAGGAGCCATATTATGATGACTTTTAAATCCTGATAATAATCAAGTTTTGATGCTGACGTGACAATATTTATTTACTTGGTTTATTGTTGGTCATTACTTGAATGATAATATTTTTACAGAATATTGGTTAATGTTAGATAAAATAGTCGTAATTATTGTGGGTTAGTGGTTAACGTATATGTACTGAAAAATTGCATGTGCACGGTAATTATTGCTTATTTTACGTGGCCATTAACTCTCATTCTAACCGTTTACTGACTGTTCAAAAGGTGCCAGGTGTAAAGTGTATCGCATGCTTCAAAAATATGATTGTTGAGTGGAGAAAGTATATATATGAGAGATAAAAGATTTTCTAATCTTTTACTTACTTTTCTATTCTAAATCTCTTTTTCTTTCTCTCTCTCTCTTTTATTTTCTGAAGTTGTTTTTCTCTCAGGACTTTTTACAAAGCGGAGTATATGATGATGGTGGTGCTCAAGGGTCCCCAAGTATTATTGTTTCATCAGGGGATGATGAGCATGTTGTGACATTGGCTACGATCTGACAAGCACTGCAGCTGCCTGAGAACTGTGTTTATTCTACTATTGAAGAGCCAATTCTTCAAAACATGATGTCCAGTCTGGGGTATGAGAGGACATTGGAAAGCTGGGTCAGTTGAAGAGATGTTTTATAAGGAGGGAATGAAGTTTCTTCTTTGACTGCATAACCAAGGCTTTTGCAAACAAATGCTCTAATTTTGATGCAATCCCCATATTCAACCAACAAATCGGGTATACTCCCATTAATCAAACTGATTTTGATTATGCAAGTGTTGTCTCAGGTTTTATTGGGGATAGAATGACAGAAGATAGAAATACTGTTTATTTTGCTAGATTCCGTCAACTTATCTATAGTTTTTGTTGTGATGATAAGCCCCAATCTGCTAGTGAATTAATTTCACCATTCAGACTAGCTAAAAGAGCTTTTAATGAATTATTATCTACTGATAATAAGAAGGCTGTGTTAAGACCCCTCCTAGTTCCTTTATCTGTCAAACAAGCCTTAATAACCTATAATCCGGTTAAATATACTGAAGTATATCCTGATGTCCAACCATCAGAACCTAATCCATCAGCACCTACCACCTCTACACAAACACCTCAAAATTCTCAACCTCAACCTTCTGATCCTATAGTGCAGCCTTCATCTTCCAAACCCAAGAGGACTAAGAAAGTACCTCAGCCTCAACAGAAGAGAAGGAGAATTATTCTGTGAGATGAATCGGATGCTGAGGAACAGGTTCCAATATCAGAACCTGTTATTATAGAAGCTGAGAAGGTTTCTTCTCAGAAAGATACTGTAACTGGGAATTCTAGGCCCCTCAAAAGGCTTAGAAAGTTAAATTCTGATGATAAAGCTCCTACAGTGTCTCCATCTTTAAGATAATTAAAGAAACAGAGAGCTCATAGGGACATAGTTGAGTCAGATTCAGAAGATGTAGTGGAAGCAGCTAAGGAAGGGGATCAGAAATCTCTGATCTCAAAAGAACCAGTTGTTATTGACTAACTTCCTTCTGCACAACATGAAACTGATCAAGCTAAAATACCTACACCTCCTATGTCACCTATAGTTGATCCAGTATATACTGCAAAACCAGGTACAAGTGCTGACATTGATATTCATAACCTGATTGTGCCTGAGGTTTTGTATTAGAAGCTCCACCAATTCAACTCACTCCACCAACAACATCAATTCTGGATGTTGATCAGAACCTGGCTGCAGATCAGAATTTAGAGGAAAATGTTGAAGCCTCTATAGCCTCACATACTGCTATTTTATCAAAGGATGCTGATACTGCAGGATCTACAAGTTCTGATGCTGCTAATGAAGAAATTACTTGTGAAGCTGCTGCTAATTTAGATGCTGATGCAGCTGGTCCATCAGGACATGCACCTCAACAAACTATTCATAAAGCTGATTCAGTCAAAAAGTTTGTTATAGGGGAAGCACCAGTACCTTGGAGTGAAACTCCTAGAGGAAAGGAGTGGACTAAAGAATGAAACTCAGTTAGTTTTGTTCCTTCTGAAAAGATTCTTGCTGAGCATCTTGCAAAAGCTGATGAAATGCTGATGAAATGCTGATAGATGATGATTTCAAGGCACAATTGAGAGTTACTGCATTGAGTACAAGGCACCTTCAAGGTCAACACTCAATAACTCATGACAAGGTGAATAAAATTCAAGAAAACTTGATCCAGCAAGATATGAATGTGAAACTTGAAAAGAACAGATTTTTCAAGCCAGCCTTTGACAGAATTGCCTACATTGAGAAAACTCAGGAGAAGCAACAAGCTCAAATTGAAGAAATTCTGAAGAATCAAGCTTCTCACCAAAATCAACTCAATGAGATCCAATCCTCAGTGGAATTGCTTGTCTCTCTTCTCTTACCTGCTGATGCCAAAAAGGGGGAGAAAGTGATTAAGTCCAAATGCAAATCTATTCAGACACTGAAAGGAAAGGATGATGGAAATGATGACCAGGGAAACTCTGATAAGGGTAGAGGTCAAGGTCAAGGCAAAGGACTTTCGTCAAGTAAAGATAGAATTACAAGTCAAGGAATAAGTTCTGATACTGGGAGAAGAATAAGTTCTGATACTGGTAAAAGGATAAGTTTTGGTGAATATCTATAACTTGATGAAGAAATTTCAAAGCAATTATTTCTTGAAGAAAATCCAGGAATGGACTTTGAGAGTCTAAAGGAAGAAGAAGCTAGACTCAAAGCAGAAGGTGTCAAGACAAAATCTGAAGCTTTTGTTGTTGAAAAGAAATTTCCAAAGCCTAAGGGTATTGTGATAAAGGAAAGAACAAGTTCTGAGGCAACCAAGGCCAAATCACAAAAGGAAATTGATCCAAGGTCCAAGGGCAAAGAAAAATTTGATGAACCTGTAAAGGTTTATATGCCAGTCATGGATGAAGAAATAATTGATGATGAAGCAGATGCTAATCTTACTCTGACGAATAAGAAGATTTTTCAAGCAACCTCTGACATGGCTCATGTTGTTCAGAGTCAAGATATAGTAAGTTCTGATATGACATAGAAGCAAGCAACCTCTGACATAGCTCAAGTTGGCTTGATATCAGAAGATAAGGAAAAAGAAACCTCTGAAATTGCTCATGTTAAACCTTCAAAGATACTCCTACCAGGATTCACCAAAGCTAAACAGGCTCAACCTTTGAAGACTGCAATAAGTGGTTTTGAAGCAAGAGTTGTTACAGGAAAGGAAGCAAGAGATAAATCTGGGTTGGGTAGTTCTGATGAAAGAAGAGTACATAACACTACCAATGATCCAACTTCCTTAAGTGAACCAGGTGTTGGAGCAACTCCTGAAAGATTGAATCGACTTGAATCTGTACAAATGGTTTACCATACCTTCTTGAAAGAACATATCTTGTTATATTTTATGACAGGTGGACGAGTATACCAGATTAAGCAGAATGCTATACCACTGAAGTATTTTGAAGAACTAGAACATGTTCTATTTCTACTTCAAGTGAAAGAAAGATTAACAGATAGTGCTGCAGGGTATTTAAAGTCTCAAATTCAAAGACAGAAGAAGCTTTATTCTGTAAAGTCTGACAACACATACTATCCCAAGTACAGAGATCATAAAGGTGATATTGTCGATATGAAGCCTAACTCTGCTAGGATTATAACTACTTTTCTGGGTTATAAGGCTGTGGAATTCAATCTAGAGTCTGACAAGGCATATCTGATTAGACTAGATCAGGAGATAAGAAAAGCTAAGATAAATGATCTCAGAGCAGCTATTTTTCAAACTGGAGAAGATACAGCTGAATTGAAAAATGCTAAAAGGAGGATGGTCAATGAACTTTAATATGCAGAGAGATGTTTGTTGAAGAACTATCTCAGGACAACTCCTGATATCAAAGAGATCAGAAGAAATTGAAATTGAAGCCAAGTCAAAGATCTACAACTACTTAAATTCTGAAGTTTATACAGACTGAAGCTGTCATCAAAAGTTAAAGATGGTAAAGCTAAAAGGACTGTAAGTTGTAGTTATCTAGTCAAATTCTCATGTATTTGTACTTAATGTTTTTGACATCATCAAATATCTGTTGAACTTGTATATTATGCTAATTTACAAGTTGGGGGAGATTGTTAGATATATTTGATAAAGTCATGTGTAATATGATTTGTGTTTAGTTTTCAGATCTTACCTAACAGGACAAATCAGTACTTAACCGGAAATCAGCACTTATACTGAAGACATAACTTAAGATATCAGAACTCAAGTTATCAGAACTTAAGGTTCAGAAGATATTTATTAGGAGATAATATCAAGACTTAAGATGACTTTCAGATAAGGCAGGCGGCTGATTGAAAGGAAAGAAGATCGAGACTAAGACAGAAAGAATTGTGCATGAAGAAGGAATTCTATGAAAAATATAATACTTGGAAGAAAAGATAACTGGTTGATATATTTTAAGAAGCAGAATTATATTCCATATCAATTAGAAGATTATCTTGTAACTATGTAGTATATAAACACAGGCATAGAGTTTACACAAAAAAGTGTTACGATTATCGAAGTTATTATTCTTTGTAACTCTAGCAGCTCTTGTGATAATTTGTTCATCACTGAGAGAGGACAATTCCATATTGTAACAGAGTTTATTGTGTTGAATAAAATCTATTTTATGTTACTTGAGTTCTTATATTCGATTTGATTGTGCTAAACACTGTATTCAACCCCCTTCTACAGTGTGTGTGACCTAACATAAAATATACTATTTATTTGATAAAACAGATCCAATTCGATAACGGTTTTAGGATAATTATCCAAAACTATACATTTTGTAACTACATACTTGGTCTCAGCGCTTTGATTACACGAATTACGAGAAGGTAATATAATAGTTTAATCGAAATATCCTGTTTCTCGAAAGTACGGGATTTATTGATTTACCGAATCGAATATTGTATCGAAAATTTTACGCCGGAACTCGTACAGGGAAAACCGTACTCCAGATCGAAAAAGTCAAAACATGGAAAATGCTCGAAATATTGGAATTAGGTTAGGAAGGAGTTTTTCCGAGATTTCCGGGTTGTAAAAACGTAAAAACGGTTGAAATCGATTGATTTCCGATTATGGAAAATAGTTTATAATTACTCGGAAAATAATTTATTAAATCCATAAATCATTTATAAAATCATATAACAACATAAAAATTAATAGAAAAATATCACAACTATTTATACTTTATTTTGGACATATAAAAATTAAAATACTCAAATTTTATCATATTTAAATATCCAAATAGAGATACCACTTTATTGATAATTCAACAAAAATTATATAATAATCACAAAATATTTATTTACTGATAAAAATAATTACACTATATATCCCGGATATTACATCCTTCCCCCCTTAAAAGGATTCTATCCTCAAAATCTCCTAAGAAAACAAATGAGGGTACCTTTCTCGCATATCATTTTCTAGCTCCCAGGTTGATTCTTCAACCTTTGGGTTTCTCCATAATACTTTTTTACTAACTTTACAACTTTATTCCTTAACACTTTCTCTCTTTTCTCTAGAATCTCTATTGGACTCTCTACATAAGATAAATTTGCCTGAAGTTCTATTGGCTCGTACTCAATTACATGCCTGGAATCTGGATTATACTTCTTAAGCATCGATACATGAAAGACATTATGAATATGCTCTATATGCGGGGGTAATGCTAGGTTGTATGCTACCTTGTCGACACGCTTGACAATTTTAAATGGTCCGACGTATCTAGGACTCAACTTTCCTTTCTTTCCAAATCTCATCAATCCTTTCCACGGTGACACTTTCAACAATACTAAATCTTCATCTTTAAATTCCATATCCTTTCATTGATTGATCTGCATATTATCTCTGACGGTCTTGGGCTGCAATTAACCTTTTATGAATAACTTTAAAACTTCTTTCGTTTGTTGCACCAATTCGGGTCCAAGTATCCTGCATTCTCCTACTTATCCCAATATACCGGTGATCGACATTTACGTCCATCAAGAGCTTCATAGGGTGGCATCCCAATGCTGTCCTGGTAACTGTTGTTGTAAGCAAATTCTACTAAGGGTAAATGCTCATACCAACTTCCTTTGAAATTAATAGCACAAACGCGTAACATGTCCTCAATTGTCTAAATCGTTCTTTCGCTTTGGCCGTCTGTTTGTGGATGGTAAGCGATACTCATATTTTATATGGTTCCCAAACATTCTTGAAAACTTCTCCAAAATCTTGAATTAAATCTTGGATCTCGGTCGGATACGATAGACAAAGGGACTCCATGACGCACTACTATCTCTTTCAGATATATATGAACCAACTTGTCTAGTAAAAACCTTTCATTAATAGGCAGAAAATGAGCTGATTTAGTAAGTCTATCCACTATAACCCAAATGGAATCGAGGTTCACTTTTGTTCTTGGTAATCCAACTATAAAATCCATGACAATATGCTCCCACTTCCATTATGGAATCCCTAATGGTTGCAATAGTCCACTTGGTCTCTGGTGCTCCGCCTTGACCCTCTGACATGTATAACATTTGCTGACCCATTCCACAATTTCTCTCTTCATATATGGCCACCAATAATTTTCCTATAAATCTCTGTACATCTTTGTACTCCTAGGATGGATTTAATACCTTGAATTGTGAGCATCCTGTAGAATTTCATTCTCCAACTCTGTCACTGGTGGAATCCAAATTCTGGAAGAAAATCTAAAAATACCTTGATCATCCTTTTCAGTACACAATTCCTCTCCTACCAAACGATTGATATCCTGATCCATTACTTCCTCTTGACACTTCTTTATCTTCTCTAACAACACTGGCTAAAAGTTATACTATACATCTTTGCTTCATCAGGCTTGCAAACTTTGATCTCCAATTCCAATTTCTGAAATTCCTTGTATAATTCCTCGGGTACTGTCAACATGTTCAATTTCTCTTTTTTACTTAACGCGTCTGTCACAACATTTGCTTTTCTTGGGTGATAGTTAATCGTACAGTCGTAGTCCTTGATCAACTCCAACCATCTTCTCTGCTCATGTTAAGTTCCTTTTGTATGAATATGCACTTTAAACTTTTATGATCCGTATAAATCTCACATCTTTCTCTATATAGATAATGTCTCCAAATCTTCAAAGTGAATACTAGGACCGCTAGCTCCAAGTCATGAGTAGGATACTTCTGCTCATTAGGTTTCAGTTGTCTCTATGCATATGCAATAACCTTGTCGTGCTGCATCAAAACACAACCTAATCCCTTATGAGAAGAATCATTGTTATTCCCAAACAATCTAACAAAGAATTACAGAAGGGGGGTTGAATGTAATTTTGGCTACTTTTTGGATTTTAAGAACTGTTCTACTTTGAATATATGCCTGTGTTTGATTTAGCTAAAGTGCGGAATGGAAGTATTGAATAAATCAAACACAAAGTAATCAAATACAAGTATTTAAAAACTTTCTGGTGGATTGAACTTTTCCACCAGAGATATATATAAATTTGAGAACTCTGTGATGCAAGATTTGCACAAAGCTGCTTACAAGTTGAACTTACAAAAAAACAAAGAAATTATTTACATATATAGCTTTATCTATTTCTCTGGTAAATTGCTTACTAACTTCAATACTGTTCTACTTGATAAAACAAATATGAAAAAATGTTTATAATCTAATTTCATGTTTCTTCATTTCTCTATCCAGCATCTTTGAATATCTTCAATTAAGCATGGAAATGGAAATGCTTCTTTGTTCTCTAAAACCTATAAATAGGCTACCACATTCCATTTCTATACAATCAACGTATGTGACTGTCAAGTCACTATCAACTGCTTTTGAATTTGATCATCTGTTGAAACTCTGTGGGATCATCCGTTAAGACATTGTTGGATCATCCGTTGAAAGTCTGGTTGATCATCCGTTGAGACTCTAGTTGATCATCGTTGAAACCTTGTGGAACATCCGTTGAGAGCATCTTTATAGGAGTTAACTCTATTTCACTTATACAAGATTACAAGGCATCTAATATTTACAGTTAGCCAACCTATCTTGCATATCAATCTAGTAGTCAACATGACTTAAAACATTCTACAACATCTAGTTCTCTAAGGCATTACAATATGCAGAAATGTGTTGCTAAACTTATTAATATATAAGCTACCTTTTCAACGGATGTTAGAGTGATCATCCGTTGAAAGCAACAAAATAACTAAATTAAATCTACCAAGGTGCTTTGTTTAACTTATTATCAAGTACACAACATATTCCTAACAATCTCCCCCAATTTATGTCTACTGGAATTGTAGGCATAAATTAAGAGAAACTTGATGATAAAATAACACCCTATGAATACAGAGTGATTTCTAGTAGATAAAATTAACAAGTGCCGGAATTTATTAAAAATTATATAGAGGAAGGTTTATAGAGAATCTCACAAGTCATTTTCAAGGTGCTCCTCTAGACTGAGCAAGTTTAGCTTATTTACTTGACTGTCTGGACTTCTTTCTCAATTTCTCATTATTTTCTTCAAACTAGTGTTAAAGTTGCCTGTAGAATTCAGATTCATCTTCATTTTCTGATCCAGCATTTCTTGCCTCTCCATGATTGTTTCATTGCTTGCAATTTTTAGCTGATCTTCTAATCTGACAAATTTTCTGGTGCATTTCTCATCCTTGAACTCCATCAACAAGTAAGGCCTCAAATGCACTCTATTTCCTGTGTATGGAATTGTTAGGACTCTTGGGAGTGCATTTGGTCCTCTCCAGCTATTCCGTATATCCTCAATTTTATTTAGTACCATCTTCTTTGAAATAATGTTGAACCCAAAGTTCTTCTTTATTGAGGAGAAAATATTCACTAGAGCAGAATAACCTTCATTGAGAATCCTGTGAAGAGGCCAAGTTAGCTCTCTTCAACCCTTATTGTGATATTCCATATTTTTCAGAATTATTATTATTAATATTCAAATATGTTTATGTGATTTTATGATTTGGAAAGAATAAAATGGTGAATATTTTATTTATGTTTGACGAGTTTGTGTTATTAAATGGCAATGTGCTAATTGTTAAGTGTTGTATCCATCTTTTTAATTTCTGAAAATATTTACTAAAATGTATTATTTTCAAATGTTATTTGAAAGCCGATCATATTGATATCGGTAAATTGAGTTTGTTTTTTAATATACGGGATATATCGTGTCATTATTTTTATCAATAAATAATTAGTATGTGAATTTAGGTGAATTATCTGCTAATTGGAATTGATATTTGGATGTTTATATGTAATAAAATTTGAGTATTTTAATTTTTATATGTCTAAAATAAAGTATATATAATTTTGGTATTTTTTTTGATGATTTTTGGATTCTTATATGATTTTATAAAAGATTTATAAATTTAATAAATTATGTTTTCGAGTAATTACAAAACTATTTTATAAAGCCGGGAATCGTCCAACTTCAACCGTTTTTGCGTTTTTATAACCCGAAACTCTTTGGAAAACTCCTTCCTAACCTAATCTGATTATTTTGAACATTTTCCGTGTTTTGACTTTTTCGATCCGGAGTACGGTTCGACCCGTACGAGTCCCGGCGCAAAATTTTCAATACGATTGTCGTTTCGATAGGTCAATAAAACCCGTATTCTCGAGAGACGAGATATTTTGATTAAAATATTACATTCTCCTTTCGTAGAGTGTTTTTTTAAGAAGTCCAGTTTCGATATTTATCCAAAACTGGTACCAAATTGGATCATTTTTATAGTTACTTATCGGCTAAGTAATCTATTTTCGGATCCGATATATAAGTGTAAATTCAGTATAAAATTTCAGAATGTTTCAAAAATCATGCAACTTATATTTTCTTAAGTTTTGAATATTTTGAGAATTTTAAAATTATTTCGGAAATTTTTCGGATTATATTTACCCGCACTTTTTTTCGTTAAATCGTAAAATGCAGGTCGGATGCACAATTCATAAATATTTTAAAAATTATGAAAAAAATATTTTATTAGTTTTTAAATATTCCGAGAATTTTAGAAGTATTTCGGTAATTTTTTTGAGTCAGTTTCACTCGCAAATTTGTTCGTTAAATCACGAAATGCGGGTTTAATGTTAAATCCAAAAATATTTTAAAAATTACAAAATTAATAATTTACTAGTTTTTGAGTATTTGGAAACTTTTAAATTTTTTTGGAAATTTTTTGAGTTATTTTCTCCCGCAAATCGGATCGTTAGGAATAAAATACGGGATAGAAATGAGCGTGCAGTATAGGAGAGGGACACGTGTCAACACAAAGACACGTGCCCTATTGTTTTGGGTTGCGCGTGGCTGGATAATAAAAAAAAAGAAAGAAAAAGGCTCCGTGCATAAACCACCCCTCCCCTTATTCTTTTTCTTCCACCACCTCCTCTCCCCATTCTACGTCTCTCTGCTTTCTCCCCTCAGTATATTTATTTACTTTTGATTTTCAAAAATTCACATCTCTTAAACCGTTCGTCAAAATTTCAAATGTTATATCTGTGGCGTATAACGAAGTCATTTTATTTCTTTACTTTTCTCTCTATATATCTCTATCTCTCTCTCTCTCTCTCTCTTTCTCTTTATCTTCCTCTCTATTCTTCGTTCTCTCTACCAGTAAAAGTGATTCTATTGAGAAATTGGTCAAATGGTATGGGAAAGAACGATGGTGCGGAGTGAAGCTCCCGTGATAACGACATGGTATAAGGAATTTCAGTGTTATGTGAAATTTTGAGAAAAGTTACGTCTACAAGATTGGAAAATTGAAAAGAAAATCCTTAGTTCTTTTACTACCGATTCCGAGGACGGAATCCTTATAAGGGGGATAGATTGTGATATTCCGTATTTTTCAGAATTATTATTATTAATATTTAAATATGTTTATGTGATTTTATGATTTGGAAAGAATAAAATGGTGAATATTTTATTTCTGTTTGACGAATTTGTGTTATTAAATGGTAATGTGCTAATTGTTAAGTGTTGTATCGATCTTTATTAAATTCTGAAAATATTTACTTAAATGTATTATTTTCAAAATTTATTTGAAAATCCGATCTTATTGATATCGGTAAATTGAGTTTGTTTTGAAATATCCGGGATATATCGTGTGATTATTTTTATCAATAAATAATTAGTATGTGAATTTAGGTGAATTATCTGGTAATTGGAATTGATGTTTGGATGTTTACATGTAATAAGATTTGAGTATTTTGATTTTTATATGTCTAAAATAAAGTATAGATAATTTTGGTATTTTTTTTGATAATTTTTGGATCCTTATATGATTTTATAAAAGATTTAGAAATTTAATAAATTATGTTTTCGAGTAATTACAAAACTATTTTATAAAGCCGGAAATCGTTCAACTTAAACCATTTTTGCGTTTTTATAACTCGAAACTGTTTGGAAAAATCCTTCCTAACCTAATCTGATTATTCTGAACATTTTCCGTGTTTTGACTTTTTCGATCCGGAGTACGGTTTAAATCCAAAAATATTTTAAAAATTAAAAATTTTATATTTTACTAATTTTTGAATATTTGGAAAATTTTAAAATTATTTTGGAAATTTTCGAATTATTTTCTCCCGCAAATTGGATAGTTAGAAATAAAACGCGGGACATAAATGAGCGTGCAGTACAAGAGAGGGACACGTGTCAATACAAAGACACGTGCCTTATTGTTTTGTGTTGCGCGTGGCTGGATAATGAAAAAAGAAAGAAAAAGGCTCCATGCATAAACCACCCCTCCCCCTATTCTTTTTCTTCTACCGCCTCCTCTTCCCATTCTTTGTCTCTTTGCTTTCTCCTCTCCGTATATTTATCTACTTTTAATTTTCAAAAATTCATATCTCTTAAACCGTTCGTCCAAATTTCAAATGTTATATATATATATATAAACAATCAGCGCTTCGATACCTACGCAAAGGTATATATATTGCAAGGTTTTGAGGAGATAATTTGCGTAGATTATTTTCTGTTTTAATTTATTTTCGGAGCGTAGAAAAGGAGTTTGACGGTGTTGATTACTCGACATGGTATTTCAGCGTGTGTATATCTATGGCTATGAATTTTGGATTTTTCTGGAGATATTTTTCGGACATCAAATAATCTCTTCGGGGTGATTAGAATTTATTTTGGGTAACGATTTCGAAATTCCGCTTTCGTACTTGAGTATATTTTAACATGTTAGTGTTTATATATTTATTTCATAATTTTTAGAAGTTGTTGTAGAAGTCGCTTCTGACCGTATTTTTTCGCTTCTGAAGTATTTATACATGCAAATACAAATTATTGTGTGTTTTAAATTTATTAATTTTATTAGAATATAGTTAGATTGTATTGTTTGTGATTGATTTTGAGGGGTTATGACCCCGGGAAAAGTCCGTTTTACAAAGACCTTATTTCGATTTTTTTTGTAAATTATCTATTTTAATTTAAAATTATCATCTTTTATTATTTTTGAAAATTATAATTTGATATTTTTATTTATAATTTATTTTGATTAATTATATATTCATTTAATTAATTTATTAATTCATTTATTTAATTAATTTTATTTATAAATAGTTGAATGAAGTGTAATTATTTATAATTGAGCCAGATAATTTTCTAAAATTATTTTGAGCTTTTAAAATTATATAAGGGTATTTAAAAATCAATTAATATCATTATTAATTGATTTATTTTTATTTTATTCGTATTAAATAAACCGTTTGTCCGTTTAATACGAATCGAACATGTCTAGACTCAGAAAAATATTTCGCTTTCATTAAAATACTTTCGAGACCCAAATCATTTTGTTTTGGAAGGTCTTTTGTTTTGCAAGTTAATTCTGAGTCGCGTATTTACCAAAAAGACGTATTTTGACCCGATATCAGTTTTAAACGTACCGAGTCGAACCTTTTGACGAACCGAGGCATGTGTTATATGAATTATGTGATACGTGGATTATGTGTTTGTATGTTATGTGAATTATGTGCGTACGTGAGTCAATAGTCTTGTATTTGGTTGTGTTCTTTATGTGCGGGCTATCGTATGGGTAGACAATAGGGTTTTGAACCGCAGTTCATCGAGTATTTATCATTTAGACGATTATAGTGGTATCTTTTAATGATCGATGCAGATCATTCGAGTTGATCTGGACAAGACGTTGGATAAATAGTGAAATTGAATGGTGTTGGTTATCAAGCTTCTAGCAATCGCAGGAGCAGTATGTCAGTGAATTGTTGAAATCGAAAGACAACGAGGTCATGAGATGCCAAACTGAGATAATCGCGATGTTGCGAGTGTGAATAACTGCTAAAAACCAAAGGCAAGTATCCCTATCTTCACTTATCATTCAAGTGATGTCTATTTTGAACCCTATTATGCAAATTTTTTCAGAATTCTAATTCCAGAATAGTTCAATATTTTTCGTACTCAACTGCTTATGATTATGCAAATATTGCTTTTCTATTCTCAAGTTCAGAATAGATAAATATTTTAAATATCACTGAGTTAAATGTTTATTATGAAAGTACTCTTCTGTTATTCTATCTTCATAATAGTTATGTATTTTTACCTATCAGATTAATGAATTTATAAATATTTCGGGATTTTGAGAAAGATGATTTTGTTGCGAGCATTCATGCCCAAGTTACTGGGGGAATAAAATTTATAAGGGTGTCAATTATTATGACCCCTTTCAATAAAATATTTTATGATCGGATGGTTGCGTAAGAGGTCATGGCAGCGATCCCGCAGAAAGCTAGGTATTATACAGGATATAATACCTTTTTAGGCCAATATGTGCCTTGGGTACCCCTTTGTTTAGTTAGATATGCTTCGACATACCGGTGTTGCTCCGCGGCTGATCATCGGCGGCAACACCGTCGTTCGAGAATTCCAATCTAAATTGTTTTGATAATCATACAATAAATGATTTATCAAGTGTTTCTATTTTGTATAAAAGGTGAAATGCAGTTTTGATTCAGTTTCTTATTTATGTGGATATTTAGGTTGTTGTTAAATATCAAAGGTGGTATTAGTATAGATGATTGATGTTGACTTCAGTATGGGATGTTGTGAGCATCAAAGTTCGTATTGATATCTAATTTGATATGACAACAAAATAAGTATTAATATCAAGAGTTTGATTTTGAATAAAGTTTATGATTCAATCCATAATCATCGTTTCATGTTATTGTTGTTTACGATATTTCCGTAAACAGTATTTTACGAGTTTTATTCTCGTTGAGATTCAAAATATTGCTGAAGCATTTTCGCTCGAAAACATCAAAAAGGGTTTTAATACAATTAGGGAATCAATTCTGGGATTCCTTAACAAAAATTTTCTGATTCAGCAATTATGATTTTAAATGTTCTACTCTAGTGCAGATGTCAATTTTTATATCAAAAGACCTTATTTATGTTATATTGAACTTGCTGAGCATTTATTTCGCTCATACTTGCCTGTTTTTAAATTTAACCTTCTAGTGAGGATTAGCTTGCACTGTTTAGCTGCGTAATTCGAGAAAGCAAAGAAGAAGGTGTTGGAAGGTGGCTGGTCCAGGGTGTGCATACTAGTGTAAGTTCTTTTATGTAAAATTGTTTATATTATATTATATTATATTATAGTTGTGTATTGTGTAGTTGGGACTAGTAAACTTCTTTTCGAAGTTATACTATCGGTTTAGTTTTGAGTTTGTAAATTGTTAAAAAGAGTTTTAAAAAAAAGAGTGAAAAATTTATTTATGGAATTTGGCAATCTTGTTTCTAGAACTGTAACCTGAAAAGATCTTGATATAGTTTGGGGTCACAGATGCTAAATTTGAGTTGCTGGCATTTATTCATTAGTTAAACATGTTATTTTGGATTGAGGTTTCATAGTGACGACCAAATCCTCTGACCCGGGATTTGGGGGCATTACAGGTTGGTATCAGAGCTGAGGTTATAGTAAACTAGAAACGAGAGTGTGTAGGAGTGTGTATCGCTATGTGATGAAGCTTGAGCTAATATCGAGTTCTTTTTGGACTACTGGATATAGTACTAACGAGTAAGTTAAGATAGGCACATTCGTTTGAGATGGTTGTGTTGAGCTGGAGAAAACTCCTGACAGTTGCAAAGTTCTATTGTGGAATCTTCCGAGGCTACTACGATTCGACGATTATAATGATTATCGATATCCTTAGAATATGAAGAAGTGTCTAGAATCGGATGACGAGTCAACAGAAGAGTTCAAATAGAAAATAAGTATTAAGACTTTGGCAATACCTTCTCTTTCTATAACTTCTTTTGACCTCTCTCAAAAAGAGGTATATGTTAGAGGATATATTCCCTAACAATAGTTTAGTCATTTTATGCCACAATCTTGTTTTCTGGATTTCATATTCTCCAGAAACATCAGTATTGAACTTTTTCAGTTTTGATCCAAAGATTGCATTAACAAGTCATTTATTAGCAACCTTTGATTATTCATTTGGTTTTGAATTCCTTTTATATTTTTATTGCGATTGAGATGAATAACCCTAATTATAGGGGATACAAGGTATACCTGTCTGTGTGATAGGAGTTGGATGGGACGCCATCACTTGTGTGTGTTGTGACTACAAGAAGGTTAACAACCTTTAGTAGTGTCTTAATTTGGGCACGCAACGCCAAGTTCATTAGATCATATGAAATTCCATGATATGAAATGAAATTCTTTTCATTTAGACACCCGTTATGATATAACATTCTTTTCTCTTTGGAATTCCATGATTTTATCATCTCAAATATTCGAATGTATGCCAATCAAGTTGGGCTGGGTTATCTTAGTCAAGTCAAAGTAAGGCTATGTAATGGGATTACCAATAGCAACAGTGGATTGCAATACGATTAAAATATCTGTGGTGTATAATGAAGTTGGTCTATTTCTTTACTTTTTTCTCTATTTATCTCTATCTCTCTTTCTTTCTCTTTATCTTCCTCTCTATTCTTCTTTCTCTCTACCAGTAAAAGTGATTCTATTGAGAAATTGGTCAAATGGTATGAGAAAGAACGATGGTGCAGAGTGAAGCTCCCGTGATAACGACGTGGTATAAGGTATTTCAGTGTTATGTGAAATTTTGAGAAAAGTTACGTCTACAAGATTGGAAAGTTGACAAGAAAATCCCTAGTGCTTTTACTGCCGATTCCGAGGACGGAATCCTTATAGGGGGGGGGGTAGATTGTGATATTCCATTAATTTCAGAATTATTATTATTAATATTTAAATATGTTTATGTGATTTTATGATTTGGAAAGAATAAAATGGTGAATATTTTATTTCTGTTTGACGAGTTTTTGTTATCTAATGGTAATATGCTAATTGTTAAGTGTTGTATCGATCTTTATTAATTTCTAAAAATATTTACTTAAATGTATTATTTTCAAAAGTTATTTGAAAGCCGATCTTATTGATATCGGTAAATTGAGTTTGTTTGTAATATATAGGATATATTGTGCCATTATTTTTATCAATAAATAATTAGTATGTGAATTTAGGTGAATTACCTGGTAATTTGAATTGATGTTTGGATGTTTATATATAATAAAATTTGAGTATTCTAATTTTTATATTTCTAAAACAAAGTATAGATAATTTTGGTATTTTTTTTGATAATTTTTGGATTCTTATATGATTTAATAAAAGATTTATGAATTTAATAAATTATGTTTTCGAGTAATTACAAAACTATTTTATAAAGCCGGGAATCGTCCAACTTCAACCGTTTTTGTGTTTTTATAACCCGAAACTCTTTGGAAAATTATTTCCTAACCTAATCTAATTATTTTGAACATTTTTCGTGTTTTGACTTTTTCGATCTGGAGTACGGTTTGACCCGTACGAGTCCCGGTGTAAAATTTTTGATACGATTGTCGTTTCGATAGGTTGATAAAACCCGTATTCTCAAGAGACGGGATATTTTTGATTAAATTATTACATTATCTTATTGTAGAGTGTTTTTTTAAGAAGCCCGGTTTCGATATTTATCCAAAACTGGTATCAAATTGGATCATTTTTATAGTTACTTAGCGGCTAAGTAATCTATTTTCGGATCCGATATATAAGTGTAAATTCAGTATTAAATTTCAGAATATTTCAAAAATCATGAAACTTATATTTTTTAAGATTTGAATATTTTGAAAATTTTAATATTATTTCGGAAATTTTTCGGATTATATTTACCCGCACTTTTTTTCTTTAAATCGTAAAATGCGGGTCGGATGCAAAATTCATAAGTATTTTAAAGATTATGAAAAATTTATTTTATTAGTTTTTAAATATTCCGAGAATTTTAGAAGTATTTCGGTAATTTTTTTGAGTCAGTTTCACTCGCAAATTTGTTAGTTAAATCACGAAATGCGGGTTTAATGTTAAATCCAAAAATATTTTAAAAATTACAAAATTTATATTTTACTAGTTTTTGAATATTTGGAAAATTTTAAAATTATTTTGGAAATTTTTAAAATTATTTTCGCCCGCAAATCAGATCGTTAGGAATAAAATACGGGACATAAATGAGCGTGCAGTACAGGAGAGGGACACGTGTCAACACAAAGACACGTGCCCTATTGGTTTGTGTTACGCGTGGTTGGATAATAAAAAAAAAAAGAAAGAAAAAAGCTCCGTGCATAAACCACCCTCCTATTCTTTTTCTTCCACCGCCTCCTCTGCCCATTCTACATCTCTCTGCTTTCTCCTCTCCGTATATTTATTTACTTTTAATTTTCAAAAAATCATATCTCTTAAACCGTTCGTCCAAATTTCAATTGTTATATATATAAACGATCAGTGCTTCGATACTTTTTTTTGACGAAAATCGTACTTGCATTAATTATAACGCCTCCAAACAAATTACATTCCGAATAAACGCAGGAGCATTAACATGCCACTCCTGATAATCTGACATAGAAGAAGCCGCTCGTGCTAAAGCATGGGCAACTCCGTTTGCAGACCTATGTGTAAAGCAAACTGACACTTCCTCAAAGTGTTGAAACAAATCAATACAATCAGTAACTATTGTATGAAAGAACGATCTCCCCTCCACCCCTTTACATGCTCGTACCAGTACTTGCGAATCTGTCTCAAAGATACATCTCCTGTAGCTCTTTTCCTTTAACCAGAGTAGCGTTTCCTTCAAACAGAGAGCTTCAGCTTCTCTTGGAGGTAGTAGAACTTGGTGCTTTTTACTCATAGCCATAAGAAAGTTACCTGCATTTCCTCGAACTACACTCCCCAGTCCAATACAGCCACTACTCTCAAATGTAGCTGCATCGATGTTCACCTTCACCCACGAATCTGGAGGCTTCACCCACTTCTTTACGCCAATCGTACCCCCAATGTCATCCCCTGGATTCAGCTGTTGTTCTTGAGCTTTCTTCCATTCACCAAGTAAATTTAAAGCAACTGCTTTTTACACCGAATGAAGACATGTTCACTCTTTCCCAAACCCACTTGTTACGCCTATTCCATAGGCTCCAGCACTTACATGCCAACAAAGTACACTGTTCTTTACTGCCTCTTTCAAATGGACGCCGGATAATATCAAAAATATTCTCATCTGGGAGGATGGTTATAATTCCTTGCAACCCGACATCATTCCATACTTGAGTCGCTATCTGGAATTCAAACAGGACATGGCTGTCTGTTTCTTGATTTTTTCTGCACCATTGACACATTGTATCTACCTGAATTCTCCTCGTTGCTAATCGCACTATTTTTGGCAAGCATAACGAACACACTCGCCAAAGAAAATGACTAACCTTTCCTGGGATTTTTAAGCTCCATAATCTTTTCTAGAAATGAGCAAAAGGAGCTGCAACTTCACCTTGTAGAAGTCTATAGCAGCTTTTAACCGAGAACATCCCTCTTTCCTCCGGTAACCAATACCATGTATCTCGCTCCCTTCGTGCTGATAATGGGATTTTCCGAATGAGACTTCGATCTCTCTTATTAAACACATCCCATAATATATCATCATCCCATTTCCTCTGTACGCCTTGCATTAAACTGCATACTTTCCTTCCCTCAAATTGTGCAGGCATCTCCGTCGTCACAAACCCATTTAGCTCACAGGGAAGCCAGGGTATCTTCCATATCTCAGTCTGTCCTCCGTCCCCAATACGTCTTCTACAGCCCTGTCGTAGCAAGTCCTGAGCAGCTAATATATTTCTCCACATATAGCTAGGGTTTGACCCCAATTCTGCATTTAGAAAATCACCATTAGGATAGTATTTCGCCTTCATGCAGGATGTCATAAGCGGGTTATCATTATTTATCAGCCTCCACCCTTGTTTTGCTAGCATAGAGATGTTAAATTTCCTGAATTCCCTGAACTCTAGTCCACCAGCTTCTTTTCTTACACACAGCTTATTCCACGCTTTCCATCTTATTCCTCTATTCTGCTGCCCAGATCCCCACAAAAAACCATTCATCACAAGCTCAATACTCTCACAAACCTCCATAGGGATCAAAAATAAATTCACCCAGAAGTTAGGAACATATTGAGTAGCTGTTTGTAATAGGGTACACTTCCCAGCTTTCGAGATCATTTTCGTGCCCCAATTCTGTAGTTTCTTCTTAACTTTATTTGTTATAAATTGAAATCCAGCAACTTTATTTCTCCCCACATTCATCGGCATCCCAAGATATTTACCATTATCTTGTACTTCGTTCACTTGCAGCACCTGGCAAACTGCATTGCGGTCAGGAGTCCTCGTAATTGGGCTGAAAATAATATTGGATTTATTGAAATTGATAGCTTGCCCCGACAACCTTTCATATCTCCTTAGTGCATTCCTCATACTGTCCGCTTCAGCTTCGTTTGCTCTAAAAACATATAGCAGTCGTCAGCAAATAGAAGATGCGTTATATGTGGTGCTCTCCTTGCAATCGATACCCCATGAATATTTCCCATCTCTTCTTGCCTTCTAATGATTGAGCTCAGTCCTTCAGCGCAGAGAATATAGATATACGGAGATATGGGATCTCCTTGGCGTATACCTCTTTGAGGTCGTATACCTCTTTGAGGTCGGACCTCGGCAAACACCTGCCCATTATTGACAAAACTGGACGTGACAGTATTAATACATACCATCACTCTTCGAGTCCACGCAACACTGAACCCAAATCTGTTAAACATCCCTTCGACATACCCCCATTCCAATTTATCATATGCTTTAAATATATCTAATTTGAGCCCTGCAATACCTCGATTCCCTTGCGTTCGTCGTTTAATATAGTGATTCAGCTCATAAGCCAGCTATGCATTATCTGTAAGCAACCGCCCTTCAATAAAAGCACTCTGCTTGTCAGAAATCAGATTTTTTAAACTTGTTAAAGACATATAGAATAGAGCTCCCTGTAACAACCTAGCAAAACTTAACATTAATAATGCGAATAGGGAAATCTACAAAATAGAACCGAGAAAAAAAGTGAAATATAGAAAAACGAAACAAGAGAGAAAGACGGTAAAAGATGGGGAGAAACATATAACTTAACCAACTATATATATAATAATATTAAAATTTACCAAACCAATTTGAAACTGAAACTTAATCGAACGATACAGGGCTCCTTTCAAGCTCCAAAACTACTATTTAAGTCTAACCTTACCAATTTGAAACTCGATTTGGAGCTCAATTAGGTCAAATTTCAGTGTCGATTTTGTACTAGTTATAAATTAGGGTTTGTGAGAGGGAGTGGTGAGAAAGGAGAGAATGAGCAGAGAGGCGAGGAAGATAGTCAGGTGAGAAAGGAGAGAAAGAGCAGAGAGGCGAGGAAGATAGTCAGGTGAGAAAGGAGAGAAAGAGCAGAGGCGAGGGAGAGGGAGAGAGTGGTCGTCGTCGATGTTTGAGAGAGAGAGTGGGGTTGTGAGTAAAAAGAAGGAAAGAGGGGAGATAGATCTGGAAATGGGGAAATAAAATAAGTAAAGGGGGAAAACAATTTTTTTGGTAAAAGGGGGGGAAATTTTTGTACCGAAACCAGGGAAAATTAACAAGTCAATTTCAAATTTTTAAAAATTGGTCATAGAAAACGGCTCATAAAAATGACCGATGTCAAAGTTAAAAATATGGATTTGATAGTTTTTTATTTGTGAACATTGACAACGGTTAATATAAGAAACTGATGTCAACATTCTCATTCAACATCGATTAATTGAAAACTGATGTTAAAAATTCTTTTAACATCGGGTGCATTACGTACCGATGTCTAAGCATCGATGTCGTATGCACTATTTCTAGCAGTGAAGGTTAAAAAGCCTCAACAGATGACAAAGCTCAGGCCTATTTCTTTATGCAATGTCCTAGTCAGGATTGTGTCCAAGGTTCTGGCTAACAAGATTAAACCATGTTAAAAACATATAGAATAGAGCTCTCTGTAACAACCTAGCAAAACTTAACATTAATAATGCGAATAGGGAAATCTACAAAATAGAACCGAGAGAAAAAGTGAAACATAGAGAAACGAAACAAGAGAGAAAGACGGTAAAAGATGGGGAGAAACATATAACTTAACCAACTATATATATAATAATATTAAAATTTACCAAACCAATTTGAAACTAAAACTTAATCGAACAATACAGGGCTCCTTTCAAGCTCCAAAACTACTATTTAAGTCTAACCTTACCAATTTGAAACTCAATTTGGTGCTTAATTAGGTCAAATTTCAGTGTCGATTTTGTACTAGTTATAAATTAGGGTTTGTGAGAGGGAGTGGTGAGAAATGAGAGAAAGAGCAGAGAGGCGAGGAATATAGTCAGGTGAGAAAGGAGAGAAAGAGCAAAGAGGCGAGGGAGAGAGTGGTCGTCGTCGATATTTGAGAGAAAGAGTGGGGCTGTGAGTAAAAAGAAGGAAAGAGGGGAGATAGATCTGGAAATGGGGAAATAAAATAAGTAAAGGGGGAAAACAATTTTTTTGGTAAAAGGGGGGGGGGAAATTTTTGTACCGAAACCGGGGAAAATTAACAAGTCAATTTCAAATTTTTAAAAATTGGTCATAGAAAACGGCTCATAAAAATGACCGATGTCAAAGTTAAAAATATGGATTTGATAGTTTTTTATTTGTGAACATAGACAACGATTAGTATAAGAAACTGATGTCAACATTCTCATTCAACATCGATTAATTGAAAACTGATGTTAAATTTTTTTTTAACATCGGGTGCATTACGTACCGATGTCTAAGCACCGATGTCGTATGCACTATTTCTAGTAGTGAAGGTTAAAAAGCCTCAACAGATGACAGAGCTCAGGCCTATTTCTTTATGCAATGTCCTAGTCAGGATTGTGTCCAAGGTTCTGGCTAACAAGATTAAACCATGTTAGCAAGGATAAGTCTATGCTGGTAAGGTGTTTAAACTTTTTATGGGTGAATCTAAGAAATCTGTATGTTTATAGAGGTATAGATGCATGATTTATTCACTTGATATTTATAGGGTTTGATACGTAGTGCGGTTAAGATGTTCCGACATGTTTTTCAGAATTTTAGTCAGTGATTAATTATAGCATTTTCTTTTCTCTCTACTTTTACAGATTTCTTGAAGAAAAAACAGAAGCCATTTATCTAAATTATTGTTTGAGAAGATGTGTAACGCCCCCAAATCCGGGGTCAGAGGATTTGGTCGTCACTATAAAACTTCAATCCAAATTAACCTGTTAAATCAATAAATAAATGCCATCGGAAGATAATTATCAAAAATGACCCCAAACTATTCCAAGATCTTTTAAGGTTACAGTTCTAGAAACAAGAATTCCAAATTCCACAAATAAATTTTTCACTTTCTTTTGAAACTCTTTTCAATAAATTCCAATTCGAAACTAAACCCACTAGTATAACTTCGAAATGAAGTATACTAGGCCCAAATAAAATATACAACTATAATATAATATAATATAAACAACTTTATACAATAAAACTTACACTAGCCCGCAAACCCTGGACCAACCACCTTCCAAGAGTTTCTTCTTTGCTTCCTCGAATTATGCGGCTAAACAGCAAGCTAATCCTCACTGGAGGTTAAATTTAAAAACAGGCAAGTATGAGCGAAAGAAATGCTCAGCAAGATCATTATGACATATATAGGGTCGTTTTGATATAAAACCGACATCTGCATTAGAGCAGAACATTTAAAATCATAATTGTTGAATCATAAAATTTTAGTTGAGGAATCCTAGATTTAATTCCTTAATTGTATTCAAAACCAATTTGATATTTTTGAGCAAGATGCTTCAGCAATACTTTGAATCTTGACGAGAATAAAACTCGTAAAACAGTGTTTACGGAAATATCGTAAACCACAATAACATTAAACAATAATTATGGATTGAATCATAAACTTTATTCAAAACCGAACTCTTCAAATTAATATTTATTTTGCTGTCATATCAAATTAGATATCAATACGAACTTTGATGCTCATAACATTCCATACTGAAGTCAACATCATTCATCTATATTAATACCACCTTTGATATTTAACAACAACATAAGTATCAGCATAAATCAAAATCTGAATCAAAACCGTACTTTACCATTATTCCAAAACAGAAACAGTTGATAAATCATTCCTTATAAGATTATCAAAAGCAATATAATAATATCGATTGGAACCAAATTATGCACTATGTTGTTCTTGATGATCAGTCATGAAACAACACCGGTATCCCGCAGCCATACCGTTAATATAGGTACTACCCGTATCCCGAAGACATACGGTACCTATAGGGTGCCAGAAAAGGCATAACAAGCCTTGTAAGATATTACACTTCCGTATTACACTTCTGTATAATAGTTCACGCTGGACCGGTGCTTCGGCCTCTTACGCAATCAGCAACCATTCAATCTCAAAACCTTTTATTGAAAAGGGGTCATAATACTCGACACCCGAAATAATTTTATTCCCTCATTCACTTAGGCAGGAATACTTGCAACAAAATCATTTTTCTCAAAACCCAAAACATTTGTAAATCTATTCTGAACATAGAATAACAGAAGAGTGCTTGCATAAATAGAATTATTTAATTCAGCGATATGTAAAACATTTATCTATCTTGAACTAAATAAGGAAAGCAATACTTGCATGATAAGATTCAAAATAAATATCACTTGAACAATAAGTGATGATAGAAATACCTGCCTTTGGGTTTTAGCAGTTAGTCACACTTGCAAAGACGCATCTATTCTGATATTCTGCCTCAAAACATCACAGTCTTTATTCAACTAATCATTTGGTCTGCTGCTCATGCATTGCTGCAACCCAAGATTCCATACTATTCAACTCTACTCTTCACCCATTCTATCTGGTCCTGATCGACTTGAGGGATCCGCATCTATAATTAAAAGATATAGCTTTAATTGTCTAAACGATAATCACTCGACGAATTACGCGTCAAAAGCCTATCGTCTACCCATACGATAGCCCACACATAAATATAATAGACAAACACAGGACTCTTGATCCACATACACCCATAATTCACATAGCACATAAGCATATAACTCATGTATCACATAATTCATATCACATATGACTCAGTTCATCAAAAGGCTCGACTCGATATGTTTAAAATTGAAATCATGTCAAAAATATGATTTATCGATGAATAATCGACTCAGAATCATTCGTAAAATAAGCGACCTTTCGAAACCAAAGGACTTGGGTCTCAAAAGTATTTTTATTGAAAGCGGAATATTTTTCTGAGTCTGTACGCGTTCGTTTCGTATTAAACGGACGAACGGTTGATTTATTACAAGTAAAATAAAAAGAAATCAATTAATAATAATATTAATTGATTTTTAAATACCAACATATAAATTTCAAAAGCTCAAAATAATTTTTAAATCAATATTTAGGAAAAATCAGAATAAAAAATGATTTTTCCATAATTTTTTTTGGAATTAAAATTA
Source organism: Apium graveolens (assembly GCF_009905375.1). Lineage (NCBI taxonomy): Eukaryota > Viridiplantae > Streptophyta > Magnoliopsida > Apiales > Apiaceae > Apium > Apium graveolens. The sequence goes on along the minus strand of NC_133649.1, from coordinate 177,185,403 downwards.
AATTAATACAAATTATATAAATAAACTAATTAATTATCAAAATAATTAATCAATTTAAATAAATAATAAATAAATAAATAAAATTTTTGATTTTGAAAAATAATAAAAGAAAATGATTTTTAAAATTTAAAATAATTCAGTTAATTATTAAGATAATTAACCAAATTAATTTTGGAAATTAAAATGATTTTTAAGAATTTAAAACTGAATTTTGATTTTTAAAGAAATAAAAAAAAGAAACTGCAGAAACATTTTTATAACACTGAATTTGGGAAAATTCAGGATTAAAACCGGGTTAGCCAGGATATAAACGGGTCGGGTTCTTGGGTAATTGGGTTGCCAAGAACACCAAGAACTTGCCGGAAAATCTGCAGATTTCGGCTTGTTCTCGGTGGTTCCGGCAAGCCCCGATTAACCCTTAACATCTACCGTTCCACCTGCTTTTCGAACTTGACACAATCAGTACCCATCCAGCTGCCTAGAACACACCTCTATCCTCTCCACCGGCGTCGGGATCGCAGTTTCCGATCGGAAACTCCATTAACGCCGGCGAGGACCATCAATTTCCGGTGAACTCAATCGGAAATTCGGTTCCTTCGATTCCTCAACGAAATTCAACGAGTAATAGCTCAAATTAAAGCCCTAACCACCTAAAATCATATACAATAATCAAAATCCATCACCATCTTCTCAAGAATCCAGAAAATCGAAAAATAAAAAGCAATAAAACAAGAACTCGATTATGACATTTCGGGGATCAAACAATTGAAATAAACATATAAATCGACTCCCTTGATCATTCTAAAGCTAATTATAACTTCAAAAACAATCAACAATCATCAGAAATCAAAAACGATTTCAAGCTCAAAAAAAATAAAAATCGAATTTACAGCATACTCCACCTCGATTTGTGATGTTGATATCAACAGAAAGGTCTCTTCAAGAGGATTTTTTTGATTACTAGAACATATGATTTGGTTTCCTGAATCATTCAAAATCATTCATCAAAGTTTCTGCAGAAATTTCACGCCCAAAACTATGTTCTTGAATATTGATTTTCTGAATTTTTTTTCTTTTGAAAAATAAATAAATAAAATGGAAATTCTGCAGCTATTTATATTTTCTGGAAAATAAATACCCAAATCAATTTTGGGGTGTTTTTATTCCCATAATTAAAATAATTAATCCCCAAAATTATAATTACGGGGAATACTAAATTAAAATAATTTAGTATGATTTACGTCGTGGTTCGAGATTCTTATATTGTGATATGATTTCAGATAGTAGCGATGGCCGACTCTTTCATCCCCGTATCAGCTGATCACTCAGAGCCCTCAGTTGGAGTACCATCTTCAGATCCACATTTTATTGTTCCACCAGCGTTGGCTATTTTACCTCCACCTATTTTGCAACCCGTACCATTGCAGGCTATTCCACCCCCAGGCATGAGGCCACCTATCAGAAGTCCCCCACCTGCTGATTCAGGCTTTACTGGTCATTCAGTTACAGGTGTACCTTTCTAGTTCTCTTCCTATCCTGTCCCATATCATCAGTTCGAGGCTTGCCTTATGGAGCAGCGATTCTTACAGGGCCAGATTCAGGAGTTTTTACATATCATGCATACCAGAGAGGTTGGGAGTGGTGAGAGGCGACTCATAATAAGGCTTTAGGTGGTTCGTAGAGTAGCTTCTGTGAGGATTACTGAGGCTACTCATGAGAAAATTACCCCTGATTTTCTAGTAGAGTGGGCTAAGTGGGTTCTAGAGGAGCTTGAGGAGATTGGAGGTCTAGACTTGCCATGAGTCAGAGATCCAGAGATAGAGATGCTGATCAGAGTTGTATGGTGGTGTAGTATGTACAGTAGTGTGTAGTATGTATCAGTAGACTTTTGAGTTGTATTTATAGACTAGATATGCTGACTAGTGAGTAGGTTTGTTGTACCCCTTTTTGCTTTTACTTCCGAAGCGTCTTTACGCTTGTACTACCTAAAACTTTTGATCTATATGTATCAGTACCTTTTCCTTTCCAGAATTGTCATTTACTTTACTGCACATATTTTACTTTACCTTATTTATTTATTGCACCAGTTATACCCCTGTGATACCATGTACCCTGTTCCCTTAACTGTTTATATTCTGTAAAGAAACATGCAATTTACTTAGTTCAACTATTACAACTATTCTCAAAAAAGAGATATTTCTGTTTTACAAAACTTTTCTTTTATGCAAAGGATTTGATTTAAAAGCTAAATAAATTATTTGATTCTTTACAGAAAAATGCCTCCCAGAAGAAATACCCGCACCAACACCCAGAATGAAGAAACCAACAACAACAACAATAACAACCAAGATGACACAAACCAGAATGTAAACCTAGGATCCATAGACCCAGCAATAGCCCAGATTTTTCAAATCTTGGCCCAACAAACAGTTCACCTGGCACAACAACAACAGAGACAGACCAATCCCTAGGTAACTTTCAAAATTTTTCATGAAGTAAACCCACCAGAATTCAAGGGTTCCTTAGATTCGATTGAAGCAAATGTTTGGTTAAAGGAAATAGAGAAGTCGTTTGCTTTAGTGAAAGTGAAGGAAGAACAGAAGGTTGAGTTTGCGAGTTATTATTTGAAGAATGAGGCCACCTATTGGTGGGAGACTGTAAAGATATTGGAAGGTACAGATGTTATTACTTGGGAGAGGTTTAAGGAATTGGTTTTAGAAATTTTTTTCCCCAGTTTGTTCAGGACCAGATGGAGCTGAAGTTTTTAGAGTTAAAACAAGGAAATATGTCGGTGGCGGATTATGAGAGTAAGTTTGAAGAGTTGTCAAGGTATGTGCCGTCATATGTGGATACTGACAGGAAGAAGGCTAAAAGATTCCAGCAAGGTCTGAAGCCATGGATCAGAGGGAAGGTAGCCATTTTTGAATTGGATACCTATGCAGGAGTTGTACAGAAGGCCATGATTGCAGAGACAGAGAGTGAGATGTCACAGAAGGAAAAAGAAAGTAAGAAAAGGAAATTTGAAGGGAATGAAGGTCAGTCACAACCAGGGAAGTTTCCAAATTTTAAGAAGGAAAAGTTTCAGCCAGGGAGAAATTTTAATTTCAGGAGGCAAAATACAGGCGACGGAGGCCAGGGCAACCGTTCAGTCAATATGAATCAGCCGAATCAGTTAAGGTTAACTTTTCCAGATTGTCAGGTATGTGGGAAGAAACATGGAGGAGTTTGTAACAAGTTGAATGTAGTTTGTTTCAAGTGTAATCAGAAAGGGCACTATTCGAGGGAGTGCTGAAATCAGCCAGCGAGAGAGACAGCAAATAAGGATCAGCCTATCCAAAATCCAGCAGTTAAGGTTCCAGCTATTGGATTTACATGCTTTAAATGTGGAAAGCCAGGACATATAACCAGGGATTGCAAGACACCAGCCCCAGTCAGTAATACGTTGAGAATTATGGGATCTACCCCTGTAGTAAATGAGACTCCAAGGGCTAGAGTTTTCGATATGTCTATGAAGGACGCTATTCAGGATACTGATGTCGTGGCAGTTACGCTTAATATGAATTCTTTATGTGCCAAAGTGTTAATAGATTCGGGAGCAACCCGATCATTTGTCTCACAAGATTTTGTTAGTAAGTTAAATTGTCCAGTTGGGTATTTAAATGAAATAATGACTTTAGAATTGGAAAATCAAGAACGTGTATCTGTTAATCAAGTTTGTGGAAATTGTGAGATTGAGATTTCTGGTAGTAAGTTTTGTGTAAATTTGATACCATTTTAGTTAGGGGAATTTGACGTTATCTTAGGAATGGATTGGTTATCTAAGCACGATGCCCAGATAGATTGTCGAAATAAGAAGGTAATTGTGAAGACGCTAGATGAGAGGATAGTAACGTTCAAGGGCCAGAAGCAAGCAAAGAAGTTCTTAACGATGATTCAAGCCAAGAAGTTACTATGACAAGGATGCGAGCATTTCGTTGCATATATGATTGATAGAAGTCAGGAGCGAGCAAAACTTGAAGATATTCCAGTAGTTAATGAATTTCTAGATGTGTTTCCCGATGAGTTACCAGGACTTCCTCCAGATAGAGAAATTGAATTTGCAATCGACTTAGCACCTGGAACGGAATCAGTATCCAAGGCCCCGTACAGAATGGCGCCCGTTGAGATGAAGGAACTAGCAAAGCAATTGCAAGAGTTGCTAGAGAAAGGAGTAATCAGACCCAGTGTATCCCCGTGGGGTGCACCGGTATTATTTGTCAGAAAGAAGGATGGAAGCATGAGACTGTGCATCGACTATAGGGAGCTCAACAAGCTTACAATCAAGAACAAGTATCCGTTACCTAGAATTGATGATTTGTTTGACCAATTGAAAGGAGCCAAGTACTTCTCCAAGATTGATTTGAGATCAGGATATCATCAACTAAAGATTAATCCAGAAGATATACCAAAGACAACTTTCAGAATAAGGTATGGACATTATGAATTTTTAGTGATGTCTTTTGGATTGACCAATGCCCCGACGGTGTTTATGGATCTGATGAACAGAATTTTCAAAGAATACTTGGACAAATTTGTTACTGTGTTTATAGACGATATTTTGATATATTCAAAGACGGAAGAGGATCATGCAAAACATTTAAGAACAACTTTGGAGATTTTAAGGACAAAGAAATTATATGCTTAATTCTCGAAATGTGAGTTTTGGCTACAGGAAGTTCAGTTCTTAGGACACATAGTCAGTAATGAAGGGATCAAAGTGGACCCAACAAAGATTGAGGCAATTACAAATTGGGAAAGACCGAGAACACCAACAGAAGTAAGAAGCTTTTTGGGATTAGCGGGATATTATCGTCGATTCATTCAAAATTTCTCAAGGATTGCAACACCATTAACGAAGTTTACACGAAAGAATGAAAAGTTTATAAGGAACGATAAATGTGAAGAAAGTTTTCAGGAATTGAAGCGAAAATTAATCACGGCACCTATTTTGTCACTTCCAGATGATCAAGGAAATTTCATAATCTATAGCGATGCTTCTCATAAAGGACTCAGATGCATTCTGATGCACGATAAGGTGATTGCGTATGCGTCAAGGCAACTGAAACCACATGAACAAAAATATCCTACTCATGATTTGGAGCTAGCAGCCATAGTTTTTGCTTTGAAAATTTGGAGACATTATCTATATGGAGAAAAATGCGAGATTTACACGGATCATAAAAGCTTGAAGTACATATTCACACAGAAGGAGCTTAATATGAGACATAGGAGGTGGTTAGAGTTGATTAAGGACTACGACTGCATGATTAACTATCATCCCGGTAAAGCAAACATTGTAGCGGATGCGTTAAGTTGGAAAGAAAAGTTATATGTATTATCAGTACCCGAAGAGATATATAAGGAATTTCAGAAATTGGAATTGGAAATTAGAATTTGCAAGCCTGATGAAGCAAAAGTGTATAGTATGACTTTCCAACTGGAGTTGTTAGAGAAGATAAAGAAGTGTCAAGAAGAAGAATAGATCAGGACATAAATCATTTGGTAGGTGAAGAATTGTGCACGCAAAAGGACGATCAAGGTATTTAATCCATCCAGGGAGTACCAAGATGTACAGAGATTTAAAGGAAAATTATTGGTGGCCAGATATGAAGAGGGAAATTGTGGAATGGGTTAGCAGATGTTATACATGTCAGAGAGTTAAAGCAGAGCATCAGATACCAAGTGGATTATTACAACCATTGGAGATTCCAGAGTGGAAGTGGGAGCATATTGCCATGGATTTCATAGTTGGATTACCAAGGACAAAAGCTAATCATGATCCCATGTAGGTTATAGTGGATAGACTTACCAAGTCAGCTCATTTTCTGCCTATAAATGAAAGATTTTCACTCGACAGGTTAGTCCATATGTACTTGAAAGAAATTGTAGTTCGTCATGGAGTTCCTGTGTCTATCGTATCCGATCGAGATCCGAAATTTAATTCAAGATTTTGGAAGAGTTTTCAAGAATGTTTGGGAACGAGACTGAATATGAGTACGGCTTACCATCCACAGACGGACGGCCAGAGTGAGAGAACGATCCAGACAATCGAAGACATGTTACGTGTTTGTGCTATTGATTTCAAAGGAAGTTGGGACGAGCATTTAGCCCTGGTAGAATTTGCTTACAACAACAGTTATCACGCTAGTATTGGCATGCCACCCTATGAAGATCTTTATGGACGCAAATGTCGATCTCCTGTATATTGGGACGAAGTAGGAGAACGCAAAATACTTGGACCTGAATTAGTACAGTAGATGAAGGAAGTTGTTAAAGTTATCCAGAAGAGATTGATAGCAGCACAATACCGTCAAAGGAAGTATGCAAATCAATCAAGGAAAAATATGGAATTCGAAGAAGGAAATTTGGTATTACTGAAAGTATCACCGTGGAAGGGATTGACGAGATTTGGAAAGAAAGGAAAACTGAGCCCAAGATATGTTGGACCTTTTGATATTTTAAAGCGTGTTGGCAAAGTAGCTTACGAGTTGGCGTTACCACCGCACATGGAGCACATTCACAATATTTTTCACATATCGATGCTTAAGAAGTATAATCCAGACTCCAGGCATGTAATAGAATATGAGCCAATAGAGCTTCAGGCAGATTTGTCATATGTAGAGAGTCCGATAGAGATTCTAGAGGAAAGAGAGAAAGTATTAAGAAATAAAGTGGTAAAGTTAGTAAGAGTATTGTGGAGAAACCCAAAGGTTGAAGAGTCAACCTGGGAGTTAGAAAGTGATATGAAAGAAAAGTACCCTCATTTGTTTTCTTAGAAGATTCCGAGGACAGAATCCTTTTAAGGGGGGAAGGATGTAATATCTGGGATATACCGTGTAATTATTTTGCTAATAAATAATTATTATGTATGTTTAGTATTTATTCTGTGAATTATTTGTTAAGTGTTAAATGTGTTTGGATGTTTGAAAATAATATTAATTGAGTATTTTAATTTTTATATGTCCAAAATAAAATATAAATAATTGTCATATTTTCATATTTATTTTTATGTTGATTTATGATTTTATAGGAAATATATGGATTTTATAAAATCTTTTTCCGAGTATTTAAAAAACTATTTTATACAATCGGGAACCAACCGACGTCATCCGTTTTTATGTTTTTATAACCCGAAACTCTTCCGAGAACTCCTTCCTAACCTAATTTCAATATTCCGAGCATTTTCCATGTTTCGACTTTTACGATCCGGAGTACGGTTTGTCCTGTGCGGGTCCCGGCGCAACATTTTCGATACATTATTCGTTTCGGTAAATCAATAAAACTCGTATTTTTGATAAACAGGATCTTTTTATAAAACTATCACAATTATCACCTCGTAATACGTGTAACCAGGCGCCGAGACCAAGACCACAGTATAAATTCTACTTATTTGGATAATTATCCCGAAAACCGGTACCGTTTGGATCAGTTTTTATAAATAAACGTACCATTTTATATCCGGAATGATCCAACGGGATACTAATTTTCCGTAATTATAAATAGCCTTTACCGTATTTTATTTCGTACCGAAAATCATTTGCAAACAGTAATTATATAGTTTTTACAGAGAAAATTCATATATTCATAAACCTTTCTGAAAATCAAACCAACAAATCGAGGTGTTAGTGATCTCTGTTTGGAAAGCTCGAGTAACCAAATCGAAGGTCTTGAGGAGTACTTTCAGAATCTGTGATCCATACACCTGCAGAAATCAAGGTTATTTTTCTATAATTTTTATTATTTTCGAATTATTTTAATTAAAAATATGAATTTTTGTTCGAATTATTGTTTGAATGTTTTGATGATTGCATGTTGTAGAGCTTGTTTTCCTGATGATTTTGATATATTATATCACTGATTTGGAGTTCAATAACATGTTCAAAATTGAGTTTGATTTTCGAATTTTGAAATTAGGGTATATAACCCGTATGAATGTTCTTAATTGAAATTTAGGGATTTTTGATCCAGGGGTTATTAGATGTTGATATATAGTGGGTTGTGTTCCTTATGAAATTTGCAATTGATTGGTATATAGCTCATTAACAGAGGATTCGTGAATCAAAGGGAGTTGTGATTTTAAGTTCACGTCGAGTTCACCGGAAACCGGCGAACTTCTCGGCCAAATTCCGGCCAACTCAGCGATGGGCTGTGTGATTTAATGGCATGGTTAGATTCCTGGTGTGGTGTAGATCATATCTGGAGGTGGTGGTGGTCTGAGCATCCCTGAATCGTCTTCTCCGGCGAGACAGGGCATTTTCCGGCGACCCCCCTGTAAAAATTACAGTTTAATACCTAAACTTTTGGGGACGATGCAGTTTGTTCCCTGAAGTTTCCAGAGTTTACACAAATAGGATTCCTGTTTTAAAAATGTTTAAAAATCATATTTTCTATTTATTTTAAATATAAAAATTCGTTTTTAATTTCTGAAAATTCCAAAAATTATTATTTTAATTCCAAAATTTATTTTTAATTCAAAAATAAATCTGAATTAATTAGTTAATTAATTTTAGTTAATAATTAATTGATTAATTGGTCAATTAATTTGAAAATAATTGATTAATTGATTTAATTAATTATTAATTGATTTTAATTAATTATTTAATTAGATTTAATTATTTTAAAATGATTTAAAAATTTCAAAAAATTGTTTCGAGCTTTAAAATATTATTTTAAATTGTTTTCAGGACTCGGTAATTATTATAAAATTGTTTTGGAGCCAGATTTGGCCAACCGAACCCTGGTTAATGCTTTAAAATTTATCCAACGACCCGTTTTAATTCTGAAAAATATTTTAAAAATCATTTTAAATACCCAAAAGCCTGTTTACAGCCCGAGACTCCTTTATAAATAATATATCATTGATTGTTTGACGTGTTACGTGTTATTAATGACTTGTTGATTAATTATCGGTCTATATGTTCGGTGTTTACTTGTTTATTGCGTAACTTTCAATCCGTTAATCGGATTTGGGTAAAATGAAGGGTAGATAGAAGTGTGTATCGAATATAATCGTATGAGTTGAATACTTATAGATGCTTATGATACGTGAGCAGAAGAGGAAAGGCGTAGGAAAGGGAAACCAAATAGTCGAGGAATAAATGGTTGTAATTGGAAGTTAGTGCAGTATAGCAAGCTAGTACCATGCAAGTGTTCTGAACTTTCTCGAGATATATTATAGTTGATTGATAGTCCTATTTTATATTGCAAGTGCTTTGAAAGTACTGAACCCTAAATCCTGATTCCAGTTATTGATCTTGAGCCGTAAACCTTATTCTTTCTAAAACATTGATTGTTGTATTCCCAAATATGAACCATAAATATACGATACTACTCCACAAATACATACAAACTAAATACCAAACACTGAACCGGATTACTTACATATTCAAACCATTGTACCTTATGCTTTGAGAGACCAAATCCTTGAAACCTTGAACCGTTTATTCCTTTGTTATCCAATTCTTTCATTACTTAATAGCCAAGCTTTGAAATTGCCACATTAATCCTTTGTGGAGATTGAAACCATTTTATTATCAGACATCCATTGCTATTTATGATTCTGTTTATTGCTTTAGATTGTTTATTCTGTTATCATGTTAGAATCAGATTGTTTTTATAAAATTATGGACCAGATTCGTGGTCAGACCATATTAATGGTCAAGTTAGGCCAATGTGTGTCTTGGATCCCGTAGTTAGAGCAGTGCTGTGTGCTGTGCTCGGGGTTAGTGCGTGACTGATCAGCAACCTAACCTTGGTTTTTTAAATAAAAATATAATATCCAATTCTAAATCATAATTAATTGTTCACTTGATATCATACCCCTTTCCACTTGATGATCATTATTCTCAATCTTGTCATTGAGACTTGTTGAGCTAGTTAGCTCATTTGTGCGATGTTGTTTATGTTCTTTTCCAGTTAAGAAGGAACCAGTTGGTAGCGAGGATCCCCAATCCAGTGCGAGAGCTAGGGGTCCAGGTTGATCGAGTTAAGCTAGCAGGCATCTTTTGAGATAATTTAAATTTGTAAAAGTTTTTAATAATGTTAAATACCCAGTTCTGAGTTTGAATAGTTAGGATTTGGACGTTTGTAATATAAAGTGTGTGTGTGCCTTGTGTACATACTTTAACCTGTTGCGGTCTGTGGTAGTTGGTAAGTAGGGTCACTGCATATTATTATTATTATTATCTTTATTATTATTATAAGCAGGTTATAAATAAGGTGTGTGTGTGGACCCCAAACTTCTGACCCGGGTTTGGAGGGCGCCACAGAAGCTGTGTAGACTGCTTATTTTACACAGAATGCCACACTCATAAACAAGCATGGAAAAACACCAAATGAGATGGTGAAGAAAAGAAGTCAAATCTAAAATACTTTCATGTATTTGGATGCAAGTGTTTTGTTTTTAAGACTATTCCTGAACAGCTGTCAAAATTTGATCTAAAAGCTGATGAAGAATTTTTTGTTAGATATCCACTTTCCACAAAAGCCTTCAGAGTCTACAATTTAAGAACAAGGGTTGTCATGGAATCTATCAATGTATATTTTGATGATAAGAAGATTACTGGACTTGAAGATTTCAATGATCATGATTAGCTGAGATTTGAAAATGAAGATGTAAATTCTGATTCTGTAAATTCTGATGACCTAAATCCTGATCCTGTAAGTTCTGATGGGTTAAATTCTGAGGTCATTGAAACTGTGGTAACTGCTCCAAAGAAAAATGCACCTGTTCAGGGGGAGCAAGCTGATGATCATACCACACCTCAAGATTCTCAAGAAGCATCAAAACCAGTCACTGGCTCTTCAAGTTCTGATTCATCAAGTTCTGATGAGCCAAATTCTGATAATTCTGGAAACTCCAATTCTTCAATTCCTGAAGGATCCAACTCAAATTCTGGAATCTCAGAGAGCATAACTTCAGGGGAGCATGAAAAAATGCTGATGGAGACAACATGGATCATGGGGGAGGATCCAGTTCTAGAGATCAACTTCTATCTATAAGGTAGTGGACTAAATCACACACACCTGACTTAATAATTGGAGATCCTGAAGCAGGAGTTAGAACTAGAACAATAATAACAAATAAATATCTCATTCCTTTCTATCTCAGACTGAACCAAAGAAAGTGGAAGAAGCTCTTCAAGATGCTGATTGGGTGCAAGCAATGTAGGAAGAGTTAAATGAATTTGAAAGAAATAAAGTCTGGACCCTAGTGCCAAGACCAAAGAACAGATCCATTGTTGGCAGAAAATGGGTATTCAGAAAAAAAACTGACAGTGATGGCATAATTACAAGAAACAAATCAAGGCTGGTTGCTAAAGGTTACTCTCAACAGGAGGGTATTCGCTATGATGAAACATTTGCTCCAGTTGCTAGATTGGAAGCCATAAGAATCTTTTTGGCTTATGCTGCTCACAAGAAGTTTAAAGTCTTTCAAATGGATGTAAACAGTGCATTTCTCAATGGAGAATTAGAGGAAGAGGTATATGTTGAACAACCTCCAGGATTTGTAGATACAAAATTTCCTAATCATGTCTACAGACTTGATAAAGCACTCTATGGCCTAAAGCAAGCTCCAAGAGCATGGTATGAAACTTTGGCATAATTTCTTCTGGAAAGTGGATTTACCAGAGGAACAATTGATAAAACTTTGTTCTATATCAACCATGGCAAGGACTTACTTTTAGTCCAAATTTATGTTGATGATATCATTTTTGGTTCTACAAATTCCAAACTCTGTGAAAAGTTTTCAAAGCTAATACAGTCAAGATAACAAATGAGTATGATGGGAGAACTTAGCTATTTCTGGGGACTTCAAGTCAAGCAAACTGAAGAAGGTAGTTTCATAAATCAATCCAAGTATACCAGAAATTTACTCAAGAAATTTGGAATGCAAGACAGTTCTACTGCATCAACTACCATGGCCACTGCCACCAAGTTAGATAAAGATACTAGAGCATCAATAGATATTACTAACTACAGAGGTATGATTGACTTTTTACTCTATTTAACTGCAAGTAGACCAAATATCATGTATGCTACCTGTATTTGTGAAAGATTTCAGACTGGTCCAAGAGAACCTCATCTAATAGCTGTGAAAAGAATTTTCAAGTACCTCAAGGGTACAGCTGATCTAGGATTGTGGTATCCTAGGGAATCAGATTTTAAGCTAATAGGTTACTCAGATGCCGATTTTGCAAGATACAAAATAAACAGGAAAAGCACTAATGGAAGCTGCCAATTTCTTGGAGGCAAATTGGTTTCTTGGTTTAGCAAGAAACAGAAATCAATTTCCATATCAACTGCAGATGCAGAATATATTGCTGCAGGAAGCTGTTGTGCACAGATTCTGTAGATGAAGAATCAGTTACTGGACTATGGGTTAGAATTTTCTAAAATACCCATTTACTGTGATAATCAAAGTGCTATTGCTATGACAAGAAATCCAGTTCAACACTCAATCACAAAGCACATCAGCATTAGGTACCATTTCATAAGGGAACATATAATGGAAGGTACAGTGGAATTGTATTTTGTTCCAACAGATCAACAACTAGCAGATATCTTCACAAAACCACTATGTGAAGCTACTTTTACAAGACTGGTAAATGAACTTGGAATGGTTTCAGGTTCTTTCTCAAAATCTGTTTAGTTTTTGTTCTCATACATCAGACTTTATGATCAGTGTTTACAGATTTTCTTATCTCAATGTCATCTGTGCTTAAATTGTAACATATTAAACACTGCTTATTATCTGATGTGATTCTATAAACTCTGAAAGTGTTTTGAATGTTCTGTGATTATTCAATCCAATGAGGATTATCTTGTTAGATGCTGACTTAGTAGTCTTTAACAAACTATGTATCCAATGTTTGAATTAGTTATTTATGTGGAAATCAATAACACAAGCAAATTCTGATTTTGATCTTAGTCAAATTTACTTCCTGTATTATATTACTAAGTCACAAACTAGATTATTGCTTCTTATCTGTCAAATTCTGATGTCAGTAAATCTTAAGGATAAATTACATGCTTGATAAGCCTCACTTATCTGTAGAAAATAAAAGAAAAAAAAATTGAAATCAGGTACTCCTTTGAGATCTAGAGTAAATATGTGAAAGGGAAGATCCAAGTGCATTGCTGGTATTAAGTTATATGCATTAGAAAAGCAATAATTTTTCTTGGTGACTTTTCACATTCTCTGATTACTAGAGAAATATTCTGATAATAGCATAAATTCTGATAACAGTTGTAACTCATTTACATTGAGAAGCCTTTGTCAAAAGAATTTCAAAAGATGCATAAAATAAGCACAAATAGTTATGGTGAATTCTTGCATAAATTTATTCTATAGTAGACTTCACAATTCAAGACAGATTTTAAGCATTTTTCTTAGTTATGCCTTATTTCTAAGATATAATGAAGTTTATCAGACTTTAATATTTATCTGATGTGACGGCCTCAACCCCGGGGTCAGGAGTTGACATCACCAAACACAATTACCAAAATATACTAACTTGACCCCCCAAACCAAGATTCGATCCAGGTTCAAGTATGATTCAGGCTCACATTATTACAAACCATTTATTCAACATGTAACACATTCTAACTTTATTCAGCAACTCATAAGACCTCATGGTTTGATACAAACTATCTCAGAGGAGCCGGATCCTGAAGGGGTGGGAACACGGTATGTCTGACTGGTCTTCTAAGCATCTGTGAGATATACATAATAGTTTGCAAGGGTGAGCATAATCGCTCAGCAGTACCAACATATGAATAACAGAATAAAAATAGTAACATAACAATAGTAGGAACAGAGCTGTAATCATGATATCAACAATATATAATGAAAATTGAAGATAACTGGATATCACTAACTAACATGCTTTATCAAAACGATGTAGTAGTGTGCTGTGTAAGTACCAGAGTCCAATTTTAACATGCTATTCACATTTATAAAACCACGGTATCAACTACTTATACCCTTACGGGAATCACAAATCCAAATCAGATACGTAACGGATATGTGAAGACAGCTGATCAGGCTATCAACACCAGACGGCTCTAACTGTCATCCCATTTACCTGTTCCGGAACTAAGAGACTAGCTAGGTCTCTGACCTGCTGGACTAATCGGTTATATAGTGCGCGCAACTGAATTAGCCTCTTACGCCACCTCAATAGGCCTACTCTGGCCCCTATGTATCCCATATCTGATCGTTTTATCTAGTTTTCAAACACTTGTACCTATCTCATTTCAAAACCATTAATTTTACCAGCACACATATAAAATCCATTCCGCAAATCATTTCATTCGAGATAGGTACCTTTCAAAGTTACTTTTACCCAAAATAATTTGAAAATAGTGATTTATAACTACAGGGGATACGTAACTTAAAACATTTCTGTTCTATTACGAGAATAAAACATTTAGCTATTCATACGTACTGAACCATAAAAGAATGGTCAGAGGTACTTTCCTTGCAACGCTTTACAATACCCTAAGTAGCTTTCACGCTGACTTCAGGACTGGGGAAACTCGACTGGGATCTACAAATATAGAGTACCCTAATCAGTTATACTGACATGCTTGATATCCTCAATTCCTAATAACCCAAATCCGATAACCCGACTCGTATAGTTATTATACACATAGTCATGTAATCACGTAATCCGAACACAAATAGGGATAACACGTATAATATAAATACGAACATTTACAAATACATTTTTAGATAATTTTGGCAACAACTTCTTTGTTTTTAAGACTACCCATCGATTACAATCGACGCCATCAATCACAACAATCCCCAATTTTCATTCCAATACCAGTTCCACATTCACATATTTATTAATGTACAATTCCAATATATGATTTATTTTCAAAAATATTTTATACAAATTATTATAGATAAAAAACTAAGGTTATTATTTGCTGTATTTATTACTAAGATTTGGGAGCTCAAGGCCTTTAATGGCTGCTCTCGTGTATCGTAGCTTAATTCTGCCTTTACGAGATGCCTACGTATCTCTGTGAATTAGAGAATCAAGCCAAAAAACGTAGTTCTGATTTGTGGGGTGAGGCCCCTTATATAGATGTGGGAGTCCTTGAATTGGATTTGGTATAGGAGACTTGGTGGACAAGCCTCTGAATTAGGATAGACTTAGGAGTCCTAGGAAGTAGGAAGCTGATTCCTTATCCTTTTAGGTCCCCTTGAGGCTAATCTATAAGGATTTATATCCTTATCGGGACTCTTCTCAATAGCTGATTTTTCCCCTATTAATTAATTACAAAATTAATTAATAATTAGGGCTTTTGGGCCTTTTTTATTCCATCAGGCCTGATCTGGTCCATCAGGCTTAACCTTTCTAGTCTGAGTATCATATATCTTTTTATTGGGCCTAGCAGCCCACAGCTTGTACAATTAATGCAGTATTTAATTATACAATCATAATTTATTTATCCCTATCATTTGCCCCCCAACTTTTGGGAAACATTGATTAGGTTTCGCAGAAGTTAAGTCTATTTGTTCCCTTACAGGGTTTCGCTTTTCCGTAAAGTGTGGAGCGACCTACACATTTACAATGAATTTTTCCTTTTATTCAGGAATTATCTTAATTTCCAGGAATTGTTCCCTTATTTCCGGGATTTTTCCCTTATTTTCTGGATTTTTCCCTAATTTTCTGGGATTTTCCCTAATTTCCTGGAATTTTTCCCTAATTTTCTGGGATTTTCCCTAATTTTCTGGGATTTTCCCTAATTTTCTGGGATTTTTCCCTAATTTTCTGGGATTTTCCCTAATTTTCTGGAATTTTTCCCTTATTTTCTGGGATTTTCTGGGATTTATCCTTTAATTTTCTAGATTTATTCCTTATTTCTGAAAATATTAACATTTTTCAGAAAATATTTAAGGAAATTTCCTTATTTTTCTCGATTTTTTTCCTTAATTTCTGGGATTTATCCTTTAATTTTATGGATTTATTCCTTATTTCTGAAAATATTAACATTTTTCTGAAAATACTTAAGGAATTTCCTTGGATTTTTTCCCTAATTTCTAATTAAATGATCAGAAAAATAGAACTTTTGCTGGTCAATACATCCTAGGCGTTGTTGATCCACGTCTAGGAGACAGTTTCCTAACAACGTCTAGGAAACTTGCGTCCTGGGCGTTGTTGGAGGCTGATGCTTCCTGGGCGTTGTTGATCCACGCCTAGGAGACGGTTTCCTAACAACGTCTAGGAAACTTGCGTCCTGGGCGTTGTTGGAGACAGATGCTTTCATAGATCCTAGACGTCGTGCACCCACGCCTAGGGGACAGTTTTCTAACAACGTCTAGGAAACTTGCATCCTGGGCGTTGTTGGAGACAGATGCTTTCTGGGCGTTGTTGTACCACGCCTAGGAGCCACACTTCTAACAACGGCTAGGGATGATGCATCCTGGGCGTTGTTGAGGACAGATGCTTCCTGGGCGTTGTTGTACGCCTAGGAGCCACACTTCCAACAACAGCTAGGGATGATGCATCCTGGGCGTTGTTGAGGACAGATGCTTCCTGGGCGTTGTTGTACCACGCCTAGGAGCCACACTTCTAACAACGGCTAGGGATGATGCATCCTGGGCGTTGTTGAGGCTGTTCGAGCCTTGATTCATTTAATGAACTTTGATTTTAAACCTTTTCAAAATTCAAATCTTATGGGCTTCCCGCCTTTTTCTTAGGCCCAGGCCCGTTTGTGCATCTTTGAGCTCCTCTATATAAGAGGTGGAGTGTGAGTTCATTTCTCACACTTCACTTTCACAAAAATTTCTAAACTTCAACTCTGCAATTAGTCTCTCAAGAATCGCCACCTCCAAGCGATTTCCGGCTTTCTACTCCGTCGCTTTCTGGGCTTATTTTGAAGATTCCGTTTGAATCTTCATCTTCTTTACTTACTTTCAAGAGCTTCCTGGGTTTTTGTCTTCATTCATGGCGGATTCTGATTCATCTCACTCCCATGTCCCCCAAGCTGTTGCCCGTCCCTCTAGGGCCAGCCGAGGTAAAAAATCTCTTGTACATTCCTCAGTTATTTCTCTTAGGGATCTTTTAACCGAATTTGGGCAAGCCTTTCCTAACATGTTACACTTAGATGCATATAATTATCCTTCTAGATTTGGTCCAGATCAAGTAGGTACCATAGCCCGCCTTTTTGGCATTTCTCACCCTTATAGGGCCGAGGCTCCAGGCCCAAATGATAGGGCCTGCTACCCAAAACCTGGGGCCATTCGGGTCTATAAGGAAACCTTCTATGCTGGTTTTCGTCTACCTCCTCATCCTTTTGTTTTTCGCCTTTTGGCTGAGGCCCGAGTCTGTCCGACCCAACTCACACCCAACTCTTGGCGTTTTATTCACTGTTATATGGCCCAATCTCGTAAACACGATTTTGAGCCAAATGTTTGTGTCTTTCGTTATTTATTTAAATTTGTAAATGCTTCTGAGGACCAAGGATGGGTCAAAATAGTTCATAGATCCTTGGCTCGTTCCTGCTTTATTTCTGGCACCAATCCCGACTCGTATCCAACATGGAAGAGTGAGTGGTTTTATGTATTTCTGGATTCCGAGGAAGGTTGGGACCATTTTTTCAGGCCCAACTTCTCAAAAAGTATAGACGGGTCTTTAAGAGACCTAAAATTGGGGATAGATGAGGATGCGGCCATCAAGGCCATTACTGCCGATAACTTGCACCATTGCGCTCTCATCCTTTCAGAGGGTAATTTGCAAGGTTTAGGTCTAAGTGACCTTGGTCCCGAGGGTATTTCTTTCCCCTTTTTGTTCCATTTTCTCCATTCTCTATTTGTCCTTTTTCTTACGTGCTCGTATTTGCCTGCAGCTAGGGCCGCTTTGGACACAATCTTCAAGAAGCGGGAGGCCCGTGCCGCCAAGGGCTCTGCTGTTGAGACCCACCGCGACAAGCGGGTTAGGATTGGTGACGGCCCTTCAGTCACGGTTCAGGAGGCCGTCCCTACCTTTTTATCCCAGAAGCCTCCTAGCCTTGATGAAGATACCTCTCCCTTCACCGTTACTTGGGGCCTTCAGAGGAGGGACACGGTGGTAGGGAGTTCCGAGGCTGCCGCCGTTTGGTCTCAGAGTGTGATCACGCCTCGTGACAGGGCTGAGATCGTAGAGTCTTCTGATGACCTACAGATTGAGCGTCTGGGTGCTCAGGCCGTGGCTTCTGTAAGCCTCTTCCTTTTTTAACTGTTTTTTTTATTATTACTTACTGTACTTTGATATGTTCGTGCAGATGAATACCTATCTCCAGGCTGCCCTTCACAATTTGAAGGATGTGAGGACCAACCTAACTATTGCTGAGAGGGACAGGGATAGGTACCTCAAGGCTTCCGAGGCCAACTTCACTCGTTTCCGTGAGGTAGAGAAGGAGCTGGCGGATGAGAAGGAGAAAGTTCGTAAGCTGGAGCTAGATGCTCAAAGGGCCCGAGCTGAGGTGATAGCTGAGTATAAGGCATCTCAGGACTTTCAGGATGTCCTAAATGCTGAGTACGATGCTAACTTCCCGGAGACCTTTTCTAGCTGTTGGGAGCAGATAGTAGAGGAGATTGGGAAGAAGATTCCGGATGTGACTCTCACTGCCTATCCAGTCCCTGATATTCCTGGGAAAGAGCCTCTTCTTGATGATATCCCTCTTTCTCCTATTCTTGCTTCTTCTGCTGAGGCCGAAGCTGTTTCTCCTCGAGGTGCTGATCATGTTCCAGTTCCTTCTTCTGCTGCCGATGAAGGAAACATCGATGATGACTTCTTCAAGGGTCTTTGAGTATTTTGTTTTTCTTGTTTGGCCCATTGTGGCTTTCTATGTATTGACTTAATCGTATTCAGAACTTATTACCCTTCGGGGCTTATATTTTATATGTTGCTTTTCTTGCCTCTTTCTGTTTTGACTTTAATATGCATTTGAATCTTAAACATCCTTGGATTGAAATAATTTCAAACTCTTTAATATGAAGTCTGGTTTTTCAAAACCTTACATAGCATGGGTTCGACCCTAATCAATAATAACTAGACAATGTAAATTCTACTGGAATATAAAATCCTACGCAAGCAAAGCTTCCAGGTGCTTTTAAACCTACTTGTCACAATGACAAGTGAGAATCGTACTTCGCCTATCTTACACGTAGTAAACCTTCAGGTTTTGTGCGTGCTAGGTCCTCGGGACTTCAAAACCATCCATAGTTTCCAGCTTGTAGGTTCCTCTACCCTGAACGCTCTTGACTCTGTACGGCCCTTCCCAATTTGGGGCTAGCTTTCCTTTCTGTCCGACACCAGAAGCCTCTATTTTTCTCAAGACTAGATCACCTTGTTTGAAAAACCTCTCTTTAACCCTTAGGTTGTAGTAGAACGAAGCCTTTTTCTGATACTCTACTATCTTTGCATGTGCCTTATCTCGCACTTCATCAATTAAGTCCAGCGCCAACCTTTGCCCTTCCTCATTTTCCCCAGCATTAAAAGCTTGAATTCTTGGAGAAGAATGTGATATCTCCACGGGAACCACTGCTTCTGCCCCATATGCCAACATGAAGGGAGTTGCTCCAGTCGTGACTCTACAGGTAGTCCTATAGGCCCATAGTATTGGAGGTATCTCATCCACCCAATTATTTCTTGACTTCTCGATCCTCCTCCGTAGTCCATCCAGGATTATCCGATTTGCTACCTCCGCTTGCCCATTGGCTTGTGGGTGAGCCACAGAGGTGAACCGTAACTCAATTTCATTTTCTTCACAATACTTCTTGAATTTCTCATTGTTGAATTATGTTCCATTGTCAGTGACGAGGATACGGGGAATCCCATATCGGCACATAATGTTTTCCCACAGGAATTGTGCAACCTGCTTAGTTGTGATTTTGGCCAAGGGCTTGGCTTCAATCCACTTAGTGAAATAATCAATGGCTACAATCAGAAACTTCCTTTGTGCTGTGGCCATAGGGAAAGGCCCTAGAATATCCATTCCCCACATAGCAAAGGGGATTGGGGAGTTGATAGAGGTCAGCATCTCGGGGGGTTGTCTAACAACTGGTGCATGCTTCTGACAGCGATCACACTTCTTTACATATTCTTTGGCATTAGCCATCATTTCTGGCCAATAGAAGCCTAAACGGGTTATCTTATGAGCCAAGGCCCTGCCCCCCAGGTGTTGCCCACAAATACCTTCATGCACTTCCTCAAGAGCCAAGCGTGCCTCATCGGGCCTGAGACACCTTAAGTAAGGAACCACGAAAGATCTTTTATACAGAATCCCATCTATCAAAGAGTACCTTAGTGCTCAAATAGTTAACTTCCGTGCTTCAGTTGCATCACTTGGCAACCAACCGGTCTGAATGTGAGCCTTGATGGGATCAATCCATGACGTCCCCAGGCCTATGGGAGCCAAAAGCTTAACATTTATGCTTCGTGTCTTCAATACACGGAAGTATACACTTAATGAACTTTCTTCTATCTCAGATGAAGCAAACTTTGACAGCGCATCTGCCTTAGCATTTTCTTCCCTTGGAATGTGTTCAACATGGCATTCATTAAATTGAGTCATCACAGCCCTTACTAGGCATACATACTTAGCCATCGTATCATCCCTTGCCTCAAATTCTCCCTTTACCTGGGATATGATCAGCTTCGAGTCTCCACGGACCTTTAAGTTTTTTATTCTAAGTGTCCCAGCTAGACCAAGGCCAGCAATCAGGGCTTCATACTCTGCCTCATTGTTTGTGGTTGGGAAGTCTAGCTTCATAGCATACTCAATTAAGAATCCATCAGGGCTTTGCAAAACCAATCCTGCTCCACTGGAGTTTGTTTTTGATGCCCCATCAAAATAGAGAACCCAATATTCTTTATCATCCTTCTCTTTGTCCCCATTATCGACTCCCTTGTCTTGAGGTATGGTATCTTCCTGCCCCCCGACTTCTTGGTTGGGTATGGTACATTCCACCACGAAGTCAGCTAGTGCTTGGGCTTTTATAGCCGTGCGCGGCTTATACTTGAGATCGAACTCTCCCAACTCTATTGCCCACTTAATCAGTCTCCCACTTGCCTTGGGACTGTGAATGATGTTTCTCAGTGGCTGATTTGTTAGCACTTCAATCTGGTGAGCTTGAAAATAAGGACGCAGCTTTCTTGAAGCCATTACCAAGGCTAAAGCGAATTTTTCAATAGTTGAATAATTCAACTCAGCACCATGCAAGATTTTACTGACATAGTATACGGGTTTCTGGACTTTCAGTTCCTCTTTAACCAACACCGCGCTCAAGGCGCTCTCTAAAACAGCCAAGTACAAGAATAAAACTTCACTCAGAACTGGCTTGGCCAACAACGGGGCCTGGCCCATATATTTCTTTAATTCTTCAAATGCCTTCTGATTTTCCTCACTCCATACAAAGTCTTTAATGTTCTTTAGTGACTTGAAGAATGACAAGCACTTGTCTCCTGACTTGGAGATGAATCGTCCTAGCGCAGCAACCCTTCCTGTGAGCTTCTGAACATCCTTGATAGTTTTTGGTGGTTCCATGTCCAGGATCGCCTTTATTTTATCAGGATTAGCCTCAATTCCTCTTTTTGAGACCATTAATCCCAAGAATTTTCCAGATCCTACTCCGAAAGCACACTTCGTAGGATTTAACATCATCTTATGGTACCTCAGGACCTCAAAAGCTTCCCTTAAATGGGCTATATGATCAGTCTTTACTAGACTCTTGACTAACATGTCATCAACATAAACTTCCATAGTCTTACCAATAAGATCCTTAAAAATTCTATTCACCAACCTTTGATAGGTGGCTCCTGCATTCTTGAGACCAAACGCCATAACAAGATAACAATAAACACCAAAGTTAGTGATAAATGATACCTTTGGAATGTCATCCTTATGCATTTTGATCTGGTTGTATCTGCTAAATCCATCCATGAAACTCAACATCTCATGTCTAGCAGTGGCATCAATCAAAGTATCAATTCTAGGCAGCGGAAAACAGTCTTTGG
Source organism: Apium graveolens (assembly GCF_009905375.1). Lineage (NCBI taxonomy): Eukaryota > Viridiplantae > Streptophyta > Magnoliopsida > Apiales > Apiaceae > Apium > Apium graveolens. Next base: position 177,163,348 of record NC_133649.1, on the reverse strand, counting down.
GGCATGCATCATTCAGATCAGTGAAGTCTATACACATCCTCCACTTTCCATTAGCCTTCTTCACCATTACAGCGTTTGCTAACCACTCTGGAAATTGAATCTCCTCAATGAAACCAGCCTCTAAGAGCTTTTCTACTTCCTGTTTTATAGCCTCTTGTCTTTCCGGGGTAAAATTTCTTTTCTTTTGTTTCACTGTCTTCCGGCTTGGATCCACGTTTAGCTTGTGAGTAATTAACTCCGGGTCTATGCCTGGCATATCAACTGCTGACCATGCAAACACATCACTATTTTCTTGCAAAAATTTCACTAACTTCCCTCTAAGGGGCTCCTCTAATGTGGCTCCAATGAAAGTCATCCTCTCAGGATTCTTGGGGTCTAAAGGAACCGAAACCAATTCTTCTGCTGGCCTTCCTCTATTCTCATCATTTTCTCGAACATCCATATCTTCAATAGGAAGAACCTGCCCCCCGACTCCATCTGCCCTCAAAGAGGCCACATAACAGCTTCTAGCCATTTTTTGATCTCCTCTCTCTTCTCCAATCCCGTTTCGGGTGGGAAACTTCATGACTGAATGGTAGGAAGAGGGGACTGCCTTGAAGGCATGTATCCCTGTTCTCCCCATGATAGCATTATAAGTTGAACTAGCCTTTACCACCACAAAATCCAGCATCTGCGTTGCTTGCCTTGGCTCCGTACCTATGGTGGTTGGCAATTTGATTATCCCTTCCACAGGACATTCTACTCCAGCAAATCCATATATCGGCATGTCGGTTGGTGTCAACTGGGAGTCGTTATACCCCATCTTTAGAAAGGTGTCGTGGAGCAAGATATCCACAGAAGCACCATTATCCACAAGGACCCTCTTAACCGGGCTATTTCCTATTATCGGTGTTATGACGAGCGGGTCGTCATGGGGAAACTTCACGCCCTCTAGGTCGGAATCATCAAAAGCCAATGTTACTTCTGTCCTGGCCCTCTTCGGGGCTTCGCCAACAATATGCATAACCTCCCTGGTGTATGCCTTTCTGGAATTTTTGGACAATCCAGCAGCAGTTGGACCTCCAAAGATCGTGTTATCACAGGTCCTCGAGGGCGTCGTGGTCCTCCAAAAATTGCATTTATAACCGGCCCTCTAGGTTGGGGATTCCGCCCCTGATCATCTTGGTCCCTCCTACGATCTTCAAAGTTCTTCCTTCCATTATTGTTTCTATCCCCTCCATCTCCAGTATACTTGTTCAACCTTCCTTTTCGAATCAAAAACTCAATTTCATCTTTCAATTGCCTACACTCATCGGTGTCATGGCCAACATCCTTGTGAAACCTGCAATACTTGCTCTTATCTAGCTTGGCGGGATCAGCCTTCAAGGGCTTAGGCCAGCAAATATCTCTATCTTTCTCAATCTCCATCAAAATCTGACTTCTAGGAGCACTCAGCTTAGCGTATTCAGTGAACTTTTGCCCAGGTCCTCCTTTCTTGGGGGTTGAATCAGGGTTTTGTTCGGTTCTAGGATATTTGTCCTTAGCGATATACTCCAAATCAGTTTTTCATTTCTTGCCTCCAGTCGGCTCATTACTTACTACGGTCTTCCTCATGCTTTCTTCAACCTTGATATACTTCCCTGCCCTCTCTTGGAGTTGCAACATGTTTTCAGGGGGACGTTTGGCCAAGGACATCTTGAAAAACTCATCCCTAGTTCCTTGTTGCAGTGCTATCATGGCTACCTTATCATCAAGGTCTGGGACTTTTAAAGCCTCCTTTGTAAAACGATTCAGGTAATCCCTCAAGGATTCTTTAGCTCCTTGCACAAGACTCATAAGAGATGCTGAACTTTTCTCATGGACTCTTCCACTGATGAATTGCTTAATAAAAGCCTGACTTAATTCTCTGAATGATCCAATAGAGTTTGGGGGCAAGCGACTGTACCATCTTTGAGCCATACCCGACAGGGTTTGAGGGAAGGCCTGACACTTTATAGCATCATTCATGGGTTGCAGCAGCAGTGCATTAGAGAATGTCCTAACATGATTAGCGGGGTCGCCCGTGCCATCATAGGCTTTGATAGTGGGCATCTTGAATTTTCTTGAAATATGGGCATTCATTATTTCTTCTGTGAAAGGTGGAGTTGGATCATCAGGATCTCCAAGGGGAAGGAGATTGCTTGGATCAGTTCTTGGGACAGTAGCCCTTCTTCTTACCGGACCATTCAGGTCTATGACAAAAGGAGGATTTCTCCCCCTAGGAAGTATCTGGGGTCTGGTGGCCTGGTGAGCCTCCAAATCACGTCTCAGCCTTTGGATTTCAGCCTCATGAGCCCTGATCCTTTCCTGCACTTCTTGGGGATTCGCCCCTGGGGTGCTCTGGGGGCGTTGCTTTCCATCGGCCATTGGCTCTTTTCCAGGACGCCTCCTTCTCGGGGCCACTTCATCATCCGAAGATTCGGAGTCTCTCTCAGTGTATGGACCAGAAAATTCCCGATCCTCAGGGATAGGACCCAAACCTCGTATATAGGGGGCGACCGCCCTCGTGCTTCACTTCGCCCAGCATATCCGCTTCCTCCAACCTCAGGGTGAAGGGGCATCCCATAAGGGGGGTTAGTAGTAACAATAGTTGAATATTCATACCCGACGGGTCGAGAATTCACAGGTATATGTATTTGTTGAACTTGAGGATTCGTACCTTGAATCGGGGGAGTTGTCCCTTGTAGCTGGGGTTGAGTTGCCCCTGTCTGGGCTTCCTCCTGAGTAGATGCATAAGTTGAATGGGGAGGAACCTCCACGGTTGATGAAATCACCTGGGTTGTCTATGATGGTGTTCCTTCCTCTAGAGCTCCAATTGTTCTCCGTGTTCTCGCCATGGTTGTTGTTGTGCTTTCCCACAGACGGCGCCAAATGTTATAGATAAAAAACTAAGGTTATTATTTGCTGTATTTATTACTAAGATTCGGGAGCTCAAGGCCTTTAATGGCTGCTCTCGTTTATCGTAGCTTAATTCTGCCTTTACGAGATGCCTACGTATCTCTGTGAATTAGAGAATCAAGCCAAAAAACGTAGTTCCGATTTGTGGGGTGAGGCCCCTTATATAGATGTGGGAGTCCTTGAATTGGACTTGGTATAAGAGACTTGGTGGACAAGCCTCTGAATTAGGATAGACTTAGGAGTCCTAGGAAGTAGGAAGCTGATTCCTTATCCTTTTAGGTCCCCTTGAGGCTAATCTATAAGGATTTATATCCTTATCGGGACTCTTCTCAATAGCTGATTTTTCCCTTATTAATTAATTATGAAATTAATTAATAATTAGGGCTTTTGGGCCTTTTTTATTCCATCAGGCCTGATCTGGTCCATCAGGCTTAACCTTTCTGGTCTGAGTATCATATATCTTTTTATTGGGCCTAGCAGCCCACAGCTTGTACAATTAATGCAGTATTTAATTATACAATCATAATTTATTTATCCCTATCACAAATCATTTTATTTATTTATAAAATTTAGGACTCAAAACATCTTCATCACCGTCCACCGTCCGCTCGTAACGAGTAATCGCGGTACGGCGTCAAAATTCTTGGGGTACCTGATAACTCGGATTCCAACCAAACATTTCACCGATTAATTATTAACAATTTCGCGCACGTAATTAATATTCATCTCACGAAATTACTCGAATAAAATCCTGCAGAAATTATTAAAATTATTATTTCAATACTTCAATTTATAATCTGCAAAAACTGGACAAGATTGAAATGAAGGTCACACAGCCACAACACGCGTGGACGCGCCGCACACACACACGGACACAACCAACACACACCTGCACACACAGAGACACACACAACACACACATAATCGAGCATAAAGCACACACACATATACCCAAGTATATACATATGCATATCAACGGAATAATGATAGAACCAAACCAAACCGAAGAACAGTGGTGGCTCACCGGAAAGAACCCGGAAAACAGGAACAACGGTGACCAGAAGCACCAAGAGGAAGAAACATGAGGATATATATAAATATAAGTGTATATATCTGTTCTTATGGAGAAAGAATTGATGAAGAGTAGAGAGGCTGAGAAGAGAGATTGATGTGCAGCCGAGTAAACACAAGGAAGAAAAAGAAATGAGTCACCCCCCCCCACTTCTCTGTAGCACAGACACATGTCCAATTAAGGGACACGTGGTGTTTATTTATTTCCGGTAGCCCTCTGCTCGATTCCAATACGCGGTATTACCGATTATTCCCACAAACAAAATTAATCAGAAAAACCCCTAAATAGTATTAAAATATTACAAATAATTTGAAGGTGCTAAAATAAAATTTTTAAAATTTTTAAGTTGTATTTGAAATACAACTGTACCCGCATTTAACGAAATAAACGAAGTAACGTGCAGGTGAGATTAATCCCGAAAATTGCTAAAATATTTTTAAAATTCTCAGAATAATACAAACTTGATGAAATATGAATTTCATGATTTTTGAAGATTTTCTGAATTAAATATGGATTTTACACATAAACACAATCATAATTTTATTTAAAAATAAATAATTAATGAAATATTGATTTCTCAATTTTATAAAGTCCTAAAAATAATTATTGAAATTATAAAATTATAAAACCAATTTTAAAAACAATCTAAATATTTATGGAATTAAAACTGCAATAAAATCAATTTTACAAGTAAAATAAAATCGTATAACTCAATAAATAATCACACAATCCAATCTCACATACCAACATATCACAAATAAATAAATAACAATCAATACCTGTTGCCAAAATCAATACGCACATTTATTTAATTATTTAGACCTTTATTACACTTTTAAATATTAGAATAAAAAGAAAAATACACGAGTCGTTATATCCTTTCCTCCTTAAAAAGATTCTGTCCTCAGAATCTGACTTAGCTAAACAAATGAGGATATTTATCAAGCATGTCTGACTCTAATTCCTAAGTAGACTCTTTTACTCGAGGATTTCTCCACAAGACTTTCACTATGGGGATCGACTTATTCCTAAGGACTCGCTCTTTACGGTCTAGGATTCGGATCGGTTGTTCCACATAGGACAAATCTGGCTGTAGTTCAATCGGTTCATATTGTATGGCTAGATTCGAACTAGGGATATTGGGCTTAAACATAGATACGCGGAACACATTATGAATGTGCTGCAACTGCGGTGGTAATGCTATCTCGTAAGCAAACTTTCCCACTTTCTTCAAAACCTCAAAGGGTCCTATAAATCTGGGGCTAAGTTTTCCTTTCTGACCAAAACGCACTAACCCTTTCCAATGTGATACCTTTAGTAACACCAGAGCTCCTATCTCGAAGTCCATATCCTTCCTATGCAATTCCACATACTTTATCTGTCTATCTTGGGCTGCTTCTAACCTTTTTTGAATCAATACTATTGCATCTCTGGTTTGCTGAACCAACTCTGGACCTAACATTTTCTTCTGTCCTACTTCATCCCAATACAACGGTGATCTACACTTACGCCCATACAAAGCTTCGTAAGGCGACATCCCAATACTGGCATGGTAACTGTTATTATACGAGAACTCAATCAAAGGTAGGTGTTCATCCCAAATACCCTTAAAATCCAAAACACAAACCCTCATCATATCCTCTATGGTCTGAATCGTTCTTTCACTTTGGTCGTCCATCCGAGGATGATAAGCGGTGCTCATATTCAACTTTGTTCCTAGGCACTCTTGGAATTTAGTCCAATACCTGGAATTAAATCTCGGGTCTCGATCTGACATTATAGACACAGGCACTCCATGTTTGGTAACTATCTCATCCAAATATAACTTAACTAGCTTTTCCAGGGAATACCTTTCATTGAACGGAAGAAAATGCGCTGACTTAGTCAATCTGTCAATGATTACCCAAATAGCAGTCGTGATTTGCTCTCGTCCTTGGCAGTCCCACTACAAAATCCATAGCAATCTCTTCCCACTTCCATTAGGGAATCTCCAAAGGTTGTAACAATCCGCTTGGTCGTTGATGCTCCGCTTTCACCGTTGGACACACATGACACTTACTAACCCAATTGGCAATATCCTTCTTCATTCCTGGCCAAAAAAAGTTTCTCTTCAAGTCTTGGTACATCTTAGTACTACCAGGGTGGATAGAAAACCTAGAGTTATGCGCTTCGTGTAATACTTCATTCTTCAATTCCATTACATTAGGAATCCAAACTCTGGATGAAAATCTATACAAACCTTGATTATCTTTTTGAGTACACAACTCTTCTCCCGTCAAAATATCTGACTCTTGTTCCATAACTTCTTCTTGACACCTTTTGATCTTTTTCATCAATGCTGGCTGGAAAGTAACTTCATATAATTGCTCTTGACTTTCACTAGGTATTCGAACCTCAATCTCCTTTCTTTCCAAGTCTTGGGCTAGTTCTTCCACAATCTTAATCATATTCAACCTTTCTTTTCTGCTCAAGGCATCAGCCACCACATTGGTTTTACCTGGGTGATAATTAATCGAACAATCGTAGTCCTTGATCAACTCTAACCACCTTCTCTGTCTCATGTTCAAATCCTTCTACGTGAATATGTACTTCAGGTTCTTATGATCTGTATAAATATCACATTTCTCTCCATACAAGTAGTGACGCCATAACTTCAGAGCAAACACTATAGTCGCCAACGCAAGGTCATGAACTGGATATTTCTGCTCGTGAGACTTTAATTGTCTGGAGGCATAATTAATAACTTTTACATGCTGCATTAGCACATAACCCAATCCTTTCAAAGAAGCATCACTATAGATCACAAAGTTTCCCGTCTCATCTGGCAATGCTAATACTGGAGCCGTCACTAATCTCCATTTTGATTCCCGGAAACTTTCTTCACAATTTTCCGTCCAAACGAACTTTTCATTCTTTCTAGTCAACTTGGTTAATGGGGATGCAATCTTCGAGAAATCTTTCACAAACCTCCGATAATATCCTGTTAACCCAAGAAAACTTCTTATTTCCGTCGGTGACTTCGGTTGCTCCCACTTGGATACAACTTCAATCTTTACTAGGTCTATTTTGATACCTTCCTTACTCACCACATGTCCAAGAAACTGCACTTCTATCAACCAAAACTCACACTTGGATAACTTTGCATATAATTGCTTTTCTTTTAACTTATAAAGAGCAATCCGTAGATACGTTGCATGATCTTCTGGATTCCTTGAATATATGAGGATGTCATCAATAAATACAATAACAAACTTATCCAAATACTCCTTATACACCATATTCATTAAATCCATAAAAGTCGCTGGCGCATTCGTTAATCCAAACGACATCACTAGAAACTCATAACGGCCATACCTTGTTCTGAATGCAGTCTTAGGGATATCTTCAGGCTTTATCTTCAATTGGTGGTAGCCAGATCTTAAGTCAATCTTTGAGAAGTAACATGCTCCCTTAAGCTGATCAAACAAATCGTCGATGCGTGGCAAAGGATACTTATTCTTTATCATCAACTTGTTCAACTCTCTGTAGTCAATGCACAATCTCATACTTCCATCCTTTTTCTTCACAAATAGCACTGGAGCACCCCACGGGGAAATACTGGGTCGAATGACTCCCTTATCCAATAGTTCCTGAAGTTGCTTAGCCAATTCTTTCATTTCCATTGGGGCCATCCTGTATGGAGCCTTAGAAACTGGTTCAGCTCCAGGTATCAAATCAATGAAGAACTCTATCTCTTGATCAGGTGGCAATCCTAGTAACTCTTCTGGGAAAACATCAGGGAATTCTCTCACTATGGGAATCTCATCCAAAATAGGGGTCTCTTTCTTCGTATCCACCACATGAGCCAAATATACCTCACATCCTTGCCACAACAATCTCTTTGCTTGAATTACTGAAAGGAACTTTTTATCCTACCTCTGCCCTTGGTAGCTGATCCTTTTATTATCTGGGGTATACATAACAACTCTCTTTTTCTTACAGTCAATATTTGCCTTATATAAAGACAACCAATCCATACCTAAAATAACATCAAAGTCTCCCAACTCGAAGGGTATTAAGTCAACAGGGAACATATATCCTGAAATCTCTAGGGAACATCTAGGAAAAAATTGACTTACGGGCACTTTATCTTTATTAGCCACTTCTATGATCAAAGGTTCGTCTAAATCTTCCAACATCAATTGCATTTTATTCACACAATTCACAGATATAAAAGATTTGGATGCTCCCGAATCAAACATAACATTAACAGGTACGGAATTAAGGGAAAGCGTACCTGCAACCACATCGAAATCATGAATTGGAGATTTCTTGGTCATATTAAAAGTCCTAGCTCTAGCAGTACTGGTTGCTGGTCCTTGGGACACGCTCCTTACAACATTACCTTGGGTTCCCGACTTGCAATTCCTAGCTATGTGTCCCACTTTGCCGCAACTAAAATAAGTTACTCCTTGAATCTCAGACTTACACTCCGTGGAATAATGACCCTTCTATCCACACTTAAAACAGTTGATATTTTCTCGGCACTGTCCACTGTGCTTCTTCCCACACGTCTTACAATCAACCACTATCTTACTAACCCTCGTCAGGGCAGAGTTAACTGAAAGAGTACTGGGTCTAACCTGGGGAAAATTCTGCCTCTTGAACCTTTTATTCTTATTCTTTCCATACCAACACTGGAGCTTCCGACTTGCTATTCCTGATTCTGACTTAGCAGGTCCACTTTCAAACTTCCTTTTCTTCTCACCCTGCTCCTTTGCAGCTAACCTTTGATCACTTTCTATCACTAGGGCAGCCTGAACTACCGAAGTATATGTCTTGAGTTGTAAAGCTACAACTCCACTCCTTATTTTTGGCTTCAACCCTTGTTGAAACCACTTCGCTCGTTGAGCTTCCGAACTCACATATTCCGGTGCTATACGGCCCAACTCCGTAAACTTCGCTTCATATTCTGTAACACTCCTATCTCCTTGTTTTAATTCCAAAAATTCCATCTCCATTTGACTCTGGATACAGTCCGGAAAGTATTTTTCCAAAAATAACTGTATAAATCTGGCCCATGGAACAGGACCTTATCCTTCTAGGGCTCACGTAGATTCCCACCAATAATTCGAATCATTCTTCAGAAAATAACTAGCATAATCCGTCTTTAAATCCTCACCCACCTTGGTGAGCGCAAACGCCTTTTCCATCTCCTTTAACCATATCCTGGCAATAACAAGATCCACCTCTCCTTTAAACTCTAGGGGCTTTACTGCCTGAAAAGACTTGAAACTAACACCCTGAATTGTCCCCCTCATCTCATGCTGCTTGTGGATTTGTAGTTGCTATTGTTGGATTTGCTGTTGTTGTTGCTGTATGAGCTGTTGTTGTTGTTGTTGTTATTGTTGCTGCAATTGTTGTTGCTACTGCTGGAATTGTTGTTGCTGTTGGGCCAGCTGTGTAGACTGCTGACGCAACAAGTTCATCAATTCACTCATGAAAGGATCCCCAGCAGATCGGTTATTGGGTTGAGAGTTTCTCTTTAGTGGCATGAGATCCTGAAACATAACAGTCATATATAAGAAAATGGATTGCTCCAAGCAGTTTATATTTATGCATCAGGAGAGCGTTGCCACTAAGACAATATCCTCATCCCCAGTTTAATTGGATCCATCTTGAGTGAATGATTATAAGCTAAAAATGCCAGCAACAGAAGCAACAATAATAATAACAACAATAATAGCAACGCACAATATATAAAAGCTGAACAATGAAATAAAGCAGCTACAATACAATAACCAACACGAACCCAACTAGTACAACTGAAAATCCAAAATAAAAGAAACCATCCGAATACACACCAAAATTAGCTGTCATAGCAGCCCTGCCTACTACAAACTATCACAACATAATATACATATACAAAGTAAACAACTACAAAACTCCTGGAAGTCAACTTTGAGCTCTGTATCTCTCTGCTGCAAATCTGGTCTAACCACTGCCACCGATGGAACCTAGCTCAAACACTAGCCAGTTCACTAGGTCCTGATACTGCACAACTCTGAACTCTGAGCTAATGAAAGGGTCAACGGATCTAGCCCTCTCAACAGCCATCTGGGTCAATGCTCGCACATGGGCCCACACCTCAGGGGAAAGGGCAGAAATGCCCTAGAAAGGTGCAATAGGTATCCGATCAAACTGAGTAGCCAATCCCGGACTCCGATCTCTAATAAAGGAAGTATTCACCGCTCGGTGAACATGGTAAGGGATTAGTGAAGAAGTACCACTAGGGGCCACAGGGGGAACTAGAGGTCTCATCGAGGAAGAACCGGGACCACAACCGGGAGGAAAATCCCTAACTGCAGACACAGATCTATGTACCCAACAGGGACGAGTACCAGGTCCAGGGATGTCTCTCGGCACAAAGGAAGGGACTGGTGGAGGAGGCATAGGGGTCTCCTTAGCAACAACATCCAGGGTCCTCTCAGAATCTGAACTATCCGGGTCAGAAGGATTCTCTCGAGATGGAGAACTCGAAATCGCAATAGGCCACTGTCAATATAATAAATATACAGGGAAGACACCACCAGGTCAAGGCAATTCTATAAAAACATTTAATAGATGCCAGGGTAACACCGTCGGAACCCTCGACTGACTCTAAAGGTTTGCTCCTCTATATGAGTTGCTGACTCACACCTTAAGACTCACTTTATCACCTATTAGACACAATCCCTAACCTCGATCAGGGACTTGAACCTGTAGCTCTGCTACCAACTGTGACAGCATCAACCCCGGGGTCAGGAGATGACGTCACCAAACACAATTACCAAAATATACTAACTTGAACCCCCAAACCAAGATCCGATCCAGGTTCAAGTATGATTTAGGCTCACATTATTACAAACCATGTATTCAACATCTAACACATTCTAACTTTATTCAGCAACTCATCAGACCTCATGGTCTGATACAAACTACCTCAGAGGAGCCGAGTCCTGAAGGGGCGGGAACATGGGTATGTCTGACTGGACTTCTAGGCATCTGCGAGATATACATAATAGTTTGCAAGGGTGAGCATAATCGCTCAGCAGTACCAACATATGAATAACGAAATAAAAATAGTAATGTAACAATAGTAGGAACAGAGCTGTAATCATGATATCAACAATATATAATGAAAATTGAGGATAACTGGATATCACTAACTAGCATGCTTTATCAAAATGACGTAGTAGTGTGCTGTGTAAGTACCAGAGTCCAATTTTAGCATGCTATTCACATTTATAAAACCGCTGTATCAACTACTTATACCCTTATGGGAATCAAAAATCCAAATCAGATATGTAACGGATATGTGAAGACAGCTGATCAGGCTATCAACACCAGACGGCTCTAACTGCCATCCCATTTACCTGTTCCGGAACTCAGAGACTAGCTAGGTCTCTGACCTGCTGGACTAATCGGTTATATAGTGCGCGCAACCGAATTAGCCTCTTACGCCACCTCAATAGGCCTACTCTGGCCCCTGTGTATCCCATATCTGATCGTTTTATCCAATTTTCAAACACTTGTACCTATCTCATTTCAAAACCATTCATTTTACTAGAACACATATAAAATCCATTCCGCAAATCATTTCATTCGAGATAGGTACCTTTCGAAGTTACTTTTCCCCAAAACAAATTGAAAACAGTGATTTATAACTACAGGGGATACGTTACTTAAAACATTTATGTTCCATTACGAGAATAAAGCATTTAGCTATTCATACGTACTGAACCATAAAAGAATGGTCAGGGGTACTTGCCTTGCAACACTTTACAAAACCCTAAGTAGCTTTCACGCTGACTTCGGTCCTGGGGAAACTCGACTGGGATCTACAAATACAGAGTACCCTAATCAGTTATACCGACATGCTTGATATCCTCAATTCCTAATAACCCAAATCCGATAACCCGACTTGTATAGTTATTATACACATAGTCACGTAATCACGTAATCCGAACACAAATAAGGGTAACACGTATAATATAAATACGTACGTTTACAAATACATTTTTAGAAAATTTTGGCAGCAACTCCTTTGTTTATAAGACTACCCGTCGATTACAATCGACGCCATCAATCACAACAATCCCCAATTTTCATTCCAATACCAGTTCCACATTCACGTATTTATTTACGTACAATCCCAATATACGATTTATTTTTGAAAACATTTTATACAAATCATTTTATTTATTTATAAAATTTAGGACTCAGAACATCGTCATCACTGTCCACCGTCCGCTTGTAACGAGTCATCGCGGTATGGCGGCAAAATTCTCAGGGTACCCGGTAACTCGGATTCCAACAAAAAATTTCACCGATTAATTATTAACAATTTCCCGCACGTAATTAATATGCATCTCACGAAATCACTCGAATAAAATCCTGCAAAAATCATTAAAATTATTATTTCAATACTTCAATTTATAATCTGTAAAAACTTGACAGGATTGAAACGAAGGTCACATAGCCACAACACGCGCGGACGTGCCGCACACACACACATGGACACAACCAACACACACCTGCACACACAGAGATACACACAACACACACACAATCGAGCACAAAGCACACACATATACCCAAGTATATACATATACATATCAACGGAATAATGATAGAACCAAGCCAAACCAAAGAACAGTGGCGGCTCACTGGAAACAAGCCGAAAAATAGGAACAACGGCGACCAGAAGCACCAAGAGGAAGAAACATGAGGATATATATAAATATAAGTGTATATATCTGTTCTTATGGAGAAAGAATTGATGAAGAGTAGGGAGGCTGAGAAGAGAGATTGATGTGCAGCCGAGTAAACACAGGGAAGAAAGAGAAATGAGTCAGCCCCCACTTCTCTACAGCACAACCGCGTGTCCAATTAAGGGACACGTGGTGTTTATTTATTCCCGGTAGCCCTCTGCTCGATTCCAATACGCGGTATTACCGATTATTCCTGTGAACAAAATTAATCAGAAAACCCCTAAATAGTTTTAAAATATTACAAATAATTTGAAGGTGCTAAAATAAAATTTTTAAAATTTTTAAGCTGTATTTGAAATACAACTGTACCCGCATTTAACGAAATAAATGAAGTAACATGCAGGTGAGATTAATCCCAAAAATTGCTAAAATAATTTTAAAATTCTCAGAATAATACAAACTTGATGAAATATGAATTTTATTTTTTTTGAAGATTTCCTGAATTTAATATGGATTTTACACATAAACACAATCAGAAAATCATTTAAAAATAAATAATTAATGAAATATTGATTTCTCAATTTTATAAAGTCCTAAAAATAATTATTGAAATTATAAAATTATAAAACCAATTTTAAAAATAATCCAAATATTTATGGAATTAAAACTGCAATAAAATCACTTTTACAAGCAAAATAAAATCGTATAACTCAATAAATAATCACACAATCCAATCTCACATATCAACAGATCACAAATAAATAAATAACAATCAATAACTGCTGCAAAAATCAATACGCACATTTGTTTAATTATTTAAACCTTTATTACACTTATAAATATTAGAATAAAAAGAAAAATACACGAGTCGTTATATCTGATCATTTGCACATACACACACTATCACTCCATATGAATGATGAAAATTACTTTGGTGATTAAGTTGTTTCTGATAAACAGTTAAGTATTATTTGCATAAATTCTGAGGACAAGTTCTGATTATGTTCTGATGATTAAACTCTGAAGAAACCAGTCAGTATTTGTGTGAAGAAACACAGAAACAGTCATTTTTTAGTACAGAAGCCATGTTCTGATGACCGTTAAATTCTGATAATAGTTAAGTTCTGATACAAACTCTGATGCTTACGTATCATATTTTAATTGGTTGATTCATTATTAGTTTTTACTATAATGGTCATTTTATCAAAAAATAATTAAGTGAGATCAAAACAGTGATAATCATTTGGTTAATGGGTTGCGTGTTTGTTTTGGTAACGCATGTGAGCAATAATTACTGCACGTTTACCGTGCCCACTAATAATGTTTTGACTGTTTACATGTTGCCATGTTAAATATATTTGATAATGTCATGTCTAATATGATTTGTGTTTAGTTTTCAGATCTTACTTAAACAGGATAAATCAGTACTTAACTGAAATCAGCACTTATACTGAAGTCAGAACTTAAGTTATCAGTACTTAAGGTTCAGGAGATATTTATCAGGAGATAATATCAAGACTTAAAGGAAAATTTCAGATAAGGAAGGCGGCTGATTGAAAGGAAAGAAGATCAAGACAAACGTAAGAAGAAATATGCATGAAGAAGGAATTCTTTGAAGAATGGAATACTTGGAAGAAAAGATAACTGATTGATATATTTTAGGAAGCAGAATTATATTCTATATCAATTAGCGATTATCTTGTAACTTTGTAGTATATAAACACAAACATAGGGTTTACACTATATGTGTTATCATTATCGAGAATATTATTCATTGTAACCCTAGCAGCTCTCGTGAAATTTTTTCATCACTGAGAGAGGACAGTTCCACATTGTAACAGAGTTTAATAAAGTTTGTTTTTTGTTACTTGTGTTCTTTGAATTCGATTTGATTGTGCTATACACTGTATTCAACCCCCTTCTACAGTGTGTGTGACCTAACAAGTGGTATCAGAGCCTATCTGTTAACATACAAACAGTTTAAGATCCAAAAAAAATCATGTCTGAAGCAGAAACTCCAACCAAGCCCACCAAAACTGAAGAACCTCCAAAGACTCTAGTCGATATGAGGCTATTAGACTTCCCATACTGAAACCATCTGAATATCCCATATGGAAGGTGAGGATGACCATGTTTCTGGAAGCTACAGATCCGGAATATCTTGACAGAATCAATGAAGGACCTCACAAGCCAACAAAACTCGCTGTTGTAGTTGCAGGTGAAGCAGCAAAGTCTGTAACAAAGGAGAAGAGTGATTACACTGCTGAAGATATCGCATCAATTGCTAAGGATGCTAAGGTACGACACTTGCTGCATAGTGCCATTGATAATGTAATGTCAAATAGGGTAATTAACTGCAAGACTGCAAAGGAGATATGGGATGCCTTGGAGACAAGGTGCCAGGGAACTGATTCGTTTAAGAAGAACAGGAAGACAATATTCACTCAAGAGTATGAACACTTTGACTCAAAGCCTAATAAGTCATTGACTGATTTATATGACAGATTTGTCAAACTCTTGAATGATTTGTCACTAGTTGATAAGGAGTATGATCTTGAAGATTCAAACCTTAAATTCCTGTTAGCTCTTCCTGAAAGTTGGGATTTGAAGGCAACAATTATAAGAGATAAATATAATCTTGAAGAAACAACTCTTGATGAAATTTATGGGATGCTCAAGACTCATGAACTTGAGATGGAATAAAGAAGCAAGAGGAAAGGAGGAAAGTCAATGACAGTTGCTCTTAAGGCTGAAGAAGAATCCCCCAAGGCAGCTACCTCAAGGAAAGGCAAGGGAAAAGCGCTCATCACAAAGTCTGATACTGAGTCATCAAGTTCTGATAGTGATGATGACTCAGAAACTGAAAACTTGCCTGAGATGGATGTTGATAAAGAGATGATGAAGCCGTGTGCTCTTATGGTGAAAGGAATCACAAGGATTGCATACAGGAAATTCAGAAAGGGAAAGAAGTTTTCCAAAAAAGGTGCAAGTTCTGATAAGAAGAGTTTCAGAAAATCTGAAGGCAAATAAGGGAAGTCTGACAGAGGAGATTACACAAATGTCAAATGCTACAACTGTGGTGAGAAAGGCCACATATCTCCTGATTGCAAGAAAGTGAAGAGTGACAAAGGCAAGGCTCTTGTCACAAAGAAGAAAAGCTGGATAGACTCTTCGGATTCTGAAAGTGAGGAGAACTATGCCTTGATGGCAAATGCTGATATGGAAAATGCTGATAGCAGTTCTGAAGCTGATGAGTTAAAGGTACCTCAAACTACTTATGCCTTTCATACTGATGATATTAATGAGTTGAGAAGATATCTTAAAACCATGTTCATTAGTTATAGAGATCAAACTTTAACATATGAAAGATTAACTTCTGAAAATCTTGCTTGTAAAAAGAGGAATGATTATTTAGAAAAAGAGTTAGTCATGTTCCATCAAACTCAGAAAGATAGAGATGATGCTTTTTTATGTTAGGGATGAAGTACTTAAAATGAATGAATCTCTAAAAACTGAGTTAGAAAAGGAAAGAGAAATTATCAGGACTTGGACTAACTCTGGAAGAACAACTCAGAATTTGTTAAGTAGTGGAAACTGGAAAGAGGGCTTAGGTTATGGAGATCATAAGAATGATAAATGAACTGTAGAAATTAAGCCTATAGTTGTTAAACAAAAGCCAAAGTTAAAACCTGTTAAGTTTGTAGCTGTAAAGTCTGATACTGAGAAATCAGAAGTTAAAGAGGAATTAACTTCTGACAAACTAAAACAGGAAAAGACAACTGAAGTAAACGTAGGCTTAATGACAAAAAAACAACTTAAGCATAAGCTGAAAGATGTTAAGAATGTAAACAAGGTAAAGTCGCCTAGGAAAAATAGGAATGGAAAGGAAGGTGTGAATAAAAGCAATGATTATAAGCCTGTTCCTAATGCTCCTAGAAAAACATGTCATAACTATGGAAGTTCTAACCATCTGGCTCCTTTTTACAGGAAGAATAAGAACATAAACTCCTTACCTTCAAAGTCAGGAGTTAAGAGTCAGTCTTTTAGATATAGGCCATAAAATCCTTGTTTTCATTATGGTAGTTTATGGCATTCCATTTA
This sequence comes from Apium graveolens, assembly GCF_009905375.1. NCBI lineage: Eukaryota > Viridiplantae > Streptophyta > Magnoliopsida > Apiales > Apiaceae > Apium > Apium graveolens. Next base: position 177,146,527 of record NC_133649.1, on the reverse strand, counting down.
TACTTGTAAGGAATATCATAGTTTGTACTATGATTATTATCAAATAAAACCTTCTTTAAAGAAAGTTAGCATTGTTCCTTCTAGTGTAAGTTCTGATACAAAGTCTGATAGTGTAAATGCTGATAAGAAAAATGTTAACATAAACTCTGATGCTAAATCCACTGCAAATGTTAACAAACTTAATAAGGCCAAAGGATCCAAGCAAGTCTGGGTCCTTAAAATTAATCATTAGTGGTCTTTGTGATTGCAGGGCAACAGGAAAAACATCCTAGTTCTGGACAGCGGATGCTCAGGATATATGACTGGAAATAAAGCCCTGCTATCAGACTTTATGGGGAAAACTGGCCCAAGTGTGTCTTATGGAGATGGAAACATTGGAAAAACACTGGGATATGGCAACATCAATCTTGGGAATGTCATCATTAAAGAAGTAGTTGTGGTCTCAGGACTTAAACACAATCTGCTGAGTGTTAGTCAAATCTGTGACAGAGGTTATCATGTGAATTTCTTTGAAGAACACTATGAAGTTGTAAGCAAATCTACAGGCAAAGTTTTTCTGAAAGGATACAGGCATGGTAACATTTATGAAGCCAAGCTTTCAACAATTACTGATGGTTCTGCAATCTGTCTTTTGAGTAGAGTATCAATTGAAGAAAGCTGGAATTGGTACAAAAACTCTCTCATTTAAATTTCAACAATATAAATGAATTAGTCAAGAAAGATCTTGTGAGAGGACTGCCAAAATCAGTGTTTGCTACTGATGGCCTTTGTGATTCATGTCAGAAGGCAAAACAAAGAAAATCTTCATTCAAGAGCAAGACTGAATCATCAATTCTTGAGCCTTATATCCTACTACATGTAGATCTATTTGGTCCAGTGAATGTCATGTCTATTTCAAAGAAGAAATATATTATGGTCATAGTGGATGAGTTCTCCAGATACACATGGGTGTATTTCTTGCACACAAAAAGTGAAACTGCATCTATCTTGATTGATCATGTCAAGCAACTGGATAAATTGGTCAAAGATTATGTGAAGATCATAAGAAGTGATAATGGCACTGAGTTCAAGAATTTGATCATGGAAGAGTTCTGCAAAGACCATGGAATAAAGTAGGAATTTTCTGTTCCTGGAACTCCACTGTAAAATGGAGTTGTTGAAAGAAAGAATAGAACTCTTATTGAAGCTGCACGAAATATGCTTGATGAAGTAAAGCTACCAACCTATTTTTGGGCTGAAGCTGTGCAGACTGCTTGTTTTACTCAGAATGCAACACTCATTAACAAGCATGGAAAGACACCATATGAGATGGTGAAGAAAAAGAAGCCAAATCTGAAATATTTTCATGTATTTGGATGCAAGTGTTTTGTTCTTAAGACTCACCCTGAACAGCTATCCAAATTTGATTTAAAAGCTGATGAAGGAATTTTTGTTAGATATCCACTTTCCACAAAAGCCTTCAGAGTCTACAATTTAAGAACAAGGGTTGTCATGGAATCTATCAATGTCTCCTTTGATGATAAGAAGATTACTGGACTTGAAGATTTCAATGATCATGATCAGCTGAGATTTGAAAATAAAGACTTAAATTCTGATACTAAAAATCCTGACAGTCTAAATCCTGATACTGTAAACTCTGATGGATTAAACTCTGATGTTATTGAAACTGTGGTGACTATGCCAAAGAAAGATGCACCTGTGCAGGGGGAGCATACTGAAGATACAACCACATCTCAAGAAGCATCAGAACATACAACTGGCTCTTCAAGTTCTGATAAGCCAAGTTCTGATAATTCTGAAAACTCAATTTCTGAAGGATCCAACTCAGAGAGCATAGTTTCAGGGGGAGCATCTGAAAATGTTGATGAAGATAACATGGATCATGGGGGAGCATCCAGTTCTAGAGAAAACCTTCCATCTGTAAGGAAGTGGACTAAATCACATACACCTGACTTAATTATTGGAAATCCTGATGCATGTGTCAGAACTAGAACAACTACTTCAAGTGAATGTCTCTATAATTCTTTTCTTTCTCAGACTGAACCAAAGAAAGTGGAAAAAGCTCTTCAAGATGCTGATTGGGTGCAAGAAATGCAGGAAGAGTTAAATGAATTTGAAAGAAACAAAGTCTGGACCCTAGTGCCAAGACCAAAGAACAGATCTGTTGTTGGTACAAAGTGGGTGTTCAGAAACAAAACTGATAGTGATGGCATAATTACAAGGAATAAAGCAAGGCTGGTTGCAAAAGGATATTCTCAACAGAAGGGAATTGATTATGATGAAACATTTGCACCAGTTGCTAGATTGGAAGCCATAAGGATATTTTTGGATTATGCTGCTCACAAAAAGTTTACTGTCTTTTAAATGGATGTAAAAAGTGCTTTTCTCAATGGAGAATTGGAAGAGGAAGTATATGTTGAACAACCTCTAGGCTTTGTAGATTCCAAATTTCCAAATCATGTCTACAGGCTTGATAAAGCACTTTATGGCCTTAAGCAAGCTCCAAGAGCATGGTATGAGACTTTAGCTGAGTTTTTTCTGGAAAGTGGATTTAAAAGGGGAACTATTGACAAAACTCTGTTCTACCTCAACCATGGAAAGGACTTACTTTTGGTTCAGATATATGTTGATGATATCATCTTTGGTTCTACAAATGACAGACTTTGCAAGAAGTTTGCCAAACTGATGCAGTCAAGATATCAAATGAGTATGATGGGGGAACTTAGCTATTTTCTGGGCCTTCAAGTCAAGAAAAATGAAAAAGGCACTTTTATTTGTCAAACCAAGTACACCAGAAATTTGCTGAAGAAATTTGGAATGCAAGATTGTTCAAGTGCATCCACTCCCATGGCCACTGCAACAAAATTGGATAATTACTGATTATAGAGGTATGATTGGCTCTCTACTCTATCTAACTGCTAGTAGACCTGATATCATGTATGCTACCTGTCTTTGTGCAAGATTTTAAGCAGATCCAAGAGAACCTCACTTAACAGCTGTGAAACAAATTTTCAAGTATCTTAAAGGAACAGCTGATCTGGGATTGTGGTATCCTAGAGAATCAGACTTTAAACTAATAGGTTACTCTGATGCAGATTTTAAAGGTTGCAAAATTGACAGGAAAAACACAAGTGGAAGCTGCCAATTTCTTGGAGGCAGATTGGTTTTTTGGTTTAGCAAGAAACAAAAGTCAATTTCCACATCAACTGTAGAAGTAGAGTACATTGCTGCAGGAAGCTGTTGTGCACAAATTCTTTGGATGAAGAATCAGTTACTGATGGGTTAACATATTTTAAAATCCCTATTTACTGTGATAATCAAAGTGCTATTACTATGACAGGTAATCCAGTTCAACACTCAATAACAAAGCACAACAGCATAAGGTACCACTTCATAAGGGAACATGTGGATGAAGGTACAGTGGAATTGCACTTTGTTCCAGCAGATCAACAACTAGCAGATATCTTCATAAAACCACTGTGTGAAGCTACTTTTACAAGATTGGTAAATGAACTTGGAATGGTTTCAGGTTCATTCTCTAAATCTGCTTAGTTTTTGTTCTGATGCATCAGGCTTTATGATCAGTATTTACAGATATTATTATCTTTGTGTATTCTGTGCTTAATTGAAAATTGTTTTAGTACTGATTGTTGTCTGATGTGAATTTCTAAACTCTGATAGTGATTTGAATGTTTATGTGATTATTCAATCCAATGAGGATAAATATGCTAGATACTAGCCTAGTAGTCTTTAATATACTAACAAATCCCATGTTTGAAGTAATTGTTTATGTGGATATCTGTTGACACAAGCAAATTCTGATATTGAGCTTAGTTAAGTTTACTTTGTCTATCTTATTACTAAGTCAAAAACTAGAATAATGCTTCTCATCGGTTAAGTTCTGATGTTAGTAAATTTTGTGAATGTACTAAGTGCTGATAAGCCTCACTTATCAAAAGAAAAGGAAAAGAAAAAGAAATAAAAATCAGGTACTCCTTTGAGATCTAGAGTAACAATTGTGGAAGGGACGACCTAAGTGCATTGCTGGTATTAAGTAATATGCATCATAAAAGCAAAAATAAATATTTTTGTTGGTGACTTTTCACACTCTATGATTACTGGAGAAATACTCTGATAATAGCATAAATTCTGATAAGCAGTCGTGACTCACTTACAATGAGAAGCCACTGTAAAATGGAATTTCAAAAGATGGATTAAATAAGCAAAAAATAGTTGAGGTGGACTCATGCATGCATTCATTCTAAGGTAGACTTCAGAATCATGACAGATTTTGAGCAAAGTTCTTAGTTATGCCTTATTTCTAAGATGTACTGAAGTGAATCAGACTTTAATCTTTATCTGATATTTAGCTTACTGCACACACATACACTCCATATGAATGATGAAAATTACTGTGGTGATAATGTTGTTTTAGATGAACGTTTAAGTGTTAGTTACATAAATTCTGGGGACAAGTTATGATGGAAGTTCTGATGATTAAGTTCTGAAGAAACGAAATCAGAATTTGTGTGAAGAATTACAGAAATAGGCATTCACTTTTCGAGTTAAGAAATCATGTTCTGATGACTGTTAAGTTCTGATATAAGTTTAAGTTCTGATATTAAACTCTGATTCTCTACTTGACTTATTTGTGGTTAAAATCTGAAACAGTCTTATTTAAAATCAGAATATGTTTGGGTGAGATATTAACAGTCAATATAATTTGGGTTAATGGTACACGTCTATGCACAATAATTTTTACTTGTTTCATGTGCGCATTAAATCCTATTTTAAACTTCAAATGGCTGTTTTTATTCTCATCAGTCTAGGGAGACGAGGTAGAATTATTTCTACCTATAACCATTTAATTTTCCTTGCGTCTCTTGGCATTCTATTGGCTTTATAAACCAACACCTCATTCCAGCCAACACATCTCTCAGTTTCTCTCAAACTCTCAAACTCATTTCTTTTTCACTCATCACAACCATGGTTCATTACAACTTAGTTCTGAACTATGACACCTTCACTATCAATATGAGGTGTACAGAATGGCAGCAGGAATGGCATGTCACTGCCATTCCTGATGAAATTTGGGACTCAGTTCCCCAAGAGGTCCTCACAGACCTCTGGTTCTTCTACATGGACTACCATCGCCATCTTGAGCAATTGGAGAAGGAATGGCTGGAAGCTCTCCAACAGCAGGAGCGTATTATTCGTCTTGCTGTTCTTTTTGTTGAGAGTAGGAAGAAGAAATAATTTATGCTCCCTGTTTCTCTTCACCGTCAGCTTTGTCTGGCTTCTTAGCTTAGGACAAAAGCTGTCGATGTTAGGATTTGTAGCTTAGGACAATCTTGTACTTTTAAAGCTTGTAATTTAAATTTCATGAAATGTATTTGCTCAATATATTAATGAAATTTTATATTTTTGCAAGATTTTGTCTCTGAGTCGTTTGATATTCTGATAACATTTTAAATCCTAATACTAACCATATTCTGATGACCTTTTTTTTTAGCTCTGATACAAATCAAGTTTTGATTCTGACGTGGCACTATTTGTTTACTTGGTTTATTAATGGTCATTTTCTCATTGGTTATAATTTTACAGAATATTGGTAAGGCAGTAATAATTTTAAGTGGGAATAGTTTTAAAATTTAAAATAAAACTAAACACCCTTGATTAATGGGATTACTTTGTAAGTCGAACGGTTTTTCCTAGAAAAATTGCATGTGATAAGTAATGATTACTGAATACCCGTGCCGATTAAATATCCTTTACTGTTGCATGTTTGGCAGGTGTCTCAACGGTTACTTTTTCTACCATGTATAAGTAAAAGAGAGAAAAGATTGTAAAATCTTTTATTTACTTTCATATTTTCTCTCTCTCTTTTTACTTCTATTCTCTCTCATCTACTGACGATTTTTAATACAGACATTTTCTCAAACACCTTACAGGCAATTCTCTTTCTCACAAATTCTCATGGCACCCAAGGACATAATCTTCGATGGAGCAACGTTTGTTCCTATTAACTTCTCTGCTATTCTTAGCAAGTCGGAAGCACCCTCTGAACTTTACTTCATTCAGGACTTTCTTGCTAGCTCTGATATTGGGTATGCTCTGACTGTACCGGAAGCAGTTTCTGGTACTCAAGTATTGGAATTCTGGAGAAGCAGTGTGTATGTTGATGGTGGTGCTCAAGGGTCCCCAAGTATTATTTTTTCATCTGGGGAGGATGATTATGTTGTGACGTTGTCTACGGTTCGACAAGCCTTGCAGCTACCTGAGAACTGTGTTTATTCTACTGTTGATGAGCCAGTTCTTCAAAACATGATGGCCAGTTTGGGATATGAAAGAACATTGGCAAAGCTAGGCCAGTTGAAGAGATCTTTCATAAGGAGGGAATGGAGTTTCTTCTTTGATTTCATAACTAAAGCTTTTGCAAACAAATATTCCAATTTTGATGCAATTCCCATATTCAGCCAACAAATCGGGTATGCTCTTATAAATCGAACTGATTTTGACTATGTAAGTGATGTTTTAGGTTTTATTGGGGACATAATGAATGAATATACATCTACTGTTTATTTTGCTGGATTCTGTCAGCTTATTTATAGTTTCTGTTGTGATAATAAGTCCCAAGGTTATAGTGAATTAATTTCATCATTCAGAATAGCTATGATCCTGTTAAGTACACTACATTATATCCTGATGTTCAATCATCTGAACCTCATCCATCAGCACCTACCACCTCTACTCAACCACCACAAACTTCTCAACCTCAATCATCAGAACCTACAGTGCAACCTTCATCTTCCAAACCTAAGAGGACTAAGAAAGTACCTCAGACACAACAAAAGAGAAAGTGATTCATTCTGCGAGATGAATCAGATGATGAGGAATAGGTTCCTGTATCAGAACCTGTTGTTAAAGAAGCTGAGAAGGTCTCTTCTCATAAGGAGGATGATATTGGGAGTTCTAGGCCTATAAAAAGGCTTAGAAACCATAATACTAATGATACAACTCCTAAAGTCACCTTAAAAGCTAAAAGATTTAAAACATTGGCAAAAAGGCCTGAAGATTCTGGTAAAGGAATGGAAGCAGCAGCTAAGGAAGGGGATCGGGAATCTCTGATCTCACAAGACCCTGTTGACACTCACAATTCTCCTAGTGCTGATTCTGACCCTCATGCTACTCAACACTCACACTACATGAGCCAGAATCTACTACATTCCTACACCTCCAGTATCTCCAGTAAATGCTGATACCCAGGGGCCAAGTGATGAAATTGACATTCATAACTTGGAAGTGCCTCAAGTTTTGCATCTAGAAGCTCCAACAACTCAAGTCACTCCACCAACAACACCAATTCCTGATGCTGATTTCAATCCAGAATTGCCTACAACACCTTCTCTGCATCTAAATACTGAAGATCAGAGTTTAGGTGAACATCAGAATATGGATGTTGATCAGAACTTAGTTGGAGATCAGCCCTTAGAGGATGATGTTGAAGCATCCATAGCCTCTCATACTGTACTTTTATTAGAGGATGCTGAAGCTGTTGACTCTGTAAGTTCTGATGCTGTAAATGTTGATGCTACTGGTAATGCTGCTATAAATTTAGATGCTAATGCAGCTGGTCCTTCTGGACATGCACCTCTACAAGCTCCTTCAAAAGCTGAGATAGTCAAAAAGTTTGTTACAGGAGAAGCACCAGTACCTTGGCGTGAAACTCTTAGAGGACATGAGTGGACTAAGGAGTGGAACACAGTTACCTTTGTTCCAACTGAAAAGATTCTTGCTGAGCACTTGGCAAAAGCTGATGAGATGCTAATTAATGATGATCTCAAGACACAGCTGAGAGTTACTGCATTGAGTACTAGATACCTTCAAGGTCAACACTCAACAACTCATGTCGAGGTGCATAAAATTCAAGAAGCTTTACTCAAGCAAGAAATGACTATGAAACTGGAAAAGAAAAACTTTTTCAAACCTACCTTTGACAGAATTGCCTACATTGAGAAAACCCAAGAGTAGCAACAGTCTCAGATTGATGAAATTTTGAAGAATCAAGCTTCTCATCAAAATCAACTCAATGAAATCCAATCCTCAGTGGAATTGCTTGTCTCTCTTCTTTTACCTGCTGATGCCAAAAAGGGGGAGAAAGTAATTAAGTCCAAATGCAAACCTGATAAGACACTGAAGAAAAAGGATGATGGTAATGACCCAGGAAACTCTGGAATGGGTGGAGGTTATGGTCAAGGTGGAGGTCTTTCATCAAGTAGAGCTGGAACTACAAGTCATAGAACAAGTTCTAATACTGGGAGAAGAATAACTTCTGATACTGGTAAAAGGATAAGTTCTGATGAATTTTTGGAACTTGATGAAGAAATTTCAAGACAGATATTTCTGAAAGAAAATCCAGGAATGGACTTTGAGAGTCTAATGGAAGAAGAACTAGACTTAAGTTAGAAAAGGTCAACTCCAAATATGAAGCTTCTGTTGTTAAAAAGAAACTTCCTACGGCTAAAGGCATTGTGATAAAAGAAAGGACAAATCCTGTGACAACCAAGGCCAAATCACAATTGCAGATAGATCCAAGGTCCAAGGGAAAAGAAAAAGTTGGTGAACCTGTAAAGGTTTATGTTCCTCCTATGGATGAAGAAATTTATGTTGAAGATGCTGATCTTACTCTGACTTCAAGGAAGATTTCTAAAACAACCTCTGACATGGCTCAAGTTGTTCAGAGTCAAGATATAGTTAGTTCCGATATAACAATGAAGCAAGCTACCTCTGATATAGCTCAAGTTGGCTTGATATCAGAAGATTAGTCAAAGGAAACCTCTGACATTGCTCATGTTAAATCCTCAAAGTTACTCCTACCAGGATTCACTAAAGCCAAACAGACTCAACCTTTGAAGACTGCAACAAGTGGTTTTGAAGCAAGAGTGGTTACTGGAAAGGAAGCAAGAGATAAATCTGGATTGGGTAGTGCTGATGAAAGAAGAGTGCAAAACACAACCAATGATCCAACTTCTTTAAGTGAACCAGGTATTGGAGCAACTCCTGAAAGATTGAATCAACTTGAATCTGTACAGATGGTCTACCATACCTTCTTGAAAGAACACATCTTGTTATATTTCATGACAGATGGAAGGGTTTACCATATAAGGGAAAAATGCTATACCACTGAAGTATTTTGAGGAACTAGAACATGTTTTATTCTTACTTCAAGTGAATGATAGAATAACAGAAAGTGCTGCAAATTATTTGAAGACTCAAATTCAGAGACAGAAAAGGCTTTATTCTGTAAAGTCTGACAACAAATATTGTCCCAAGTACAGAGATCACAAGGGTGATATTGTTGATATGAAGCCTAATACTGCAAAGATCAGAACATATCTTGGTATTAAGGGACTTGAATTCAATCTAGAGTCTGACAAAACCTATGTCATAAGACTAGATCAGAAGTTGAGAAAAGCAAAAATTAATGATCTCAGATATGCTATCTTCCAAACTGGTGAAGATACTGCAGAACTCAAAGATGCTAAAAGGAGAATGATTGATGAACTCAAATATGCTGAGAGATGTTTGTTAAAGAACTATCTCAGAACAACTCCTGACATTGAAGAGATCAGAAAGTGAAGCCAAGTCATGATCTACAACTGCTCAAATTCTGATGTGTATACATACTGAAGTTGTTATCAAAAGTTAAAGTTGGTAAAGCTTTAAGGACTGTAAGTTGTAGTTATCTAGTCAAATTCTCATGCATTTGTACTTAATGTTTTTGACATCATCAAATATCTGTTAAACTTGTATATTACGCTAATTTACAAGTTGGGGGAGATTGTTATATATATTTGATAATGTCATGTCTAATATGATTTGTGTTTAGTTTTCAGATCTTACTTAAACAGGACAAATCAGTACTTAACTGAAATCAACACTTATACTGAAGTCAGAACTTAAGTTATCAGTACTTAAGGTTCAGGAGATATTTATCAGGAGATAATATCAGGACTTAAAGGAAACTTTCTGATAAGCAAGGCGGCTGATTGAAAGGAAAGAAGATCATGACAAACGTAAGAAGAGATATGCATGAAGAAGGAATTCTGTGAAAAATGGAATACTTGTGTTATGGATAAAAAACTAAGGTTATTATTTGTTGTATTTATTACTAAGATTCGGGAGCTCAAGGCCTTTAATGGCTGCTCTCGTGTTTCGTAGCTTAATTCTGCCTTTACGAGATGCCTACGTATCTCTGTGAATTAGAGAATCAAGCCAAAAAACGTAGTTCTGATTTGTGGGGCGAGACCCCTTATATAGATGTTGAGAGTCCTTGAATTGGACTTGGTATAGGAGACTTGGTGGGCAAGTCTCATAATTAGAATGGACTTTGGAGTCCTATATAGTAGGAAACTGATTCCTTATCCTTTTAGGTCCCCTTGAGGCCAATCTACAAGGATTTATATCCCCACTAGGACTTATCTTAATAGCTATTTTCCTCGTTTATTTATTAATTACGAAATTAATAAATAATCAGGGTTTTTGGGCCTTCTTTGTTCCATCAGGCCTGATCTGGTCCATCAGGCCTGATCAATGTGTTGACCTTCTTGGTCTGAATGTCATACATCTTCTTATTGGGCCTACCAGCCCACACCTTGCAATATTTAATTATACAATCAGGATTTATTTATCCCTATCATTTCCCCCCCAGCTTTTGGGAACATTGATTAGGTTTCGCAGAAGTTAAGTCTATTCATTCCCTTACTGGGTTTCATTTTTGCGTAAAGTGTGGAGCGACCTACACATTTACAACGACTTTTCCTTTAATTCAGGAATTATTGTAATTTCCAGGAATTTTTCCCTAATTTTCTGGATTTTTCCCTTAATTTCTGGGTTTTTCCCTAATTTTCTGGGATTTATCCTTAATTTCTGGATTTTTCCCTAATTTTCTGGGATTTATCCTTAATTTCTGGATTTTCCCTAATTTTCTGGGATTTATCCTTAATTTCTGGATTTTTCCCCTAATTTTCTGGACTTTTCCTTATTTTCTGGGATTTATCCTTAATTTTCTGGGATTTATCCTTAATTTCTGGATTTTTCCCTAATTTTCTGGGATTTATCTTTAATTTTTGGATTTTTCCCTACTTTTCTGGACTTTTCCCTTATTTTCTGGATTTTTTCCTAATTTTCTGGGATTTTTCCCTTAATTTCTGGGTTTTTCCCTAATTTTCTGGGATTTATCCTTAATTTCTGGATTTTTCCCTAATTTTCTGGGATTTATCCTTAATTTGGATTTTTCCCTAATTTTCTGGGATATATCCTTAATTTCTAGATTTTTCCCTAATTTTCTGGACTTTTCCTTATTTTCTGGGATTTATCCTTAATTTTCTGGGATTTATCCTTAATTTCTGGATTTTCCCCTAATTTTCTGGGATTTATCCTTAATTTCTGGATTTTCCCTACTTTTCTGGCTTAAAATCGATCAGGATGTATAAAAAATCGATCAGGATTCCTGACCGATTTCGATCAGGATCCTGATCGAACTAGCTCAGGAACTAACATTCTGGTCGACGTGATCTTCGATCAGGATCTATGCGGAATCGATCAGGATTCTGATCGAACTAGCCTTCAAAGTGACACTCTAGTCGACTGAAACATGGGCTTAATCGACCAGAATTCCTGATCAATTTCGATCAAGATTCTGATCGAACTAGGTGGCTTTCTACCGTTCTGATTGAATAAAATATCGATATGGATTCTCTTCTGTGTCGATCAGGACTCTGATCGATCTTAGTGTTTTTCTTCCTTCTTGGTCGAATGAGATATCGATCAGGATCCTTTTTGGGGTCGATCAGGACTCTGATCGAACTTAGGGGATTTCTTTCCTTCTGTTCGAATAAAGTATCGATCAGGATCCTGTTTGGCGTCGATCAGGACTCTGATCGAACTTAATAGGTTTCTTCCCTCTTGATCGATTGAAGTATCGATTAGGATTTTTTTCTTTGTCGATTAGGACTCTGATCGAACCATTTTAAAATTCTGGTCAATTTTCGACCCTTCATTTTCCACAGTAGCTTCTAGATTATTCCTGATATTTCTGGTAGATGGGCTTTTAGGCTGGGCCTGGCTAAATGGTCCTAGAAACGCCTTGTATTCCGAGCTTTTCTCCTATATAAGTGTAGTGTGAAGTGAGAATCCTCACTTCACTTCATATTTCTCATTTTCTCTCATAAATCTCTCTAGAGTTCTCCCTTTGAGAAGGCGATTTCCGGCGTCCTCAGCCACCGCATCTCCACCTTTCTCAGGTTTTTCTGGGTTTCAAGCCTTCAATCGAAGCATATCAATGGCGGATCGTGATTTGGCTCGTTTGCAGAAGATGAATGTCTCTAAGAGAGGTACAAACATTCAAATTCAATCTCCATATACTTCCCTACTTGATATGATTAACTCGAGAGGTGATGAATATCCCTCTCTATCTGAGTTAGATTCGTATAACCATGGTAACACCTTTCATGAGTTAGATGGTAGGATAGAGTCCATGAACACCCTGTACAGACTTCCACCCCACCTTAGGATCACTCCAGCCGCCCCTGGGGATAGGACTTGTAATTGGGAGGGGGATACTTTGTTTATCTATCGAGGAGCCCTGACCGCGGGTCTTAGGTTTCCATTCTATGAATTTATTCCTCGCTTGCTTGCCGATGTACAAATTAACCCTTGTCAACTCCCTCCTAACACTTGGAGGAACATTATCTGTTTTATGGTCCTTTGTCTTAGAAACAATTTTCCTCTTTCCGTAGCTGTCTTTAGGAAAGTTTTCCAATTCTATAATAGCGCCATGAGTCAACCAGGTTGGGTTTTAATTCGTCAACGGCCCAAAATCCCTCATATCTTTGATAGTAATTCCATAGTTGAGAACAACCCCAAATGGAGGGACAAGTTTGTGAGGCTGACCTAGGCTGGGGGTGATTGGGCCACACTCTTTCGTAAGCCCTTTTGCAAAGTGTCAGATGGGAGTCCAGGTAGCATCAGATTATCTGATGAGGAGGAGGTGGCCTACCAAGCCTTAATTTCAGATGATGGGAAAACATACACCTGGACCCTCTTAGAGGAGTTTTCCTTAAAGAAAGTCGGTCTCTCTCAGGCCAGTGATAAGGGTAAATTTATAACTGGATAACCATTTTTCCTTCCCTTTAATTATAACATTTTATCTCTCCTGTAATTTAATATTCTTTCTATCTTTCTTTTTCAGCTTGCGAGGCCATCAATAATGTCAACAGGCCCAAGGAAGGGGAGTCAGGCCGCCAGAAAAGGGCCAAGCTAAACAAGGACCCCAAGAGCAAACCTGACGGTCCTTCTTTTCTTAAGCCCCACGTCCCGGTGGTCGAGTTGGGGGACGATGTGGATCCTCCACTTAAGGCACATTCCTTCAGGCCTAACTGGGGCTTCAGGAGGAGTGATACGGTGTTTGGATCCACCAAACATGCTAAGGATTGGTCGTACCATTTCATCACTCCCCATGACTTTACTGACATTGTTACGGGGAGTGATATCGAGACTATTGAGCTTCTGGGTTCTCAAGCCCAAGCTGCGGTAACTTTCTTTTTTCTCTTTTTCTTTGAATCCCAACTTTCTCGTATTTCAACGAACTTGTGCTAACTCATACATATTTCTTTGCAGAGTAATACCTACTTCCAGGCGGCCCTCCACCAGGCTAGGTCCTGGAAGGGTAACTCAGATGGGTTTGAGAAGGAGATGAAGAAATGGGAGGAGAGAGCCAAGGTCCTGGAGAAGAAGCTGGACACGAAGAAAGAGGAGCTGGCTAAGGCTCATTCCGAGCTAGTGAAACTTAGGAGCGATAAGGATAAGCTCATTGATGACTACATGGATTCTGACAAGTTTAAGAATCTCATGGAGATTCATGATGAGGGTCTTTATTCCCTACAGTTTACTCAGGGATGGGATGCGGCCGTAAAGGCAGTTTCTGAGAAGCACCCGGGCTTAGTCGACCCTAAGGACTTTGTAAGTCCTGAGCAGGCTGAGTCAGAGGACAGCATAGATGCCCTCTTCAACTCCCCTCAGCCAGATGATTGCATCTTGGATCCTAACACTGCTTCTCCTCCCGCTTCTCCTGCGAAGGATGCTGAAGGCACTGATAAGGAGCAAGAGAATGAAGGCTCCCGCATGGAGGAGTAGTTTTTCTATTCTGTAATTTTATCCTATGTCTGGACTTTTGTTTGTATTAAAACTTATTACAAGTATTATCACAACTCAAACATCCATAGGTTGAAATAATTTCGAACTCTTCAATTTCAAGTCTGGTTTTCCAAAACCTTACATAATATGGGTTCGACCCTGATCAATAATAGCTAGAAAATAAAAATCCTACGTAAACAAAGCTTAAAGGTGCTTTTAAACCTACTTGTCACAATGACAAGTGAGAATCGTACTTCGAATATCTTACACATAGTAAACCTTCAGGTTTTATGCGTGCCGGGTTCTCGGGACTTCAAAACCATCCATAGTCTCCAGCTTGTAGGTTCCTCTACCCTGAACGCTCTTGACTTTGTACGGCCCTTCCCAATTTGGGGCAAGTTTCCCTTTCTGTCCTACCCCAGAAGCTTCTATCTTCCTCAAGACTAGGTCACCTTGTTTAAAGAACCTTTCTTTAACCCTTAAGTTGTAGTAGAATGAAGCCTTCTTCTGATACTCTACTATCTTTGCATGTGCTTCATCTCGCACTTCATCGATTAAGTCTAGAGCCAACCTTTGTCCTTCCTCATTTTCCTCAGCATTGAAAGCCTGAATCCTTGGAGAGGAATGTGATATCTCCACTGGAACTACTGCTTCTGCCCCATACGCCAACATGAAGGGAGTTGCTCTTGTCGTGACTCTACAAGTAGTCCTATAGGCCCACAATATGGGAAGTATCTCATCCACCCAATTATTTCTTGACTTCTCGATCCTCTTCTTTAGTCCATCCATGATTATTCAATTTGCTACTTCTGCTTGCCCATTGGCTTGTGGGTGAGCCACGGAGGTGAACCGTAACTCAATTTCATTTTCTTCACAATACTTCTTGAATTCCTCGTTGTTAAACTGCGTTCCATTGTCGGTGACTAGGACACGGGAAATTCCATATCGGCACATAATGTTTTCCCACAGGAATTGTGCAACTTGTTTAGTTGTGATTTTGGCCAAGGGTTTGGCTTCAATCCACTTAGTGAAATAATCAATGGCTACAATCAGGAACTTCCTTTATGTCGTGGCCATAGGGAAAGGCCCTAGAATATCCATCCCCCACATAGCAAAGGGAATAGGCGAGTTGATAGATGTCAGCATCTCGAGAGGTTGTCTAACAACAGGTGCATACTTCTGACAGCGGTCGCACTTCTTCACATATTCTTTGGCATCAGCCATCATTTCCGGCCAATAAAAGCCTAGACGAGTTATCTTATGAGCCAAGGCCCTGCCCCCCAAGTGTTGTCCACAAATACCTTCATGAACTTCTTCAAGAGCCAAGCGTGCCTCATCGGGCCTGAGACACCTCAAGTAGGGAACCACGAAAGATCTTTTGTAAAGAATCCCATCTATCAAAGAGTACCTTAGTTCTCAAACAGTTAACTTCCGTGCTTCAGTTGCATCACTTGGCAACCAACTGGTTTGAATGTGAGCCTTGATAGGATCAATCCATGACGTCCCCAGGCCTATAGGAGCCACAAGCTTAATATCTATACTTCGTGTCTTCAAAATACGGAAGTACACACTTCCCGAACTTTCTTCTATCTCAGATGAAGCAAACTTTGATAGCGCATCTGCCTTAGCATTTTCTTCCCTTGGAATGTGTTCAACATGGCATTCATTAAATTGGGTCATCACAGCCCTTACTAGGCGGACAAACTTAGCCATCGTATCATCCCTTGCCTCAAATTCTCCCTTTACCTGGGATATGATCAGCTTCGAGTCTCCACGGACCTTTAAGTTTTTGACTCTAAGTGTCCCAGCTAGACCAAGGCCAGCAATCAGGGCTTCATACTCTACCTCATTGTTTGTGGTTGGGAAGTCTAGCTTCATAGCATACTCAATTAAGAATCCATCAGGGCTTTGCAAAACCAACCCTGCTCCACTGGAATTTGTTTTTGATGCTCCATCAAAATAGAGAACCCAATATTCTTTCTCCTTTTCATCCTTCTCTCTGTCCCCATTATCGACTCCCTTGTCTTGAGGTATGGTATCTTCCTGCCCCCCCGACTTCTTGGTTGGGTATGGTACATTCCACCACGAAGTCAGCTAGTGCCTGGGCTTTTATGGCCGTACGTGGCTTATACTTGAGATCGAACTCTCCCAACTCTATTGCCCACTTAATCAATCTCCCACTTGCCTTGGGACTGTGAATGATATTTCTCAGTGGCTGATTCGTTAGCACCTCAATCTGATGACCCTGAAAGTAAGGACGCAGTTTTCTCGAAGCCATTACCAAGGCTAGAGCAAATTTCTCAATAGTTGAATAATTCAATTCAGCACCATGCAGAATTTTGCTGACATAATATACAGGTTTCTGGACTTTTAGCTCCTCCTTAACCAACACCGCGCTCAAGGCGCTCTCTGAAACGGCCAAGTATAAGAATAAAACTTCATTCAAAGATGGTTTGGTCAACAACGGGGCCTGAGCCATATACTTCTTTAACTCTTCGAATGCCTTCTGGCTTCCTCATTCCATACAAAGTCTTTGATATTCTTTAGTGACTTGAAGAATGATAAGCACTTGTCTCCTGACTTGGAGATGAATCGTCCTAGCGCAGCGACCCTTCCTGTGAGCTTCTGAACATCCTTGACAGTTTTTGGTGGTTCCATGTCCAGGATTGCCTTTATTTTATCGGGGTTAGCCTCAATTCCTCTCTTTGAGACCATTAATCCCAAGAATTTTCCAGATCCTACTCCGAAAGCGCACTTCGTAGGATTCAACATCATCTTGTGGTACCTCAGGATCTCAAAAGCTTCCCTCAAATGGGTTATATGATCAGTCTATACTAGACTCTTGACTAACATGTCATCAACATAGACTTCCATAGTCTTACCAATAAGATCCTTAAAAATTTTATTTACCAACCTTTGATAGGTGGCTCCCGCATTCTTAAGACCAAATGCCATAACAAGATAACAATAAACACCAAAGTCAGTGATAAATGATACCTTTGGAATGTCATCCTTGTGCATCTTAATTTGATTATATCCGCTAAATCCATCCATGAAACTCAGCATCTCATGCCCAGCAGTGGCATCAATCAAAGTATCAATCCTTGGCAATGGAAAATAGTCTTTAGGGCATGCATCATTCAGATCAGTGAAGTCTATACACATCCTCCACTTTCCATTAGCCTTCTTCACCATTACAGGGTTTGCTAACCACTCCGGAAATTGAATCTCCTCAATGAAACCAGCCTCTAGGAGCTTCTCTACTTCCTGTTTTATAGCCTCATGTCTTTCCGGGGCAAAATTTCTTTTCTTTTGTTTCACTGTCTTCCGGCTTGGATCCACATTTAGCTTGTGAGTAATCAACTCCGGGTCTATGCCTGGCATATCTCTGCTGATCATGCAAATACATCACTATTTTCTTGCAAACATTTCACCAACTTCCCTCTAAGGGGCTCCTCTAGTGTGGCTCCAATGAAAGTCATCCTCTCAGGATTCTCGGGGTCTAAAAGAACCGAAACCAAGTCTTCTGCTGGCTTTCCTCTCTTCTCGTCATTTTCTCGGACATCCATATCTTCAATAGGAAGAACCTGCCCCCCGACTCCATCTGCCCTCAAAGAGGCCACATAACAGCTTCTAGCCATTTTTTGATCTCCTTTCTCTTCTCTAATCCCGTTTCGGGTGGGAAACTTCATAACTGAATGGTAGGAAGAGGGGACTGCCTTAAAGGCATGTATCCCTGTTCTCCCCATGATAGCATTATAAGTTGAACTAGCCTTTACTACCACGAAATCCAATATCTGCGTTGCTTGTCATGGTTCTGTACCTATGGTGGTTGGCAGTTTGATTATTCCTTCCACAGGACATTCTACTCCAGCAAATCCATATATCGGCATGTCGGTTGGTGTCAACTGGGAATCGTTATACCCCATCCTTAGAAAGGTGTCGTGGAGCAATATATCCATAGAAGCACCATTATCCACAAGAACCCTCTTAACCGGGCTATTTCCTATTATTGGTGTTATGACCTACGGGTCGTCATGAGGAAACTTTACGCCCTCTAGGTCAGAATCATCAAAAGCCAATGTTACTTCTGTCCTGGCCCTCTTCGGGGCTTCTCCAACAATATGCATAACCTCTCTAGTATATGCCTTTCTTGAATTTTTGGACAATCCAGCAGCAGTCGGACCTCCAAAGATCATGTTTATCACAGGTCCTCGAGGGCGTCGTAGTCCTCCAAAAATTGCATTTATAACCGGCCCTCTAGGTTGGGGATTCCGCCCCTGATCGTCTTGATCCCTCCTACGATCTTCAAAATTCTTCCTTCCACTATTATTTCTGTCCCCTCCATCTCCAGTATACTTGTTCAATCTTCCTTTTCGAATCAAAAACTCAATTTTATCTTTCAATTACCTACACTCATTGGTGTCATGGCCAACATCCTTGTGAAACCTGCAATACTTGCTCTTATCTAGCTTGGCAGGATCAGACTTCAAGGGCTTAGGCCAGCGAATATCTCTATCTTTCTCAATCTCCATTAAAATTTGACTTCTAGGAGCATTCAGCTTAGCGTATTCAGTGAACTTTTGCCCAGGTCCTCCCTTCTTGGGGGTTGAATCAGGGTTTTGTTCGGTTCTAGGATATTTCTCCTTTGCAATATATTCTAGATCAGTTTTCCGCTTCTTGCCTCCAGTGGGCTCATTACTTATTACGGTCTTCCTCATACTTTCTTCAACCTTGATATACTTCCCTGCCCTCTCTTGGAGCTGCAACATGCTTTCAGGGGGACGTTTGGCCAAAGACATCTTGAAAAACTCGTCCCTAGTTCCTTGTTGCAGTGCTATCATGGCTACCTTATCATCAAGGTCCGGGACTTTTAAAGCCTCTTTTGTGAAACGATTCAGGTAATCTCTCAAGGATTCCTTAGCTCCCTGCACAATACTCATAAGAGATGCTGAACTTTTCTCATGGACTCTCCCGCTGATGAATTGCTTAATAAAAGCCTGACTTAACTCTCTGAACGATCCAATAGAGTTTGGGGGTAAGCGACTGTACCATCTTTGAGCCATACCCGACAGGGTTTGAGGGAAGGCCCGACACTTAATAGCGTCATTCACGGGTTGCAGCAGCAGTGCATTAGAGAATGTCTTGACATGGTTAGCGGGGTCTCCGGTGTCATCATAGGCTTTGATAGTGGGCATCTTGAATTTCCTTGAGATATGGGCATTCATTATTTCTTCTGTGAAGGGTGGAGTTGGATAATCAGGATCTCCAAGGGGAAGGAGATTGCTTGGATCAGTTCTTGGGAAGACAGCCCTTCTTCATACCGGACCATCCAGATCTATGACAGGAGGAGGATTTCTCCCCCTAGGAGGTATCTAGGGTCTGGTGGCCTGGTGAGCTTCCAAGTCACGCCTCAGCCTTTGGATCTCAGCCTCATGATCCCTTATCATTTCCTGCACTTCCTGGGGATTCGCCCCTTGGGTGCTTCGAGGGCGTTGCCTTCCATCGGCCATCGGCTCCTTGCCTGGACGTCTCCTTCTTGGGGCCACTTCATAATCCGAAGATTCGGAATCTCTCTCAGTGTAAGGACCAGAAAATTCCCGATCCTCGGGGATAGGAGCCAAACCTCGTATATAAGGGGACGATTGCCCTCGTGCTTCACTTCGCCCAGCATATCCACTTCCTTCAACCTCGGGGTAAAGGGGCATCCCATAAGGGGGGTTAGTAGTAACAACAGTTGAATATTCATACCCGACGGGTCGAGAATTCACAGGTATATGTACTTGTTGAACTTGAGGATTCGTACCTTGAATAGTCGGGGGAGTCGTCCCTTGTGGCTGAGGTTGAGTTGCCCCTATCTGGGTTTCCGCTTGAGTAGATGCATAAGTTGAGTGGGGAGGAATCTCCACGGTTGACGAAATCACCTGAGTTGTCCCTGATGGTGTTCCCTCCTCCAGAGCGCTAGTTGTTCTCCGTATTCTCACCATGGTTGTTGTTCACTCCCCACAGTCGGCGCCAAATGTTATGGATAAAAAACTAAGGTTATTATTTGCTGTATTTATTACTAAGATTTGGGAGCTCAAGGCCTTTAATGGCTGCTCTCGTGTTTCGTAGCTTAATTCTGCCTTTACGAGATGCCTACGTATCTCTGTGAATTAGAGAATCAAGCCAAAAAATGTAGTTCTGATTTGTGGGGCGAGACCCCTTATATAGATGTTGAGAGTCCTTGAATTGGACTTGGTATAGGAGACTTGGTGGGCAAGTCTCATAATTAGAATGGACTTTGGAGTCCTAGATAGTAGGAAACTGATTCCTTATCCTTTTAGGTCCCCTTGAGGCCAATCTACAAGGATTTATATCCCCATTAGGACTTATCTTAATAGTTGTTTTCCTCCTTTATTTATTAATTACGAAATTAATAAATAATCAGGGTTTTTGGGCCTTCTTTGTTCCATCAGGCCCGATCTGGTCCATCAGGCCTGATCAATGTGTTGACCTTCTTGGTCTGAATGTCATACATCTTCTTATTGGGCCTAGCAGCCCACACCTTGCAATATTTAATTATACAATCAGGATTTATTTATCTCTATCAACTTGGAAGAAAAGATAACTGATTGATATATTTTAGGAAGCATAATTATATTCCATATCAATTAGCGATTATTTATAACTGTGTAGTATATAAACACAGACATAGGGTTTACACTATATGTGTTATCATTATTGAGAATATTATTCATTGTAACCCTAGCAGCTCTCGTGATATTTGTTCATCACTGAGAGATGACAGTTCCACATTGTAGCAGAGTTTAATAAAGTTTGTTTTCTGTTACTAGTGTTCTTTGAATTGGATTTGATTGTGCTATACACTGTATTCAACCCCCTTCTACAGTGTGGGTGACCTAACATGCCAGGTGTCAAATGTCGGTTCTGCTTCAGAAATTAGCCGTTGTAATTAGTGGAGAGAATATATATACGAGAGATAAAAGATTTTACAATCTTTTACCTACTTTCTTTCTCTTTTCTAATCTCTCTTATTTTCTTTCACTCTCTATTATTCTCTGAAGCTATTTTCTCACACGCATTTTATCAAACACTCTATACACACGCAACTTTTCACTTAATTTTCACAGAAATGGCACCAAAGGATCTTATCTATGATGGAGCCAAGTTTGTCCCCAACAACTATATGGCTATTCTCAACAAGGACGAGGCTCCTTCAGAAATTCACTTCATTCAAGATTTTCTCGCTCGAAGTGAAATTGGGCATGCTCTGACCCAACCACAGACTCTCTCAGGCAAGCAAATTGTGGAGTTTTAGAGGTCTGGAGTCTATGATAATGGTGGTGAAAGTGGGTCCCCAAGCATCATTTTTACAACAGGGGAAGATTAGCACTTGGTAACCTTGTCCACTGCTCGACAAGCATTGCATCTGCTAGAAAACTACAATTCACAAGTTGGGGAGTCAGTTCTTCAAAACATTATGGCAAATCTTGGCTATTAGAAGTCTTTGTCCAAGCTGGGACAACTGAAG
This sequence comes from Apium graveolens, assembly GCF_009905375.1. Classification (NCBI taxonomy): domain Eukaryota; kingdom Viridiplantae; phylum Streptophyta; class Magnoliopsida; order Apiales; family Apiaceae; genus Apium; species Apium graveolens. The sequence continues at coordinate 177,124,797 of NC_133649.1, read as the reverse complement.
AAGCCCTACATCAGGAGGGAGTGGAGCTTCTTTTTCGATTGTATTAGCAAAGCCTTTGCGAACAAATGCTCAAATTTTGATGCTATTTGTAACATTCGGGATATCGTGTGTAATTATTTTTATTAATAAGTAATTCTTATATGATTATTATGTGATTTTTGGTGAATTATCTGATGATTTGTGTGAATATGTGAATGCTTATATGTGATACAGTATAAGTTTGTTAATTTTATTATGACAAGAATAAAATATAGATAATTATGGTATTTTTAACATCTGGGATATCGTGTGTAATTATTTTTATTAATAAGTAATTTTTATATTGATTTATGAATTTATAAATTATTTTCTGAATAAATAAAAAATTATTTTATAAAGCCGGGAATCGTCCGACTTCAACCGTTTTTACGTTTTTACAACCCGAAACTCTTCCAAAAACTCCTTCCTAACCTAATATGGTAATTCCGGACATTTTTACATTATTTTCGTATAAAGTGTTTTATAAGAAGCCCAGTTTGAATAATTATCCAGTACGGGTACTAAATTGGATCATTTTTGCAGTTACTTAGCGGCTAAGTAACTAATTTATCGATCCAATACTCATTTATGCAGTTAGATAGTGGCTAAGCAACTAATTTAAAGATCCAAGACGATCCAAGACGAGCCAAAACGAGCCAATATTCCAAAGATATATATAGCCCTTTTATTATTTCATTTTATTCGTATAATCACAATCAGTCAGTAAAACCCCGAAAAATACAAAGAAAATGTCAAATTAAAACCGCGTTCTTGAAAATCAAACATATGAACGAAAGCGTTATCGAACTCCGATTCGGGCGTGTAATATATCAAAACGAAGCTCTCGAAATCTTCTTTCTGAATCAACCATTTGATTTTTCCCAGAAATCAAGGTATTTTTCTGATTTAATCATTTAAATTCGAATTAATTATGAATTAAAATATGAATTTTTATTCTTGATGTTTTTGATATGATTTGATGGCATAATAGTGTAGATTATTTCTTCCTGGTCATTTTGGTATATTAGATGATTAATTTGGAGTTCAATAACATATAGAAAATGGAGTTTGATCTTCGAATTTGTGAATTAGGGTTTTGTTCAAGAACATAGTCAATTGAAATTTGGGGGTTTTATTTTTATTGATTCTGGGAATGAATGAGTAGTACCAATGAATAGATCGTTTGAAAATGAGTCGACTGGTGTGTACAAGTTGATTCGAGGATGCCTGGAAGCTGTTCGCCGGAAAAAGCTGAGAAACGGCGGCGTAAACTTCGGCGTCTTTTTCCGGTTAATCGCCGAAGTTTTGAAAGATTTGAAGTAGGCGGTTGTGTTTCTGGGAGTCTGTACGTCAATCGCTGTGATTTTGGTATCGTTCGGGGCACTTTGCAAGGTGGCCGAAAAAGCTTGGTGGCCGCCGTTAATGGCGGCCGGCCACTGAAGCGGTAAACAGGGAAGACGACGGGGGAAACTACAGTTTAGTACCCCGAAGTTTCCCTGATTTGCATATTTAATATTTCGGTTTTAAAATCTATAAAATTTAGATTTTTTTATGGACATTTCAAAAATCAGATTTCTATTTATATAATTACAAAAATTGTATTTTCTTTTTATATTATTTTCAGAAAATTGTTTTTAATTTCCAAAAATTCTAAAAATGGTTATTTTAAATTCCAAAAAATTGTTTTTAATTCAAAATTAAATCTAAATTATTTATTTAATTAATTTTAGTTAATAATTAATTAATTAATTAGTTAATTATTTTAAATATTAATTGATTAATTAATTTAATTATTTATTAATTGATTTTAATTAATTATTTAATTAGATTTAATTATTTAAAACTGATTTAAAAATTCCGAAAAACAGTATCGAGCTTTAAAATATTATTTTAAATTATTTTGAAGGCTCGATAATTATTATAAAATTATTTTGAAGTCAGATTCGGGTGTTCAAACCCTATTATTTAATTATAAAATGATTCGGAATCCAATTTTAATTCCGAAAATTGTTCAAAAATTCGTAATAAATACCTGAAAAATCATTTTGACCCCGAATCTTCTTTGAAAAATTATTTTGATCGAATACCTTACGTGTTATGTGCTACGTGTTCACTGAATGATGCGTTATATGCCTATGTGGTTATGGTTTGACTGTTTTAGTCATAATTTTTAATCCGTAAATCGGATTTGGGTGAAACGAAGGGTAGTAAAAAGCTTTTGACGTCTATGTGACGATTAGAATAATATAAGTATGAATAATTGATAGATACTTGTGATGCCTAGCAGAGTCAGCGAGGCATATAAAAGGAAACCAATGATCTATAAATAAAATCAAATCATAGAAAGAGAAGAAAAGTGATTGATAAATAGAAGCAAGGCATAGAAAGAGAAGAAAAGTGGTTGATGAGTAAAACTGTTAGATGGATACAAGTAAAGTGGAAATCTTCGATGATAATGCAAGTACTTTTGAACTTCTCTTCAAGATATATTGCAAATACTTTCGAACTGTTTTCATAATATATCGCTATAATTCAAAATAATTCATGTTTTATAGTGCAAGTGCTTTAAATTATTTAACCTTGAACCCTGATTCCTGTTGATCTTGAGCCATAAGCCTTATTCTTCATAAACCATTGATTGTTGAATTCCCAGATATGAGCCATACACATACGATACTACTCCACAAATACATATCTACCACATACTGATTCTGATATTGAATTTCTTAACATACCAACTCTTATCCACTGTTTAACAGAAGACCAATTCTTGGAACCCTTGAACCCTTGGTCTTCTACTTTCTGATTCTTTCCTTGATTGAAAGCCAATCTTTTTGAATTCCTTGTTATACCGACATAGTATTGTGAATAACCCTATGCTTCAAGATAAATGTTGTTTATGATTCAGCTTATTGATTATATTGGTTATCATTTTGAATTGTATTAGAATTGGATGGTTTTATAAATGTGGACTAGATTCGTGGTCGGACCAGATTCGTGGTCATAATAGGCCAATGCGTGCCTTGGATCCAGTATATAGAGCAAAGCTGGGAGCCTTGCTCGGGGTTAGTGCGTGACTGATCAGCAGCCTAACCTTGGTTTTAAAATGAAAATTGAATATCCAATTCTCATCATTGCTTATTCAGAAACTTGATTCTTCTGAATCATTCCAATTGGTGATTGTTTAACCTCAATTGCTGCTATTATTACTTGTTGAGCTAGTAAGCTCAATCTTGCAAAATTTTTATGTTTTTAATAGTGGGAAAGGAAATTATTGGTAACGAGGATTCCTTGTTCAGTGTGCGAGCGAGGATTTCCGGTTAAGTTTGATCGAGCTAGCAGGAGCTTTATATTATCGATGAGTTGTGTAAGATTGTAAATACGATATCTTTAGTAATTGTAAGTTGAATTATTTGGGATTTGGTACGATGTACTAAAAGTTAAGATTATGGCTTGTTTTCATAATTTAACCTGTTGCGATCCGTGGTTGTGTACAGAAGCATCAATGCATATAATACTTTATATACAAGTTTAAATATTATGGTGTGTGTTGTGAGCCCCAAACTTCTGACCCGGGTTTGGAGGGCGTCACAAGTTGGTATCAGAGCTACAGGTTATAAGTCACTGAAACAAGCCTAGATTGTCGGTAATGGATCAAGGGTTAGGATTAAGATTAGAAAATAGAAAGATGGAACGTCGAAAGGTTGAGTGGGATCAAATAGTAGGTTTTAGTGGGATTCGTGATGAAATTCGACATCCTTATCTAGCGACGCGATTTTCAGATGGCGATGATGGAAGATTCTTTTATCCCTGAATCATCTGATCATTCAGAGCCTTCATTCGGAAGACTATCATCTGATTCACGCATTGCTCGTCCACCGGTATCCGCCATGTCACCTCCTATTACGACGGTTGTACCTTTTCATATTATTATCTCATCCCCTGATGCGAGACTATCTATTCGAGAATTTCCTCCACACGCTGATTCTAGTTCTACCAGATATTCAGTCGTGTGTGCATCTTTTCTATCTACTCTACATTCTGTTCTATAACATCCGTTCAAAACTCGTCTTATGAAGTGACAACACCTAGAAGGATGGATTCGAAAGCTATAACATATGGTGAGTATACAAGGCATTAAGAAATATTAGAAGAACCTAGAGTGAAGATATGCTATCTTCCAAACTGGTGAAGATACTGCAGAACTCAAAGATGCTAAAAGGAGAATGATTGATGAACTCAGATATACTGAGAGATGTGTGTTAAAGAACTATCTCCGAACAACTCCTGACATTGATGAGATCAGAAAGTGAAGCCAAGTCAAGATCTACAACTGCTCAAATTCTGATGTGTATACAGACTGAAGTTGTTATCAAAAGTTAAAGTTGGTAAAGGTTTAAGGACTGTAAGTTATAGTTATCTAGTCAAATTCTCATGCATTTGTACTTAATGTTTTTGACATCATCAAATATCTGTTAAACTTGTATATTATGCTAATTTACAAGTTGGGGGAGATTGTTAGATATATTTGATAATGTCATGTCTAATATGATTTGTGTTTAGTTTTCAGATCTTACTTAAACAGGACAAATCAGTACTTAACTGAAATCAACACTTATACTGAAGTCAGAACTTAAGTTATCAGTACTTAAGGTTCAGGAGATATTTATCAGGAGATAATATCAGGACTTAAAGGAAACTTTCCGATAAGGAAGGCGGCTGATTGAAAGGAAAGAAGATCAAGACAAACGTAAGAAGAGATATGCATGAAGAAGGAATTCTGTGAAGAATGGAATACTTGGAAGAAAAGATAACTAATTGATATATTTTAGGAAGCAGAATTATATTCCATATCAATTTGTGATTATCTTGTAACTGTGTAGTATATAAACACAGAAATAGGGTTTACACTATATGTGTTATCATTATCGAGAATATTATTTATTGGAACTCTAGCAGCTATCGTGATATTTGTTCATCACTGAGAGAGGACAGTTCCACATTGTAACAGAGTTTAATAAAGTTTGTTTTTTGTTACTTGTGTTCTTTGAATTGGATTTGATTGTGCTATACACTGTATTCAACCCCCTTCTACAGTGTGTGTGACCTAACATGCCAGGTGTCAAATATCGGCTCAGCTTCAGAAATTAGCCGTTGTAATTAGTGGAGAGAATATATATACGAGAGATAAAAGATTTTACAATCTTTTACCTACTTTCTTACTCTTTTCTAATATCTCTTATTTTCTCTCACTCTCTATTATTCTCTGAAGCTATTTTCTCACACGCATTTTATCAAACACTCTATAAACACACAACTATTCACTTAATTTTCACAGAAATGGCACCAAAGGATCTTATCTATGATGGTGCCAAGTTTGTCCCCAACAACTATCTGGCTATTCTCAACAAGGACGAGGCTCCTTCAGAAATTCACTTCATTCAAGATTTTCTCGCTCGAAGTGAAATTGGGCATGCTCTGACCCAACCACAAACTCTCTCAGGCAAGCAAATTGTGGAGTTTTGGAGGACTGGATTCTATGATAATGGTGGTGAAAGTGGGTCCCCAAGCATCATTTTTACAACAGGGGAAGATGAGCACTTGGTAACCTTGTCCACTGTTCGACAAGCATTGCATCTGCCAGAAAACTGTACATACAATTCACAAGTTGGGGAGTCAGTTCTTCAAAACATGATGGCAAATCTTGGCTATTAGAAGTCCTTGTCCAAGCTGGGACAACTGAAGAGGCCCTACATCAGGAGGGAGTGGAGCTTCTTTTTCGATTGTATTAGCAAAGCCTTTGCGAATAAATGCTCAAATTTTGATGCTATTTGTAACATTCGGGATATCGTGTGTAATTATTTTTATTAATAAATAATTCTTATATGATTATTATGGGATTTTTGGTGAATTATCTGATGATTGGTGTGAATATGTGAATGCTTATATGCGATACAGTTTAAGTTTGTTAATTTTATTATGACAAGAATAAAATATAGATAATTATGGTATTTGTAACATCCGGGATATCGTGTGTAATTATTTTTATTAATAAGTAATTTTTATATTGATTTATGTATTTATAAATTATTTTCTAAATATTTACAAAATTATTTTATAAAGCCGGGAATCGTCCGACTTCAAACGTTTTTACGTTTTTACAACCCGAAACTCTTCCAAAAACTCCTTCCTAACCTAATCTGGTAATTCCGGACATTTTTACATTATTTTCGTATAAAGTGTTTTATAAGAAGCCCGGTTTGGACAATTATCCAGTATGGGTACTAAATTGGATCATTTTTGCAGTTACTTAGCGGCTAAGTAACTAATTTATCGATCCAATACTCATTTATGCAGTTACATAGTGGCTAAGCAACTAATTTAACGATCCAAGACGATCCAAAACGAGCCAATATTCCAAAAATTTATATAGCCCTTTTATTATTTCATTTTATTCGTATAATCACAATCAGTCAGTAAAACCCCATAAAATACAGAGAAAATGTCAAATTAAAACCGCGTTCTTGAAAATCAAACATATGAACGAAGGCGTTATCGAACTCCGATTCGGGCGTGTAATATATCAAAACGAAGCTCTCGAAATCTTCTTTCTGAATCAACCATTTGTTTTTGCCCAGAAATCAAGGTATTTTTCTGATTTAATCATTTAAATTGGAATTAATTATGGATTAAAATATGAATTTTTATTCTTGATGTTTTTCATATGATTTGATGGCATAATCGTGTAGATTATTTCTTCCTGGTCATTTTGGTATATTATATGATTAATTTGGAGTTCAATAACATATAGAAAATTGAGTTTGATCTTCGAATTTGTGAATTAGGGTTCTTGTTCAAGAACATAGTCAATTGAAATTTGGGGGTTTTATTTTTATTGCATCTGGGAATGAATGAGTAGTACCAATGAATAGATCGTTTGAAAATGAGTCGATTGGTGTGTACAAGTTGATTCGAGGATGCCTGGAAGCTGTTCGCCGGAAAAAGCCGAGAAACGGCAGTGTAAACTTCAGCGTCTCTTTCCGGTTAATCGCCGAAGTTTTGAATGATTTGAAGTAGGGGTTGTGTTTCTGGGAGTTTGTACGTCAATCGCTGTGATTTTGGTATCGATCGGGGCACTTTGCAAGGTGGCCGAAAAAGCTTGGTGGCCGCCGTTAATGGCGGCCACGGCGGCCGGCCACCGGAGCGGTAAACAGGGAAGACGACGGGGGAAACTATAGTTTAGTACCCCGAAGTTTCCCTCATTTGTATATTTAATATTTCGGTTTTAAAATCTATAAAATTATTATTTTTTTTATAAAAATTCCAAAAATCAGATTGCTATTTATATAATTACAAAAATTGTATTTTCTTTTTATATTATTTTCAGAAAATTGTTTTGAATTTCCAAAAATTCTAAAAATGGTTATTTTAAATTTCAAAAAATTATTTTTAATTCAAAATTAAATCTAAGTTATTTATTTAATTAATTTGAGTTAATAATTAATTAATTAATTAGTCAATTAATTTAAATATTAATTGATTAATTAGTTTAATTATTTATTAATTGATTTTAATTAATTATTTAATTAGATTTAATTATTTAAAATTGATTTAAAAATTCCGAAAAATAGTATCGAGCTTTAAAATATAATTTTAAATTATTTTGAAGGCTCGATAATTATTATAAAATTACTTTAAAGTCTGATTCGGGTGTTCAAACCCTATTATTTAATTATAAAATAATTCGGAATCCAATTTTAATTCTGAAAAATGTTCAAAAATTCGTAATAAATACCTGGAAATCATTTTGTCCCCGAATCTTCTTTGAAAAATTATTTTGATCGAGTACCTTACGTGTCATGTGCTACGTGTTCATTGAATGATGCGTTATATACCTATGTGGTTATGGTTTGACTGTTTTAGTCATAACTTTTAATCCGTAAATCGGATTTGGGTGAAACGAAGGGTAGTAAAAAGCTTTTGACGTCTATGTGACGATTAAAATAATATGAGTATGAATAATTGATAGATACTTGTGATGCCTAACAGAGTCAGCGAGGCATAGAAAAGGAAACCAGTGATCTATAACTAGAATCAAATCATAGAAAGAGAAGAAAAGTGATTGATAAATAGAAGCAAGGCATAGAAAGAGAAGAAAAGTGGTTGATGAGTAAAACTGTTAGATGAGTACAAGTAAAGTGGAAATCGTCGATAATAATGCAAGTAATTCTGAACTTCTCTTCAAGATATATTGCAAATATTTTCGAACTGTTTTCATAATATGTCGCTATAATTCAAAATAATTCATGTTTTATATTGCAAGTGCTTTAAACTATTTAACCTTGAACCCTGATTCCTTTTGATCTTGAGCCATAAGCCTTATTCTTCATAAACCATTGATTGTTGAATTCCCAGATATGAGCCATACACATACGATACTACTCCACAAATACATATCTACCATATACTGATTCTGATATTTAATTTCTTAACATACCAACCCTTATCCCTTGTTTAACAGAAGACCAATTCTTAGAATCCTTGAACCCTTGGTCTTCTACTTTCTGATTCTTTCCTTGATTGAAAGGCAATCTTTTTGAATTCCTTGTTATACCGACATAGTATTGTGAATAACCCTATGCTTCAAGATAAATGTTGTTTATGATTCAGCTTATTGATTATATTGGTTATCATTTTGAATTGTTTTAGAATTGGATGGTTTTATAAATGTGGACCAGATTCATGGTCGGACCAGATTCGTGGTCATAATAGGCCAATGCGTGCCTTGGATCCAGTATATAGAGCAAAGCTGGGAGCCTTGCTCGGGGTTAGTGCGTGACTGATCAGCAGCTTAACCTTGGTTTTTAAAATGAAAATTGAATATCCAATTGTAATCATTGCTTATTCAGAAACTTGATTCTTCTGAATTATTCCAATTGGTGATTGTTTAACCTCAATTGCTGCTATTATTACTTGCTGAGCTAGTAAGCTCATTCTTGCAAAATTTTTATGTTTTTAATAGTGGGAAAGGAAATTGTTGGTAACGAGGATTCCTTGTCCAGTGTGCAAGCTAGGATTTCCGGTTAAGTTGGATCGAGCTAGCTGGAGCTTATATTATCGATGAGTTGTGTAAGATTGTAAATACGATATCCTTAGCCATCGTAAGTTGAATTAGTTGGGATTTTGTATGATGTAATAAAAGTTAAGATTATGGCTTGTTTTCATACTTTAACCTGTTGCAATTCGTGGTTGTGTACAGAAGCGACAATGCATATAATACTTTATATACAAGTTTAAATATTATGGTGTGTGTTGTGAGCCCCAAACTTCTAACCCGGGTTTGGAAGGCGTCACAAGTTGGTATCAGAGCTACAGGTTATAAGTCACTGAAACAAGCCTAGATTGTCGGGAATAGATAGAGGGTTAGGATTAAGATTAGAAAATAGAAAGATGGAACGTCGAAAGGTTGGGTGCGATCAAATAGTAGGTTTTAGTGGGATTTATGATGAAATTCGACATCCTTATCTAGCGACGCGATTTTCAGATGGCGGTGATGGAAGATTCTTTTATCCCTGAATCGTCTTATCATTCAGAGCCTTCATTCGGAAGACTATCATCTGATTCTCGCCTTGCTCGTCCACCGGTATCCGGCATGTCACCTCCTGTTGTGACGATTATACCTTTTAACATTATTACATCATCCCCTGATGCGAGACTATCTATTCGAGAATTTCCCCCACACGCTTATTCTAGTTCTACCAGATATTCAGTCGTGTGTGCATCTTTTCTATCTACTCTACATTCTGTTCTATAACATCCGTTCAAAACTCGTCTTATGAAGTGACAACACCTAGAAGGATGGATTCGAAAGCTATAACATATGGTGAGTATACAAGGCATTAAGAAATGTTAGAAGAACCTAGAGTGAAGATACGTGTGCTTCGGAAGATAGCCGCTATTAGGTTATAGGGAGCTACTAATGAGTATGTCACCCACGATTATCTTGTGGAGTGAGCTAGATGAATCTTTAAAGAAATTTGAGAGGATTGGAAATCGAGAGTTTTCCTGAAATTATATGATAATGATATGATCAAACATGATACGTATAGAAGTAATGTGATATAAATCAACCTTGTGTTATAAAATAAATCTGATGATTACCAGATAGATTTGTTATACTTAGTAACCGTAAAAGATGAGGATGGGAATGTTACCAGTATGGAAAACTAGAAGTGAAGTTACGAATAAGATAGTATGCAACTGTAACTGGAGTTTTGTTGACCAATGAAGGCAAAATGGACCCAATAAGGGGTAGAAGATATATGGAAAGGAATGGGCTCTTATCTGATTATTTTCCTAATTAGATTCCTTGGGATAGTTGAGGAGAACGACAATCAACTCATATAGTAATGACGACCATGTGTATTATTTTCAAAATTTTTAACCAGTTTACCAAAGAGATTTTCTTCACAAAAATTTTCTAAAATTCCTTGGAACAAAATAAGTTTTGAAAACTTGGTTGTCCAAATACTACTTGAGTTTCTTGTTTGATTCAGATAATCCAGACGAATACTTGTTTTAAAAATTAGTATGGTTCGTTTAGAAGGACAAGTGGACCCGCTATTACGGAGAAACTGTTTATCCAATTGCTGAGACGATTAGAGCACGAGGAATATGTCGATTCACGAGAAGCTGAGTACGAGCAAAGAAGATTAAGGAAATCTCTAGACCTTCTAAAGGAAGCATGTTACTAGCAAAATAGGCGACAAGTTGAACGATTAGCAGCATAAGTGAAATTTGAAGTTATGAACCTCGTACGATTGCAAATAAATTTGTATAAGAACGTGTAAGCATGATGCTAAAGATACAAAATCTAATAAATGGCAAAATTATTTTAACAATCGATTCAAGAAAGCATTTCAGAGAACTTTCTAAAATTAATACACGACTCGGCATGGGATCTATTGATCTGACAAGCGTTGAAGCTGTAAACAGATAAAATGCGAATGGCGACCAATGATATCATTCTTTCTTATCATTCTTATAAATCTCGATTAAAGTATAAACTTCTTTCATAATCAGCTTTATAAGGTGAGTTTTGAATCCCTTTCAAATCATTCTTTCTTCAAAACATTGTTTCTTAATTGGGACAAGCATTGTTATGGTGTGACGATCTGTCGAAATGATAAAAAGTCTGGTGGGACGCCACCTAATCATGTGTTGTGTGCCATATGGTATGAAAGACTGGCCATCTTGAGTACTAATATGGTTGTCTCATTCCTATTCAAATCATTATTCATTCTTTCTTCTTAAAACCTGATTTGTTGATTCATGAATTTTCCAATTGTTTCCTTGTACTCTTATCCTTTACAAAAAGTTTTCAATCGGAATCATTTACACAAATTCCTTCTTGTGTATGGTCTACTCTTTGAATGTTTTAAAAAGGAAGCGAAATGAACCCGTGTAGCAGACGGAGTTACGTAACAAGTGTGGACAATTGCAAGCCGATGAATGGTGGACATTTACGTGCAGAGAAGAATCATTATACCGATAACGGGACAGTTGTGAGAGCATCAAATCAAAGGTGGAAAATCTATATACATGATACGTTTCGAGTCTGAGATTTTGGCATGAATTGGAGTAATTAGCAAACTGTATGAGGTAAATTAACTAGAGAAACACGAAAGTAAAGCTCCATGTATCAGATGAGGCAAATGATCGATTGGACAGTGAAGGCGAATGAAGAAACTCTTAACAATAACCAGATAATCAAGTAATACATTGTGAAAATGAAGCATACCTTAATCATGTGGGAGATATTTATCATGAAGATTCAAGATCAAAGAAATGCTAGATACGGATAAACTTTAAGTGTGTGCATCAAGGGATGGTTGGGCTTTCCCACTCAAGAAAATGAGTTGTGGTAAAATTTACGCTTGTAGCAGGGTCAGCAAAGAAGGTTCAATATGGAAAGACATAAGGGGAGATGAAGGTATGGTCGGTTGACTACAATAATTTTTAAGATGTGAAGCACTAAAACCAAATGAACTCATTCACAAGATTTTTAGAGTGTTGGTTGAGACCAGGTGTTGGTCATCAGAGGTTGAACAAGTTAATTAATAAGAACAAGTGTGTATTGCCAAGAATGGACGAATTGTTAAGTAAAGAGCTTTACTTAAAACATGAACTAGAAGAATTCTAGAATAATTTTTAATTATACTCAGTATTGATATTCTGTTATAATTAGAAGATATGAGAAAGGACATGGTATCATCAGAATCGTTCGCTATAATCCTAGGCTGAACTAAAATATGGATTGTGCTGATTAACATTACATGAGATGGTGAAATGGTGAGTTTAGAAAATGGTAGTGGATTGGTACACGTGAGGATTGATTGTTGGTTGTTTAATTGATTGTTGGTGTCGGCTTGAGTCCGACTGGTAGTCAATAATATAAAGGAGATGCTGCCCAAATTTTCAGAGATTACCCTGCTTTTAAAGATAGAAAGTAAACTTTCGTATGTTATTGATATTCCTATGATACTCCAAATAATTGTGATCTTAGTTCTCGAGGGAGGTTGTTACATCCAATCCGACTATATGTAATTGGTTTTTGATTTCATTTAGCTAGTCATCACTTGGTACAATTGATCAATTATGTAAGTTAATTGGTTAATTTTATCAATTAATGGTCAGTTAGATGGAAATCGATTCCAAGTAGATTAAGTCAAATTTTGATGTGACTTTCAAATTCGAAATCAAAATAAGGAGGAATTGGGGAGAAGTAAGGATGCTGGCAGAATTCAGAAATTGTCGCAAATGTATGAGTTTTTGCGCGGGTGAATACGCCTGTCATAATGAACAAGATAAATAAAAAGTCATTTGTATGGACAAGTGAGGAGCATGTTTTCAGGAGCTAAAGATTTAAGATGAAACAACGAGAAGAAAGGAAGAAGGGAGATGGAATAAAGCAGAAATTAATAACTACACCGGTATGGATTTCAGTAGATAGTCAGGGAGATGTTATCATCTGCAACAAAGTTTTATCAAAGGACATCTTGTTTCTGATAATCATACAATAATGATTTGTCAAGTATTTCTGTTTTGGGATAAAGTGTGAGATACAATTTTAATTCAGTTTCCGATTGATTTTGATACTTAGGTTGTTTTTAATATCGAAAGTGGTATTAATACAGATGATTGATGTTTACTTCAGAATGGGATGTTGTGAGCATCAAAGTTCGTATTAATATCTAATTTGATATGACAACAAAATGAGTATTAATGTCAAGAGTTTGGTTTTGGATAAGCTATGAGAATGAAGAACGGAAATGGAAAGGGAAGTGGAATCAAAAAGTGTGATAAAGAAATTTCATAAGATTTCAGGAAAAGTAAACGTAGTAATAGATGCATTAATCAGAAAGGAAAGACCGAACATGTTGACAGTGTCAGAAGAATTATACAAGGAATTTCAAAAGTTGAAAATTGGAAGCCAGAGTTTGCAAACCTAACGATGCAAAGATGTATAGTATGACTTTTCAGCCAGAATTGCTAGAAAAGGTAAAGAAATGCCAAGGGAAAATAATAGATTAAGATATTAACCGTTAAAAGATATATATATATACTCAAAAAGATGATCAAGGCATTCCCAGATTTTATTTCAGAATTTGAGATTCCACTAGTGACGGAATTGAAGGATGGAACTTTACAAAAAGCTTACAACTCAAGACATTCGGTCCATCCATGAAGTTCCAATATAGAGATTTAGAGGAAAATTATTGGTGGCCAGATATAAAGAAAGAAATAGTGGGATAGATTAGCAAATGTTACACGTATCAAGGAGTTAAGGTGAGACATCAAAGACTAGATGAGTATATTTCTCCAAGAAACGTTATGGTGATGTCACATGAGAACCAAAGGTGAGGAAAGCGTTAAATGCATTATTATTGATAGGGTGTTTAAACCTGATCATTCTCATTTAGTAATAAACAGTTTATCCCTTAAGTGGGTTAGTCGCTGCTTGAAGAAATGGCGATATGTCATCAGATCCAGAAACTAATTGTAGATAATCAATATGGGGTGATTTAAAATTTGACGAGAGTATTCAGAATACGATAAATTATGTCGAACAAGAATGGTATGTACTACTCCTAGATGAACGGATATTAAGTAAAGCGAAACTAAAAAGATAGGAATCTGGTTGAACAATGATAACTCAAGAGATTCAAGCTACTCCGAAGGTATGATACGAGACATAGATGTCAAAGAAAATTTTCTGATAGTATGGCATAAGGAAAGAATAAACGTTATATGTGATTAGACGTCAAGGAAAGCATTGCGATCAGTTTCGTATGAGAACTCCTTAGAATCAAAATAAATAATGATATGGGTTAAAAATATGCCGGTGATGCCTCCAGGTTAGTGTACTTTCTTTAAAATGGTAAGAGATCTTCGCTCGATAAACATCCTCGATTGTGATTCAAGGAAAATAAAATATGGTGATAAGTTTGTGGGTCAGTCATATTCAGTCGAGATTTTCTCGTTAATTCTTAACCCTGGAGTAATATCGAGAACGTTAGAAATCGAATACGCCATGGTTCAGTATATCATTTGCAGATGGACGAGAAGATTAAAAGAACGATTAAAGAGCCTGGAATGCGATTGGAAGCGATTATGAACTAAGTTAACAGAAAAGAGAAACATGTGGGAATAGGGTTCAATAACCAGTAGCTATTACAAACATTCATGAGCACGAATTACTAGAATTACGAAGAAAGGATAATTAATAAGAATTACGCTAGTCCTTTTGAGACAGTAAAATAGTCAGGATAAGTGTAAGTAAGTTGGCTTCACCGCCACACTTTTAGCAGATTCATAAGGTATTTATACGTGTACACTCAGGAAGAATAATTTAGCTCCATTATATATAAAATGGAGACTTGGGTTGGATTATATGAGCATCAGATGGATTATGATGCCAATAAGAGGCTGTAAAGTAGTGAGTAATGCTGCGAATAAAATTTTATGAAAAGTTGTAGGGTTGAAAGATCAACCTAAGAAAACGGAAGTGAGATACTTGAATATATCATTATGTGATCCTTAATATGATTCTGGGGACAGAATCCTTTTAAGGGGGGAACGATGTAACATCCGAGATATCGCGTGTAATTATTTTTATTAATAAGTAATTCTTATATGATTATTATGTGATTTTTGGTGAATTATCTGATGATTGGTGTGAATATGTGAATGCTTACATGTGATACAGTATAAGTTTGTTAATTTTATTATGACTAGAATAAAATATAGATAATTATGGTATTTTTCTGGTAATTTTTGGGCTGTTAAAGGATTTTATATTGATTCATGAATTTATTAATTATTTTCTGAATAATTACAAAATTATTTTATAAAGTCGGGAATTGTCCGACTTCAACCGTTTTTACGTTTTTGCAACCCGAAACTCTTCCGAAAACTCCTTCCTAACCTAATCTGGTAATTCCAGATATTTTCCGTGTTTTGACTTTTTCAATCCGGATTACCGTTTGACCCGTGCGCGGCCCGGCGCAAGATTTTCGATACGATAATCATTTCAGTGAATCAACAAAACCCGTATTTTCGAAAGACGAGATATTCTTACATTATTTTCATATAAAGTGCTTCATAAGAAGTCCGGTTTGGATAATTATCCAGTACGGGTACTAAATTGGATAGTTTTTGCAGTTACTTAGCGGCTAAGTAACTAATTTATCGATCCAATACTCGTTTATGCAGTTACTTAGTGGCTAAGCAACTAATTTAACGATCCAAGATGATCCAAAATGAGCCAATATTCCAAACATATATATAGCCCTTTTATTATTTCATTTTATTCGTATAATCACAATCAGTCAGTAAACCCCGTAAAATATAGAGAAAATGTAAAATTAAAACCACATTCTTGAAAATCAAACGTACGAACGAAGGCGTTATCGAACTCCGATTCAGGCGTGTAATATATCAAAATGAAGCTCTCGAAATCTTCTTTCTGAATCAACCATTTGTTTTTGTCCAGAAATCAAGGTATTTTTCTGATTTAATCATTTAAATTCGAATTAATTATGAATTAAAATATGAATTTTTGTTCTTGATATTTTTGATATGATTTGATGGCATAATCGTGTAGATTATTTCTTCCTGGTCATTTTGGTATATTATATGATTAATTTGGAGTTCAATAACATATAGAAAATTGAGTTTGATTTTAGAATTTGTGAATTAGGGTTCTTGTTCAAGAACATAGTCCATTGAAATTTGGGGGTTTTATTTCTATTGATTCTGGGAATAAATGAGTAGTACCAATGAATAGATTGTTTAAAAATGAGTCGATTGGTGTGTACAAGTTGATTCGAGGATGCCTGGAAGCTGTTCGCCGGAAAAAGCTGAGAAACGGCGGCGTAAACTTCGGCGTCTTTTTCCAGTTAATCGCCGGAGTCTGTACGTCAATCCCTGTGATTTTGGTATTATTCGGGGCACTTTGCAAGGTGGCCGGAGAATCTTGGTGGCCGCCGTTAATGGCGGCCGGCCACCGGAGCGGTAAACAGGGAAGACGACAGGGAAAACTACAGTTTAGTACCCCGAAGTTTCCCTGATTTGCATATTTAATATTTCGGTTTTAAAATCTATAAAATTTAGATTTTTGTTTATAAAAATTCCAAAAATCAGATTGCTATTTATATAATTACAAAAATTGTATTTTCTTTTTATATTATTTTCAGAAAATTCTTTTTAATTTCCAAAAAATTCAAAAATGGTTATTTTAAATTCCAAAAATTATTTTTAATTCAAAATTAAATATAAATTATTTATTTAATTTATTTTAGTTAATAATTAATTAATTAGTCAAATAATTTAAATATTAATTGATTAATTAGTTTAGTTATTTTTAATTGATTTTAATTGATTATTTAATTAGATTTAATTATTTAAAATTAATTTAAAAATTCCGAAAAATAGTATCGAGCTTTAAAATATTATTTTAAATTATTTTCAAGACTCAATAATTATTATAAAATTATTTTAAAGTCAGATTCGGGTGTTCAAACCCTATTATTTAATTATAAAATGATTCGGAGTCCAATTTTAATTCTGAAAAATGTTCAAAAATTCGTAATAAATACCTGGAAAATTCTTTTGACCCCGAATCTTCTTTGAAAAATTATTTTGATCGAATACCTTACGTGTTATGTGCTACGTGTTCACTGATTGATGCGTTATATGCCTATGTGGTTATGGTTTGACTATTTTAGTCATAACTTTTTATCCGTAAATCGGATTTGGGTGAAACAAAGGGTAGATAAAAGCTTATGACGTCTATGTTGTTAGTGTTTGTTCCCTAGAGACAACAATTGTGGCGCCCTCCAAACCTGGGTCAGAAGTTTGGGGTCCACACACACACACCTTATTTATAACCTGCTTATAACAATGATAGAGAAAATAAGAATAATATGCAGTGCCCCTACTTACCAACTACCACAGATCATAATAGGTTAAAGTATGCACAGAAGCCAACACACTTACTTATATTACAAACATTCGAATCCCAACTATTTCAACTCAGAATTGAGTATTAAACATTATTACAAACTTTTACAAACTTAAATTATTCCAAAAGAAGCCTACTAGCTCAACTCGATCAACCTAAACCCCTAGCTCTCACACTGGACTGGGGATCCTCGGTACCAACCGGTTAAATAACATCGCACAAATGAGCTAACTAGCTCAGCAAGTCACAATGACAAAACTGAGAATAATGATCATCAGGTGAATATGGTTATGATATCAAGTGAACAATGGATTATTATTTAGAATTGGATATTATATTTTCATTTTAAAAACCAAGGTTAGGCTGCTGATCAGTCACGCACTAACCCCGGGCAAAGCACACAGCACTGCTCTAACTACTGGATCCAAGGCACACATTGGCCTAACTTGGCCATTATATGGTCTGACCACGAATCTGGCCCACAATTTTATAAAAAACAATCCAATTCTAACATAATAACAGAATAAACAATATAAAGCAATAAACAGAATCGTTAAGAACAATGGATACTCATTAATGAAATGGCTTTAATCTTCGTAAGGTGGGCATTTTCAAAGCTTGGTTGTTAGGTAATGAAAGAATTGGATAACAAAGGAATCAATGTTTCAGGGTTTCAAAAACTTGGTCTTTCAAAGCATAAGATACAATGGTTTGAATGTGTAAGCAATCTGGTTCAGTGCTTGATATTTAGTTTGTATGTATTTGTGGAGTAGTATCGTAAATTTGTGGTTCGTATCTGGATGTACAACAATCAATGGTTTAGAAATAATAAGGTTTACGGTTCAAGATCAATAACTGGAATCAGGGTTTGGGTTCAGTGCATCAAAGCACTTGCAATATAAAACAGTACTATCAATCCACTATAATATATCTCGAGAAAGTTCAGAACACTTGCCTGGTACTAGCTTACTATACTGCACTCGCCTTCAATCACCACTGTCTTACTCCTCGACTACCTGTTTTCCTTTTCTACGCCTCGCCACTTCTGCTCACATATCATAAACATCTATCAATATTCAACTCATACGATTCTATTTGAAACATACTTCTATCTACCCCTCGTTTCACCCAAATCTGATTAACGGATTGAAAATTACGTAATAAACAAGTAAACATCGAATATATAGACCGACAGTTAACAAAAAAGTCACATATAGCACATAACACGTCACATAATCAATGATATAACATTTATAAAGAAGTCTCGGGTCATAAACAAGCTTTCGGGTATTTAAAATGATTTTTAAAATATTTTTCGGAATTAAAAAGGGTCATTGTATCAATTTCGGTGTAATAAACAGGGTTCGGCTGGCTAATTCTGGCTTCGAAACAATTTTATAATAATTATCGAGCCTTGAAAACAATTTAAAATAATATTTTAAAGCTTGAAACTATTTTTCAGAATTTTTAAATCATTTTTAAGTAATTAAATCTAATTAAATAATTAATTAAAATCAATTAATAATTAATTAAATCAATTAATCAATTAATTTTTAAATTAATTGACCAATTAATCAATTAAAAATTAACTGAAATTAATTAACTAATTAGTTCAGATTTATTTTTGAATTAAAAATAATTTTTGGAATTAAAATAATAATTTTTGCAGAAATTAAAAATGAAATTTTTATAATAAAAATAAATAGGAAATATGATTTTTGAATATTTTTAAAACATGAATCCTATTTTTGAAAAGTCTGGAAAGTTCAGGGACTGAACTTCACCATCTTCAAAAGTACAGGGACTAAACTGCAATTTTGTAGTCCAGTCGCCGGAAAACGTCGGGGGTGGCTGGAGAACTCGCCTCCGGCATCCTCCCCCCACCATCACCTCCAAATTTAATCTACACAACACTAGGAACTTATTCATGCAATCAAAATTGACAGATAACCCCACACTTGGCCGAAAATTGGCCAACAACATCGTCGGTTTCCGGCGAACTTCGAAAAGTTTCAAAACACAACTCCCTTCGATTCAGACATCCTCTGTTAACGAGCTATATACCAATCGATTGCAAATTTCATAAGGAACATAATCTACTATAAATCAACAACTAATAACCCCTAAATCAAAAAGCCCCAAATTTCAATTGAAAACATTCATACGGGTTATAAACCCTAATTTCAAAATTCGAGAATTAAACCCACTTTTGAGCATGTTATTGGACTCCAAATCAGACGTATGACATATGAAAATCATCAGGAAAATAAGCACTACAACATGCAATCATCAAATCATACAAACAATCATCCGAACAGAAATTCATATTTTTAATAAAAATAATTTGAAAATAAATAAAAATATAAAAAAATAACCTTAGTTTTTGCAGTAAAACGAAGCTCAGAATCTGATAGTACTCCTCAAATCCTTCGTTTTGGTTACTCAAGCTTTGAAAACAGAGATCAATAACACCTTCGTTTTGCTGTTTGATTCTTAGAAAGGTTTATGAGTTTAGGGTTTTCCTCTGGAAAATTATATATTTAGCTGACTGCAAATGGTTTTGATACGAAATAAAATACGGTAAAAGGCTATTTATATTTACGGAAAATTAGCATCCCGTTGCATCATTCCTGATATAAAACGGTACGTTTATTTATAAAAAATGATCCAAACGGTATCGGTTTTCGTGATAATTATCCAAATCAGTACAATTTGTACTGCGGTCTTGGTCTCAGCGCCTGGTTACACATATTACGAGGTGATAATTGTGATAGTTTAATAAAAAGCTCCTGTTTATCGAAAATACGAGTTTTATTGATTTACCGAAACGAATATTGTATCGAAAATGTTGCGCCGGGACCCGCGCAGGACAAATCGTACGCCGGATCGAAAAAGTCGAAACATGGAAAATGCTCGGAATATTACAATTCGGTTAGGAAGGAGTTCTCGGAAGAGTTTCGGGTTATTAAAACGTAAAAACGGATGACGTCGGTTGGTTCCCGTTTTTATAAAATAGATTTTAAATACTCGGAAAAAGATTTTATAAAATCCATATGTTTCCTATAAATTCATAAATCAATATAAAAATAATTAGGAAGATATGAAAATTATCTATATTTTATTTTGGACATATAAAAATTAAAATACTCAATTAATAATATTTTTAAACATCCAAACACATTTAACACTTAACAAATAATTCACAGAATAGATACTGAACACATATAATAATTATTTATTAGCAAAAATAATTACACGACATATCCCGGATATTACAACAATATTATGTTTATATTATGAAACATTTGGATTATTAATTCTGATTATATGGATTATTCTTTAGTAATTTATTATATCTTTATTTTCTGCGATAAGATGTTAGATTAATAAATGTCCTTGGAATATGATAAGTAATTTTATATCTCTAAGTACGTGACTTAGAAATGAGATAATGAGAATAGTATCGATATTCCTAAAGATCAATAGTCGAGTATTATTATTAAGGGACAATGATAATGCATTAAGACTAGTGTGAATGTTGACTGATGATCACATCTCATTGATCATAGGTATAGTGATACTAAAGTAAAAAACACAGGCACATGTATTAAATACATGGTGCTGGAAGACCCAATATGAGATTCTACATGTTTATTGTGTCATAAGTAATTCTCACAGTGATAATGATGTATTGGTCCTTAGACTTTAAATCATTATATTTCTATATGAGAATTAATATACTTTGGTTGCATTAAAAGTTACCTTTGACCGGGTGATGATAAAAGTGTATATTGAGTATATTATGAATCATATGAGAAATATGAATGATCTAGAAAGGATTTAACCCTCCTATTTTAGGAGTAATATTATTGGCCTCTTGTTTGAGTTAGACTATGAAATGCATGGCCATGCTCAAATGTAGATTTGATGTTATATTCTACTCATCGATCAAGGAAACCTGGATTAAACTATGAAGAGGATGACACATAACATGCCTCGAGTTTAATCTATAATATATGGTTAAAAGGATTATAGTACATTGTACATTATAAACAAAAGGTTTAATCGATCACCGATTTAATTGTTATTACTTGGGTAATAATGATGTATTACTTGATTCCGCTCATTGTTTATGATTTTAAATTAGATTTAAAATTGTTGACAACGTAATAATAACCTAAAGGGTCGCACAAAGAATGATTGGAGGATTATTTAATTTAAATTCGGATTTAAATTGAATGTAAGTAATTCGAATTATTTGTTATTAATTAAGTGTGACTTAATTAATTAAATAAATAGGAAATTCGAATTTAATAATAAATCCGAAATTAAGTTATTGGATGATTAAGTGAGACTTAATAATACAATAATTAGAATTTTGAATTTAATAATAATAATAACTCTAAAATTAAGTTTAGGGTTGGAGGCCCAATAGCTCTTGCCTATATAATATCTTTTTTGAATAGAAATAGGGTTACACATTTTATTTAATAAAACATAAACTCTAGCAGCTTAAAAAGAGATAGAGAGAGCAAGAAAGGCGGCCTCAAGAACGTGCTAGTACACACACCATCCACTGGGCGATCATTCATGTGGATACCTTCAAGGCGTAGATCGTTCCAGCGACGGGCTACGTGGTGATCATTGTAATAACCCCAATTTTTGGGAAATTTTTGAAACACTTATGAATAGTGTTTTTGCTGAATGAGAAAACTTTTCATGCCACACTATGTAGGGGTTCTGATATGGATATTCTGAGATTTTATTAGTACTTTATATGGTATATAAGTGTATGCAAAGATCGTCAGAATTCAATTACGAACACTTTGATTTTTCCTGGAAATCCACTAGATACGAAAAGAATTGAGTATAAGGTAACAAGATAAGAAGGATTTAAATTAAAGGATTATAAGAGAGGATCATAAAAGGAATATAATATATTGAGAAAGGTTAAGGGAACCTAAGTAATAAGATCCCGGGTATGATCCCTCAAACCATAAACAAAAACGAAAGTTAAGCGAACCGTATAACAGATCAGCGGTCATTAGGCAAACAATTAGGAAGTTAATCAAAGGGATTAGAGTGAGTGATGTCACCCAACCAATGAGAGGAGGACAAAGAGGGAAGGATGACATCACAACATGACATAGGCATGACATGGGAAGTGTTAGGTCCCAATTTGTTTGTAGAAGGGGGGGTTGAATGCAAACAATACCGTTTCGTCGAATAAAATGCGGAATAAAATTGTGAAACAAAATTCAAGTTAAATAAAACTTTTATTAAACTTGAAAGGTGTTACAACTACGGTATCGGTTACAAGGGATTAATCTCAAATCAATTATTACAAATTTAGAATAAATTCGACATGAACTTTTTCTATTTTTGTAATTAAAAGATCAAATGCTAAAAGCGATTTGAGATTAAGTTCTAGGGATTTTAATCCGCTAGATAGATATACAAGAACAAGATAAGTATTTCTAGTTGATTGGATTTAACTTTACAATCTAGAAAATTGATCTTGAAGTTGCAGAATAGATGAAATATTTTTCTGCTGCTTTTTCTTTTGTTCTTGTGGTGTGTTCTGTTTGATTGCTGAATAGTTGGATGATATTCACTTCTGCTTCTTTTGTTTCTTTTTAAGTAAACAGCCGAATGCAAATGAACTGCAATGACAATCCTTTGAACCAGCATGACTTTCGGTATGACAATTGATTGTCATACCGATTGTTACACAAGTACAATTCAGATTGTCTTGCAAAGATTAATAACAGATTTTTAATCTAATAAAAATTCTAACAAGACAATTAAATGAATTAGCATGACTTTCGGTATGACTATTGATTGTCATACCGATTGTCATATTAATACAATCCAGATTGTCTTGCAAAGATTAATAACAGATTTTTAATCTAATAAAAATTCTAACAAGACAATTAAATGAATTAGCATGACTTTCGGTATGACTATTGATTGTCATACCGATATTAATATGACTTTCGGTATGACAATCAATTGTCATACCGATATTAATATGACTTTCGGTATGACAATCAATTGTCATACCGAAAGTCATGCTGGTTCAAAGGATTGTCATTGCAGTTCATTTGCATTCGGCTGTTTACTTAAAAAGAAACAAAAGAAGCAGAAGTGAATATCATCCAACTATTCAGCAATCAAACAGAACACACCACAAGAACAAAAGAAAAAGCAGCAGAAAAATATTTCATCTATTCTGCAACTTCAAGATCAATTTTCTAGATTGTAAAGTTAAATCCAATCAACTAGAAATACTTATCTTGTTCTTGTATATCTATCTAGCGGATTAAAATCCCTAGAACTTAATCTCAAATCGCTTTTAGCATTTGATCTTTTAATTACAAAAATAGAAAAAGTTCATGTCGAATTTATTCTAAATTTGTAATAATTGATTTGAGATTAATCCCTTGTAACCGATACCGTAGTTGTAACACCTTTCAAGTTTAATAAAAGTTTTATTTAACTTGAATTTTGTTTCACAATTTTATTCCGCATTTTATTCGACGAAACGGTATTGTTTGCATTCAACCCCCCCCTTCTACAAACAAATTGGGACCTAACAATTGGTATCAGAGCCTTCTGATTAACGTACAAA
Source organism: Apium graveolens (assembly GCF_009905375.1). NCBI lineage: Eukaryota > Viridiplantae > Streptophyta > Magnoliopsida > Apiales > Apiaceae > Apium > Apium graveolens. Next base: position 177,100,624 of record NC_133649.1, on the reverse strand, counting down.
TCAAGATCCTAGACTTTTGTGTTTCTTTCACTTCTTGAATTTTTATTCACTCAAAAATTCATAATGACTACACAAAAAGTTGGAACCGTTAAAATTCCACTTTTCGATAAAGAAAATTATGTGATGTGGAAGAAGAAGATGCTACTGTTTTTACAGGTTGCTAATCCCAAATATTTGCAAGTGTTGAAGAAGGGTCCAAAAATTCCTATGGTTGTTGAACCAGAGGTAATAGAGAATGATGTGGTGATCACCGAAGCGAGAACTTATGTGAAGGATCCTGAGGACTTCTCTCCTGCTGAAATAGAAGAAGCTTCCCTGGATGCTAGCCTTCAATTAATCTTAGTAGATTCCCTTAATCCCCTAATGAACAGACATGTGATGAATTGTAAAGATTCTAAACATATTTGGGAAACTATTGAGATTATTAATGAAGGCACAGAGGAAGTTAGGGAGAACAAACTAGAAATCCTAACCTCTGAGTATGAATACTTCAAATCTAATCCAGGAGAAGGAATCACTGAAGTGTTTGAGAGGTACAATGCATTGATCAACAACCTGAACATTAATGGTAAATACTATTCCATCAGGGAGGTCAATAAAAAGTTCCTTTTAACACTGCCAACTCATCTCGAACATAGAATCACTGCCATACGAGAAGCAAGAGATCTGAGTGAGATTTCTTTGGAAAGGCTCTATGGTGTGTTAAAGACTTATGAGTTGGAGCAGATTCAGCAGAAGGAAGTTTACGGGAAAGGAAGAGTGGTCAGCACGTCTACTGCTCTGGTAGCTGATGAACAACAACAACAACAACCACTATATCAACAACAATCTCAACAGTCAGATAGAATGGTACAGTCTTCCAAGGTTGAAGATAATGTGATAGTAGCAGAATTTGATACACCTACTACAAATCAATCAGGAGATGATTATTATTCCTTGGAAGAACTGGAGCAATTGGAGGATGAGTCAATGGCCCTGATTGTCAAGAGATTCTCAAATGTCAGATTCAAAAGGAATCCCAAGTTCAAGTACAAGTCCAACTACAACAGATTCCAGAAAGGTGGATCTTCATCCTCTAACACCAGCAGTGGTGGGTATAAAACAGGGATGGTTGATCGAAGCACCATTCGATGCTTCAACTGTAATGAGTTGGGACACTTTGCCACAGAATGCAGGAAGCCAAAACAAGCAAGGAAGAACTCTTACGATTCTAATCAGAAGAGTAAATCTGAAAGGGCGTACCTGGCAAAGGGAAGAAGCTGGGATGATACTGACAGTGAAGATGAAGAAGTTGGGAATCTTGCTCTCATGGCTAGTGATGCAAGCACCTCATCGTCAAGAAAAGAGGTAAAACTTTCTGATGCTGAAATGGTTTATCATCTAAGAGGTAACTTAGATTGTGCTCGTCGTGATAATGAATTGTTAAATCAACAAATCAAAGACCTTGAGAAAGAGGTCAATGAATTAAGACTTGTGCACATTAATCAAGATAAACTTAAAGACCAAGTATCTTTTCTAGAGAATAGAGTTGACTGTTATAGACAACTCGAAACTATTCTCAAAGACAAGATCACCGGTCTTGAGGCTAAGGTTAAAGCTTACTTTAATTCTTGTTCGAAGTCCAAAGAGTTTTACAATAAGCAAGCTGTTAATCAAACACATGGAATAGGTTATGATTACAATGCTGCTATTGGAAAATTAGGCATAAACTCCCCTCCTCATGTATGTGCTAAAGGCAGGGAAGTACCACATGTGCTTAAGGGTGTTGATGAACCCCTCTATAAGGAATCAATTGCTGAACCATTTGATGAGACCTCTTTTATTATTCAAGAAGAAATCCGTGCTGAAGATAATGCTAATGGGAAAGCTGTCTCCAAGTCAAGTGTGTCAAAAGTTCCAGTCAAGGTTGTGAAAGCAACTGAGACTAACTCAGACACACATGAGTTGGATAGCACAAATGCCATGTCTACCATGCATAAGTTGCCTATTGTTAATCCTTCTCATAAAGCATGTGGTGTTCCTGATTGTATGTCTTGTGCTTTTAATCTGTTGTTTGCTTATTTTAATGGTAAGCATGCTTCTAATGATAAGACTACTCCTCGTCAGCATGTGAATAATAGAAAGCATGATAGGTCTAAGACTGCTAGTCCTCCTAAAGCTAGAAAGGAGACATTTGTGCCTAAGCCTAAACATAAATCTGATAAGGCTGTTTTAAAGGTCAAATGTTCAGTCATTGAGAATGTTGAGAATAGTGAAATTAAGAATGTTGTTTTGCCTGATAAAGGCCAATTTTACAAGTATGCCGGACCCAGCCAAGCTTGGGTTCCGAAGAAGTTCTAATCCATTTGTATTGCAGGGCATTAAACAGGTACAACCGGTAGTGTGGATTCTTGACAGTGGATCGTCAAGACATATGACCGGAGATAGAGCCCTGCTATCAAATGTGGTTGAGAAAGCTGGCCCAGTGGTTACCTTTGGAGATAACAGCAAAGGTTTAACGGAGGGATATGGCTGTTTGCAAGCTGGAAATGTTATCATTGAAAATGTATATCTTGTGCAAGGACTTGAACATAATCTGCTTAGCATTAGTCAGTTCTGTGACAACGGCTACAATGTTTTATTCGACAAGCTGAAGTGTCAGATTCTGCACAAGAAAAGTGAAAAACCCTCCTTAATGGGAATACGGAAAGGAAATCTGTTCGTAGCTGACATGAACTCTGGAAGCAATCTTGAAGTCAATTGTTTCTATGCAAAAGCATCGTCAAATGAGAGTTGGCTATGGCACAAGAGACTTTCCCATCTCAATTTCAAGACAATGAATTCTCTTGTCAAAAGAGAATTGGTAAGAGGTCTGCCTCAGCTGGAATTCTCTCCAGAAGGACTATGTGAGGCTTGCCAGAAAGGAAAGTCAAAGAAAGCAAGTCACAAAGGCACTGACACATCTTCCATAACTGGTGTTCTGCAATTATTGCACATGGATTTATTTGGTCCAGTTAATATCCTTTCTATGTCAAAGAAGTGTTACTGTCTTGTGATAGTTGATGACTATTCCAAGTATACGTGGGTTTTATTTCTTCACTCTAAGGATGAAACACCACAAGTTGTGATTGATCATATCAAGATGATTGAGTTAGATTCTAACGTCCCTGTTAGAGCAATAAGGTCAGATAATGGAACAGAATTCAAGAATGCACTTCTAAATGGATTCTGTACAGACAAAGGGATTACCAGACAATTTTCAGCTCCTAGAACCCCTCAGCAAAATGGAGTGGTAGAAAGGAAGAATCGTACATTGATTGAAGCTGCAAGAACGATGTTAAATGAATCAGGTCTTCCAATGTACTTTTGGGCTGAAGCTGTCAATACTGCATGTTATACTCAGAATCGAACTCTAATCAACAAAGACTTCATGAAAACTCCTTATGAGATTTTGAATGAACAGAAACCTTCTATCAAATACTTTCATGTATTTGGTGCCAGATGCTTCGTGCTCAAGGATGGAGATGATCGTCGTGGTAAGTTCGAGGCAAAGGCATATGAGGGTATTTTTGTTGGATATGGAAGAAGATCATATAGAGTGTATATCATTGATCAACACAAAGTAACTGAAAGTGTCAATGTTACATTTGATGACACTAAACTCCCTAGTATCCAAACTGAAGATCCTTCTGAGAAACTGAAGTTTGATGATACGTCAGATTCAGAGTCAGAACATGGTCAAGAACCTGAGGTTGTTGCTGTTGAAGAACCTGTTAATCCTGATAATACTCAAGGTAATAGTGATGGAAACTCTGGAAACAATGGAGATACCACTGCTACTGACGGAGAATCTTCAAGTCAACATGGCAACAACTCAGGGGGAGATGCTGAAGGATCATCTAGTAGGACACAACATCACAATGAATTTCAAGGCGAATCATCAAGATCAAATCTTCCAAGACAGACTGTCTGGAATAAAGCTCACCCTTTTGAGTTGATTATTGGTGATCCAGATGTTGGAGTCAGAACTAGACGTGCTACTCAAAATGAGTGTCTGTTCTCAGGATTTCTTTCTGAGATGGAACCTAAGAAAATTGAAGAAGCACTAACTGATCCAGATTGGGTGATTGCTATGCAAGATGAACTCAATCAGTTTGAAAGTCAACAAGTCTGGAAACTGGTACCTAGGCCTGTACACAAGAAAGCTGTTGGTACAAGGTGGGTATTCAGGAATAAACTAGATGAAGATGGTGTGGTTACAAGAAACAAGGCAAGACTGGTAGCTAAAGGGTATTCTCAAGCTGAAGGTATTGATTATGATGAAACCTATGCTCCAGTGGCTAGACTTGAGGCCATCAGGATATTTCTGGCATTCGCAGCATTTTCAAACTTTAAAGTTTATCAAATGGATGTCAAGAGCGCCTTTCTGAATGGAAAGCTGGATGAAGAGGTATATGTAGAGCAACCTCCTGGTTTTGAAGATCCAGATCATATGGATTTTGTCTTCTTTCTTTTCAAGGCTATCTATGGGCTAAAACAGTCACCAAGAAAATGGTATGACACTCTCTCTGAATTTCTTATTGAAAATAGCTTTATTAGAGGTGTCATAGACAAAACTCTCTTTTCTAAAAAACATAAGAATGATACTATATTAGTCCAAGTCTATGTGGATGATATAATATTTGGGTCTACTAATGATAATCTCTGTAAGAGATTTGCTAAGTTAATGCACAAGCAAGTTTGAAATGAGCATGATGGGAGAGCTGAAGTTCTTTCTTGGATTACAAGTAAATCAAAGGTTAGATGGAACATTTATTTGTCAATCCAAGTATCTCAAGGAACTCCTCAAAAAATACAATCTAGAGGATTCTGCATCAGCAAGGACTCCATCAACTACAGCTGTCAAGCTTGGACCATGTGAAAACTCCATTAAGGTAGATGTCACAAGCTACAGAGGTATGATTGGCTCGTTACTCTATCTTACTGCGAGTAGACCAGATATTATGTATGCTACATGCCTATGTGCAAGGTTCCAAGCGGATTCTAGAGATATTCATCTCGTTGCTGTTAAACGAATCTTAAGATATCTTAAGGGAACACCAAATCTGGGTATTTGGTACCCTAAAGAATCTGATTTTAACCTTGTCGGATATACAGATTCAGATTATGCAGGAAGTGTTGTTGATAGGAAAAGCACCTCAGGAAGTTGTCAATTCTTAGGAAGCAGGCTAGTCTCATGGTACAGCAAGAAACAGCAAACAATTTCCAACTCAACGGCCGAGGCTGAATATATTGCTGCTGGAAGCTGCTGTGCTCAGATCTTGTGGATTAGGAACCAACTACGAGACTATGGCTCTGTATTGAACAAGATTCCTATTTTATGTGACAACACAAGTGCAATAGCCATCACCAACAACCCTGTGCAGCACTCGAGGACAAAGCACATTGACATCAGGTATCATTTTATTAGAGAGCACGTCATGAATGGTACTGTTGAACTATTTTTTGTTCCAACAGAAGAACAAATAGCAGATATTTTCACTAAACCACTTGACGAATCCACATTTACCAGATTAGTTGGTAAATTGGGCATGTTAAATAGTTTTTGTGATTAATTTAATTAATATCTGGAATCTGTTCTTGAATGAATTTACAAATGAATTTTTCATAAATGAAAAATTCATTTGCAAATTTATTTTATCATTTTATCATATTTCTTGCTTATTTCTATGTAATATATATTATCTTATCTATGTTATTTACTCTACTTGTTAATTTAAAATATCTCAGAATATTTTATTTCCTCTAAAAATATTTTTCTATGAATTTTATTTGCTAAAATTCAACAGAAATCTATTTTTGGAATAAAAATAATTAATTCTGAAATATTGTCTTTATTTTCTGTAAAATTTTTAAGTATTTATTTCAGTTTTACTATTTTGTAATAAAGTTTCAGTACATAAATAGAAGTCTGTTCCTTTTATTTTATTTTGTTTTCTACTGCAATGACAATCGGCAAGACAATTGAATTGTCTTGCTGAAAATCATTTCAGTACTTATATATATATATACTTATTTTCATATTAATTCTGTGTGAAAACCTTTTATTTCCAGAATGACAATCGGCAAGACAATTGAAATTGTCTTGCTGAAAGTCATTTGCGAATATAATTATTATTTCAGTTTAGTTTTATACTGGCAAGACAATCGGTATGACTATTGATTGTCTTACCAGTTATAAACATTATATATATCTATTTTATTTTTATTTTGCCTGGTATGACAATCGGTATGACTATCAGATTGTCATACCAGTTATAATTTTTAATACTTATTCTATTGTATTTCATTTCCTTCTTTTGCCTGGTATGACAATCGGTATGACAATCCCGGATTGTCATACCAGCTGTTATATAAAGGCATGTGTTGTTCTTTTTAAACCATTTTCATCAGCACAGTTCATTTCAAAAAATTGAACAGTTTTTCTCTCCTAATTTTTCTCTCTTCTCTCTCCTCGAACAAAAACCATTAATCTGTCTCCTTCCTTGCTCGAGTTTTTACTCAGCTTACTTAATCATCACTTTAGTGATATATACATATAAGTATATACATAAACAAGTGCTGTTGAATTTTCTGTAAATTCAGTTTGCCCCTTCAATTCCTTTTTAATTTTAATTTCTTATTTGTGTCTTTTGGTGTGTCAAAACTGTGTTAGTGATTTAAGAATTTTAACGAGATACATTTCTGTCTAAATTTTTCGATTATAATTAATTTAATTCGAATTATTAAATTAATTTAATTAATTCGAATTTTCTTAATATTATTCTTAAAATTCTGAAAAGCTTGTGTCTTATTATTATTTTATAAAAAACAATGGCTCTCAATTTCCAAATTGTCGCGCATAATCTAGTTGGTTATTTCAATCCGGAAAAATGTGATGTTGAAAAATTTAAGCCTTGGATTAGATTTTTAAATGATCATTCGATTGTTAGCTCTGCTATTAAATCAAATGTGATTTTAAACGTCGATCTACTTAGACTGATTTGCACAACCTCTACTGTGGCCGATGATTCAAAATCTTTTTCATTCACCGTGGCAAACACACAGTATGTAGTTGATGAAACAGTCGTCAATCGTGCGCTAAATTTTCCACTTGACAATTTCTGTAATTTACCCTCTGAAAATGATATCACAAATTTTTTCAATGCTATTCACTATCAGGGGGTGATCAATTTAACCAAACTTTCTAAATCAAATTTGGTGTCTGAATGGGATATATTCTTCGATACACTTTCCAAAGTGTTTGCCAACTGCACAAAATCTAATTTTCATAACATTACTTCCACCCTGCAGTATATTGGTCTTGCGGTTGTTTTCAATCAAAGGATCAATTTTGGCAAACTACTTTTTCCCATTCTCTTGAGACGTCTAACTTCTGCTTTACGTGATCATTCTACAAATCGTAGGGTATCATGTTACTATGCTCGTTTTCTTATGCTCATAGCAGATCATCTACTCACCCCTGAACACAAAGCACTTTTTGCTAACTCTGCTGTAACCGAACCCCCACCAGTTAGCAAAAAGATTTACACTCGCCAAGACACAACCTTCAAATTTATGCAAGTACCAGTACTTGTATCTGCTTTCATGGCCAATTATATTCCCTTGCCTATTTTTAATCTTCCCGGCCATGAACAGCAACCTCAACCTCCAGTGGTTCAAGCCACCCAGGCTCTTCCATTACAGGTAGTAACTCCTCACACTCTCTCTCACTCTCTTCCTACTTCTGTTAACAGACCCTCAGTGGTTGATAGGGCTGACCATGAAGTTGTAGAACCACAGCTTCAATCCCAGGTCATAGAGCCAAACACAGAGTCTCATTCTATCTCACCCTCTCCCCCACTGTCTAAAATGTTACCCAGAAGATTATTAGGAAGTAGTACAATGTCAAATATGAGTGAACCCTCAGCTCTGCCTCCTCCTAAGAAAAGAAAAACCTATTCTGAGGCATCTGAAAGCTTATCCTTGTCCTCCCAACAGGACATGGACTTTGAAATGGCCAATGAACAGTTACTAGAGGCATTCTCTCAACAGGATGCATCTATTGAAATTCGCCATCGGGCCATGGCATCTTGTACTGAGTCAAGCACAATTCCATTACTCACAATGGAACCATACACTTCCCCAGATAATACTCAGGACACCCAGCGAGGAGTGCACGTAGAGTCGGTTACAGTGCCTGCCATAGTTACGGCAGAAGAGCAGTCACATGCTTCAGAGGGAAAATCTGACTCTCCGCCATCTTTAATAGAGTCATTTTCTCCCCTCCCAGATCCAACAACTCTGGCTCCCTTATGGGATTCTCCACTCGCAGATTTATCTGGAGAAAGTGGAGGGCAACTCGGTCAATCTATCCCTGAAGCAATTCAGACATCTATTCCAAAAGATTTGATAGCATTGACTGAGGATCGGGACTCGCGAATTCCCATTGCACCACCACTGACCTCTCTTGAAGAGGCTAGGGTGATTTTTAATACAGGTACACAAGAACAGCAATTGGAAGACTCCTCACGAGCAATCATATTGAGAGAAACACATGCACGTGAGATGAGTGAACCAAATACGAGTGAACTTCAGGTGAGAGCACACACAGACACTGATACTATCAACCTGTTAGCTCAGATTGCTGCCCTGAAAGAAGAACTTGCTAAAAGTCAAGCTGAAGCTCAAACATTCAAAGCACAGGTGGTTGAACGGTCTTCTTCTTCCACCTCTGTCGACAATCAGCTTGCAATCATAAGGAATGACATCTCAGATTTAAAGACTACTGTAATACCAAAGCTCAATTCTATTCAGGACACTCCAAATTTATCGGCTGATGACATATCCAACTTCTGCTCCCTACATACAAGAATGACTTCTCTTGAAGACCTCGTTGAGATGAATCATTCACTGGACAACTCAAGATTTCTAAAGATAGAGACGGGCATGGAACATCTAAATGAAGGCATGAAGCACTTATATTACATGATCAAGAATTCTCATTGCCCTAATGAAGAACAAAGAGCTTATTTTGAAGGACCGTCTGGTGGAGGATCAGGCTCTGGAAGTGGTGGAGGTTTCAAAGGAAAGTCACTAGAGGATCCCTCAACTAAGGGGGAGAAGAAAGGGAGTAGTTCCAAAGGGAAAGAAAAAGATACTTCTGCTGGAGATAAAGGAAAGGCTGATGATGCCTACTACAGTGGAGAACAGGATGACTTCGATATTTTTGACATTCCCACTGAACCAGTTCAGGAAGATAAAGATGGGTTATTTGAAGCTGAAGAAGAAAGTGATTTTGAAGATTGGGAAGAAGAAGATACAGTGGATCCTAGGTTTGAGAAAGAATTTCAGAAAGAGCAGTCAGAGATGCAAAGAAAAGAAGCTGAACTCAAGAAGGTCTCACAGATCATTGATAGGAGAAAAGACATACAAAGAACAGAAACTCTTCAAAAGCAACGTCTTCATGACATTAAAGCTCAAGAAAGGAGAAGAGATGTCAGACTGAAGATTGGTGGAAAGTGGGATGAAGCTAGGAGAGTACTCGATATGCCTCAGCTATGCACTAACAATGATAGGCAGTTCTTACATCTTCTTGACAAGCTGGAAATCTCAAATCCTAACAATGACATGTACATGAATGCTATCAAGACTGAAGTCTCAAGGATCACAGCTGCTTTTGATAGATCCCTAAATGAGATGAGCATTTTTGTATATTGTCAGAGTGAAGGATCATTCAAAGTGTCACTTCATCTATTTGAGAATCGTTCGTTGTCAGAGATTTGGGTTCTTTTAAACAAAGTGAAAAGAAGCTCAGAGTTGAATGAAGTTCTTCGGGAAAGGCTTAAAGAGTTTGCCAGCAGGGCTAGTCCTCAAGTGGTCAACAATCCTCATCAGGTGAGATTCTTTAAGTCTGATTGCCTTCAAATCTGTCAGCTAGATGTACAATCTCTTAAAGACTACTCAGCTAAGCATCTGGTCTGGATGGAACATCATTTGAGAACTGCTGGATATTCATCCATGTTGAAGACTCAAGCTGCTGACTTGATTCAAGCTTATTGTGAGAAGAATGTTAAAAGGTACAATCAACTCAAGAATAAGTTGAAGACAGTTGGAGTTCAACCAGTCAGACCTGCAAGCTTCACTTCAGAAAAGGATCGTGTTTTTGACAAGGAATTGCTTCAAGATTTAGAAGAAGGTGAAGTCAGAAGAGAAGACAACTAAAGTCAATTAGCTCAAAACTCAATGTAATATGATTAGAGCGTTATGAATCAAGATAGACTAATGTAGTTATATGTTCAGGCTAGAGGAACATCTATCTTGTATTCACTTGTAAATTTCATTTGGAATCTGGAAAATGTTAAATATAATCCAGAACTTTTCTGCTATTTACTTTACATTACTATTTATATCTTTTTCTTATTTGTTAGTTGAGTTATCCTCTAGGTATTTGTTGTTATTGTCTAACAAGCAAATAGGGGGAGATTGAAAGGCATATGTCATAGCCTACTCGTTTATTCGAGTATTTAACTCAACTCAAATAAGAATGTAATAAGTAAATAGTGGATCAAGCATCAGAGAGATCTCACAAAGTAACATCTGTCAAAGAATAAAGAAACATTGTTCATCTGCAGACTTGAAGATTCACTGGAAGAAGTTCAAGAATTTGATCATGCCTCAGTGATATAAATCAAGATCGTGGATTCAATCAAGTGACAGAGATCTCGTCAAGGTATCATTTATTACAAGGATTCAATCAGAACAACAGAGTCAAGACATGAAGAAACGTCACGAAAGTTAGTCACTCATGAACCAGACAGTACATCGAGTGTCAGCATTGAAGTGACGGAATTGATTCATAAGTCTCAGTGACTTTCAGAAGATTGTCAGAAGAATGGTTGCTGCTCAGCGTTAGTATTAATTCTCCATTAATTAATTAAGTCATATAATTTAATTAAGAAAATAAATTATATCTGCAAGGATTAATTTATTAATTAATTGAATTAAATTGATTAATTAATTTAGAATTAATATTAAGGAATTACAGAATTTTAATTGGTTTAAATCTATTTAAATTGAAACAAGGCAAACTGATTGTATTAATATGACAATCGGTATGACAATCAATAGTCATACCGAAAGTCATGCTAATTCATTTAATTGTCTTGTTAGAATTTTTATTAGATTAAAACCAATTAAAATTCTGTAATTCCTTAATATTAATTCTAAATTAATTAATCAATTTAATTCAATTAATTAATAAATTAATCCTTGCAGATATAATTTATTTTCTTAATTAAATTATATGACTTAATTAATTAATGGAGAATTAATACTAACGCTGAGCAGCAACCATTCTTCTGACAATCTTCTGAAAGTCACTGAGACTTATGAATCAATTCCGTCACTTCAATGCTGACACTCGATGTACTGTCTGGTTCATGAGTGACTAACTTTCGTGACGTTTCTTCATGTCTTGACTCTGTTGTTCTGATTGAATCCTTGTAATAAATGATACCTTGACGAGATCTCTGTCACTTGATTGAATCCACGATCTTGATTTATATCACTGAGGCATGATCAAATTCTTGAACTTCTTCCAGTGAATCTTCAAGTCTGCAGATGAACAATGTTTCTTTATTCTTTGACAGATGTTACTTTGTGAGATCTCTCTGATGCTTGATCCACTATTTACTTATTACATTCTTATTTGAGTTGAGTTAAATACTCGAATAAACGAGTAGGCTATGACATATGCCTTTCAGGAAGGAAGGAGATGTGGTGGCTTTTTAACCACACAAAATCAAGGGCAAATAGGTAATTGACTAAATCAAACACAAAAATAAATCAACCAAGCCAAGAAAATTCATTCTTCATCAAAATCAAAAAGAAACCAAGGCTTTGTTCTTGAGAGCTCTCGGCTTTTTACTATTGCAAAAGGCAAGAAAATTCAAAATCAAAGATCCAAGCTTCTTAAATTGGTGAGTTAATTCCCTAATCATCTTCATGCTTAGTTAGGGCTATATCATGAGTTTAAGCCATCAATTCCTTCTCAATCTTCTTCATTTAATCAAAGAAGAAGACAATGAATAGTGTTTTCAAGTTTTTAACTAGAAATTTTTCTTGTTTTCCTTGAAGATCCAAGCATTCCTAAGACTTCTCAAAGCTTCTTAAGGCTTCCTAGCTACTCCCACCACTTCAAGGAAGGTATATCATCTCCAAACCCTAGATTCCTATGTATTATAAGATGATTTTGATTAGTAGGGTGATATTGTAGCTTGATGTTTGTGATTTAGAATTTGGGATTGAAATGGTATTGAAATGGAATGGTAAATGTTGTTGTTTTGATTAAAAGAACTTAAGTATGGTTAAAGTTAAGCTTAGGCATAAGTATGAATGTTAAAATTGAATTGGTTGGGGTTGTTATGATGTGATAAGGACGGATGTTGGTTGTATGTTGGATTTGAGGTTGAATTGGGTTGGTTTTGAATGGTTTAAAATTTGGAAATCGCGTAAACATAGCCGTCGTAACGTCCGATTTTCTTTAGACTGTTTTTGTGCACAACATTAGGACCCGAGAACCCCCTGCTAGATTATGACCATTGCCATGTTTAGATAGCTCATGTTACGAGCTTCGTTTTGATATGTAGTTCGTTCGATTCTGATGCACGGTTTAGGAGAAACGACCGTTTCATGTAACGGCGTTTCGTGAACGAAACTTTTCCCCTCGCCTTACTTTGAAACCTTGGTTAAGGACCTTAAATGACTAATTGGGGTAAGAAACATTTATGGTAAGTGTGTTAGGCAGTTAGTAAGACACTCGCGAAGGAATCGCCTTAAAACTCGTAAAGGTTAAATTATTAAAAATGGTGGAGCCGAGGGTACTCGAGTGACTTAAGAGAATCAGTAAGCGCAAAACAAGCGTTAGAGTCTAAGTTAGTTAAAGTATAGATTTACAAGTGACTTTGGTTTAATTCCAACTTACTTGTTGTTTATAGGTTACCAGACTCGTCCCGAGCCTTTTATCACCCCAAGTCGCTCAGGCAAGTTTTCTACCCGTTATAACTGTTGTTGTGATGTCTATATGTATATGCATTATCTTGCGATAGATGCATGTTGGTTAATTAGCAAATGTTGTAATATATTAAAGCATGCTGCTATGGTATATATATATATATGCATGCCTGTTTCGTATTCTTTCCATATATATCTGTTGATTCAGTTGATAATACCTATGCTAGAGGATAGCGGTAATTTGCATATACCCTTAGTATAGGGACCCAAAGGTGAAAACATATTTCTAAACCGGGAGTCGATGTTCCCGAGGATAATATATATATTTTTATATATATATGGTTATAGTTTTCAAACTATTAATCGAATAAGGTTTATTCGATAACTTTAACTTTATTTTATTATTGAATATTATTTGAATATTCATTCGAGGGCTTATGACTCAGTTTATATTATTATTGATTATTAATTGGATATTCATTTGAGGATGTATGACTCCTTTATTTTATGAATATTATTTATAATATTCATTCAAGGTATTATGACTCCGCTTATTACTGCAATATATTCTTTATTTTATTAAAGAATAAGGTGTCAATAATCAAACTTATTTTCGATTATTCAAATAAAGATAGTACTTTCGTATAAGTATATCTTTGGTTATTTAATACTCGTTTCAAGTATAACTTTTAATACTTCTACTTCAATTATTTTTATAAAGATTATTCTTTATGGGAATATTATTTAAATAATAATATTCAGACATTTTCTAAATATACTGGGGACTGATTTACTTCATTAAATCAGCTTTACTCCAAACACTCTTTAAAGTGTTTTCGAGTCTTCAAAATGATTTTTAAAAGTTAGAGCGGATCCCAAAACTCATTTTTATATTTAAGATCTTCCTTTTTAAGGGGATTTAAATACTCGCTCAAAACCTGAGGGATCCGGCTCTGTGGTGTATTTTATATTCGCAACAAGGTTGCAGTTTTGATAAATGAATTGATTACTTACCCAACGTTCGGGAAGTAAGTCCATCTATTGAGTCGGCATAAGCAACATGGGCTCAGTGGGCGTCCATGATAGTGTAAGTGGCTCAGTGGGAGTCCATCAAATGCATAAGTGGCTGAGTGGCAGTCCAGCATAAGGTCCTATTACGACCAGGGTGATGACCAGTGGGGAATTCGTCCATCTACTAGTAGAAAAGGTTACTTATTGGTATCTTTGCCTGATCAGCAAGATATCAGGTTTATTCCAAAATTCTTTCCTTTCCAAATTTATTGGATATTGAAATTCTGTTTATACTTTACATGACAGAGGTTTTCAGGAAACGTATGTATATATATATAGGTGTATATATATATCAGGACTTAATGAAGTATATCATAACTTCATTTCCTTTAATAATATTTTAAAGATTTAATCTATTCAAATCTTGTCTCGTAGTCTCATCTGTGTGATGAACTGTTGAAGGCTCATTATACTTTGAACAATGGTAGTTCAAGTAGCTTTATAAATGATATAAGTGTAGTGAAGTATTTGGTAACTTCATCTTTTAAGCTTATATCTAGTTAATAATTGTCTTATGAATGACAAAGATTTTCAGAAAAACGTTGAGACAAGGTTAGATATATGAGATCACCTTGCAACGATATTTTTATACAGTTATAAACTGGAACTCTGTGTATATTATGCATGGAAGAGGACTTCCAATATTTTGAAAAGTATATATGTATATATACTGAATATTTTGCGACTTCATCGCATTAAGATATCAAACTTGGTTCATTTCTTTTGACCAAGACTTTCATGAGTACTATGATAAGGCTCATATATTGTTAATCATTATATATATTATTTTGGTGGGCTTGCTACTCACCCTTGCTTTCTTCTTTCATCACACAACATCAGATAGACAAGATGAACAGGACCAAGCTCCCAATTCGCAAGCGGATAGGAAACGTTCCGCAGCTTTCTGGAAGCGTTGAGGCCGCTGTAGATGAGGTAGAAATTACCAATAGGCTAAGTTTTCAATTAATAATGTACCAGACTTATGTATATTATGAATTGTAATAATGGCAAAGAAATGTAAATTTATCCAGAAAACCTTTTAAGGTGTATTGACATATAATTGTGGAATAAAACGACTTGTGATTATTTTTGGATATTCATCTCTGAGACTATAACTTGTGGTGTGTGTGTTTATTGTGGGGTCACAGCACAGAGTAGTTGATTGTGTATTAAGATTGGGTGTTATTAAGGGAAACGGAACTCGTGACAACCCGGATCCCCGACTCCGGATTTGGGGGTGTTACAGAAATGGTATCAGAGCTAAGCGTTATAAACCTCAGAGATGATGTGACGTTAAGATAATAAGTTCACTAAGATAATAAGAACTCTTGCCAAGTTCATAGTCGGACTACCTAACGTAGTACTGACAGTTAAAACCCTTATGAGAACCCTTATAAATATCGTGATAGAAGCGTAGTTCGTTATCGTATATGGTAGCGGGACTCCGAACCCTGAGGTTGAGGAGCAACAACGCGATGATGTTTTATTACTTATTGGAGATCAGATTATGGATCCGATAGAGCGTCCTAACGCGGGACCGAATGGTGTTCATATTGAGGATGTAGCGGTTGAGGATGTTGTCCTAGAAGGGATTGTTGCTGAGAAGAATCCCGTGGAGGATCCTGACAAGAATGAATAAAGGACCATTGAGGAATTGATGACTATGGTTAGGGCGACTACCAGAGGTAGGATTGGCCGGTTACTACCAGAGGTTTGTTCAAGTTCCTAAGGATAGTAGCCCCTTTAACGCGGCTTACTCGTAAGACTGAGAAGTTCGAATGGACAGAGAAATGCGAGAACAGCTTTCAAGAACTGAAGCAAAGGTTGGTGACGGCACCTATGTTGGCGTTGCCGGATGGAAAAGGAGATTTTGTGATGTGTAGTGAAGCTTCGCATAAGGAATTAGGGTGCTCTTATACAGCACAACAAGGTACTCGCGTACGCGTCAAGATAATTAAGGGAATATAAAATTCGATGTCCCCATCCATGAGCTTGGGCTCGTGGCAATAGTTTTGCCCTAACAAGATTTGAGGCACTACTTGTATGGAGAGAAGTACGAGATTTACCTAAGCCATAAGTGCTCTAGTACATTTTCACACAGAAAGAGCTCAACATACGCCAGAGGAGGCGGTTAGAGCTAATCAAGAATTATGATTGGGAGATTCCGTATTATTCGGGGAAAGCCCATGTGGTGGCTGATGCCCTTAGTAAAAAGGAGAGACTCAAGATGATCATGTCTTTGAGAGAGTTTATAAGAGATTTTGAGAAAATGGAAATAGAAGTGAAGGTAACCGGAGCCGGTACCGAAAAGATGTTTGAGATTGCAATACAGCCCGAATTATCGGAAAAGAACATATTGTGCCAGGAAAAGTGATGAATGAAGGCAGAGAGCCAACAAATAGATATGAGATTAATACCGAGAAAGATGATAAGGGAATAATGAGGTATTCCTATAAAATTTGGGTTCCAAAAGTTCAAGAGCTTAAGGTGAGAACTTAGATGAGAGCCATAGTTTGAGGAATAAGATTTAGGGCAAACCCTGAATATGATAGTCAGGGAGGTTGCCATCAAGAAAGAAGAAGCCCATAACATAATGAAGTGGAAAACAAGGATTTTAACGTATAAGATAACCCCAAGTATGGGAGAAGGATGAAACATTTCATACTAAGGAAACAGAAAGTCGAGTAAGGAAAGTAGACCCGAGATGGTACTCGTATACGGTAATTCATGGACCTGTCTAAAAAGGACTTAGACTATTATCCCCAACCACCACCCTGAGGAAACAATGCGGTGAGAAATTCTTTCAGGACCTTTAAGTCGCTAAGCCCTTAGAGTTCCAAGGAACAAGCTGACCCAGTCGAGGCAAGAGCCTGACTAAAGGAAATATAGGAATCATTTGAAATTCTAAATGATTGACGAATCACAAAAGACTGTTTTTGTCACTTACCCTCCTAAGAGAGAGACCACCCGCTGGTGAAAGACCAAGAAAGGCACGGAGCCAGAGGATAGAATAAACTGATTTAAGTTCAGTCAATTGTTTTCGGGAAAGTAATTCCCAAAGATAAGGAGATAGTGTAAAAGCTTTGGAGCTAGAACAAAAGTGGACGGGTATGATGAATTATGAATCTAAGTTGTAAAAGTTATCAAAATTCGTTCTGAGGACACGAATCCAGAATGACGGGATGTTTGGAATCAATACTTATGTTGTGTTAGTTCATGAAATAATGATAAGAGAAAGGAAAAATAAAAAGAAACTGAAGTGGAAAGGAATATAAAGGCAATAGAGTATGAGGTATGATAAGGGAGTCGGGTATGAGGAAACCCTAAAGACTCGTAGCAATAGAAATAGAAAAGTATGTAATCGTCAGGATGAGGGTGATTCACCATGAGTTAAAGTTGATGATTGAAGGAATAAGAGATACACATATTTTATCCCCTGTAAGTTGGGGGGATTCAAGGAAACCTTTAAATAGTTAGAAGGATAAATAATAAGACGCGGATAGACTAAGGAGACAAGAAAGTAAGAAAGTAGGAAAATTGGATGAAGGAAGTGACCTTCAATAATGTGAAGTGTAAGACCGGTGGCTTGATACCCAGAAAGGGAGACGCCAGGTATGAGAGATATCCCAACATTGAGATGACTGTTGAGATAAACAACAAAAGTAAATAAGGAATTATTAAGAAGAAGTTCACGTTGAACACGACCAATATCTTCCAGAACATCCTTGTTATCGTTAGCAGATTAGGCAAGAAAAGCGGATAACCGTTGTTATCTTTTGGAGGCCATTTTGATTAACCTCATTTTGTATACAGATGTTATTGTGAAATTAGGCATATACTATCGAGGTGGGAATGATTGAATAAGACACCCTTATCAGGGATATATGACTTGATTTATCCATGGAAGGATGCAGGTACCTTTTAAAGGTGGAATTAAGAATAGAACATCGGTAACTGTTAGGTCCCAATGTGTTTGTAGAAGGGGGGGTTGAATACAAACAGTACCGAATAATCGAATTAAATGCGGAATAAAAAATGTGAAACAAAATTCAAGTTAAATAAAACTTTTATTAAACTTGAAAGGTGTTACAACAACTGTATCGATTACAAGGAATTAATCTCAAATTAATTATCACAAATCTAGAATAAATTCGACATGAACTTTTTCTATTTTTGTAATAAAAAAGATTCAAATGCTAAACGCAATTTGAGATTAAGTTCTAGGGATTTTGATCCGCTAGATTGATACACAAGAACAAGAGAATGATTTCTAGTTGATTGGATTTAACTTTGCAATCTAGAAATTGATCTTGAATTAAACAGATGAAAAATGTAATATTTCAAGGCGGCTGCTTTTCTTGTTCTTTGTTCTTCTGTTTGAATGATGGATGATTGAAAGAAGGTCCTCTGCTTCTTTTTAATCAACAAACCAATAGAATTGAATTGGCATGACAATCCTATAGCTGGCAAGACTTTCGGTAGGACAATTGAATGAACTAGCAAGACAATCTGAATGAACTAGCATGACAATCAGAATGAACTAGCAAGACAATTATCCTCCTAGAGTAACTTTCGGTATGACAATGGAAATGACTTGGCATGACAATCGGTATGACAATCCAGATTGTCATGCTAGTTCATTTCCATTTGTCTTGCTGATTTAAGACTTGAATTTAATCCAATTTAAACTTCTGAAAATTCCTAAAATTAATTCAGAATTAATTAATCAATTAATTCAATTAATAAATAAATTATTCTTTGCAGATATAATTTATTTTCTTAATTAAATTAGATGAATTAATTAATTAATAGAGAATTAATTCTAGTCTTGAGCAGCAACCATTCTTCTGCAAATCTTCTGAAAATCACTGAAAATTATGAATCAATTCCACCACTTCAACGTTGACACTCGATGTACTGTCTGGTTCATGAGTGACTAACTTCCGTGACGTTTCTTCATGTCTTGACTCTGACACTTTGATTTTCTTCAGATTAAATCCTTGTAATTTATTGATACCCTGACGAGATCTCTGTCACTTGATTAAATCCACAATCTTGACTTATATCACTGAGGCATGATCAATTTCTTGAACTTCTTCCAGTGAATTAATTCCTCAAGTCTGTAGATGAACCTTGTCTCTGAATCCTTTGACAGATATTACTTTGCGAGATCTCTCTGACGGTAGATCCACTATTTACTTATTACATTCTTATTTGAGTTGAGTTGAATCCTCGAATATACAAATAGGTCTATGACATATGACTTACAATCTCCCCCTATTTGTTTGTTAGACAATAACACACAAATACCTAGAGGATAACTCAACTAACAAATAAGAAAAAGATATAAACATACATGCAAAGTAAATAGTAGAAAAGTTCTGGATGAGATTTAACATTTTCCAGATTCCAAGTAGATGTTCCTCTAGACTGAACATATCTTCAAGTAGTTCCATCTTCATTTGTACAACCACATTTCCTGTTGAGAAGCCCATATCTCTTGCTTCTCCCCCTATGAGAATCAACTGATTAAAGAAGATCACCTTCGTTTTACCACCTCTCCCGTACAATAGGATCCGCAGATAAAAACCAATGGTACTCCCCTAACTGCTTCTTCCCTTACTAGGAAATCACCTTGTGTTTACCACCTCTCCCGTACAATAGGATCCGTAGTTACAAATAACAATGGTGTGGTGTAGTGTACATTTTTAGGATCTTTTTCTTCCTCCCTGCTATTTCTCCCCCTTAGTTGAGGAATCCTCCAAACTATTACTTAAGCTTTTATCTCCCCCTTAAAGAAGGAATGTATGCCGTCGTCTGAAGGAGTTCTCATATTTCACTTGGTTGGAAAAGAAATAACAAGTGTTTCTCTTTCTTCCTCACTGTGAGTGTGTGATTGTGTTTTAGTGTACCTCACATGTGTTTCACTCTTCTCTCCACTCGTGTTTACACTCATTCTCACAAGTGTATCACTCCTCTCATAGCTCCAAAAATCAGCTATACCTGCAAGGAAAATCACCTTAGCCATCCTTAAGGAGGTCACAGGTGGTGCAATGGGAGTTCACAAATCCCCATCCTTGTTAAACTCGTCAGATAAATCTGAGTCATAATCTACAAGTTGCTAGTTTCCCTTTTAGGGTTCCAGATTTGAATTCTGGGAAGGTAAACAATGATCCAAAGAATTTAGCATAAAGATCACAGTTCCCTTCTAATGCCTGTGAAGACATTTCCTTGTGACTCATCAGGTAATATCTGAATCATTGTCAACAAGTTGCCGATCTGCACCTATGTCAGATCCACTATCCGCAGATGCATCCAGGGGATTTAAGCCTGGGGAGGTAGACACTGACCACTGACATATGGCTTTTGGATCAGTATCCTCTCCTAACACCTGTAAAGGCAATTGGTCCACTAACGAACCTTGAACAATCGAATCTGACCTTAAAATGGTCGAAACTCTTGTTTCCGTCAACTCATCCTTTGTGTGTGTAACCTCTCCTTGTGCATCAAGAATTGATTATGTTTGAAGTGGTGACACTACATCGGATACCTTGGCCGACAGGCAAAATTCAATAGACTCACCCTGTTGAGAGAATGAATCTAGTAACTGTTTTTGTGCCTTTTCAGCCATTACATCTTTTTGAGAAGATGTATGGGGGCTAGCAGTTGTCTCGGTTTAAATACTACTCATCTATGTAGGAGACAGAGCTACTGGGTTGACTACAGAACCTTCCTTATGTGGTGCACTAAGGCACTATCTCCCTCACGCTCATTCATACTACATTTAGTGGTAAGAGAGTGTTGGTTGGTTCTGTTTTTGTGTTTGTCTTTACAGTCTGGGATAGACGTTGTGGGTTTTCAACCTCATGACTGTCAATGAAAGAAAGTCATTGGAGACTGAACCTGTAACACAGAATATATGGTAATAGAGAGAAAATGATTTACAATAGTGATTTCAAAAGATTTTACATGAAATAAGAAATCACTAATGTAGAAAGAAGTTTAATTTTTGTTTTTCAATATGAATGAGTTTTTGATAAAACATTGATCACTTAGGGTAAAGTCTAAGTAATTCTCATTCATGTCAAAAGCTTACAAATATCTGCAACATAATGTTAACAAGATATCATTGACCGATACTTGTCAAGTACTTTAGATACTAATTGTTATGTTGCATAATTATGACGACTCTACTAGTTCATATAAAATTACAATTTCTGTTAGAGTGCCATACCATGTCCTTGACGATTGCTTGAGCAGTATACTAGTTCATACCAACCTGAAGTGAGATTGTGAAGAAGAAATTGCATAGTCCAATAGATCTGCAGCTGCAAAGTCCATGAACTGTGGTGCACTGACTTCCTCTTTTAACTCACCAACCAGGAGTACACTTGTACACATCTTACTAGAGTTCAATTCCAAGTGTAATGTGCAGCAGGTGTCTAATATGTCGTAATATTCTCAAGTCTCGTCACTGGTGCTATATGTTAGATACTGCTTCCTGATAATAACCTAGCACAAAATACAAAATTACAATGATAACATTCCCAGCTTGCAAACAGCCATATCCCTCAGATAAACCTTTGCTGTTATCTCCAAAGGTAACCATGGGGCCAGCTTTCTCAACCACATTTGATAGCAGGGCTCTATCTCCGGTCATATGTCTTGATGATCCACTTGTCAAGAATCCACACTACCGGTTACACCTGTATACTGCCCTGCACTTCAAATGGATTAGACCTTCTTCGGAACCCAAACTTGGTTGGGCCCGGCATACTTGTAGAACTGTCCTTTGTCAGACAAAACAACATTTTTAATTTTAATGGTCTCAACATTCTCAATGACTGAACATTTGACCTTGTAAACAGCCTTAACAAATTTCTGTTTAAGCTTAGGCACAAATGTCTCCTTTCTAGCCTTAGAAGGACTAGCAGTCTTAGACCTATCATGCTTCTTGTTATTCACATGCTGACGAGGAGTAGTCTTATCATTAGACACATGCTTACCATTAAAATAAGCATACATCATATTAAAAGCACAAGACATACAATTAGCAACACCACATGCTTTATGAGAGTGATTAATAGCAGGTAATTTATGCATGGTAGACATGGCATTATTGTTATCCAACTCATGTGTGTCTGAGTTAGTCTCAGTTGCTTTCACAACTTTGACTGGAACTTTCGACTCACTTGACTTGGAAACAATCTTCTCATTAGCATGATCTTCAGCACGTATTTCTTCATGAATAACAGAAGAGGTCGCATCGAATGGTTCAGCAATTGATGCTTTATAGAGGGGTTCATCAACACCCTTAAGCACATGTGGTACTTCCCTCCCTTTAGCACATACATGAGGAGGGGAGTTTATGCCTAATTCTCCAATAGCAGCATTGTAATCATATCCTATTCCAGATGTTTGATTAACAGCTTGCTTACTGTAGAACTCTTTAGCCTTCGAACAAGAATTGAAGTAGGCTCTAACCTTAGTCTCAAGACCGGCGATCTTATCTTTGAGAATAGTTTCAAGTTTTCTATAACAGTCAACTCTATTCTCTAGAAAAGATACCTGTTCTTTTAATCTGTCTTGATTAATGTGCACAAGTCTTAATTCATTGACCTCTTTCTCAAGGTCTGTGATCTGTAAACTTAACAGTTCATTATCACGACGTGCACAATCTAAGTTACCTCTTAGATGATAAACCATTTCAGCATCAGAAAGTTTTACCTCTATTCTTGACGATGAAGCTTTTCCATCAATAGCCATAAGAGCAAGATTTCCTTCATCTTCATCTTCACTGTCAGTATCATCCCAGCTTCTTCCCTTTGCCAGATAAGCCCTTTCAGAGTTCTTTCTTACTTGCTTTGGCTTCCTACATTCTGTGGCAAAGTGTCCCAACTCATTGCAGTTATAGCATCTAATGGTGCTTCGATCAACCATCCCTGTTTTGTACCCACCACTGCTGGTGTTAGAGGATGAAGATCCACCTTTCTGGAATTTGTTGTAGTTGGACTTGTACTTAAGCTTGGGATTCCTCCTGAATCTGACATGGGAGAATCTCTTGACAATTTGGGCCATTGATTCATCTTCCAATTGCTCCAGCTCTTCCAAGGAATAAAAATCATCACTTGATTGATTTGTAGTAGGAGGATCATATTCTGCTACTAACTCATTTTCCTCACCCTTGGAAAACTGTACCATTCTTTCTAACTGTTGAGATTGTTGTTGTTGTTGACCTTCAGCTACAAGTGCAGTAGATGTGCTGACCATTCTATCCTTCCCGTAGACTTCCTTCTGTTGAATCTGCTCCAACTCATAGGTTTTTAACACTCCATAGAGCCTGTCCAAAGAAATCTCACTCAGATCTCTAGCTTCTCTAATGGCAGTGATTCTATGT
Organism: Apium graveolens; assembly: GCF_009905375.1. Lineage (NCBI taxonomy): Eukaryota > Viridiplantae > Streptophyta > Magnoliopsida > Apiales > Apiaceae > Apium > Apium graveolens. The sequence continues at coordinate 177,077,124 of NC_133649.1, read as the reverse complement.
TCAAGATGAGCTGGCAGTGTTAAAAGGAACTTTTTGTTGACCTCCCTGATTGAATAATACTTTCCATTGATGTTCAGGTTGTTGATCAACGCATTGTACCTCTCAAACACTTCAGTAATTCCTTCTCCTGGATTTGATTTGAAATGTTCATATTCAGAGGTTAGGATTTCCAACTTGTTCTCCCTAACTTCCTCTGTGCCTTCATTAATCACCTCAATAGTTTCCCACATGTGTTTGGAATTTTTACAGTTCATCACATGTCTGTTCATCAAGGGATCAAGGGAATCAATTAATATTAATTGAAGGCTGGCATCCAAGGAGGCTTCTTCCTTCTCAGCAGGAGTAAAATCTTCAGGCTCTTTTCGATAGGTTCTAGCTTCAGTAGTCACCACACCATCTATTATTACCTCCGGTTCAATAACCATCGGAGTTTTTATACCCTTCTTTAACAAGTTTGAATATTTGGGATTTGCAACTTGTAAAAATAATAGCATCTTCTTCTTCCACATGATATAATTCTCTTTATCAAATTGTGGAATTTTAACGGTTCCAACTTTATGTGAAGTCATTATGAATTTTTGAATAAATAAAAATTCAAGGAGTTGAAAAATCACAAAAGTCTAGGATCTTGATTTGTTCGTTAATCAGAAGGCTCTGATACCAATTGTTAGGTCCCAATGTGTTTGTAGAAGGGGGGGTTGAATACAAACAGTACCGAATAATCGAATTAAATGCGGAATAAAAAATGTGAAACAAAATTCAAGTTAAATAAAACTTTTATTAAACTTGAAAGGTGTTACAACAACTGTATCGATTACAAGGAATTAATCTCAAATTAATTATCACAAATCTAGAATAAATTCGACATGAACTTTTTCTATTTTTGTAATAAAAAAGATTCAAATGCTAAACGCAATTTGAGATTAAGTTCTAGGGATTTTGATCCGCTAGATTGATACACAAGAACAAGAGAATGATTTCTAGTTGATTGGATTTAACTTTGCAATCTAGAAATTGATCTTGAATTAAACAGATGAAAAATGTAATATTTCAAGGCGGCTGCTTTTCTTGTTCTTTGTTCTTCTATTTGAATGATGGATGATTGAAAGAAGGTCCTCTGCTTCTTTTTAATCAACAAACCAATAGAATTGAATTGGCATGACAATCCTATAGCTGGCAAGACTTTCGGTAGGACAATTGAATGAACTAGCAAGACAATCTGAATGAACTAGCATGACAATCAGAATGAACTAGCAAGACAATTATCCTCCTAGAGTAACTTTCGGTATGACAATGGAAATGACTTGGCATGACAATCGGTATGACAATCCAGATTGTCATGCTAGTTCATTTCCATTTGTCTTGCTGATTTAAGACTTGAATTTAATCCAATTTAAACTTCTGAAAATTCCTAAAATTAATTCAGAATTAATTAATCAATTAATTCAATTAATAAATAAATTATTCTTTGCAGATATAATTTATTTTCTTAATTAAATTAGATGAATTAATTAATTAATAGAGAATTAATTCTAGTCTTGAGCAGCAACCATTCTTCTGCAAATCTTCTGAAAATCACTGAAAATTATGAATCAATTCCACCACTTCAACGTTGACACTCGATGTACTGTCTGGTTCATGAGTGACTAACTTCCGTGACGTTTCTTCATGTCTTGACTCTGACACTTTGATTTTCTTCAGATTAAATCCTTGTAATTTATTGATACCCTGACGAGATCTCTGTCACTTGATTAAATCCACAATCTTGACTTATATCACTGAGGCATGATCAATTTCTTGAACTTCTTCCAGTGAATTAATTCCTCAAGTCTGTAGATGAACCTTGTCTCTGAATCCTTTGACAGATATTACTTTGCGAGATCTCTCTGACGGTAGATCCACTATTTACTTATTACATTCTTATTTGAGTTGAGTTGAATCCTCGAATATACAAATAGGTCTATGACATATGACTTACAGTAACTTAAAATGAATCCTAGGGGAATGCATAAAGGTTGGCATTTCACCCTTAATAGGGACAGTATGAGTTTTGACAGTATGATTTGGAAAGGGTTAAAGTAACAACAACCTTTAAGGATCAGTGGAGAAATTTTTCAGAAGTATATAGACAATGGTTTTAGTATTAGTAAATGGTATTTTGATATGCCCTGTATCTAGGGAATACAGGAGGAACGATTAAAGGATAACCTTAGAGGTTTTACAAGGAGAAAGCTAATATTCAAAATTCTCAAGAATAGAAATGTTGATAAAGGAAATGTGTCGTAATTATAATGATGCCAAGTGGGGCACGTGTTACACCACGAGAAAGTATGGATCGAACCAGTAATGGTCAAAATTGTTCAGGGCAATTAGGGCCTAGGATAAAAGATGTTCTAAGTATGATTGAAGAGTCAGTCTTGACAGTGATTAGCCTCTAAAGACTGAGGCAATAACTTATGGAAAAATGGTGATATTTTTTTTTTACCCATCTGATTTTAAGGAAAACATCTTCACATAAGCTGTGATTGAAATGAGGTAGAAAATTATTTGGAGGTGGTTAAAATGACATTGACTGTAAGGAAATTTTACTATCAGGAAAGGCCAAAGAGGTGGCCGACACTTTAAAGGTAAGAGGATAATTATAGGCGCTTGTGCCAAAAGAATACAGTGATGATGGTTAAAGCTGTGAAGGTTGTATTATGGTTTGGAAGATTGACATTCCTTCTGATGACTGTGCAATACCCAACCTTAATAGTAGTTCGGTAAAAGTTTAATTCGTGTAATCGCCAGGAGCGGGCTATCTATCTCATAAGGTACTATCTTGAGAATAATCCAGGACCATGTTTCAAAAAGGACTAAACGAACCTTTGAGTTAAGTCTTCTATTTAAGGCGTACGATTAAGAATGGTATTAACCTGTTATCGTTGCTTTGACTGAAACTCTTCTGCAATTTTATCTACTTCATGGCATGAAAGTACGTCAAGTTCAGGAGTGTTCTTCATGAATCATGAACGGTGATCATGTTACCTCCTTAGGAGAATTAGATACGAGATGTATGGACTCCGTATGGTTAGATATTAAGATTTCATGGAAAGTGAATGATGACAGTAGGTCAGTGGTGGACCATAGTAAGGCAGCAATGATTCTGCGAGTAATGAGCTGATTACAACCACGAGAGTTATATTGGAATGGATGTTGAGATTAAGTACCACTAATCGGGTCGTGGTAGTGTATAAGTTATCATTGATAGACTAATTAAGTAGAGTATCTACCTATTGAATATTTACTCCTTCTTATCAATAGAAAATCGTATTACTATATGAGGAAGGTTGCGGTGCGAGCATAGAATCCTAGTAACGGTGATATATAGAATGAGATCCCAGATTCGATTTTCGATGTCGAGGGAGTTTCAAAGGTAATTGTGTATAAGCTCGAGGAAGAGCATGGGTCCATAGAATGATGGACGGGATAGCGAAAATATTTAGGCATGTGAAATACGATGCTATAATACTTGATGTTGATATAAATACATATATGTTTTGTTCTCCTATGACAGACCTCTATAGTTCAGAGGTAGATTCCAAGCCAGATATTTTATGGCAATATTTTTTTTACATATATATACAATTCTCTTCAGTTCGCTCTTTTCTCTTCTTTTCATTTCATGTAAGCTGAGAAGAACAACCCTTCCAGAAGGGGAGGTATTGCCGAATGACTATCTATCTGTGTGATAGAAGCCTAGTAGGATACCATCTATTGTTTAATTGCTTCTCAAGTACTAAAGGCTGGCCACCTTCTGTACTAACTATGCGATATAACAAGTGTGCATGATCATAGTGATCTCTCAATAAATTCCTTTACTTCTATATGATTGATCAAGCTTCCAAAGATAGAAGCAGCTGAAAAAGGAGTAGTAAAGTTATGGTGGTATTCAGAATGGAAACACGTTCGTGATACTAAGGTTGACGTGGTTATTAAAAGGTTATAGAACGCTAACGAGCAAAAGTGTAACCAGTATAATATTATGTACGGAAGAGAGTAACGACTACGAACTGGAAAAGGATGGGTAGTGAGAAGCAAAAGATATAATGCTAGAAGCTATGACAAGAGCCGGTGCAATAGACTTGAAAGAATTTGGAATGATCACTTAACGCAGATTAAGTTATCTCACGACAATAGATCATATGTCAGTATTGAGATATCGCCTTATGAGATCCTTGAGGGAAGACAATGTCGATCTCCCTTATGTTAGGATGAAGTTGTAGAGCGCAAGATGCTCGGACCCGCAGTAGTCCAAAGGACCAGGGATATAATAGATCTAATCAGAGGACGACTGGTAGTAGCCAGGAAGGACATAAGAAGTATGTCGATTTGACACGAAAGAATAAAGAATAGGAAGGAGGGAACCTTGTATTGTTAAAAGTATTCCCTTGAAAAGAATTAATGAGATTCGGAAAGAAAGGAAAGCTAAGTCCACCAATTGTTGGACCCTTGGATATATTAAGAAGTATTGGGAAGTTAGCATATGAGCTAGCCTTACCCCAGAACATGTAGCAAGTCATAACGTGTTTCACGTATCAATGTTAAGGAAGTGTAATTCGGATGCCAGATAAATAGGGACATATGAGCGCATAGACATGCAACCAGACGTAACCTATATGGAGCAACCAGGAAGGGTTATAGAGTGAAAAGGAACAAGTACTTAGGAGAAGGGTTATCAAACTAGGCGGAGTTTGATGGTAGAACCACAATGTGGGAAAATTTACTCGAGAGTTAGAAAGTGCAATGCTAAGAGAGTATCCCTATTCATTTTCTATTTGATTCTGGGACTGGAATCCTTTTAAGGAGGGGAGACTGTAATAACCCCAATTTTTGGGAAATTTTTGAAACCCTTATGAATAGTGTTTTTGCTGAATGAGAAAACTTTTCATGCCACACTATGTAGGGGTTCTGATATGGATATTCTGAGATTTTATTAGTACTTTATATGGTATATAAGTGTATGCAAAGATCGTCAGAATCCAATTACGAACACTTTGATTTTTCCTGGAAATCCACTAGATACGAAAAGAATTGAGTATAAGGTAACAAGATAAGAATGATTTAAATTAAAGGATTATAAGAGAGGATCATAAAAGGAATATAATATATTGAGAAAGGTTAAGGGAACCTAAGTAATAAGATCCCGGGTATGATCCCTCAAACCATAAACAAAAACGAAAGTTAAGCGAACTGTATAACAGATCAGCGGTCATTAGGCAAATAATTAGGAAGTTAATCAAAGGGATTAGAGTGAGTGATGTCACCCAACCAATGAGAGGAGGACAAAGAGGGAAGGATGATATCACAACATGACATAGGCATGACATGGGAAGGAAGGAGATGTGGTGGCTTTTTAACCACACAAAATCAAGGGCAAATAGGTAATTGACTAAATCAAACACAAAAACAAATCAACCAAGCCAAGCAAATTCATTCTTCATCAAAATCAAAAAGAAACCAAGGCTTTGTTCTTGAGAGCTCTCGGCTTTTTACTATTGCAAAAGGCAAGAAAATTCAAAATCAAAGATCCAAGCTTCCTAAATTGGTGAGTTAATTCCCTAATCATCTTCATGCTTAGTTAGGGCTATATCATGAGTTTAAGCCATCAATTCCTTCTCAATCTTCTTCATTTAATCAAAGAAGAAGACAATGAATAGTGTTTTCAAGTTTTTAACTTGAAATTTTTCTTGTTTTCCTTGAAGATCCAAGCATTCCTAAGACTTCTCAAAGCTTCTTAAGGCTTCCTAGCTACTCCCACCACTTCAAGGAAGGTATATCATCTCCAAACCCTAGATTCCTATGTATTATAAGATGATTTTGAATTAGTAGGGTGATATTGTAGCTTGATGTTTGTGATTTAGAGTTTGGGATTGAAATGGTATTGAAATGGAATGGTAAATGTTGTTGTTTTGATTAAAAGAACTTAAGTATGGTTAAAGTTAAGCTTAGGCATAAGTATGAATGTTAAAATTGAATTAGTTGGGGTTTTTATGATGTGATAAGGATGGATGTTGGTTGTATGTTGGATTTGAGGTTGAATTGGGTTGGTTTTGAATGGTTTAAAATTTGGAAATCGCGTAAACATAGCCGTCGTAACATCCGATTTTCTTTAGACTGTTTTTGTGCACAACATTAGGACCCGAGAACCCCCTGCTAGATTATAACATTTCCATTTTTAGATAGCTCATGTTACGAGCTTCGTTTTGATATGTAGTTCGTTTGATTCCGATGCACGGTTTAGGAGAAACGACCGTTTCATGTAACGGCATTTCGCGAACGAAACTTTTCCCCTCGCCTTACTTTGAAACCTTGGTTAAGGACCTTAAATGACTAATTGGGGTAAGAAACATTTATGGTAAGTGTGTTAGGCAGTTGGTAAGACACTCGCGAAGGAATTGCCTTAAAACTCGTAAAGGTTAAATTATTAAAAATGGTGGAGCCGAGGGTACTCGAGTGACTTAAGAGAATCAGTAAGCGCAAAACAAGCGTTAGAGTCTAAGTTAGTTAAAGTATAGATTTACAAGTGACTTTGGTTTAATTCCAACTTACTTGTTGTTTATAGGTTACCAGACTCGTCCCGAGCCTTTTATCACCCCAAGTCGCTCAGGCAAGTTTTCTACCCGTTATAACTGTTGTTGTGATGTCTATATGTATATGCATTATCTTGCGATAGATGCATGTTGGTTAATTAGCAAATGTTGCAATATATTGAAGCATGCTGCTATGGTATATATATATATATATATGCATGCCTGTTTCGTATTCTTTCCATATATATCTGTTGATTCAGTTGATAATACCTATGCTAGAGGATAGTGGTAATTTGCATATACCCTTAGTATAGGGACCCAAAGGTGAAAACATATTTTTAAACCGGGAGTCGATGTTCCCGAGGATAATATATATATTTATATATATATATGGTTATAGTTTTCAAACTATTAATCGAATAAGGTTTATTCGATAACTTTAACTTTATTTTATTATTGAATATTATTTGAATATTCATTCGAGGGCTTATGACTCAGTTTATATTATTATTGATTATTAATTGGATATTCATTTGAGGATGTATGACTCCTTTATTTTATGAATATTATTTATAATATTCATTCAAGGTATTATGACTCCGCTTATTACTGCAATATATTCTTTATTTTATTAAAGAATAAGGTGTCAATAATCAAACTTATTTTCGATTATTCAAATAAAGATAGTACTTTCGTATAAGTATATCTTTGGTTATTTAATACTCGTTTCAAGTATAACTTTTAATACTTCTACTTCAATTATTTTTATAAAGATTATTCTTTATGGGAATATTATTTAAATAATAATATTCAGACATTTTCTAAATATACTGGGGACTGATTTACTTCATTAAATCAGCTTTACTCCAAACACTCTTTAAAGTGTTTTCGAGTCTTCAAAATGATTTTTAAAAGTTAGAGCGGATCCCAAAACTCATTTTTATATTTAATATCTTCCTTTTTAAGGGGATTTAAATACTCGCTCAAAACCTGAGGGATCCGGCTCTGTGGTGTATTTTATATTCGCAACAAGGTTGCAGTTTTGATAAATGAATTGATTACTTACCCAACGTTCGGGAAGTAAGTCCATCTATTGAGTCGGCATAAGCAACATGGGCTCAGTGGGCGTCCATGATAGTGTAAGTGGCTCAGTGGGAGTCCATCAAATGCATAAGTGGCTGAGTGGCAGTCCAGCATAAGGTCCTATTACGACCAGGGTGATGACTAGTGGGGAATTCGTCCATCTACTAGTAGAAAAGGTTACTTATTGGTATCTTTGCCTGATCAGCAAGATATCAGGTTTATGCCAAAATTCTTTCCTTTCCAAATTTATTGGATATTGAAATTCTGTTTATACTTTACATGACAGAGGTTTTCAGGAAACGTATGTATATATATAGGTGTATATATATCAGGACTTAATGAAGTATATCATAACTTCATTTCCTTGAATAATATTTTAAAGATTTAATCTATTCAAATCTTGTCTCGTAGTCTCATCTATGTGATGAACTGTTGAAGGCTCATTATACTTTGAACAATGGTAGTTCAAGTAGCTTTATAAATGATATAAGTGTAGTGAAGTATTTGGTAACTTCATCTTTTAAACTTATATCTAGTTAATAATTGTCTTATGAATGACAAAGATTTTCAGAAAAACGTTGAGACAAGGTTAGATATATGAGATCACCTTGCAACGATATTTTTATACAGTTATAAACTGGAACTCTGTGTATATTATGCATGGAAGAGGACTTCCAATATTTTGAAAAGTATATATGTATATATACTGAATATTTTGCGACTTCATCGCATTAAGATATCAAACTTGGTTCATTTCTTTTGACCAAGACTTTCATGAGTACTATGATAAGGCTCATATATTGTTAATCATTATATATATTATTTTGGTGGGCTTGCTACTCACCCTTGCTTTCTTCTTTCATCACACAACATCAGATAGACAAGATGAACAGGACCAAGCTCCCAATTCGCAAGCGGATAGGAAACGTTCCGCAGCTTTCTGGAAGCGTTGAGGCCGCTGTAGCTGAGGTAGAAATTACCAATAGGCTAAGTTTTCAACTAATAATGTACCAGACTTATGTATATTATGAATTGTAATAATGGCAAAGAAATGTAAATTTATCCAGAAAACCTTTTAAGGTGTATTGACATATAATTGTGGAATAAAACGACTTGTGATTATTTTTGGATATTCATCTCTGAGACTATAACTTGTGGTGTGTGTGTTTATTGTGGGGTCACAGCACAGAGTAGTTGATTGTGTATTAAGATTGGGTGTTATTAAGGGAAATGGAACTCGTGACAACCCGGATCCCCGACCCCAGATTTGGGGGTGTTACAATCATTCTAGACCTCCATCTTTTCATCAACATAAAGCTTCTTAAGGTAAACATACTGAACTACAAATTAAATATTATTTTTTGCATGGATCTTGCGGAGGGTTTCAAATTTTTAAGATTTAAATTTACGTTGTCGTTGCGTTTATGTGCTAAAAACTCTTCAATGGCATCAGAGCTACTTGCGAAATATTTTTAATTCGTTTATGTGTTTAACCATTTTCGTTATATGAGCATGTACGTGATTCACCATGATTTGATGTTGATATAATATGCTTGTATATGTATGGTTTTGAATATATGATATTCATATGAGTTGTATAATCATAAGATGAGTTCTAATTATGAGATTCATATTAGATACGGATTCTGAATTGGCTGCTGCAGATTTGCTGAAATCTGGGTCTGGTGTCCTATTTACGCAAACGAATACCCTACTCCATAGGTAAACGAGCGTCTGAACAAAACTGATAGCTATTGCTATCAACGACTTGTCTATAAAGCGTTTGACGTCATTTACTGCCCGTAAACAGTGATTCTTGTTTTTCTGATTTGATTCTGATTTTTCTTATTTTTGTCATATTTTTTTTATGATTAGATCATGGATAATATGATATGTTAAGATCAGATTATGTGTTTTAACATGCTTTTATGTGTTGTATGAGCATGGTGGATGATTATGGCCTTTCGACCTTAGTGTAATTGTTTTGGTTTTGGTTTTAAATACGACTTGCATGTCGTCAATCTTTGTAATCATAAATCTCGAATGTAACTCGAGTTATTCTTGTAAGTTCATTAGATTAGTTTTACTTTCAATCATGTAATGTAATTGAAGACTCAAGAAGGCTATCCAATGGAGGTGATTCAAAGAAGACGACGAGACATACAAGGAGTCTAAACAAAGAAGAAGACGAGGCATACAAGAAGTCTAAACAAAGAAGAAGACTTATGTAATAAGTAGTTGTATTTATTTCCATCACCACATTAGATTGACCTTGATCTTTATCATGAGCTTGATAAAGATCACATAGGATGGGGCCATAACCAAACACATTTACTTTATTGCGCTTTACATATTGATGTATGACTATATGTATAGAATAGTTAATGATGCATACTTTAATTAGATTAATCATGCATGAATGTATGTATTAGATACGTCACCCATGCCATGCCTAAACAAGATAAAATCTGTAACGACTCAAAATTAAAATTTACAAACGATTATGAGATTCTCGTGTTTATGAAACATGGAATAAAATACGAATCTTCTTTATTTCCGACATTGGGCGATTTTGTCAACAACAGGTTCATAGAACTTGTAAGGCTGTGGGTTTTAAGCGAGACCGATGTGACTCCTTCACTACCTGGAAATCAAACCATTGACGAGTATTGATTTGAAGTATTTTATTCAAGGAAAAATTGGGAATCTCTTTATGATGGGATCATGATCGTTATAATACTAACAAAACCCTAATGTTTATATTAAGTTATTTAGATGCCTTCTAATATGTCCAACACATTAACCCCTAGATCAATAAGGAGTGGGTTCGCCAGAGCGAAGTACTCCCATCTATCGTGGGACGGCGTGTTGAAGTATATGATACTTTTAGACCTTTGGGTTTTAACTTAACTAAGTTACCACAATAGGATTGTGAACTTAGAGGCATAAAGTTTGGTGAGATTTATTGGATAAATAAGAATAAATGTTGTTCCACTAAACTATCCAAGAGTTATATAGTTGATATAATTGACAAAAGTTGTCTACCTTATTGAATCATGTTTTAGGAGTAAAGCCAAAGCTGAACTAAAATGTTGTGAAAATTTGGATCTTGGCTAACTAGAAAGTATATAAAAGATACTCTTTCCGAATTAATAGTTAGGGCTATTAATTTGATAAAATAATGGGAGATATATATTTTGAATATATATGAATAATTACTTGAACATAATTTAATAATCATCTGTAAACTAATTTATCTTATGCATTTTAAACATTGTAGATATCAAATGGCAATCAATTCAAACAACTTCTCTGTGCGATCAGTCCTTGAGAAGGACAAGCTGACAGGAACAAACTTCCTTGACTGGAAGAGGAACTTGAGGATTGTCCCCAAACAAGAGCGCAAGCTCTATGTCATAGATATCCCTCGCCCTGCACCTCTCACTAAAGGAGCATCCCGTGCTCAACATAATGTTTATCAGAAACATATCGATGATGACACGGATGTTCAATGTCTCATGTTAGCGACCATGAGTGTTGAACTTCAGAAATAACATGAGAATATGGATTCTTATGATATGATTGAGCACCTTAAACGTATGTTTGAAGGACAGGCTCATCAGAAGAGGTTTGATACTTTCAAATCGTTGCATGCATGTAAGCAGGGAGAACGTGATCCGGTTGGACCGTATGTTCTAAGGATGATTGGGTATATTGAGTACCTTGCCAAGTTAGGTGCCCTGATTGCTGTGGAGCACCAGATTGACCTAATTTTGCAATCTTTAAACAACAATTATTCTCAATTTGTGATGAATTACAATATGAATGAGATAGATAAGAACCCCACCGAATTGTTGGCTATGTTGAAAATTGTTGAGACCAACGTTCAGAAGACATCCCCTGCTCTCATATTGATGGTGAAAAAAGGGAAGACCAAAGGAAAGGGTAAATAGAAAGGCAAGAGGAAGATGGGATCTAAATCGAATTCCAATCCGAAACCTGATCCGACTAAGGCTTTGAAGCCTAAAGGTGGTGTTCCAAAGGTTGGTGATTGTCACTATTGCAAGAAACCAGGTCCGTGGAAGAGGAACTGTCATGCTTATTTGGAGGATCTGAAGAAGAAGAAGAAGGCTGTTGTTACTGCTTCTGATTCAGGTATTTATGTTATTGAAGTCAATTTGTCTACTTCTGCATCTTGGGTATTAGATACTGGATGTGGTTCTCACATTTGTATAAATGTGCAGGAACTGCAGGGAAGTAGGACATTGGCGAAGGGAAAAGTCGACCTACGAGTTGGCAATGGAGCAAAGGTTGCTACTTTAGTTGTAGGGACTTATCATTTATCATTGCCCACTGGGCTTATTTTAGAACTAGATAACTGTTTTTACGTGCCTGCGATTTGCAGAAACATTATTTCGGTTTCTTGTTTGGACAAGAAAGGTTTTTCGTTTTTCATTCAGAACAATAGTTGTTCCTTTTCATTCAATAATGTTACCTACGGGATTGCACGTTTGTTTAATGGTTTATATGTTCTTGATATAGATACTCCTGTCTATAACATAAATAATGATAATAAACATATTAAGATGAAAGAATCAAATCAAACATACCTTTGGCATTATCATTTTTTCCAAATTACATAAAGATGGTTACTTGGATAAGTTTGATTTTGAATCATACGAAGAATGCAAATCTTGTCTTATTGGCAAAATGGCTAAAGCTCCTCTTATCGGACAAGGTGAAAGGGCCACCGAACGATTAGGACTTATACATAGTGATGTATGTGGTCCAGTGCGTACGATGGCAAGAGGTGGCTTTTACTACTTTATTACTTTTACTGATGATTTCAGTAGACGGATGTGTGTATCTTTTGAAGAACAAATCCGATTCTTTTGAAAAGTTCAAAGAATACAAGGCTGAAGTGGAAAAGCAAATAGGGGAAAGTATAAAGTTCTACGATCAGATCGTGGAGGGGAATACTTAAGCCTTGAGTTTAAAGGTTTCTTGAAGGAGTGTGGTATCGTATCACAACTTACTCCTCCTGGAACGCCTCAATGGAATGGAGTTTCTGAGAGGAGAAATCGTACCTTGTTGGACATGGTGCGATCGATGATGAGTCTAGCAGATCTTCCAATAAGTTTATGGGGTTATGCTCTAGAACGGCTGCATATACACTAAACCGAGTTCCAACTAAATCGGTTCAAAAGACTCCATATGAGATATGGACTGAGAAACGTCACAACATGTCTTTTATGAAAGTATGGGGATGTGAAGCGTTTTTGAAACGCTTGGTGTCTGACAAGCTGGGACCAAAATCGGATAAATGTTATTTTATGGGATATCCTGAAGAAACTAAAGGGTATAGTTTCTATAATCCTACCGAGAACAAAGTGTTGGTTGCTCGAATCGCTGTATTTCTTGAAAGAGAGTTACTTTCAAAGAAAATTAGTGGGAGGACTATAGATCTCGATGAAGATCGAGTTGTACAAAATAATATTGAACCAGAGTTGGAAAATGGGCAGGAAGTACATCAAGATATTCCTGCTCCGGAAACACAGGTTGTTCGTAGATCTACTAGGGCACATCATTAGCCAGAGAGATATTATGGATTTCTCTTGACTCAAGATGATGATGTAATGCTTATAGATAATGATGAGCCTCTTACCTACCAAGATGCTATGAACAGTCCGGACTCCGAGACATGGCTAGAGGCCATGAAATCCGAAATGGAATCCATGTATCAAAATAAAGTATGGACTTTAGTTGATCCACCTGAAGGGGTAAAATCTATAGGGTGAGAGTGGGTTTTCAAGAAGAAAACTGGCATGGATGGTAAAGTAGAGACCTATAAAGCGCGACTGGTGGCAAAAGGTTTCAAACAAGTTCATGGTATAGACTATGATGAGACCTTTTCACCAGTTGCTATGGTCAAGTCCATCAGAATTTTGCTAGCAATAGCTGCTTACTATGACTATGAGATTTGGCAAATGGATGTCAAAACCGATTTCTTAAATGGGAGCCTTGAAGAGGATGTATACATGATACAACCTGAGGGTTTTGTCGATCCCAAGTTTGCTAAGATGGTCTGTAAGTTGCTTCGATCTATTTATGGATTGAAGCAAGCCTCAAGGAGATGAAATCGTCGTTTTGATGAAACAGTCAAAGAAATTGTCTTTATTCAAAATGAAGATGAGCCATGTGTTACAAGATGGTTAGTGGGAGCCACGTGGTATTCCTAGTACTATATGTAGATGACATATTACTAATAGGGAATGACATACCTTCTCTACAGGCTGTTAAGACTTGGTTGAGAAATAGTTTCTCGATGAAGGACTTAGGTGATGCTACCTATATATTAGGGATCAAGATCTATAGAGATAGATCAAGGAAATTAATCGGCCTAAGTCAGAGTACATACATTGACAAAGTATTGCATCATTTCGGGATGCAAAAGGCAAAAAGAGGATATGTCCCAATGTCTCATGGGATATTGATCTCAAAAGACAACTGCCCTAAATCATTAGATGATAAGGGCCGTATGAGCAAAGTTCCATATGATATGGAAATTGGATCTATAATGTATGCGATGATATGTACTCGACCTGATGTTTCGTATGCTTGAGCATGATGAGCAGATACCAGTCTAATCCTGGAGAGGGTCACTGGACAACAGTCAAGAATATTCTTAAGTACTTGAAAAGGACTAAAGATTCATTCTTGGTGTATGGAGGAGATATACATATATTTAAAGTGCATACTGATGATAATGTTGCAGACCCACTGACTAAGGCTTTGTCGCAGCAAAAGCACGAAGGTCATACTAGTTCCATGAGTATTAGATATCTGGGTGATTGGCTCTAGTGCAAGTGGGAGATTGTTAGTGTTTGTGCCCTAGAGATAATAATATTATGTTTATATTATGAAACATTTGGATTATTAATTCTGATTATATGGATTATTCTTTAGTAATTTATTATATCTTTATTTTCTGTGATAAGATGTTAGATTAATATATGTCCTTGGAATATGATATGTAATCTTATATCTCTAAGTACGTGACTTAGAAATGAGATTATGAATGAGAATAGTATCGATATTCCTAAAGATCCCTAGTCGAATATTATTATTAAGGGACAATAATAATGCATTAAGACTAGTGTGAATGTTGACTGATGATCATATCTCATTGATCATAGGTATAATGATACTGAAGTCAAAAACACAGGCACATGTATTATATACATGGTGCTGGAAGACCCAATGTGAGATTCTACATTTCTGTTGTGTCATAAGTAATTCTCACAGTGATAATGCTGTATTGGTCCTTAGAGTTGAAATCATTATATTTCTATATGAGAATTAATATACTTTGGTTGCATTAAAAGTTACCTTTGACCGGGTGATTATAAAAGTGTATATTGAGTATATTATGAATCATATGAGAAATATGAATGATCTAGAAAGGATTTAACCCTCCTATTTTAGGAGTGATATTATTGGCCTCTTGTTTGAGTTAGACTATGAAATGCATGGCCATGCTCAAATGTTGATTTGATGTTATAGTCTACTCATCAATCAAGGAAACCTGGATTAAACTATGAAGTGACACATAACATGCCTCGAGTTTAATCTATAATATATGGTTAAAAGGATTATAGTACATTGTACATTATACACAAAAGGTTTAATCGATCACCGATTTAATTATTATTACTTGGGTAATAATGATATATTACTAGATGCCACTCATTGTATATGATTTTAAATTAGATTTAAAATGGTTGCCAATGTAATAATAACCTAAAGGGTCGCACAAAGAATGATTGGAGGATTATTTAATTTAAATTCGGATTTAAATTAAATGTAAGTAATTCGAATTATTTGTTATTAATTAAGTGTGACTTAATTAATTAAATAAATAAGAAATTCGAATTTAATATTAAATCTGAAATTAAGTTATTAGATGATTAAGTGAGACTTAATAATACAATAATTAGAATTTCGAATTTAATAATTATAATAACTCTAAAATTAAGTTTAGGGTTGGTGGCCCAATAGCTCTTGCCTATATAATATCTTTTTCTAATAGAATTAGGGTTACACATTTTATTTGATAAAACATAAACCTAGCAGCTTGAAGAGAGATAGAGAGAGCAAGAAAGGCGGCCTCAAGAACGTGCTAGTACACACCCATCCTCCGGGCGATCATTCGTGTGGATACCTTCAAGGCGTAGATCATTCCAGCGACGGGCTACGTGGTGATCATTCAAGACCTCCACCTTTCCATTAACGTAAAGCTTCTTAAGGTAAACATATTGAACTACGAATTAAATATTATTTTTCGCATGGATCCTGCGGAGGGTTTCGATTTTTTAAGATTTAAATTTACATTTTTATTGCGTTTATGTGCTAAAAACCCTTCATATGTGACGATTAGAATAATATGAGTATGATTAATTGATAGATACTTGTGATGCCTAGTAGAGTCAGCGAGGCATAGAAAAGGAAACCAGTGATCTATAAATAGAATCAAATCATAGAAAGAGAAGAAAAGTGATTGATAAATAGAAGCAAGGCATAGAAAGAGAAGAAAAGTGGTTGATGAGTAAAATTGTTAGATGAGTACAAGTAAAGTGGAAATCGTCGATGATAAGGCAAGTACTTCTGAACTTCTCTTCAAGATATATTACAAATATTTTTGAACTATTTTCATAATATGTCGCTATTATTCAAAATAATTCCTATTTTATATTGAAAGTGCTTTAAACTATTTAACCTTGAACCCTGATTCCTATTGATCTTGAGCCATGAGCCTTATTCTTCACAAACCACTGATTGTTGAAATCCCAGATACGAGCCATACACATACGATACTACTTCACAAATACATATCTACCATATACTGATTCTGATATTGAATTTCTTAACATACCAACCCCTATCCCTTGTTTAACAGAAGACCAATTCTTGGAATCCTTGAACCGTTAGTCTTCTACTTTCTGATTCTTTCCTTGATTGAAAGCCAATATTTTTGAATTCCTTGTTACACCGACATAGTATTGTGAATAACCCTATGCTTCAAGATAAATGTTGTTTATGATTCAGCTTATTGATTACATTGGTTATCATTTTGAATTGTTTTAGAATTGGATGGTTTTATAAATGTGGACCAGATTCGTGGTCGGACCAGATTCGTGGTCATAATAGGCCAATGCGTGCCTTGGATCCAGTATATAGAGCAAAGCTGGGAGCCTTTGTCGGGGTTAGTGCCTGACTGATCAGTAGCCTAACCTTGGTTTTTAAAATGAAAATTGAATATCCAATTCTAATCATTGCTTTTTCAGAAACTTGATTCTTCTGAATCATTCCAATTGGTGATTGTTTAACCTCAATTGCTGCTATTATTACTTGCTGATCTAGTAAGCTCATTCTTGTAAAAATTTTATGTTTTCAACAGTGGGAAACGAAATTATTGGTAACGAGGATTCCCTGTCCAGTGTGCGAGCTAGGATTTCCGGTTAAGTTGGATCGAGCTAGCGGGAGCTTTATATTATAGATGAGTTGTGTAAGATTGTAAATACGATATCCTTATGTTTGATATATTTGCGATGTCATGGATAATATGATTTGTGTTTAGTTTTCAGATCTTACTTAACAAGACAAATCAGTACTTAACTGGAAATCAGCACTTATACTAAAGACAGAACTTAAGATATCAGAACTTAAGTTATCAGAACTTAAGTTATCAGAAGATATTTATCAGGAGATAATATCAGGACTTAAGGTGACTTTCAGATAAGGCAGGCGGCTGAATGAAAGGAAAGAAGATCGAGACTAAGACAGTAAGAAATAAGCATGAAGAAAGAATTCTATGAAGAATAGAATACTTGGAAGAAAAGATAACTAGTTGATATATTTTAGGAAGCAGAATTATATTCCATATCAATTAGAACATTATCTTGTAACTGTTAGTATATAAACACAGGCATAGGGTTTACACTAAAGGTGTTATCTTAATCGAAGTTATTATTCTTTATAACCCTAGCAGCTCTCGTGATAATTTGTTCATCACTGAGAGACGATAGTTCCATATTGTAACAGAGTTTATTGTGTTGAATAAAATCTGTGTTCTATTACTTGTGTTCTTTAATTCGATTTGATTATAGTAAACATTGTATTCAATCCCCTTCTACAGTGTGTGTGACCTAACAAGTGGTATCAGAGCCTTCTGTTAACACATAAACAGTTTAAGATCCAAAATCAAACATGTCTGAAGAAGAAACTCCAACCAAACCCACCAAAACTGAAGAACCTCCAAAAACCATAACCCATAGTCGATATGAGACTATAAGAGTTCCCATGTTGAAACCTTCTGAGTATCCCATATGGAAAGTGAAGATGGCTATATTTATGGAAGCTAAAGATCCAGAATATCTAGACAGGATTAATGAAGGACCACATATGCCAACCAAACTCTCTGTGGAAGTTGCAGGTCAGCCAGCAAAGTCTGTACTAAAGGAGAAAAGTGATTACACTGCTGAAGATATCTCATCGATTACAAAGGATGCAAATGTAAGACACTTGCTGCATAGTGCCTTTGATAATGTCATGCCAAACAGGGTAATTCAATGCAAGACTGCCAAACAGATATGGGATACTTTGGAAACAAGGTGTCAGGGAACTGATTCAATCAAGGAGAACATGAAGACTATACTCACTCAAGAGTATGAGCACTTTGACTCAAAGCCTGATGAGTCATTAACTGATTTATGACAGATTTGTCAAACTCTTGAATGATTTGTCACTAGTTGACCAAGAGTATGATATTGAAGATTCAAATCTTAAATTCCTGTTAGCTCTTCCTGAAAAGTGGGATTTGAAGGCCACAATAATAAGAGACAACTATAATCTTGAAGAAACAACTCTTGATGAAATTTATGGGATGCTCAAGACTCATGAACTTGAGATGGAACAAAGAAGCAAGAGGAATGGAAGAAAGTCAAGGACAGTTGCTTTTATGGCTGAGGAGGAAATTCCCAAAGAAGCTGCCTCAAGGAAAGGCCACATATCTCCTGATTGCAGAAAAGGGAAAAGTGACAAAGGCAAGGCTCTTGTCACAAAGAAGAAAACCTTGTCAGATGCTTCAGATTCTGAGGATGAGGAAAACTATGCCTTGATGGTAAATGCTGATAGCAGTTCTGATACTGCTGACATAAAGGTACTCAAACTACTTATGCCTATCATACTGATGATATTACTGAGTTGAGAAGATATCTTAAAACCATGTTCATTAGTTATAAAGATCAAACTTTAACATGTGAAAGATTAACTTCTGAAAATCTTGTTTATAAAAAGAGGAATGATTATTTAGAAAAAGAGTTAGTCATGTTCCATCAAACTCAGAAAGATAGAGATGATGCCTTTTATGTTAGGGATGAAGTGCTAAAAATGAATGAATCTCTAAAAACTGAGTTAGAAAAAGGAAAGAAAGATTATCAGGACTTGGACTAACTCTGGTAAAGCAACTCAGGATATACTTAGTAGTGGAAACTGGAAAGAGGGCTTAGGTTATGGAGATGATAAGAACAGTAAGGGAACTGTAGAAACTGAGCCTATAGTTGTTAAACAAAAACCAAAGGTAAATCATGTTAAGTTTGTAACTGCAAAGTTTGATATTGATAAATCAGAAGTTAAGGAGAAATTAACTTCTGAAAAACCTAAATAGGATAAGCCAACTGAAGTTAACATAGGCTTAATGACTAAGAAGCAGCTTAAACATAAGCTGAAACAGGTTAAAAATGTAAACAAGGTAAAGCCACCTAGGAAAAATAGGAATGGAAAGGAAGGTGTGAACAAAAGTAACAATTATAATCCTGTTCATAATGCTCCTAGAAGAACATGTTCATAACTGTGGAAATTCTAACCATCTGGCTTCTTTTTGCAGGAAGAATAAGAACATAAACTCCTTACCCTCAAGTCAGGAGTTAAGAGTCAGTCTGTTAGATATAAGCCACAAAATCCTTGTTTTCATTGTGGTAGTTTATGGCATTCCATTTATACTTGTAAGGAATATCATTGTTTGTACTATGATTATTATCAAATAAAACCTTCTTTAAAGAAAGTTAGCATTATTCCTTCTAGTGTAAGTTCTGATGCGAAGTCTGATATTCCAAATTTTGATAAGAAAACTGTTAACATAAACTCTGATGCTAAATCCGCTGCAAATGTTAACAAACTTAATAAGGCCAAAGGATCCAAGCAAGTCTGGGTCCTTAAAACTAATCATTAGTGGTCTTTGTGATTGCAGGGCAACAGGAAAAATATCCTAGTTCTGGACAGTGGATGTTCAGGATATATGACTGGAAATAAAGCCCTGCTATCAGACTTTGTGGAGAAAGCTGGCCCAATTGTTTCTTATGGAGATGGCAATATGGGAAAAACTCTGGGATATGGCAATATCAATATTGGGAACATCATCATTAAAAAAGTAGCTCTGGTCTCAGGACTTAAACACAATCTGATGAGTGTTAGTCAAATCTGTGACAGAGGTTATCGTGTGGATTTCTTTGAAGAACACTGTGAAGTTGTAAGCAAATCTACAGGCAAAGTTGTTCTGAAAGGATACAGGCATGGTAACATTTATGAAGCCAAGCTTTCAACAAGTACTGATGGTTCTGCAATCTGTCTATTAAGTAGAGCATCAATTGAAGAAAGCTGGGATTGGCATAAGAAACTCTCTCATTTAAATTTCAACAATATAAATGAAATAGTCAAGAAAGATCTTGTGAGAGGACTGCCAAAATCAGTATTTGCTCCTGATGGCCTTTGTGATTCTTGTCAGAAGGCAAAACAAAGAAAATCTTCATTCAAGAGCAAGACTAAATCATCAATTCTTGAGCCTTATCACCTACTACATGTTGATCTATTTGGTCCAGTTAATGTCATGTCTATTGCAAAGAAGAAATATGTTATGGTCATAGTGGATGAGTTCACCAGATACACATGGGTGTATTTCTTGCACACAAAAAGTGAAACTGCATCTATCTTGATTGATCATGTCAAACAACTGGATAAATTGGTCAAAGACTCTATGAAAATCATAAGGAGTGATAATGGCACTGAGTTCAAGAATTTGATTATGGACGAGTTCTACAAAAACCATGGAATAAAGCAGGAATTCTCTGCTCCTGGAACTCCGCAGCAAAATGGAGTTGTTGAAAGAAAGAATATAACTCTTATTGAAGCTGCACGAACTATGTTTGATGAAGCAAAGTTACCAACCTACTTTTGGGTTGAAGCTGTGCAGACTGCTTGTTTTACTCAGAATGCAACACTTATCAACAAGCATGGAAAAACACCATATGAGATGGTGAAGAAAAAGAAGCCAAATCTGAAGTACTTTCATGTATTTGGATGCATGTGTCTTGTTCTTAAGACTCATCCTGAACAGCTATACAAATTTGATCTAAAAGCTGATGAAGTAATTTTTGTTGGATATCTACTTTCCACAAAAGCCTTCAGAGTCTAAAATTTAAGAACAAGGGTTGTCATGGAATCTATCAATGTCTCTTTTGATGATAAGAAAATTACTGGACTTGAAGATTTCGATGATCATGATCAGATGAGATTCGAAAATGAAGTTTTAAATTCTGTTTCTGTAAATCCTGACAGTCTAAATCCTGATACTGCAAACTCTGATGGATTAAACTCTGATGTTATTGAAACTATGGTGACTACGTTAAAGGAAAATGCACCTGTGCAGGGGGAGCATATTGAAGATCCAACCACATCTCAAGAAGCATCAGAACCTACAACAGGCTCTTCAAGTTCTAATGGGCCAAGTTCTGATAATTCTGGAAACTCATGGTCTGATATTTCTGGAAAGTCAAATTCTGAAGGATCTAGCTCAGAGAGCATAATTTCAGGGGGAGCATCAGAAAATGTTGATGGAGACAACATGGATCATGGGGGAGCATCAAGTTCTAGAGATAACCTTCCATCTGCAAGGAAGTGGACAAAAGCACATACACTTGACTTAATTATTGGAAATCATGATACAGGTGTTAGAACTAGAACAACTACATCAAATGAATGTCTCTATCATTCTTTTCTTTCTCAGACTGAACCAAAGAAAATGGAAGAAGCTCTTCAAGATGCTGATTGGGTGCAAGCAATGCAAGAAGAGTTAAATGAATTTGAAAGAAATAAAGTCTGGACCCTAGTACCAAGACCAAAGAACAAGTCTGTTGTTGGTACAAAGTGGGTGTTCAGAAATAAAACTGACAGTGATGGCATAATTACAAGGAATACAGCAAGGCTGGTTGCAAAAGGATACTCTCAACATGAGGGAATTGATTATGATGAAACATTTGCACCAGTTGCTAGATTAAAAGCCATAAGGATATTTTTGGCTTATGCTGCTCACAAGAATTTTAAAGTCTTTCAAATGGATGTGAAAAGTGCTTTTCTCAATGGAGAATTGGAAGAAGAGGTATATGTTGAACAACCTCCAGGCTTTGTAGATCCCAAATTTCCCAATCATGTCTACAAGCTTGATAAAGCACTTTATGGCCTTAAGCAAGCTCCAAGAGCATGGTATGAGACTTTAGCTCAGTTTCTTCTGGAAAGTGGATTTAAAAGAGGGACTATTGACAAAATAATGTTCTACCTCAACCATGGAAAGGACTTACTTTTGGTGCAAATATATGTTGATGATATCATTTTTGGTTCTACAAATGACAGACTTTGTAAGAAGTTTGCCAAGCTGATGCAATCAAGATATCAAATGAGTATGATGGGAGAACTTAACTATTTTCTGGGCCTTCAAGTCAAGCAGAATGAAGAAGGAACTTTTATTTTTCAATCTAAGCACACTAGAAATTTGTTGAAAAAGTTTGAAATGCAAGATTGTTCAAGTGCATCCACTCCTATGGCCACTGCAACAAAGTTGGATAAGGATAGTGGTAAATCAGTAGATATTACTGATTACAGAGGTATGATTGGCTCTCTATTCTATCTAACTGCAAGTAGACCTGATATCATGTATGTTACCTATCTTTGTGCAAGATTTCAAGCAGATCCAAGAGAACCTCACTTAACAGCTGTGAAAAGAATTGTCAAGTACCTTAAGGGTATAGCTGATCTGGGATTGTGGTATCCTAGAGAATTAGACTTTAAGCTAATAGGTTACTCAGATGCAGATTTTGCAGGGTGCAAAATTGACAAGAAAAGCACAAGTGGAAGCTGCCAATTTCTTGGAGGCAGATTGGTTTCTTGGTTTAGCAAGAAACAGAAGTCAATTTCCACATCAACTGCAGAAGCAGAATACATTGCTACAGTAAGATGTTGTGCACAGATTCTTTGTATGAAGAATCAGTTACTGGATTATGGGTTAGAATTTTCTAAAATCCCTATTTAATGTGATAATAAATATGCTATTGCTATGACAGGTAATCCAGTTCAACACTCAGTGACAAAGCACATCAGCATTAGGTGCCACTTTATAAGGGAACATGTGGATGAAGGTAAAGTGGAATTGCATTTTGTTCCAACAGATCAACAACTAGCAGATATCTTCATAAAACCACTATGTGAAGTTACTTTTACAAGACTGGTAAATGAACTTGGAATGGTTTCATGTTCTTTCTCTAAATCTGCTTAGTTTATGTTCTGATACATCAGATTTTATGATCAATATTTGCAGATATTACTATCTTTGTGTATACTGTGCTTAAATTGAAATTTGCTTAAGTGCTGATTGTTGTCTGATGTGAATTTCTAAACTCTGATAGTGATATGAATATTTCTGTGACTATTCAATCCAATGAGGATAACCGTGCTAGATGCTGACCTAGTAGTCTTTAATATACTAAAGATCCCATGTTTGAAGTAATTGTTTATGTGGAAATCTTTTAACACAAGCAAATTCTGATATTGAGCTTAGTTAAGTTTACTTTGTGTATCTTATTACTAAGTCAAAAACTAGAATAGTGCTTCTTATCTGTTAAGTTCTGATGTTAGTAAATCTGATGGATGTACTAAGTGTTGATAAACCTCACTTATCAAAAAAAAAGGAAAAAAAGAAAAGAAAAGAAATAAACATCAGGTACTCCTTTGAGATCTAGAGTAAAAATGTGGAAGGGAAGACCCAAGTGCATTGCTGGTATTAAGTAATATGTATTACAAAAGAATTTTTTTTTCTTGGTGACTTTTCACACTCTATGATTACTGGAGAAATACTCTGATAGCAACATAAATTCTGATAAGCAGTCGTGACTCACTTACACTGAGAAGCCACTGTAAAATGGAATTTCAAAAGATGCATAAAATGAGCACAAAACAGTTTAGGTGGACTCATGCATGACCTCATTCAATAGCAGGCGTCAGAACAATGACAGATTTTGAGCAAAGTTCTTAGTTATGCCTTATTTCTAAGATGTACTGAAGTGAATCAAACTTTACTCTTTGTCTGATATTTAGCTTAATGCACACACTTACACTCCATATGAATGATGAAAATTACTGTGGTGATAAATGTTGTTTTAGATGAACAGTTTATGTGTCAGATTGCATAAATTCTGAGGACAAGTTCTGATGGAAGTTCTGATGATTAAGTTCTGATGAAACCATATCAGTATTTGTGTGAAGAATTACAGGAATAAACATTCACTTTTCGAGTTAAGAAGCCATATTCTGATGAATTTTAAATCCTGATAATAATCAAGTTATGATGTTGATGTGGCAGTATTTATTCACTTGGTTTATTTTTGGTCATTACTTGAATGATAATATTTTCACAGAATATTGGTTAATGTGAGATAAAACAGTCATAATCATTATGAGTTAGTGGTTAGCGTGTATGTCTTGAAAACCTGCATGCGCACAGTAATTGTTATTATATCCCGTGCCCATTAACTCTGGCTATAGATCTTTTACTGACGGTTATTATTACACATCAGTCTAGGGAGTCTAGGGGTCATTATTTTTACTTGTAATTTTTAACTATTCCTCGCGTCCCTTGGTATTCTATTGGCTATTTAAACCGACTATTCATTCCAGCTAAAACATCTTTTTTTTCTCACAAACTCACTCTCTTTTTATTCACATCAACAAAAATGGTCTGTTTCAACTTGTTCCTGAACTATGAAACCTTTAACATTGAGTTGAGTTGTGATGCATGGCAACAGGAGTGGCATGTCACCGCCATTCCTGAAGAGCTTTGGAACTCAGTTCCACAAGAGGTTCACACAGAACCCTTGTTCTTATCAATGGAGTACCATCTCCATCTTGATAGGTTGGAAGAGGAAAGGAGAGAAGCTCTCCGTCAGTAAGAACGGATCATCCGTCTTGCAGTACTCTTCGTCAGCAGTAGAAGGAGTTAGTCGTTAGGTTTTCTTAGACTCGGACTAAGGCTGTTGATGTTAAGAATCGTAGAATAGGACTATCTTATAATTTTGCATGTAATTGATAAATTTCATGAAATGTACTCATCTGATATATCAATGAAATTTTCTTTAATTGCAAGATTTGTTCTTTGTTTGTCATATTATGTGACTGTGCTTGTTTAGTTGCAATTTATTAATCTTTACTTCATCGATTTTTAATTTTATTTTATGATGAATGTTTTGATTAAATTTTGTTGATTTAAGGAAACAACTGAGGAACAGGTTCCAATATCAAAACCTGTTGTTGTAGAAGCTGAGAAGGTCTCTTCTCAGAAAGATATTGTAACTGGGAGTTCTAGGCCCCTCAAAAGGCTTAGAAAGTTAAATTCTGATGATAAAGCTCCTACAGTGTCTCCACTTTTGAAGAAATTAAAGAAACAGAGAGCTCACAGGGACATAGTTGAGGCAGATTCAGAGGATGTAGTGGAAGCAGCTAAGGAAGGGGATCAGGAATCTCTGATCTCAACAGAACGAATTATTATTGAATCATTTCCTTCTACACAACCAGAAACTGCTCAAGATAGAATACCTACACCTCCTATGTCACCTATAGTTGATCCAATATATACTGAAGAACCAGGTACAAGTGCTGAAATTGATATTCATAACTTGATTATGCCTGCGGTTTTGTACTTGAAAGCTCCACCAATTCAACTCACTCCACCAACAACACCAATTTTGGATGTTGATCAGAACCTGGATGTAGATCAGAATTTAGAGGATGATGTTGAAGCCTCTATAGCCTCACATACTGCTATTTTATCAGAGGATGCTGATCCTATAGGATCTACAAGTTCTGATGCTGCCAATGAGAATATTACTGGTGAAGCTGCTGCTAATTTAGATGCTGATGCAGCTGGTCCATCTGGACATGCACCTCAACAAACAGTTAATAAAACCGATCTAATCAAGAAGTTTGTTAAGGAAGCACCAGTACCTTGGAGTGAAACTCCTAGAGGAAAGGAGTGGACTAAGGAATGGAACACAGTTAGTTTTGTTTTTTCTGAAAAGATTCTTACTGAGCATCTGGCAAAAGCTGATGAAATGCTGTTAAATGATGATTTTAAGGCACAGTTGAGAGTTACTGCATTGAGTACTAGGCACCTCCAAGGTCAACACTCAACAACTCATGCCAAGGTGAATAAAATTCAAGAAACCTTGATCCAGCAAGATATGAATACCAAACTTGAAAAGAACAGATTTTTCAAGCTAGCCTTTGATAGAATTGCCAACATTGAGAAAACTCAGGAGATGCAACAAGCTCAGATTTCTAAAATTCTAAAGAATCAAGCTTCTTAGAAAAATCAACTCAATGAGATCCAATCCTCAGTGGAATTGCTTGTCTCTCTTCTTTTACCTGCTGATGCCAAAAAGGGGGAGAAAGTGATTAAGTCCAAATGCAGATCTATTCAGACACTGCAGGGAAAGGATGATGGAAATGATGACCAGGGAAACTATGATAAGGGTAGAGGTCAAGGTCAAGGTAAAGGATTTTCATCAAGTAAAGCTAGAATTACAAGTCAAGGAACAAGTTCTGATACTGGGAGAAGAATAATATCTAATACTGGTAAAAGGATAAGTTATGGTGAACATTTGGAACTTGATGAAGAAATTTCAAAGGAGTTATTTCTTAAAGAAAATCCAGGAAAGGATAACACCTTTAGTGTAAACCCTATGCCTGTGTTTATATACTACACATTTACAAGATAATGTTCTAATTGATATGGAATATAATTCTGCTTCTTAAATATCAACTAGTTATCTTTTCTTCCAAGTATTCTTTCTTCATAGAATTCTTTCTTCATGCTTATTTCTTACTGTCATAGTCTCGATCTTCTTTCCTTTTAATCAGGCGCCTGCCTTATCTGAAAGTCATCTTAAGTCCTGATATTATCTCCTGATAAATATCTTCTAATAACTTAAGTTCTGATAACTTAAGTTCTGATATCTTAAGTTTTGTCTTCACTATAAGTGCTGATTTCCAGTTAAGTACTGATTTGTCCTGTTAAGTAAGATCTGAAAACTAAACACAAATCATATTAGCCATGACATCACAAATATATCTTCAGCAGTGTAATCACTTTTCTCCTTTGGTACAGACTTTGCTGGCTGACCTGCAACTTCCAAAGAGAGTTTGGTTGGCATATGTGATCCTTCATTAATCCTGTCTAGATATTCTGGATCTGTAGCTTCCAGAAATATAGCCATCTTCACTTTCCATATGGGATACTCAGAAGGTTTCAACATGGGAACTCTTATAGTCTCATATCGACTATGGGTTATGGTTTTTGGAGGTTCTTCAGTTTTGGTGGGCTTGGTTGGAGTTTCTGTTTCAGACATGATTGTTTTTGGATCTTAATCTGTATATTTGTTAACAAATCTGCTCTGATACCACTTGTTAGGTCACACACTGTAGAAGGGGGTTGAATACAGTGTTTACTACAATCAAATCGAATTAAAGAACACAAGTAACAGAACATATGTTTTATATCAGACTTTTTTACAATATGGAACTGTCCTCTCTCAGTGATGAACAAATTATCACGAGAGCACCAGGGAAAGTCTGATAAGGGTAGAGGTCAAGGTCAAGGTAAAGGATTTTCATCAAGTAAAGCTATAATTACAAGTCAAGGAACAAGTTCTGATATTGGGATAAGAATAAGTTCTGATACTGGTAAAAGGATAAGTTCTGGTGAACATTTGGAACTTGATGAAGAAATTTCAAAGGAGTTATTTCTTAAAGAAAATCCAGGAATGGACTTTGAGAGTCTAAAGGAAGAAGAAGCTAGACTCAAAGCAGAAGGTGTCAAGACAAAATATAAAGCTTCTGTTGTTAAAAAGAAATTTCCAAAGCCTAAGGGTATTGTGATAAAGGAAAGAACAAATTCTGAGGCAACCAAAGCCAAATCACAAGTGGAAATTGATCCAAGGTCCAAGAGCAAAGAAAAAGTTGATGAACCTGTAAAGGTTTATATGCCAATTATGGATGAAGAAATAACTGATGATGAAGAATATGCTAGTTTTACTCTGATTTCAAAGAAGATTTTTCAGCCTCTGACATGGCTCATGTTGTTCAGAGTCAAGATGTAGTAAGTTCTGATATGACAGTGAAGCAAGCAACCTCTGACATAGCTCAAGTTAGCTTCATATCAGAAGATAAGGAAAAGGAAACCTCTGACATTGCTCATGTTAAACCTTCAAAGATACTCCTACCTGGATTCACCAAAGCTAAACAGACTCAACCTTTGAAGACTGCAACAAGTGGTTTTGAAGCAAGAGTTGTTACAGGAAAGGAAGCAAGAGATAAATCTGGATTGGATAGTTCTGATGAAAGAAGAGTACATAACACTACCAACGATACCTTTTTGAATCTGTGAAAAATACTCCTTTTTGAAAGATTGAATCGACTTGAATCTGTGCAAATGGTTTACCATACCTTTTTGAAAGAACATATCTTGTTGTATTTTATGACAGATGGAAGGGTATACCATATCAGGAAGAATGCTATACCACTGAAGTATTTTGAGGAACTGGAACATGTTTTATTCCTACTTCAAGTGAAAGACAGATTAACAGATAGTGCTGCAGGTTATTTAAAGTCACAAATTCAAAGACAGAAGATGCTTTATTCTGTAAATTCTGACAGCACATAATGTCCCAAGTACAGAGATCTCAAAGGTGATATTGACGAAATGAAGCCTAACTCTGCTAAGATCATAACTACTTTTTTGGATTATAAGGCTGTGGAATTCAATCTAGAGTCTAACAAGGCATATCTGATCAGACTAGATCAGGAGATAAGAAAAGCTAAGATAAATGATCTCAGAGCAGCTATTTTTCAAACTGGTGAAGATACAGCTGAATTGAAAGATGCAAAAAGGAGAATGGTTAATAAACTTGAATATGCTGAGAGAAGTCTTTTAAGGAATTATCTCAGAACAACTCCTGATATCAAAGAGATCATAAATTGAAGCCAAGTCAAAGATCTACAACTGCTTAAATTCTAAAAGTGTATACAGACTGAAGCTATTATCGGAAGTTTAAGATGGTAAAGCTAAAAGGACTGTAAGTTGTAGTTATCTAGTCAAATTCTCATGCATTTGTACTTAATGTTTTTGACATCATAAAATATCTGTTGAACTTGTATATTATGCTCATTTACAAGTTGGGGGAGATTGTTAGATATATTTGTGGGTTCATGGCTAATATGATTTGTGTTTAGTTTTCAGATCTTACTTAACAGGACAAATCAGTACTTAATTGGAAATCAGCACTTATATTGAAGACAGAACTTAAGATATCAGAACTTAAGTTATCAGAACTTAAGTTATCAGAAGATATTTATCAGGAGATAATATCAGGACTTAAGGTGACTTTCAGATAAGGCAGGTGGCTAATTGAAAGGAAAGAAGATCGAGACTAAGACAGTTAGAAATAAGCATGAAGAAAGAATTCTATGAAGAATAGAATACTTGGAAGAAAAGATAACTAGTTGATATATTTTAGGAAGCAGAATTATATTCCATATCAATTAGAACATTATCTTGTAACTGTGTAGTATATAAACACAGGCATAGGGTTTACACTAAAGGTGTTATCTTAATCGAAGTTATTATTCTTTATAACCCTAGCAGCTCTCGTGATAATTTGTTCATCACTGAGAGAGGATAGTTTCATATTATAATAGAGTTTATTGTGTTGAATAAAATCTGTGTTTTGTTACTTATGTTCTTTAATTCAATTTGAATGTAGTAAACATTGTATTCAACCCCCTTCTACAGTGTGTGTGACCTAACACCTTAGCCATTGTAAGTTGAATTAGTTGGGATTTGGTACGATGTAATAAAAGTTAAGATTATGGCTTGTTTTCATACTTTAACCTGTTATGATCTGTGGTTGTGTATAGAAGGGTCAATGCATATAATACTTTATATACAAGTTTAAATATTGTGGTGTGTGTTGTGAGCCCCAAACTTCTGGCCCAGGTTTGGAGGGCGTCACACTATTCCAATCACGAGTCAACAAATAGGGTATGCACTTCTTAATCAAACTCATTTTGATTATGCTACTGCTATTTTGGGTTTTATAGGTGATAAGATGAAAGAATATAGAAACATAGTATATTTTTCTAAATTCTGTCAGCTTATATATAGTTTCTGTTGTTCTGATGCACCTTAAAACTTTAGTGAGTTAATTGAACCCTTTAAACTTCACAAAAGGGCTTTCACAGACTTATTATCTGCTGACAATAAGAAGGATATACTAAGACCCCTCCAAATTCCCCAATGTGTCAAACATTTCTTAGTAAATTCTGATCCTCACACATACACAACCATATATCCTGATGTTGCACCTACACACCCTACTACTTCTCAACCTCCACCAACCCAGCCTTCCAATACTCAACCACAACCTACTATCAGAACCTACTATCAACCAGCACAATCCTCTCAACCACAACCATCAGCACCTACTATCAAAACCTCACCTCTCAAATCCAAAACCAAACCAACCTCTGGTACTTCTCAAAAGGTGCCAGTTGTAAAATCTGACACATCCTCTAGGCCCAAAACCAAAAGAACTATCTCTGTGCCTAAATCTCCACCAAGGAGAAGAAGAAGGATGATTCTGAGAGATGAATCTGATGAGGAAGAACAAGTCCAGGTTCCTGCATCAGAACCTGTGACATTAGAAGCTGAAGAGGTAACTCCTCAGAAACAGAATGAAGCTGAGGGTTCTAGGATTTTGAAAAGGAAAAGACCTTGAAATTCTGATACAGATCATATCACTCCACCATCTAGAAGATCAAGGAAGACTAGAGCATGTGTGCATATTGCACAAATTCAATTTATGGATACTGAAGATGCTGAGGAAGGGGATCAGGAATCTCGGATCTCATCAGAACCTACAGTCATTAAAGCTTTGACAACTCCACCTCAATATGAAGACACTGTTCAAGACACAGTGATCACACCTCCTATCTCTCCATTTAAAGAAATTGCCTCAGTTGGAGATTCAGGGTTAAGTCCTGAAATTGATATTCACAGGTTCAATATTCCAACTGTTTTGTATCTGGAAGCACCACCAGCAAAAGAGGCAACTCCACCTGTTTTTCCAATACTAAATGCTGAAATTCCTACTACACCAATTCTGGATTTAGAACCTGAAGATAAGAATTTGGAAACAGAAGCTCCGGAATCTCCTTCAGTTACACACACTCTGGTGTTATCAGAAGATGATGAGACTTTATCAAATTCTGGAGACAGTGCGCCAGCAAGTGCTCCAGTTAATGGAAAGGAGGCACTGTTTAAATTTGCTGAAGAAGACACTCCTGTTCCATGGGAGGAAACCTTTAGAGGAGTTAAATGGACAAAGAAGTGGAATGAACCTGACTTCATTCCCAGCTCAACTGTTTTATCAGAGCATATTTCAAAAGCTGATGAGTTGCTGACAAATTCTAACTTAAGCACCAACTAAAAGTCACAGCTCTCAGTACTAGAACTCTACAAGGATAACACTCCATGACTCATGCAAGGGTTGATAAAGTTCAAGAGACAGCTGATAAGCTGGAAATGATGCAAAAGCTAGACAAGAAGAGGTTTATCAGACCTATTCATGAAAAAGTAGAGGCTATTGAGCTTGTTCAAGTCCAGCAGCATGCCCAACTGGATGAGGTATTACAAAATTAGGCTGCTCAACATACTCAGTTAAATAAGATCCAATCTTCAGTAGAATTTCTTCTTTCACTACTCCTGACAGATGATGCCAAAAAAGGGGAGAAGGTAGTTAAGTCCAAATGTTCACTAATCAAGACAGTGGAGAAAAAGGATAATCATGGTGATGACCAGTGAAACTTTGATAAGAGTAGAGGTCATAGTCAAGGAGAGGAATTGAGCAGCATTCCTTTTCAACAGACAGGTTCTCATCAGAGATTATCTGGTTACACTCAAATCAGGGATAAGGAAGGAAAGAAGCCTACAAATCAGAATGTTTCTTTGTTGATCACAAATTATGACAACTACTTCTGATATAATGATTCAAGCTGGAAACCAAGATTCACAGAAGTTTCTGCAAACTCTAAAATTCAAGGGAAAGAAAGCAACATTCTTTACAAGGATCCCAAAATTCAAATTATTGATGAAGAACTGGCCAAGAGACTATTCCTTAAGGATAATCCAGGTTTGGATTTAGAGGAATTAAGAGAAGAAGAAGCTAAATTTGCTGCTGAGAAGAGCAAACCAAAGTCAAAAGCTTCTGATGCTAAAAAGCCAACAAGGCCAAAAGAAAAGGGGATTGTGATAAAAGAAAGATCTGCCACAGAGATTCCTAGATCAAGGACTAGATCTTAAACTATTACTGATCCCAAAGAAAAGGGAAAAGGAAAAGTTGGGGAGACACTCAAGAAGCATAAAATGAAGATTCCTCAAATTCTGATGGATCCTGTGTGCAAGATGGTTCAAGTCTTTGATGATGCTGCTGCAGAAGATGAAACTGTTGAAACTCTGAAAAGAAGAAAGATGACAGAAAAATTTAAGACAACCTCTGACATAGCTCAAGTTGTTCAGAGTGAAGAAGTTCAGAACTTGACAAATCCTGAAGAAATTTCAGAACAGTAAGCTACAGAAGAATCTGCAAATCCTGAACAAGTAATCAAGATATCAACCTCTGACAACCTCTGACAGAAGAATCATTGTGGATTCAGATTGATTCAGTAAGATTGGTAAAAGTTGCAAGGACTGTAAGTTGTAGTTAGTTGTCTAAATAAACTCTCATTGCATTTATACTTAAATGTTTTTGACATCATCAGGTTTATAACTTGTACATTTTTCATAATATACAAGTTGGGGGAGATTGTTAGATATGTTTGATGATGTCATGGCTAATCTGAAGTGTTTAGTTTCAGAACTTAATATCAAGACTTATCAGGACTTAGCTGGGAATCAGGATTTACTGAAGACATGAAGATATTAGAACTTAAGGTATCAGAACTTGTAATATCAGAACTTAAAGAAGGATATGCTTCAGAAGTAAAGTGCGGCTGATTTCTAGGAGAGGATCTGGACTAAACAAAGGAAGATATGCTTTAGGAGTTGGACAACCAGAAGACTTATAAAAAGATAATATCTGATTGATATATTTTAGGAAGAGATATATTTCATATCAATTATAAGATATCTTGTAACTGTGTACTATATATACACAACTTAGGGTTTACACTATATGTGTTATCATTCACGAGAATATTATTTTGTAACCCTAGCAGCTCTTAGTGATATCATACATCACTGAGAGAGTAGATTAACCTACTGTAACAGAGTTTGATATATTGAATAAACTTGTTTTCTGTTACATACTTGTATTCATAATCGAATTGATTGTAGATACTATATTCAACCCCCTTCTATAGTATCATTGAGGCCTAACATATTATGCAAGTTTTCTACACTATTCTAATTCCAGAATAGTTCAATATTTTTCGTACTCAACTATTTATGATTATGCAAATATTGCTTTTCAATTCTCAAGTTCAGAATAGATAAATATTTTACATATCACCGATTTAAATGTTTATTATGCAAGTACTCTTCTGTTTTTCTGTGTTCATAATAGTTATGTATTTTTACTTATCAAATTAATGGATTTATAAATATTTTGGGATTTTGAGAAAGATGATTTTGTTGCGAGCATTCATGCCCAAGTGATTGGGGGAATAAAATTTATAAGGGTGTTGATTATTATGACCCCTTTCCATAAAATGTTTTATGATTGGATGGTTGCATAAGAGGCCGTGGCGGTGGTCCTGCGGAGAGCTAGGTATTATATAGGATATAATACCTTTTTAGGCCAATATGTGCCTTGGGTACCCCTTTGTTTAGTTGGATATGCTTCAGCATACCGGTGTTGATCCGCGGCTGATTACCGGCGGCAATACACCGTCGTTTGAGGATTCCAATCTAAATTGTTTTGATAATCATACAATAAATGATTTATGAAGTGTTTCTATTTTGGATAAAAGTTAAAATGCAGTTTTGATTCAGTTTCCGATTGATGTGGATATTTAGGTTGTTGTTAAATATCAAAGTTGGTATTAGTATAAATTATTGATGTTGACTTCAGTATGGGATGTCGTGAGCATCAAAGTTCGTATTGATATCTAATTTGATATGACAACAAAATAAGTATTAATATCAAGAGTTTGATTTTGAATAAAGTTTATGATTCAATCCATAATTATTGTTTCATGTTATTATTGTTTACGATATTTCCGTAAACAGTGGTTTACGAGTTTTATTCTCGTTGAGATTCAAAATATTGCTGAAGCATTTTCGCTCGAAAACATCAAAAGGGTTTTAATACAATTAAGGAATCAATTCCGGGATTCCTTAACAAAAAATTTCTGATTCAGAAATTATGATTTTAAAGTTCTGCTCTAGTGCAGATGTCAGTTTTTATATCAAAAGACCTTATTTATATTATACTGAACTTGCTGATCATTTCTTTCGCTCATACTTGCCTTTTTTTGAATTTAACCTTGCAGTGAGGATTAGTTTGCGTTATTTAGCTGTGTAATTCGAGAAAGCAAAGAAGAAGCTGTTGGAAGGTGGCTGGTCCAGGGTGTGCGTACTAGTGTAAGTTCTGTTATGTAAAGTTGTTAATATTATATTATATTATAGTTGTGTATTGTATAGTTGGGACTAATATACTTCTTTTCGAAGTTATACTAGCGGGTTTAGTTTTGAGTTTGTAAATTATTGAAAAGCATTTTCAAAAAAAAAGAGTGAAGAATTTATTTATGGAATTTGGATATCTTGTTTCTAGAACTGTAACCTGAAAAGATCTTGGTGTAGTTTGGGGTCACAGATGCTAAATTTGAGTTGCTGGCATTTATTTATTGGTTAAACAGGTTATTTTGGATTGAGGTTTCATAGTGACGACCAAATCCTCTGACCCGGGATTTGGGGGAGTTACACTTATACCTGAAGACTAATCTTTCTGGAAGATGCTTACAGGAATCAATAGCTCTTACTTTTTCTAGCTCATCCAGATAGAGATTTATGTCTGAAAAATCTTTGATGTCACAGGTGAAGAGTTCATCTCCCTTGTTGACTGTTGGTTTGGGTTTGGCTAATGCTTTGGATTGAAGTCTGAAAGGATTGACCTTTTTGATAGCTCATTTCTTTGTTTTCCTTGGTTTGGTTTGGATTGGAATGTTTAGATCAGGAAGGAGTAGGCTTTCCCAATCTACAGGTTCATCTTTAGGAATTACGGGTTCACCATGGAAATTCATGTCATGATAAACCTTGAATTCAACCTGATCCATTGTGGGCATGGATGGTTGACTTGAAGTAGTAGATTGGGTAGGCATGAACTCTTCCTTATCTATATTAAAATTAAGCTTCCTCTTTGGTTTGTATTTGTATCTTGGTTTCTTTTTCTACATTGGTTCTTCTTCTTGCTTTTCTTCATTAACTGACTCAGTTATCACAACAGGCATTTCAGAGACTGTGGTTGCAGGCTTCTTAGATTGGTTCTTGGCATCTAAAGCAACTTGCTTTTGTTGTTGTGTGAGCCTCACCTTTTCTTCTTTCTTAGCTTCTACAAACTTTGGATGTCCAGCCACCACAAAGATTTATTTTCCATTTTTTTAAATTTTAGCAATTCTTTTCTTCAAGACTGAGTCTCTGGGATTTTTGAAGAAATCAATAGATCTACCAAAAATCTTCTTCTCATCAAGCTTGGGGGTTTCATAAACTAGGTCCAATGGTTTTTGGTCTGAATTCTTTGGATAGTTTCTCTTTGGATGAAAAATCACTTTAGCCTTTGGATATTTTATTGCTGAGGGTTGACCCCTTTCCATGTTCCCTAAGCTCATGTCATTGGCTTAAATTGGCCTAAATTGAGAGAAGTGAGAGAATTGCTTCACAACTTTGTCTTGCTTCTCAATTGGACCAAACTTCTTTTCAATTTTGTCATTAAGCTTCTTCCATTTTTCTGTCAGCTCTAGTTCAGCTGCTGCTATTTTGATTAAGTCAATGATGTCTAGCATTGGTGGCTTTGTGAAGGTAATTGCTGGAACTATTACCTTGCTGACATTAATGTTGAGCACTTTCTCCCCCTCACTAACCGACTCCCCCTGACTAACTGGAATGATAAAATCTTTTCCCCCTTTTTTTAGCATCAAATTGAGCAGAGTTTGAGGTTTGTGCATACACCAATTTTTGAAGAAGCAATGTCTGTTGAGCTCGATGGAGTTGGATTTTGGTGATAGAAGTTTCTAGGACTTTCAGCCTTGTGTTCAAAGAATCAATTTTGTTACTGAGATCAGAATCTTTCCTGAGTTGCCTGTTTACATCTCTCATTGTGGTGTCTGGAAGAACATATTCCAATCTTTCATTGATGTCCTTCTTGACTTGTCCAATTTCTATCTTGATCTCAGACACATCTTGATTTTGCTTGAGAAATTGAATTTTTTGCAAGTGAAGAGACTCAAGGTGTGCTTGAAGAAGACTCTTGGTGTTGGCATCTATAGTAGCTTGAAGAGCTGTCTGAGTCTGGTGGATTACGTGAAATAGAGTTGATTTGAAGTGATGCTCACTGCATTCTTTGCTAAACATCCATGATGGAGTTTTT
Organism: Apium graveolens; assembly: GCF_009905375.1. Taxonomy (NCBI): domain Eukaryota; kingdom Viridiplantae; phylum Streptophyta; class Magnoliopsida; order Apiales; family Apiaceae; genus Apium; species Apium graveolens. Next base: position 177,040,394 of record NC_133649.1, on the reverse strand, counting down.
GTGCTTGAGCTAGGACCTACTTCTACCCTATGTCCATGAAATCTCCTTCATCATCCTCACCATCATCCCCAAAATTATCTTCAGAACCATCAGTTGGATATTCAAAATCATCACCAGTTGTGGAGGGCATGGCAGTGTTGCATCCTTGGCCCTCTGCAATGAAGCTGTTATGTGCATCAAGTTGAGAATTCTCTCAACAGCCTCATTGTCCTGTTTAGCCAAAGTTTGATAAGCTAGAATAGGGTGAGTAAATGCCCCAGCTTCATAAAAAACAAAATCTAAGAGAGCTTGATATTTTTGCTAAAATAGCTGCTTCTTTTCCGCCTCATTGACATCCTTTAACTCACTAACAATGGGCTCTTCCCATTCTTCAGTACCTGCATTTCTCTCATTTTCTCTCTTTTCTTGTATCAAGGGCTCCCTGGCTTCCCACCCTCACATCCTCACCTTCACCTTCTAAGGTGGGACTCCTCTCACTTACTTTTTCTAAGCTGGAAGAAATAGCTTGCATATGTTCACTCATTTCCTCTCCTTTTGTTGAGAGCAACTCAGCCTCTCACTTTGTTCATCCCTTCCCTCAATCCTATGAGTGATTGTACAACTACTAAATCATCTGCACTTGTAAAAATAGTTGAGATTTCAAGTGGCGCAGTGACATTCAATAGATGAGAAACATCCGTCGAGGTAGTAGTTGAGAGTTTCAACGGATGAATACTGTTAAGCACATCCGTCGAGATACAATCACTAGTCAACGGATGAAGAATATCCGCCGAGATAGTAGAAATGACAGAGTTTGGAGTTGAAACTACTGTAGAATATGTTGTGATTGATTTGAGTTTTTGCACAGATTTCTCAGTAGAGTCAGAAAGAAATGACAAGTAAGCCAAAAAAATCATCTAAAAGATGATGCTCACTTGCTTGAGAGTTTGGCTTCTCCATAAGAGGTAAAGATGGAGAATCAGGAATTGATGTGTGAATCATGTCCACATCCAAAGAATTTGTGGGTGAGTTTTGTGTGTGTGGTGCTTCTATTGTAAGAGATTTTGGCTATGACTCCACATTTACAGGAGCCACATCAAACTGACTTTGAGAAGGTGCTATATTGAGTCTTTGACTGCAGTTTGCATAGTGTGTGTACCCTGTGTATCCCCAACTGTCTTAGATTTCTTCTTTCTTGTATAAGTTTGGGTGAGTCTGTGTCCCTAACCCTTTTGGCATGTGCTTTTGGCTGAGAGCTTTATTCAATAGTTTCATCCTTTTGGGAAGATGCAACTAGGAATGACCTAGATTCCTAATTAATCACTACAGTTTGTTGGGAAACTGCAGTGTGGCTAGGCTGGGTTACACACACATCTCCCTCCTTATCCTTAGGGTTTCTTTGATTTTCACCCTGTCCCTCACCAGGCTCACTTCTCTTCACACTCCCTTCTTGGTTTTTAGTAGATTTTAAAACTATTTTCATTTGAGAGAAACTAGAATGGGTTTTCTTTGATTTGGATTTGGAAATTTTTGGTTTTGTGGCTTGGGTAGGCATCTGTTTGGTCACTGTCACAGATGCCATAGGCACAGTTGTTTGCAAAAAAACTTGTGGTAGAGAAGTAGCAGAGACAGAAGTGTTTACCTCACTTACCTGAGGGTGCTCCATAATTGTCATGTAGATGAGGGAACCTCCTTATGGTGATTAGCCCTGTTAAGATCAGAAATAACTCTCTCTTTTGGACCCAAAATCCAACTTGTTTGTTGGGTTCACAATTGAGAGATCCTCAGAAACAAAGTTAGCAATCATATAAAAAATCTAGCATAATAGATGTCCTCAGACATCTTCTTAATGTCTCCTAATTTACTCCCTAATTCATACATCACAGAGGTGCTGAAATTAAATTACTTATCACTAAGAAGCATATGAAGCATGTTAACAAGTGAATAAGTTACAACATCAAAATTGCTAACTTTCCATGAAAACACTTTAATAAAAGAATCACATAGGAAGCTCCATTCTTTCCTAAAGCCTAGTCTCCTAACTTCACCTAACTTGGTGGAAGTAAGAGCATAACCCATTGAAATAAGCATGTTACTTACATCAGTGTATGTGGTGGAGCAAGAGTGTTATTTTTCAGGTAATTTAAAGCATTTTTCAAGAGCATCATAGTTAATACAGTGTTCATTACCTTTGAGAGTGAAGGTAATGGTCTTATATTTGGAGTTGAATACAACAGTAGTCCAAATGTCCTCAAAAACCTCACAGTAGATAACATGGGACTCAAGCATAGCATAACTCAATTTGATGCTTAATGTCTCCTAATTTACTCCCTAATTCATACATCACAGAGGTGCTGAAATTAAATTACTTATCACTAAGAAGCATATGAAGCATGTTAACAAGTGAATAAGTTACAACATCAAAATTGCTAACTTTCCATGAAAACACTTTAATAAAAGAATCACATAGGAAGCTCCATTCTTTCCTAAAGCCTAGTCTCCTAACTTCACCTAACTTGGTGGAAGTAAGAGCATAACCCATTGAAATAAGCATGTTACTTACATCAGTGTGGTGGAGCAAGAGTGTTATTTTTCAGGTAATTTAAAGCATTTTTCAAGAGCATCATAGTTAATACAGTGTTCATTACCTTTGAGAGTGAAGGTAATGGTCTTATATTTGGAGTTGAATACAACAGTAGTCCAAATGTCCTCAAAAACCTCACAGTAGATAACATGGGACTCAAGCATAGCATAACTCAATTTGATGCTTCGAATGAAGTCCATCATTTTGTGATAGTCTTCAGATCCAGGAATCTCCTTGTTCACTAGAGCTACGAATTTGTTCTTTTCATATACATACCTAGTTTTAGACATGATTTTGACTACGGATGTCATTACTATGAATAAAATTAGTTGCAGAAAAAGGGGTTTTCACTTTGGAGAAGAAGAGAGATTAGAGATAGCTTGAGAGAGATAAAAGTAAAAATGAAAATAAAATAGGCTTTTATCAACCAAAAATTTACTTTTAATTACAACTTCTCAATAATAAACGGTTAAAATATAAAATAAAAAATAAAGTAACCAATCAAATTAGCCCAAAATAGTCGTTTAAAAATAAAGAAAACTGTTAAAATTCTAATGATTATCCATCGAAGTATACTTACAGGCTGTAAGTAAATTCGACGAATAGTATCTAGAATTAACGGCTAAGATTGAAGGCAATTCGACGGATAAGGATTTAAAGTACCCAGAATAATATTTGATATTTCAACGGATGATACAATGAAATTCAATGGATATTCATTTTCAACGGATAATGAACATCCGTCGAGATGTAAATTCTAACTTAGCCAAAATTTCATCTTTGACAAGAAACATCAAATTTTATTCTGGCTGCATTGCAATATGCTTAGACATAAAAATAAATTAAGAGTAATTAAGCATACCTAACTCACTTACCAACCTAGTAAAGGTGGATTCATCAAGTGGCTTGGTGAAGATGTCTGCAAGTTGCTTCTCATTTGGAACAAAATGAAGTTCCACAATACCATTCATGACATGTTCTCTACTGAAGTGGTACTTGATGTCAATGTGCTTGGTCCTTGAATGCTATACTGGATTTTCAATGATTGCAATGCACTTGTGATATAACAGAAAATAGGAATCTTATTCACTTGTAGACCATAGTCCAACAGTTGATTTTTCATCCATAAAATTTGTGTACAACAGTTACCCGCAACAATATATTCAGCCTTAGATGTAGAAGTAGAGACTGAATTTTGCTTTTTACTGAACCAGATACTAGCATATTTTCTCGAAATTGACAGGTTCCTGTAGTACTTTTTCTATCAAATTTACAACCTGCATAATCTGCATATCAATAACCAGTTAGATCAAAACCAGAATCTCTAGGATACCAAATACCAAGTTTTGGTATTCCTTTGAGATATCTGAAAATTCTCTTCACAGCTACTAAATGAGAATCTCTAGGAGTGTTTAATTCAAGTTTAGTTGCAGTGGCCATGGAGTTTTTGTAGATGTGCAATCCATTAGATCAAACTTCTTTAAAAGATCATAAATATATTTGGTTTAATTAATGAATATTCCATCACTAACTTGCTTAACTTGTAAACCAAGAAAGTAAGTTAGTTCTCCCATCATGCTCATTTCATATTTACTTTGCATCAATTTGGCAAACTTTTTGCAAAGTTTTTCATATGTAGAGCCATATATAATATCATCTACATAAATTTGAACAAGTATACTAGAGCCACTAACATTTTTATAGAATAAAGTTTTATCAACGACACCTCTTATGAAATGATTTTCTAAGAGAAACTTTGACAAAGTGTCATACGAGGCTCTAGGTGCTTGCCTCAGTCCATAAAGTGCAAGAGATAGTAGACATATTCTGGAAAATTTGGATCTTCAAAACCTGGAGCCTGACTGATATAAACTTCCTCCTCCAAATCTCCATTCAGAAAGGCACTTTTAACATCCATTTGATAGACTTTGAAATTGGCATGGGCTGCATAGCCTAGAAAAATTTGGGTAGGTTCAAGTCTTGCAACATGAGCAAATGTCTCATCAAAATCTATTCCTTCTTGTTGATAGTAGACCTTAGCAACCAATCTAGCTTTATTCCTGACTACTATGCCATTTTCATCCATCTTGTTTCTGAATACCCACTTGGTGTCAATAGGGTTCTTTCCTTTAGGCTAGGGTACCAGCTTCCAAACTTTATTTCTTTCAAATTGGTTTAGCTCCTCCTGCATAGCTAAAACCCAATCAGGATCCAATAGAGCTTCTTCAACATTTTTAGGCTCTTCTTGTGATAGAAAGCTACTGTAAAGTCATTCTTCTTGAGTTTCTTTCCTTGTTTGTACTCTTGAAGATGCATCACCAATAATTAGCTCAAATGGGTGATCTCTAGTCCATTTTCTCTGTTGTGGTAGCTTAGCTCTAGATCAAGAGGCCTCAGAGTTGTCTTGATGTGTGATTGAGTTTTGATTAGAAGAAACTCCCCCTGAGTTTGTGGATCTTTGGCTTGAAGTTAGAGTTATGTCTAATTATAATCTGTATTGGCTTTTAACTCTTATTAATGACTCAATGGATGTTGATCTTTGCCTTTCGACGCATGATGCAGATTATCTCTCAATGGATGATGCACTTGGTCTTTCAACGGATGTTAAATTATGTGCTTCATTTGTTGTAGATTTTTCTGCATTATCCTTAGATATTGTTTCTTGATCACCTTCATCATGAAAAAATCATCTCAACATTGTCAAATTTGATCACCTCCATCTTGTAGCCCTTCAATCTTTTTATCATCAAGCACAACATGTACAAATTCCATAACAATATTGGTTCTGAGATTGTAGACTCTGTATGCTTTTCCAACTGCATATCCAACAAAAATGCCTTCATCTGCTTTGGCATCAAACTTTCCATGCTGATCAGTTTGATTTCTTAAGATGTAGCATTTACATCCAAAGACCTAAAGAAAGTTTAATGTTGGCTTCCTGTTCTTGAACAATTGGTAGGGTATCATTCATTTTGCTTGATTAACCAAAGAAATATAGTGAGTGTAGCATGCAGTATTTACAGCTTCTGCCTAAAAGTATGTTGGTAACTTTGTTTCTTCTAGCATTGTTCTTGTAGCTTCAATAAGAGATTTTTTCTTCCTTTCCACCACTCCATTTTGTTTTGGGGTTCTTGCTACTGAAAACTCATGCATGATCCTATTCTCTTCACAAAATAATCTCATCACATAATTCTTGAACTCAGTTCCATTGTCACTCCTGATTCTTCTAACTTTGAAATCAGGATGATTGTTGACTTATCTTTTGTGATTGATGATGATTTCATTAGCTTCATCTTTAGATTTGAGAAAACATGTCCAAGAAAACTTTGAGAAATCATCCACAATTACTAGGTAACATCTTTTCTTTGAGATGGACAACACATTGACTGGTTCAAACAAATCCATGTGCAGTAGTTGGAAAGGTTCTTCAATTGTTGAATCAAGCTTCTTTTTGAATGATGCCTTGATCTGTTTTCCTTTTTGACATGCATTACACAATCCATCCCTTGAGAATTCCACTTAAGGAATGCCTCTTACCAAATCTTTCTTGACTAATTCATTCATAGTCTTGAAGTTAAGATGGGACAACTTCTTGTGCCATAGCCAACTTTCATCTTGACTTACCTTGTTAAAGAGACAAGTCACATATTCTGCATTTGATGAGTTGAAGTCAGCTAGATACACATTTCCTTTTCTCACACCAGTGGGAACCACTTTGTTGTTTTTCTTGTTGGTCACAACACAGGCTTCAGAATTAAATGTTACTGAGTTGCCCTTATCACAAAGCTGGCTGATACTCAACAAGTTATGCTTGAGTCCATCCACTAGGGAAACTTCCTCACTGATGACATTATCTTTAGAAATCAATCCATATCCCACAGTATAACCCTTGCTGTCATCTCCAAAAGTGATACATGGGCTAGCTCTCTCCTTGAATTCAGTGAGAAGTGTAGAATTTCCAGTCATGTGCCCTGAGCACCCACTATCCAAATACCAAAGATGCTTTATGTTCCCCTGCACACAACAAAGTCAAATCAATTTAATTTTGGTACCCAAGTTTCCTTGGGTCCTGTTTTGTTAGCATTTATCTTAGGTTTCTTAGGCTTGTCCTCATTTGACTTAGATATCTGAGATTCATCCTTAGTCAATTGAGTAGATCCTTTAAAACCATTAATCATTACAGAATTATCATGCACATGTTGATTAACATGGAAATGCATATTCTGTGCAAACATGTTATTCCAGTAAGGCATGCTAAATGGCATTTGTGGCATACTGAATGCAGCATAGTAAGGATTTTGTGCAAATGGCATATTAGCAAATTGTGCATTCAAATTATGTGTAGGCATAACATTCACAGGTATTGTAGGCATGTTAGGAAATGAAGAAGGTACAAACATGGGTGCAAGCATAACAAGTTTGCAATTCATAGACAAATGATTAACACTACCATATTTCACACAGATTTTTCTAGGTGCATATTTATCAGGTGTGTAGTTGTTATGTTTGTTAATTCCCACTTTCCAATTCCTATTGTTTTTCCTTTTTTATTATACTTTAACTTCTATTTTCTCCAATCTATCATTCAATTGCTTGATTGATAAATGCCCTACATTGACTCTCTTGTTCTTTTTCACTTGAATTGTTTCTCCTGGAACAAAGTTCTTGGAAACTGACCCATATTTCTCATTTAACTTAGCTAGATGGGATTTGCTAACTGGTTGTTTTTTATTCAACGGATGTGGTTCCTTGTCTTTCGACGAATAATTCATTTGATCATTCGACGGATAATATTCATCATCCGTCGAATCCACATCTATTGAAAGTCCTTCTTCCAAGTTGGGATTTAGTTTCTCCTTGCTCTTTTTCCAGGCTTCATCACATAAAGATTCTATAACACCCTCCAAATCCGGGGTATAGATTTGGGGCTTTATTAATAATAACTATAAACTAAACCTGCACAAACGGAATATAAATATGATAATTACCCCGAACTACTGCTACTCAGGATCTTTAAAGGTTAAGAGTTGAAAACAAGAACAACACACTAACTTTATTACAACCCAAATAAAATAATCTGTCTCAAGAACTCTCTTTGTTACAAAACTTTATTCTATCTACATTCTCACCACACAACTTTTATTCAAACCACACAAAACTTTTAGTCAACCCAACATTACTACTTATCCTGTTACACCTGATCTGGTAACTCAAACCTCTCTTCGGGAATAGGAAGGAACACTCTTGCTATAAGAGGGTCCCGCTGCTTGACTCGCTTCTTGACTACGCGGGTCCTGATGGGTTTCATTCTCTACTTTAACTGTAAAACAATAGGAATAACAATAAAAAAGGATGAGCCAAAATTGCTCAACAAGCTTGCAACAATATATATATAGTATAAAGAGAGAAGAATAAGTGAACCAATAAACTGCTGGTTTGAACAACCATCTGTATCTGTATAGGATAATAATTTGCCAACACTGGCGAATACCAAATGAACAAGACTGAAAACAAGAACCAACATATGCACTATAACCTGCTGATTAGTCAGGATACAGTGCAGATCTATACCCAACTGCATAGACCCAACCAATATAAGGAGTACTCAGGCAACTATGGCCTATTAATTAAAGGTCTGGGTAAAACCCAGCCCATATAGTAACCATCCAGTCCAAAGTGTAGCATCCGGAACAATCGGAATGCTTTCGATGTATCCCAATACCAGGATATATCAAAGTATATGTAACAAGGGTAAAAGTATAGGAATACGAATAAAGGATTCAATAAATTGGGAGAAATCAAGAATCGAAGTAAAATAGAAATGAGATTCAATAATTGTGTAACAGTGATGAACAAATTTATTAAAGATAACTGATATGGGATAATGAGATATAATTCACTATTCTGAATTCAGAATAGGGGAAAACTTGCCTTGCGCGTACTTAACCTGGTTCAACTCACCGCCTTCTGTCCCTAGCCTGACCGGCCTTGCTGATACTGAACCAATCATAGAAAGATAGTCGTTTAGATAACTTACTATATACGTGTATCTTGAATTGATACTACGTAACTTTATCAGTCTACCCATGCGTTTCTATCTGACTCGCATATATACACATATAATTATGTAACACGTAAGGTTCACATAACCACGTAAAGCACATAGTATATAATTAATTTTTTTTGGACTTATAAATATTTTTGGAATCGATACTAGACTCATATCTATATTAATTAGCTCTATCTGATTTTATTGCAATTTTTCGGGATTTATTTGACTCGATTATACCCCTATTAGGGTCTATAAACCATTAACTAACACAAGACCACTCTCTTATGGAAGAAATTATAACTTACAATTATTTTTATTGGATTCGTTTCATTTTTCTGAGTCTAGGGGTCTTCGTTTCGCTCAAATCGGACTAACGGTTTAATTATTATGAATTAAACAAGATTTAATTAATTAATAATTAATTATAATTAAATAATCCTTAATTACATTTTTAAATAATTAATTAATAATTATTGTATTTTAAAATAATTAATCTCTAATTATTAGGATTAATTACAATTTATTACAATTATTTACAAATTATTATTACTCATGCGATTAGATCGATTATTTAGAAATAAACAATCGATACAACTAACTGATACGCTATTTATCGAATAAATACTAATTACTCGAATTATAATCTAACTCAACGATTAACTACTCGTATAAATACGAGCTACTCGCAATTCTCGAATATTATCGAACTATCATTATTATTATAACTTGTACGATTTATTAATCTGTATTTAATTATACGCTACGAACAATTTTTACGACATTCTTCGAATAATTATCGCTCGAATAATAATTCTCATTATCGAATCACTACTCGTATGAATACGAGTTACTCGTAATATTAACTAATTATCGGATTATTAATCATATTATTTAATCCTTATTTATTAATTAATTACCAAATTATTAATTAATTACCTAATTATTAATTAATTGGATAACTAATAAATAATTAGATAAATAATTAAATAATTAAATTCAAATTTATAATTTAATAAAATAAATTAGAAATTAATTATAAGATTTTTCAGAATTTAAAACTAATTTTTAATTAATTTTTAGAATTACTAAAACTAATTTTCTGATTTTATAAAATATAATAAATAAATAATATATCAGAAACATAACAACAGGAACAGGGTTAGGGTTTTTAGGATCAAACCCGGGTCGAAACGGGGTTGAAAATCGGGTCGACCTCGGGTCTTCGGGTCACCCAAGAACATCACCGCGGCTCCGCCGCCGGTGATCGTTCCGGCGAGAAAACACGGCTAAACGTCGTGATTCCAGTCCGATTCTGCCCCGTTTCTGGTGCACAGCAACACAGACGTCTTCTCCCTCGTTCCCAGGTCCCCCTTCGTCATCCTTCCTCGTCGAACACAGTCGGCGAAACCAAGAACAGCGGCGGCGATTCCGCGTTTCCGGCGATCTCGAAACCAAACCCAAAAATTACGAAACCAACATAAAACGACTCTAAACACGACGATCTATCATTCTACAGCATCAATTCATAGCAACAATCAATCAAAACAAACACCCCCAAATTCGAATTAAATTCTAAAAATTAAAATTAAAAATCGATACCTCTGATGATGATTTTGACGTGATAATCTGATAGAACAGGTTTCAGGCTTCAAATCGGTTACTCACCCTTCGATTTCTGACACTCCTATCACGATCAAATTGGCTTTGATCCGCAAGAACACTCAAGAACCCTAATTCCCTTTTTCTGATTATTTTATGATTAATTAACTAATTAATTATCAACAAATCATCTATTTATATTTATAAAAATAATACCCCTAAATAAAATTAAGGGGCTAATTACACTCCTAATAAAAATATTTGGCCCCAATTTTTATAATTTCTGGGTATTAATAATTAACTTTTAAATATCCAATAAATACAAAATAAATGCTAAAAATTCCTAAAAATTGTGAATATTACAATAATGCAAAGAAAAATAATGTATGATAATTTCATAAACATATAAAAATAAAAATGTGATTTTGTGGGGTCCGGAAAAGTCATTTTTCGCGAAAAAGGTAAATTTGTAAAACATTTAGGGGTTCAGAATAGCGATATGGTATAGGGCATTTTTTGAAAAATAGGGTCAATGATTTTGTTTGAAATACGGGCTTTTAAAACATGGTTTTGAGTTGTACGGGTTTTGATATAAAATATATAACTTACGATAGAGCACTCAATAAATATCCAAAACACGTTTGGATCAAAACAGATAACACGTAACACATAGCAGTTAGGGTTTAATGACTCAACACATTCAATCACATAATAATACACATAATTTATCTTTATTATGGTATAATACAAGCGTAATTTCTCGGTCGTTACATTTTCCCCCCTTAACAGGATTCTGTCCTCAGAATCACACTATGTAAACAACTGAGGACACTTTTCTAACATTTCACTCTCGAGCTCCCAGGTTGATTCTTCAACCACTAGGTTTCTCCGCAAAACTCTCACTAATGACACAGACTTATTTTTTAATACCCTCTCTTATCGATCTAGAATTCTTATCGGTTGTTCTACATACGACAAATCTGCCTGAAGTTCTATTGGTTCATACTCTATTACATGCCTTGTATCAGGGTTGTACTTCTTAAGCATAGATACATGAAATACGTTGTGAATATGCTGCATATGAGGTGGTAAAGCTAACTCGTACGCAACCTTCCCAATTTTCTTCAAGATTTCAAATGGTCCGACGTAGTGAGGTTTCAATTTGCCTTTGTTGCCAAATCTGGTTAGTCCCTTCCATGGTGATACCTTTAGAAATACATGCTCTCCTTCCTGGTAGTCCATATCCTTTCTAGATAGATCTGCATATTTACGCTGTCAATTATGTGCTGCTTCCAGTCGCTTACGGATAAGTTCTACTTTTTCCTTGGTCTGCTGAATCAGTTCTGGACCTAGAATTTTACGTTCTCCCACTTCATCCCAACAGGTAGGTGATCTGCATTTTCTTCCATATAGAGCTTCATAAGGTGGCATCCCAATACTTGCTTGATAACTGTTATTGTAAGAAAATTCCACTAGCGGTAAGTGCTCATCCCAATTGCCTTCAAAGTCTATTGCACATACACGTAGCATATCTTCGATTATTTGAATTGTCCTTTCGCTTTGCCCGTTCGTTTGTGGATGATAAGCAGTACTCATGTTCAACTTTGTTCCTAGATATTCTTGGAATTGTCTCCAAAATCTTGAATTGAAACGGGGATCTCGATCCGATACAATCGTTACGGGTATTTCATGACGCATTACGATTTCCTTGAGATATAAGTGCACTAACTTATCCAATGAAAATCTTTTGTTGATCCGAAGAAAATGTGTTGATTTCGTCAATCGATCAATGATAACCCAAATTGCATCGTGATTTGCTTTCGTCCTTGGAAGTCCCACTACAAAATCCATAGCTAAGTGTTCCCCTTTCCATTCTGGAATATCTAGTGGCTGTAGTAGTCCGCTTGGGCGTTGAGGTTCAGCTTTCACTCTTTGGCACGTATAACACTTGCTGACCCATTTCGCTATCTCTTTCTTCATATTCGGCCACCAAAAGTTTTCCTTCAAGTCTCTGTACATCTTTGTGCTTCCGGGATGAATCGAATATCTTGAACTATGAGCATCTTGTAAAATTTCCGCTTTCAATTCCGGTACGTTAGGTATCCAGATCCTTGAAGCAACACGAAAAATTCCTTTAGCATCTTTCTGACTGGTAATCTCTTCTCCTGTCAAATTGTCGATATCCTGGTCCATTACCTCTTCCTGACACCTTCTTATTTTCTCCAATAGTTCTGGCTGAAAAGTCATAGCGTAAATCATTTCGGTAGAACTTTCTGGCACACGAACTTCAATCTCCAATTTATCGAATTCCTTGATTAAGTCCTCTGAAGACGTTAACAGGTTCAATCGTTCCTTTCAACTTAACGCATCTGCTACTACGTTGGCCTTGCCTAGATGATAATTGATTGAAACGTCGTAATCCTTGATTAATTCTAGCCAACATCGCTGTCGCATGTTAAGTTCCTTCTGGGTAAAAATGTACTTCAAGCTTTTGTGATATGTATAAATCTCACATCTTTCACCGTACAGATAATGTCTCCAAAGCTTCAGTGCGAACACAATAGCTGCTAGTTCGAGATCGTGCGTCATATATTTTTGTTCATGCGGCTTTAACTGTTTGGAAGAATATGCGATCACGTTGCCATGCTGCATCAAAACACATCCAAGTCCTCAATACGAAGCGTCGCTGTATATGACAAAGTCTCCTTGATCATCAGGTAAAACAAACACAGGTGCGGTTATGAGTCGATTCTTCAATTCTTGGAAACTGGCTTCATATTTCTCGTTCCATTCGAACTTTTCATTCTTTCGCGTCAACTTCGTCAATGGTGTGGCTATCTTTGCAAAATCTTTAACGAATCTTCTGTAATAACCGGCTAATCCCAAGAAACTTATGACTTCAGTTAGCGTCTTTGGTCTTTCCCAATTTAAAATAGCTTCAATCTTTGCGGGATCCACTTGAATTCCTTCAATACTAATGATGTGTCCTAAAAACTGCACTTCCTTAAACCAAAATTCACATTTTGAAAATTTCACATAAAGCTGCTCCTTTCGTAGTATCTCTAGTGTCGTTCTCAAGTGCACTGCATGTTCTTCTTCCGTATTTGAATAAATCAAGATGTCATCAATAAATACAATCATAAACTTATCCAGATACTTCTTGAATACTCAATTCATCAAATCCATAAACGCTGCAGGTGCATTTATCAGTCCAAAAGCCATCACAAGAAATTCATAATGTCCGTACCTCGTTCTGAACGCTATCTTTGGAATATCTTCTGCCTTGATCTTTAACTGATGATAACCTGATCGTAAGTCGATTTTCGAAAACCATGATGCTCCTTTTAGTTGATCAAATAAGTCATCGATGCAAGGCAAATGGTATTTATTCTTGATAGTTAACTTGTTCAGCTCACAATAATCAATACATAGTCGCATGCTACCGTCTTTCTTTTTCACGAACAATACTGGTGCGCCCCATGGGGATACACTTGGCCTTATAGTTCCTTTGTCGAGAAGTTCTTGCAACTGCATTGCTAATTCCTTCATTTCAACGGGTGCCATTCGATATGGAGCTTTCGAAATTGGTTCAGTCCCTGGCGCCAAATCAATAGTGAACTCGATTTCTCGATCCGGTGGAAGTCCTGGAAGTTCATCTGGAAAGACATCGAAAAACTCACAAACTACAGGAATATCTTCAATCTTCGGACTTTCTTTGTTAGTATCCAATACATAAGCTAAGTAAGCTTGACATCCTTGGCGTAACAATCGTCTCAGTCTGTATCATTATTAGGAATTTCTGCTTTTGCTTCTCACCTTTAAATGTTACCGTTTTATTTTCTTTAGTTTGCAATTTCATTTTCTTATTTGCGCAATCAATCTGAGCATTATTACTAGCTAGCCAATCCATTCCTAAAATAACATCAAACTCTCCTAACCTGAAAGGTATCAAATCAACTGAAAGATGACATTTCCCTATTTCAATATCACAATCTGGGCATACTCGATCTACCGTAACCTGATCATCATTTGCTAATTTTATGACTAGTACTTCATCTAACCACTGAATCTCACAGTCTATCTTAGAGATAAAATCTTCAGAAATAAAAGATCTAGTAGCTCCTGAATCAATCAATACTTGAGCATTTACGGAATTCACAGGGAGCGTACCTGCAACCACATTCAGACTCTGTACTGCTTCCTTCATTAACATGTTGAAAGTCCTTGCCCTGGGCTGAATTTGGGTGGTAGTGGAGGTGGAGGTAATGCTAAAACCCTTGGAATACTAGCGGCCAATGCAACTCCTCTGCAGTCCTTGGCAATATGTCCTTTTCTTCCACACTGGAAACAAGTGACCTCTGCTTTTCCCATCAGACATTCTCCAGAGTAGTGTCCCCTTTGCTTGCACTTGAAACACGTGACATTTGGCTTGTTGCAAATCCCCGTATGCTTTTTACCACATATTCTGCAATCAGGTATAGGCGGTCGGATAAGTCTTTGCTGAGTTGGGGCAGGAAGTCGATTACCCATCCTCTGGTTGTTTTGTTCTAGTCTCCTGGCATTTACTTTTCCCCGGGCTTGAAATCCCGACCTTCTGTTGAAACGGTTCTGGAAATTTCCTGGTCCCTTCTCTTTTTAAGCTGCTTCACTCTCTCCTTCAATGATCATGGCCTTCTGAACAATAGCCGTATAGGTCGTCAGCTCAAACACAGCTACCCTGCTATGAATCCATGGCTTCAGTCCCTGCTGGAATCTCTTGGCCCGCTTTTCATCCGTATCCACTTGCTCAGGAACAAATCTGGCCAATTCAGTGAACTTGGTCTCATAATCCGCGACCGATAAGTTGTCTTGCTTCAGCTCCAGGAACTTGATCTCCATCTGGTTCTTCATAAAATGAGGGAAATATTTTTCCAGGAAAAGATCAGTGAATCTATCCCAGGTCACCACATCTTCCCCTTCCAAAGCTTTCTTCGATTCCCACCAGTAATTGGCTTAACCTTTCAGAAAGTAGCTGGCAAAATCCGTCTTCTGTTCTTCCTCAACTTTCACCAACGTAAAAGCCTTTTCCATTTTCTTCAGCAAAGCTCTCGCCTTTGTAGGATCTGTGGAACCGACAAATTCCGGAGGCTTTACCGCCTGAAATTGCTTGAAAGTGACTGTAGGTGCTGCTGGTGGTACTTGATGTCCTGGATGAGCGGCTTGCTGTAACATCTGTTGTTGGAACTGCTGTTGTTGCTACTGCATTTGTTGTTGTATCATCAGCATCTGCTGTTGCATGAGATGAAACATCTGATCCATTTGGTTATTTTTGTTTTGGCCCTCGGTATTTTCGTTAGACGAGTCGGGTCGTGCTTTTCTTTTAGGTGTCATCTTTCTGATAATAAAACAATAGGTTCTCTTAATAACGATATACTGAACAGGTGTTATGGAATGGAAACAGTCTTTATAGTATTAAAACATCTTTAAAACAGTTGATATGGGGAAAGAAAACAATTTATTAAATATCTAAATGAATAAAATAATGCGATGTGTAAATAAATCTTTTTTTTAAGTACTTTTAAAAATTTTGAAAATATAAAGGGTACAACATGATTATAAATAAAACAACATCTTTAAAATATATAATGGTAAAACAATGAAATAAATGTAAATGCTTAAATGATTGGAAAATAAAGAAAACATAAAAGGTTCATCTTATATATATATGGGTAGGACACCATCGAGGTGTCAATGCTTGATACAAAAGCCTATGATATGTCATTCGTACTGCTACTACTATCAGTCAAATTTAGTAGCTACACTCATACAAACTAGTCATACAATACTATGCTGCCTCTATCTACAAAAATATACAAGATACAACACTCCTCAGTCTGCTAGTCTCAGAATCCTGGTGGTACATGGCTCAGCTCCTCCTGCAATGCCTCTAACACTGCCTCAGTAAGTCCCATCGCCCTATGGTATCTACCTCTGCACTCATATCCAGCTACCTCAGATCAGTAAGCTGCTGAGAACTAACTCTGTGAATCTGGCATAGCCTCTCCCTCAATATGTAGTCTGGGTGAAGTGCTCGAACGGGACCCTCCACCTGGGTCTCAAATAATCCAAGGATCTCTCTACACTGGTTCTGCCATCGAACCCTCTCCTCTCTCTCTACCTGAAAACGCTGATATGTAACTGTATGATGCTCACGAAGATTTGTGCGGGAACCTCGAGAAGGTAATGGCCTATCTACTACTACCTCGTCCATGAACTCCGGCTGTGGAAACTGATATACCCCGGGAACAGGGGCATAGATAGCTAGCGAGGCAGGAAATAAGATAGGCTGCTCCATAGGTGCATACACTGGTGGCTCTGCCTCAGGCTCCATCAGTGGAATCTCTGGAATCTCGACTGGTGGCATAGGAATCTGGGGCTCTAGATCCTCCCACTGCGGAAGATCAATCATGTCAGGAATATCAAATATCGGGAACTCTAGTGGTGGAAAATCTGGTATCTCTGGCTCAAAATATAGAAAATAATCATCAAAATCTGGTACCTCTGGTGGAGGAGGTATCTCCGGTGCTGGTCCAGGTGGCAATGGTAGAGGTGGTGGCAATGGAGGAAAGATCTGCTCTAACACTGGAGCCACTACCGGTGCAACCACTGGATCTGTCTCGGTCTGCTCCGTAGACGATGATAAAGAAGCCATCTAATATACATAACAATAATAACACAAGAACAATCAAATCACAATCCTAAAACTCATAACTTCTAATCACATAAACAAACAATCCTAACACTCTTACTTCTCTCCGATATGATCTTTCTATCTTATCTTAGTCCTAATGTTCTTGTTTTCAAGGGTCAAAACCTAAGCTCTGATGCCAACTATAACACCCTCCAAATCCGGGGTATAGATTTGGGGCATTATTAATAACAACTACAAATTAAACCTGCACAAGCGGAATATAAATATGATAATTACCCCGAACTACTGCTACTCAGGATCTTTTAAGGTTAAGAGTTGAAAACAAGAACAACACACTAACTTTATTACAACCCAAATAAAACAATCTTTCTCAAGAACTCTCTTTGTTATAAAACTTTATTCTATCTACATTCTCACCACACAACTTTTATTCAAACCACATAAAACTTTTAGTCAACCCAACATTACTACTTATCCTGTTACACCTAATCTGGTAACTCAAAGCTCTCTTCGGGAATAGGAAGGAACACTCTTGGTATAAGAGGGTCCCGCTGCTTGACTCACTTCTTGACTACGCGGGTCCTGATGGGTTTCATTCTCTACCTTAACTGTAAAACTAATAGGAATAACAATAAAAAGGGATGAGCCAAAATTGCTCAATAAGCCTGCAACAATATATATGTATAGTATAAAGAGAGAAGAATAAGTGAACCAATAAGCTGCTGGTTTGAACAACCATCTGTATCTATATAGGATAATAATTTACCAACACTGGCGAATACCAAATGAACAAGACTGGAAACAAGAACCAACATATGCACTATAACCTGCAGATCAGTCAGGATACAGTGCGGATCTATACCCAACTGCATAGACCCAACCAACATAAGGAGTACTCAGGCAACTATGGCCTATTAATTAAAGGTCTAGGGTAAAACCCAGCCCATATAGTAACCATCCAGTCCAAAGCGTAGCATCCGGAACAATCAGAATGCTTTTGATGTATCCCAATACCAGGATAAATCAAAGTATATGTAATAAGGGTAAAAGTATAGGAATACGAATAAAGGATTCAATAAATTGGGAGAAATCAAGAATCGAATTAAAATAGAAACAAGATTCAATAATTGTGTAACAATGTATATGAACAAAATTTATCAAAGATAACTGATATGGGATAATGAGATATAATTCACTATTCTGAATTTAGAATAGGGGAAAACTTGCCTTGCGCGTACTTAACCTGGTTCAACTCACCGCCTTCTGTCCCTAAACTGATCGGCCTTGCTGACACTGAACCAATCACAGAAAGATAGTCGTTTAGATAACTTACTATATACGTGTATCTTGAATTGATATTACGTAACCTTATCAGTCTACCCATGCGTTTCTATCTGACTCGCATATATACACATATAATTAAATAGCACGTAAGGTTCACATAACCACGTAAAGCACATAGCACATAATTAATTTTTTTGGACTTATAAATATTTTTGGAATCGATACTAGACTCATATCTATATTAATTAGCACTATATGATTTTATTGCAATTTTTCGGGATTTATTTGACTCGATTATACCCCTATTAAGGTCTATAAACCATTAACTAACACAAGACCACTCTCTTCTAGAAGAAATTATAACTTACAATTATTTTTATTGGATTCGTTTCATTATTCTGAGTGTAGGGGTCTTCGTTTCGCTCAAATTGGACTAACGGTTTAATTATTATGAATTAAACAAGATTTAATTAATTAATAATTAATTATAAATAATTAATTATAATTAAATAATCCTTAATTAAATTTTTAAATAATTAATTAATAATTATTGTATTTTAAAATAATTAATCTCTAATTATTAGGATTAATTACAATTTATTACAATTATTTATAAATTATTATTACTCATTCGATTAGATCGTTTATTTATAAATATACAATCGATACAACTAACTGATACGCTATTTATCGAATAAATACTAATTACTCGAATTATAATCTAACTCAACGATTAACTACTCATATAAATATGAGCTACTCGCAATTCTCGAATACTATCGAACTATCATTATTATTATAACTTGTACGATTTATTAATCGGTATTTAATTATACGCTACGAACAGTTATTACGACATGCTTCGAATAATTATCGCTCGAATAATAATTCTCATTATCGAATCACTACTCGTATGAATACGAGTTACTCGTAATATTAACTAATTATCGGATTATTAATCATATTATTTAATCCTTATTTATTAATTAATTACCTAATTATTAATTAATTACCTAATTATTAATTAATTAGAGAACTAATAAATAATTAGATAAATAATTAAATAATTAATTAAATAATTAAATTCAAATTTATAATTTAATAAAATAATTTAGAAATTAATTATAAGATTTTTCAGAATTTAAAACTAATTTTTAATTAATTTTTAGAATTACTAAAACTAATTTTCTGATTTTATAAAATATAATAAATAAATAATATATCAGAAACATAAAAACAGGAACAGGGTTAGGGTTTTTAGGATCAAACCCGGGTCGAAACCGGGTTGGAAACCGGGTCGACCTAGGGTCTTCGGGTCACCCAAGAACATCACTGCGGCTCCGCCGCCGGTGACCGTTCCGGTGAGAAAACACGGCTAAACGTCGTGATTCCAGTCTGATTCTTCCCCGTTTCTGGTGCACAACAATACAGACGTCTTCTCCCTCGTTCCCAGGTCCCCCTTCGTCCTCCTTCCTCGTCGAACACAACCGGCGAAACCAAGAACAGCGGCGGCGATGCCGTGTTTCCGGCGATCTCGAAACCAAACCCAAAAATTACGAAACCAACATAAAACGACTCTAAACACGATGATCTATCATTCTACAATATCAATTCATAGCAACAATCAATCAAAACAAACACCCCCAAATTTGAATTAAATTCGAAAAATTAAAATTAAAAATCGATACCTCTGATGATGATTTTGACGTGATAATCTGATAGAACAGGTTTCAGGCTTCAAATCGGTTACTCACACTTCGATTTCTGACACTCCTATCACGATCAAATTGTCTTTGATCCGCAAGAACACTCAAGAACCCTAATTCCCTTTTTCTGAATTTTCTAATTATTTTATGATTAACTAATTAATTATCAATAAATCAGCTACTTATATTTATGAAAATAATACCCTAAATAAAATTAAGGGGCTAATTACACTCCTAATAAAAATATTTGGCCCCAATTTTTATAATTTTTGGGTATTAATAATAAATTTTTAAATATTCAATAAATACAAAATAAATGCTAAAAATTCCTAAAAATTGTGAATATTACAAAAATGCAAAGAAAAATAATGTATGATAATTTCATGATCATATAAAAATAAAAATGTGATTTTTGTGGGGTTTTTGGTACCCGAAGGGGTCCGGAAAAGTCATTTTTCGCGAAAAAGGTAAATTTGTAAAACGTCTAGGGGTTCAGAATAGCGATATGGTATAGGGCATTTTTGGCAAAATAGGGCCAATGATTTTGTTTGAAATACGGGCTTTTAAAACATGGTTTTGAGCTTTACGGGTTTTGACATAAGATATATAACTTACGATAGAACACTCAATAAATATCCAAAACACGTTTGGATCAAAACAGACAACACGTAACACATAGCAGTTAGGGTTTAATGACTCAACACATTTAATCACATAATAATACACATAATTTATCTTTATTATGATATAATACAAGTGTAATTTCTCGATCGTTACAGATTCTATTCCTTGAACTTTAGTAATTTGATTATGGACATCTCTATATGATTTCCATGCCTTAATTACTTCCTTTTCTCGTTCAAGTTGCTTTCTTAAAATATCCTCTTTCTTTAAGGATTCAGTCAGTTCATCTTTGGCAATCTTGCACTCCATCTTCACTTTTTCAAACTCAACAAATTGAGTTTCTAACACATTGTTTCTTTCACTTAAAAACAAATTGTTCTCTTTGATTTTAGTGTTTTCTTTATTGAGTGATTTGAGTGTGACATGCAGATGATATAGCTCAGTAGATATGTCATTTATAGCATCATTACACTCATCTTTAGATAAATATGCTAGATTAGTGGTGATTACCTGATTACTGGATGAACTGACTTCTATTTCATCTGATTTGGCCATAAATTCTAGATTGACGTAGCTTGTATCCTCATCCTCTTCCAATCCATCAGCAACCCAGTCATTTTCCTAAGTTAGAAAAGCCCTTTCCTTTTTTGAGCAACTCAAAGTACTTCTTTTTGTAATTTACAGGCTTAAACTTCTTTCTATAAGAATCAGGCTTTCTGCATTCACTTGAAAAATGACCACTCAAGCCACACTTGAAACATTTAGATTTTGACTTGTCAACTATGTTTCTGTTTGGCTTGGATGCTCCAAAATTCTTCTTGAATTTGAGCTTGCCAAATCTTCTGGATAGAAAAGCTAGATGCTCATCTATGTCATCCATTCTTGACTAAGATGGTCTTCATGTTCAGCTACTAGCCCTTTTCCTTCGCCTTCACAAACTCTAGGGTTTGGTTCAGACTCCACAGTTTCTACCTTTATCTCTTTCTTTCTCTCTCTCTTGCTCAACAACCAATGTAATGGATCCTCCATTCTTCCTTCCTTTCTCCAGCTTCTCATCTTGCTATATTTCAATCTCATAGGTCTTTAGAATCCCATACAGTCTGTCCAAGGTAAATTCCTTGTAATCTTGAGAGTTTCTTAGTGAGCTGTTATAGGCTTCCATTCCTTTGGCAGTGATCTGAGGAATTTGAGGTTTGAGTCTTTTATCTGATAGACGCTTCCATGCAAATTTAGAGCATGTAGTAGTTTTTTAAACCTACTAAATACGTCAATGAGTGACTCACTTTCTTCACTATGAAAATGCTCATATTGCTGAATCAAGAGTTGTATCTTGTTTTCCCTTACATGCTCAGTTCCATCACATATAACTTGAATAGTATCCCAGACCTCTTTAGCAGTTTTGCAATTTATGATGTTGTCAAACATGTCACTATCAACACCATTAAACAGAATATTCATAGACTTCCTGTCCTTATGAACTTGCTCGATATCTGGATTCAAACCATTCTGTTCTAGGCTTTGGGATAGATGGCTCATTCCCTGTAGCAGCTCTCAAACATGAGTGTTAGGTCCCAATGTGTTTGTAGAAGGGGGGGTTGAATACAAACAGTACCAAATAATCGAATAAATGCGGAATAAAAAATATGAAACAAAATTCAAGTTAAATAAAAATATTATTAAACTTGAAAGGTGTTACAACAACTGTATCGATTACAAGGTATTAATCTCAAATCAATTATCACAAATCTAGAATAAATTCGACATGAACTTTTTCTATTTTTGCAATAATTAGAATCAAATGCTAAACGCGATTTGAGATTAAGTTCTAGGGATTTTGATCCGCTAGATTGATACACAAGAACAAAATAAATAATTCTAGTGGTTTGGATTTAACATTAACAAACTAGAAATTGATCTTGAATTAAGCAGATGAAGGATGATATTTTTCAGAGGCGGTTGCTTTCTTTTGTTCTTGTCTTGATAATGGATGATTAATGAGATGCTGCTTCTCTGCTTCTTTTTAAATCAACAAACGAATAGAATTGACTTGGCATGACAATCCTATAGCTGGCAAGACTTTCGGTGTGACAATTGAATGAACTAGCAAGACAATCTGAATGAACTAGCATGACAATCAGAATGAACTAGCAAGACAATTATCCTCCTAGAGTAACTTTCGGTGAGACTATTGAAAATGGCCTAGCATGACAATCGGTATGACAATCCTGATTGTCATGCTAGTTCATTTTCAATTGTCTTGCTGATTTAATGCAGATTTTAATCCAATTTAAATTCTGAAAATTCCTAAAATTAATTCAGAATTAATTAATCAATTAATTCAATTAATAAATAAATTATTCTTCGCAGATATAATTTATTTTCTTAATTAAATTAGATGACTTAATTAATTAATAGAGAATTAATTCTAGTCTTGAGCAGCAACCATTCTTCTGCAAATCTTCTGAAAATCACTGAAAATTATGAATCAATTCCACCACTTCAACGTTGACACTCGATGTACTGTCTGGTTCATGAGTGACTAACTTCCGTGACGTTTCTTCATGTCTTGACTCTGACACTTTGATTTTCTTCAGATTAAATCCTTGTAATTAATTGATACTCTGACGAGATCTCTGTCACTTGATTAAATCCACGATCTTGATTTATATCACTGAGGCATGATCAACTTCTTGAACTTCTTCCAGTGAATTACCTCCTCAAGTCTGTAGATGAACCTTGTTTCTGAATCCTTTGACAGATATTATTTTGCGAGATCTCTCTGACGGTCAAACCACTATTTACTTATTACATTCTTATTTGAGTTGAGTTGAATCCTCGAATATACAAATAGGCTATGACATATGACTTACAATGAGGATCTTTCTCAATGCAGTCCACATATTCTTCATCTTGAGAGAGGAGATGCAGGTGCATTTTCACCTTCCAATGGTGATAATTATCTTTGTCCAGAAATGGAATCTTTACTCCAGCAGCTTTTCTGCTCATCTTGTTAGTTGTTGTGATCTTTAAACTCTTTATTCTTCAAGAGCGTGCTCTAATACCAACTGTTATTCCCAAACAATCTAACAAAGAATTATAGAAGGGGGGTTGAATGTAATTCTGGCTAATTTTTGGATATTAAGAACTGTTCTACTTTGAATATATAACTGTGTTTGGTTTAGCTAAAGTGCTGAATGAAAGTATTAAAGAAATCCGACAAAAGGTAATTAAATACAAGTATTTAAAAACTTTCTGGTGGTTTGAACTTATCCACCAGAGATATATATAAATTTGAGAACTCTATGATACAAGATTTGCACACAGCTGCTTACAAGTTGAACTTCCAAAAAAATAGAGAAATTTTTCACAGATATAGCTTTATCTATTTCTCTAGTAATTTCTTACTAACTTGGATAATGTTCTACTTGCTACCCTTGGTTTATATATCACCAAGTTACATTAAAAAAAGACAAAATAAATAAGACAAAATGTTTCTAGTCTAATTTCATGCTTCTTTATTTCTCTATCCAGCATCTTTGAATATCTTCAGTTTAGCATGGAAATAGAAATGCTTCTTTGTTCTCTAAAACCTGTAAATAGGCTGTCACATTCCATTTGCTTACAATCAACGCATGTGACTATCAAGTCACTATCAACTGCTTTTAAATTTGATCATTCGTTGAAACTCTGTGGGATCATCCGTTGAGACTTTGTTGGATCATCCGTTGAGAGTCTGGTTGATCATCCGTTGAGACTCTAGTTGATCATCGGTTGAAACCTTGTAGAACATCCGTTGGGAGCATCTTTATAGCAGTTAACTCTATTTCACTTATAGAAGATTACAAGGCATCTAATATTTACAGTTAGCCAACCTATCTTACATGTCAATCTAGTAGTCAACATGACTTAAAACATTCTACAAAATCTAGTTCTCTAAGG
The DNA here is from genome assembly GCF_009905375.1 of Apium graveolens. Taxonomy (NCBI): domain Eukaryota; kingdom Viridiplantae; phylum Streptophyta; class Magnoliopsida; order Apiales; family Apiaceae; genus Apium; species Apium graveolens. The sequence goes on along the minus strand of NC_133649.1, from coordinate 177,015,936 downwards.
CATTACAATATGAAGAAATGTGTTACTAAAATTATTAATACACAAGCTACCCTTTCAACAGATGTTAGAGTGATCATCCATTGAAAGCTACAAAATCACTAAATTAAATCTACCAAGGTGTTTTGTTTAACTTATCATCAAGTACACAATATATTCCTAACAATCTCCCCTAATTTATGTCTACTGGAATTGTAGGCATAAATTAAGAGAAACTTGATGATAACAAAATACCCTATGAATATAGACTGATTTCTAGTAGATAAAATTAACAAGTGCTGCAATTTATTGAAAATTATATAAAGGAAGGTTTATAGAGAATCTCACAAGCCATTTTCAAGGTGGTCCTCTAGATTGAGCAAGTTTAGCTTGTTTCCTTGACTGTCTGGACTTCTTTCCCAATTTCTCATTGTTTTCTTCAATCTGGTGTTGAAGTTGCCTGTAGAATTCAGATTCATCTTCATTTGTCTGATCCAGCATTTCTTGCATCTCCATGAGTGTTTTATTGCTTGCAATTTTTTGCCGATCTTCTAATCTGAAGAATCTTCTGGTGCATTTCTCATCCTTGACCTCCATCAAACAGTAAGGCCCCAAATGCACTCTATTTCTTGTGTATGGAATTGTTAGGACTCTTGGGAGTGCATTTGGTCCTCTCCGGCTATTCCTTATCTCCTCAATTTCATTCAGTACCATCTTTTTGGCAACAATGTTGAACCCAAAGTTCTTCTTTATTGAGGAGAAAATTTTCACTAGAGCAAAATAGCCTTCATTAAAAATTCTATGAAGAGGCCAAGTTAGCTCTCTTCCACCTTTTAACTGAAGACTAATCTTTATGGAAGATGCTTGGAGGCATCAATAACTCTTACTTCTTCTAGCTCATCCAGGTAGAGATTTTTGTCTGAAAATTCTTTGATGTCATAAATGAATCGTATGAGAAATATGAATGATCTAGATGGGATTTAACCCTCCTATTTTAGGAGTGATATTATTGGCCTCTTGTGTGAGCTAGATTATGAAATGCGTGGCCACATTCAAATATTGATTTGATATGATAGTCTACTCATTGATCAAGGAAACCTGGATTAAACATTGATGAGGATGACACATTACATGCCTCAGTTTAATCTATAATATTTGGTTAAAGGGATTATATTACATTGTACATTAGTCACGAAAGGTTTAATCGATCACCGATTTAATTATTATTACTTGGGTATCAATGATGTATTACTAGATGCCACTCATTGTTTATAATTTAAATATGAGATATTTAAATTATTGCCAACGGAATAATAACCTATAGGGTCGCATAAAGAAAGCATGGAGGAATATTTAATTAAAATTCGGATTTGAATTAAAAAAAGGAAATTTGAATTATTTATTATTAATTAAGTTGGACTTAATTAATGGGATAAATGAATTTCGAATTTGTATATTATTAAATCCGAAATTCAGTTGTTATTTATTAATTGAGTTAAACTTAATTATTAAATAAATAGAATTTTATATTTTAATAAACTCTAACTTGGACTAGGGTTAAGACTATTTTTGGTCTCTCTATATAAACATCCTTAAGACTAAAATTAGGGTTACATTTTTATTAATAAAAACATAAAACCCTAGCAGCTAAAGGGGAAAGAGTGTGAGAGAGGAAAACAGGTACGTTCTTGGTTCTAGTACACGCCTCCTCCGTACCAGCTTTCGTGTGAATACCTCTACGGCGTAGATCGTTAAGGCGGGATACGTGGTGTTCGGTTAAAGCTACGATCTCCTTTTGACAACCATAATCGTAAAGCTTTTTAAGGTAAACAATCCGATACTAATTAAATATCTATTTTTCACATGGATCCTGTGGTGGGTTTCGAAAATTCTGCTTTTTCATATTTTTATTTACTGTTTCCGTTGCGTTTGTGTGCTCGAAACCCAATAATGGCATCAGAGCTACTTGCAAAAAGTGTTTAATTTGTTTAGGTGTTTACTGGTTTTATGATGATAACATGTATACAATATTCCATGACTGTTATGTATGCGATTTTGTATATTTTACATGTTATATTTATATATGCGTATGTATATATATGTTTTGAATATATGATATTCATGAGAGTTGTATAATCATATGATGATTATATAATTTGTATATATACTGATATATACATGTTTTGTGTTTGTTCTTATTGTAAAAATCGTATTTGATACGATTCTGAATCAGATGCAGCAGATTTGCTGAAATCTGGGTCTGGTGTCCGATTTTGGCGAATGAATACATTATTTCATATGGAATCGAGCGTCTGGACTAAACTGATAGCAAGAACTATCAACGACTTATCTGTAAGGCATTTGACGTCGTTTAGGTGCTGTAATCTGCGATTTACTGTTATCAGATTTAATTTCAAATTTTCTGATTTTTTCCATATTTGGTGTTTCTTATTAGATAATGATGGGTATGATATGTTAAGATCGTATTATGTGTTTTAACATGTTCTTATGTGTTAATTGAGCATGGTGGATGGTTATGGCTTATGACCTTAGGTAAATGGTTTTGGTTATTTAAATACGGCTTGCATGTCGTTTAATCTTATAATTTTTAAATCTTGAATGTAACTCGAGTTCTTCTTGGAAGTTCATTAGATTAGTTTTTGTATTTCATTCTTGTAATGTACATGAAGACATGAAGATTTGAAGATCATGGGTAATCCCACATGGAGGCCACCAAGGAAGCAATACAAGAAAGAAGACATGTCATATTTAGCTTGTATTTATTTTTTTACCTTAGATTGACCTAGATCTTTGTCATTAGCTTGATGAAGATCACATAGGATAAAACCATAACTAACCACATTTATTTATTTCACTTTACATATATATGCGCATATGAGAAAGGAAGTGTAGAGTAGTTTATAACGATGCATGTTTAATTAGATTAAGAATGTATGTATTAGATATGACACCCATGTCATGCTTTCTAAACAAGATAAAATCTATAACGACTCAAGATTTTAAAATGATAAAATGATTATGAGATTCTCGTGTTTATGAAACACGGAATAAAATAGAAATTTTCTTTATTTCTGACATGGGGAAATTTTGTCAAAAGCGACTTCATTGAACTTGTAAGTTTGTGGGTTTTAAGTGAGACCGTTGTGACTCCCTCACTACCTGGAAATCAAACCATTGACGAATATTGATTTGAAGTATTTTATTCAAGGAAAAATTGGGAATCTCTTTATAATGGAATCATGATCATTTTAAAATTAACAAAACCCTAAAGTTAATATTAAGTTGATCAGATGCCTTCCAATGAGCCCAATACGTTAACCCCTAGATTGAAAAGGAGTGGGTTCGCCAAAGCGAAGTACTCCTATCTATCGTGGGAGATGTGTTGAAGTATATTGATACTTTTTGACTATTGGGTTTAACTTAACTAAGTTACCACACTCAATATGATTTTGAACTTAGAGGTATAGAGTTTGGCGAGATTTATTAGATAAATATGAACAAATGTTGTTCTACCAAGCTATCCAAGAGTTTTATAATTGATATAATTGACAAATGTTGTCTACCTAAATAATCATGTTTTAGGAGAAAAGCCAAAGCTGACCTAACGCATGGTGAAATATGGATCTTAGCTCACTAGAAAGGATATAAAAGATATTTTTTCTGAATTAGTAGTTAGGGCTATTGATTTGATCAAAATAGTGGAAGATATATATTTTGAATATATATATGAATAATCACTTGAACATAATTTAATGATCATCTATAAACTATGTCATTTTATGCACTTTAATGGTCGAGCTTGTTTGGAAGATCTAAAGAAGAAGACTAACAATGGTCAAACTTCAGACCGTATTAGAATTGGAGCCAAAGTTGTTGCTCTAGTTGAAGGAACTCGATACCTAATTTTGCCCATAAGGCGAGATTGAGAACTTGATAAATTGTTATTACGTGCCTGCCTTTGGCGAAAACATTAAATCAGTTTCCTGTCAGGATAAGAAAGATTTTCATTAAATAAACAGTAGTTGTTTATTCTATTTTAATGATAAGGCTTATAATGTTTCACAATTAGTTAACAATTTATATGTTCTAAGATGACTCAAATCAAACATTACCTCCAGCATTGTCGTTAAGCCATATTAATGGGAAACGCATTTCTGCGTTACATATAGATGGATACTTGGGTAAGTTTGATTTGGAATCATACGGAAGATGCGAACTTTGTCTTATTGGCAAAATGACTAAAGCTTCTTTTACCTGATCAGGTGAATGGCCCACCGAACGATTAGAACTTATAAATAATGATGTATGTGGTCGAATGTGTATGATTGCAAGAGGTGGCTTTTACTACTTGATAACATTTACTTTTGACTTCAATAGGTATGGAAATGTATATCTTATGAAGAACAGATATGATTCTTTTGAAATGTTCAAAGAATATAAGGCTGAAGTAGAAAAGAAAAAAGATGAAAGTATAAAAGTTTTACGATCAGATCATGGAGGAGAATAATTAAGCCTCAATTTCAAGAGTTTCTTGAAGGAGTGTGATAGTGTATCATAACTTACTCCTTCTGGAACACCTCAACGGAATATATATTTTGAGAGGAGAAATCGTACCTTGTTGGACATAGTGCGATCGATGATGAGTCAAGCGGATCTTCCATTCGTTTCTGGGGTTATGCTTTAGAAACGGCTGTATATACATTTAACCAAGTTCCGACTTAAGCGGTTCGAAAATACTTCGTATGAGATATAGAGTGATAAATGTCATAGCATGTCATTTATGAAAATTTGGGGACGTGAAGCATTTGTAAAATGTTTAGCCTCTGACAAGCTTGGACCAAAATTAGATAGATGCTATTTTGTGGGATACCCAAGTGAGACTAGGGTATAGTTTTTATAATCCTTCCGAGAACAAAGTGTTTGTTGCTCGGACCGCTGTATTTCTTGAGGGAGAACTAATTTCTAAGAAAATCAGTGGGAGGAAAATACATCTCGATGAAGATCGAGAACCACATGATAATATTGAACCAAAGTTGGAATAAGATCAGGATGTACATCAAAATGTTGAAAGTAATCATGTTCAGGAAATACAGGTTATTCATAGATCTAGTAGGATTCACCATGAGTCCGGGAGAAATTATAGATTTCTTTTGACTTAAAATGGTGATGTGATGCTTACGGATAATGATAAAGCCTCTCACCTACCAAGATGCTATGAATCGTCCAGACTCCGAGAGATGGCCGAAGGCCATGAAATCCGAGATGGAATCCATGTATCAAAATAAAGTATTGACTTTAGTTGATCCACTCGAAGGGGTAAAACCTATAGGGTGCAAGTGGGTTTTCAAGAAGGAAACTAACATGTATGGTAAAGTACAGACCTACAAGGTACGACTAGTGGCAAAAGGTTTCAAACAAATTCATGGTATAGACTATGATAAGACCTTTTCACCAGTTGCTATGGTCAAGTCCGTCAGGATTTTGTTAGCAATAGTTGCTTACTTTGACTATGAGATTTGGCAAATGGATGTCAAAACTGCTTTCTTATATGGGAGCCTTGAAGAGGATGTATATAGGATACCACCTGAGGGTTTTTTCGATATAAAGTTTGCTAAGATAGTTTGTAAGTTGCTTTTATCTATTTATAGATTGAAGCAAGCCTCAACGAGAATGAATATACATTTTGATAAAATGGTCAAAGAGTTTGGCTTTATTCAAAACGAAGATGAACCATGTGTTTGCAAGATGGTTAGTGGGAGCCATGTGACATTTGTAGTATTATATGTAGATGACATATAACAGATATGGAATGACATACCTTCTCTACAGGCTGTTAAGACTTGGTTGAGAAATAATTTCTCGATGAAAGACTTAGGCGGTGCTACATATTAAGGATAGAGATCTATAAAGATAGATTGAAGAGATTAATCGACCTAGTAGGAGTACATACATTGATAAAGTATTACATCATTTTATGATGTAAGAGATAAAGAAAGGATATATTTCGATGTCTCATGGGACAGTGATCTCAAAAGATAATTCCCCCTAAATCATTAGATGATAAGGGCCGTTTGAGAAAGTTCCAGATGCGTCAGCAATTGGATCTATAATATGTACAATGATATGTATTTATACTAAAGATTTATTTTTGGTGTATGGAGAAGATAGGGAACTGGTTGTAAAGGGTTACACTTATGCCATTTTTTAAACCTAATTTTTGGATAGATAAGGATGATTACGAGTTTATGTCTGTTTTGTATTTTGTCTAAATATAATTGATGTTAGCTTGAATAGTTCACAGCAAGAACATTGATGATTCTATGGAAACCGAATATATTGATATTTGTTTGAAATAACCATGGAGACTGTTTAGGCATGTCCTTAGACAATATCGCCTTATTAATAACATTAGTGATTAAGGAGATATAAATGTAAAGTGCATAGTAATGATAGTGTTGCAGACTCACTGACTAAGGCTTGTCACAACAGAAGTACGATGTTCATACTAGTTCCATGAGTATTAGATACATGGGTGATTGGCTCTAGTGCAAGTGGGAGATTGTTAGTGTTTGTGCCCTAGAGACAACACTATGATGTTTTAGTTTAAGATATTAAGATTATTAATATTTCTGTTCTATCGATCATAGCCTTTTTAATTTATTAATTCTTAATTTACTGCGATATTAATGTTAGATTAATAAATGTCCTTGGAATATGATATACAATTATATATCTCTAAGTACGTGACTTAGAAATGAGATTATGAGAATATTATCAATATTCCTAAAGGTCCATAGTCGAGTATTATTATTAAGGGACAACAATAATGCATTAAGACTGGTGTGTTTGTTGACTGATGATCACATCTCATTGATCATAGGTATAGTGATACTAAAGTCAAAAAACACAGGCAGATGTATATGTACATGGTGCTGGACAGACCCAATGTGAGATTCTACATGTTTGTTGTGTCATAAGTAATTCTCACAGTGATAATGATGTAATGGTCCTTAGACTTGAAGTCATTATATTTCTATACGAGAATTAATATACATTGATTCTGTTAGATATGTTTGATAATGTCATGTCTAATATGATTTGTGTTTAGTTTTCAGATCTTACTTAAACAGGACAAATCAGTACTTAACTGGAAATCAGCATTTATACTTAAGTTGTCAGAACTTAAGTTATCAGGAGATATTTATCAGAAGATAATATCAGGACTTAAGGAGACTTTCAGATAAGGAAGGCGGCTGATTGAAAGGAAAGAAGATCAAGACAAACGCAAGAAGAGATATGCATGAAGAAGGAATTCTATGAAGAATAGAATACTTGGAAGAAAAGATAACTGATTGATATATTTTAGGAAGCAGAATTATATTCCATATCAATTATAGATTATCTTGTAACTGTTTATTATATAAACACAGACATAGGGTTTACACTATATGTGTTATCATTATCGAGAATAATATTCATTGTAACCCTAGCAGCTCTCGCGATATTTGTTCATCACTAAGAGAGGACAGTTCCATATTATAACAAAGTTTATTATATTGAATAAAGTCTATTTTCTGTTACTTGGGTTCTTTAATTCGATTTGATTGTGATAAACACTGTATTCAACCCCCTTCTACAGTGTGTGTGGCCTAAAAAGTGGCATCAGAGCAGATCGGTTAACACACAAACAGTTTAAGATCCGAAAACAATCATGTCTGAAGAAGTACAAACTCCAACTAAGCCCACCCAAACTGAAGAACCTCCAAAGATGCAAATCCATAGTCGATATGAGACTATTAGAGTTCCCATACTGAAACCATCTGAATATCCCATATAAAAGGTGAGGATGTCTATGTTTCTGGAAGCTACAGATCCAGAATATCTTGACAGAATCAATGAAGGACCTTACAAGCCAACCAAACTCGCTGTTGTAGTTGCAGGTCAACCAGCAAAGTCTGTACCAAAGGAGAAGAGTGATTACACTGCTGAAGATATCTCTTCAATTGCTAAGGATGCTAAGGTACGACACTTGCTGCATAGTGCCATTGATAATGTCATGTCAAACAGGGTAATTAACTGTAAGACTGCAAAGGAGATATGGGAAGCCTTGGAGACAAGATGCCAGGGAACCGAATCAATTAAGAAGAACAGGAAGACTATATTCACTCAAGAGTATGAATACTTTGACTCAAAGCCTGATGAGTCATTAACTGGTTTATATGACAGATTTGTCAAACTCTTGAATGATTTGTCAATAGTTGACAAGGAATATGATCTTGAGGATTCAAATCTTAAATTCCTGTTAGCTCTTCCTGAAAGTTAGGATTTGAAGGCCACAACTATAAGAGACAACTATAATCTTGAAGAAACAACTCTTGATGAAATTTATGGGATGCTCAAGACTCATGAACTTGAGATGGAACAAAGAACCAAGTGGAAAGGAGGAAAGTCAAGGACAGTTGCTCTTAAGGCTGATGAAAATCTCCCAAAGCAGTTACCTCAAGGAAAGGCAAGGGAAAAGCTCTCATCACAAAGTATAATACCGAGTCATCAAGTTCTGATAGTGATGATGACTCAGAAACTGAAAGCTTGCCTGAGATGGATGCTGATGAAGAGATGATGAAGCTGTGTGCTCTTATGGTGAAAGGAATCACAAGGATTGCATACAGAAAATTCAGAATGGGAAAGAAGTTTACCAAGAAAGGTGCAAGTTCTGATAAGAAGAGTTTCAGAAAATCTGAAGGCAAAGGAAGGAAGTCTGACAGAGGAGATTACACAAATGTCAAATGCTACAATTGTGGTGAGAAAGGCCGCATATCTCCTGATTGCAAGAAAGTGAAGAGTGACAAAGAGGAAAGGCTCTTGTCACAAAGAAGAAAAGCTGGACAGACACTTCAGATTCTGAAAGTGAGGAGAACTATGCCTTGATAGCAAATGCTGATAGCAGTTCTGATGCTGCTGAGTTAAAGGTACCTCAAACTACTTATGCCTTTCATACTGATGATATTAATGAGTTGAGAAGATATCTTAAAACCATGTTCATTAGTTATAGAGATCAAACTTTAACATGTGAAAGATTAACTTCTAAAAATCTTGCTTGTAAAAATAGGAATGATTATTTAGAAAAAAAGTTAGTCATGTTCCATCAAACTTAGAAAGATAAAGATGATGCTTTCTATGTTAGGGATGAAGTACTTGAAATGAATGAATCTCTAAAAACTGAGTTAGAAAAGGAAAGAGAGATTATCAGGACTTGGACTAACTCTGGCAGAACAACTCAGAATTTGTTAAGTAGTGGAAACTGGAAAGAAGGCTTAGGTTATGGAGATGATAAGAATGATAAGGGAATTATATAAATTGAGCCTATAGTTGTTAAACAAAAGCCAAAGGTAAAACCTGTTAAGTTTATAGCTGTAAAGTCTGATTCTGAGAAATCAGAAGTTATAGAGGAATTAACTTCTGACAAACTAAAACAGGAAAAGCCAACTGAAGTTAACATAGGCTTAATGACTAAGAAGCAGCTTAAGTACAAGCTGAAAGATGTTAAGAATGTAAACAAGGTAAAGTCACCTAGGAAAAATAGGAATGGAAAGGAAGGTGTGAATAAAAGCAATGATTATAAGCCTGTTCCTAATGCTCCTAGAAAAATATGTCATAACTGTGGAAATTCTAACCATCTGGCTTCTTTTTGCAGGAAGAATAAGAATATAAACTCCTTACCTTCAAAGTCAGGAGTTAAGAGTCACAAAATCCTTGTTTTCATTGTGGTAGTTTATGGCATTCCATTTATACTTGTAAGGAATATCATAGTTTGTACTATGATTATTATCAAATAAAACCTTCTTTAAAGAAAGTTAGCATTGTTCCTACTAGTATAAGTTTTGATGCAAAGTCTGATACTGTAAATGCTGATAAGAAAACTGTTAACATAAATTCTGATGCTAAATCCGCTGCAAATGTTAACAAACTTAATAAGGCCAAAGGATCCAAGCGAGTCTGGGTCCTTAAAACTAATCATTAGTGGTCTTTGTGATTGCAGGGCAACATGAAAAACATCCTAGTTCTGGACAGTGGATGCTCAGGACATATGACTGGAAATATAGCCCTGCTATCAGACTTTGTGGAGAAAGCTGGCCCAGATGTTTCTTATGGAGATGACATTATGGGAAAAACTCTGGGATATGGCAATATTAATCTTGGGAATGTCATCATTGAGAAAGTAGCTCTGGTTTCAGGACTTAAACATAATCTGCTCAGTGTTAGTCAAATCTGTGATAGAGGTTATCATGTGGATTTCTTTGAAGAACATTGTGAAGTTGTAAGCAAATGTACAGGCAAAGTTGTTCTGAAAGGATACAGGCATGGTAACATTTATGAAGCCAAGCTTTCAACAAGTACTGATGGTTCTGCAATCTGTCTGTTGAGTAGAGCATCAATTGAAGAAAGCTGGAATTGGCACAAAAAACTCTCTCATTTAAATTTCAATAATATAAACGAACTAGTCAAGAAAGATCTTGTAAGAGGATTGCCAAAATCAGTATTTGCTCCTGATGGCCTTTGTGATTCATGTCAGAAGGCAAAACAAAGAAAATCTTCATTCAAGAGCAAGACTGAATCATCAATTCTTGAGCCTTATCACCTACTACATGTTGATCTATTTGGTCCAGTGAATGTCATGTCTATTGCAAATAAGAAATATGATATGGTCATAGTGGATGAGTTCATCAGATGCACATGGGTGTATTTCTTGCACACAAAAAGTGAAACTGCATCTATTTTGATTGATCATGTCAAGCAACTGGATAAATTGGTCAAAGATTCTGTGAAGATCATAAGGAGTGATAATGGCACTGAGTTCAAGAATGTGATCATGGAAGAGTTCTGCAAAGACCATGGAATCAAGCAGGAATTTTCTACTCCTGGAACTCCATAACAAAATAGAGTTGTTGAAAGAAAGAATATAACTCTTATTGAAGCTGCACGAACTATGCTTGATGAAGCAAAGCTACCAACCTATTTTTGGGCTGAAGTTGTGCAGACTGCTTGTTTTACTCAGAATGCAACACTCATTAACAAGCATGGAAAGACACCATATGAGATGGTGAAGAAAAAGAAGCCAAATCTGAAGTATTTTCATGTATTTGAATGCAAGTGTTTTGTTCTTAAGAATCATCCTGAACAGTTATCCAAATTTGATCTAAAAGCTGATGAAGGAATTTTTGTTGGATATCCACTTTCCACCAAAGCCTTCAGAGTCTACAATTTAAGAACAAGGGTTGTCACGGAATCTATCAATGTCTCTTTTGATTATAAGAAGATTACTGGACTTGAAGATTTCAATGATCATGATCAGCTGAGATTTGAAAATGAAGTTTTAAATTCTGATTCTGTAAATCCTGATAGTCTAAATCCTGACAGTCTAAATCCTGACAGTCTAAATCCTGATACTACAAACTCTGATGGATTAAACTCTGATGTTATTGAAACTGTGGTGACTACGCCAAAGGAAGATGCACCTGTGCAGGGGGAGCATACTGAGGATACAACCTGTGACGGCCTCAACCCCGGGGTCAGGGGCTGACATCACCAAAAATATGATAAACTATAACAAAAACTACTAAATATATTTTATTATAATACACAGCCCCAACCAAGAGCCGGGACAGGTTCAAGTATTATTTAGGTTACAACATACACACACTAACTTATTCAAACCCACACATCCTCACTTATTACAGCAACTCATCAGACTTCAGGGCCTGATACAAACTACCTCAGAGGAGCCGGGACCGGAGGCTGACACTCTACGCTGACCTGGTCTTCAAGACATCTGCAATAAATAAATACAAAACAAGCTACAAGGGTGAGCAATCCATTTCCCAACAGTACCTCTATATGAATAACCAGTAACAGGATGTATAAAACAGTATAGGAATATATATTAGATTAGTATACGAAAAATCCGTAAAATAGGTATGAACTAGATATCAAAACTAGCATGCTTTGCAAAATAACATCATCTGTAGTGTGCTGTGTAAAAATACCAGAGTTCAATTTTAGCATGCTATTTCTTTTCCAAAACCACTGTCCATTGCTGGACCCATAAATCACCAGTCCCGTTACGGGGACCGTAAACCATTTGTTCCGTTTCAGGAACCATTAAACATTTATCAGATATAAAAGAGGATGAATTCTAGGGACAGCTGATCAGTCTATCACACCACAAATTTCGTTCTGGAACTCAGAGACTAGCTAGGTCTCTGTCAAGCTGGACTAAGCGGTCTACCAGTGCGAGCATCCGACTTAGCCTCTTACGCAACCATGCTGGGCCGTTACCTAATAACGGACCTCTTACGCCATTGACCATCCAATATCTGATTTATTTTTATCCAGTTTCCAAAATTATTTACACCTATCTCTTTTTAAACGATTACAACACACATTTAAAAATAATTTTTCAATTTTAATCACAATCTAGAGATAGGCATTTTCAGAAGTTACTTTTTCCCCAAAACCTCGTTCAATAAAACATATTTAAATGCGGGGAATATGTAACTTAAAAGGTTCTGTTCCAGTACGTAATATAAATCAATAACTATTCATATATACTGAACTGTAAAAGATTAGTTCAGGGGTACTTGCCTTGCGAAGCTTTGCACTAACTCTGGCTTAACTCTAATTGACTTCAACTACTGGGTCCTTTGACTCGAACCTACGAAATCGAAACAACCTAGGTTAAACGACCGATTATGCTTGACTTTTCCTCACTAATTAATTACCCAACGACATAATTCCCGACTCGCATGCATATTAAGAATAATAACATATACGCAATAATAGTGCAGGTAACAATCAGGGGTTAATTTGTATTAAATGATATATATATATATATATATATATATGTACTCGATTTATAATTTAAGGTAATTTTTAGAAAAATTTGGACAGTGACTCCTATGTTTATAGGCCTACCCATCGAAACATCAATCGACATCAATTCCCAACCAAACTAATTCGAATCGTTACATAATTAAATTTTTAGTCCCGAAAACAATTTATACAAATTTTATTTATTAAAATATTTAGGACTCAGAAAAGGGTCATCACCATCCACCGCGCGCTCGTAAAATTCATCGCGCGCGGCGGCAAAATTATCGGTGCCCGAAAATATAAGGGTTTCCAAATAATTTCACCAATTCTTTTAAAAAAAAATTATTTTCCGCACCCACCGAATTTAATATCATGAAATCACTCAACAAAAATTCTGCAGGAAATCAAAATTTGCAAATCAGTAACCAAACAACGGGGCCAAAGATACAACCAAACCAGCTGCAGCCACGTATCAACAGGTGAAACCACAATTTGACACGTGTCCCTGCCCTGCATTTGTAAAAATTTTGGCTCGTTCCTGACTAAAATAACGTACCAGCTACTGGCTAAAATACCCAAACAATTTACAAAATTTATACCAGAGTTCTCAAAATATTCGGAAGTTAAAAAAAATAAAATTTTCATAATTTTTAAAACACTTTACACACACAACTTATATCCGCGTTAAATGAAATAACGAAATAACACGCGAGTAAAATTAATCTCGAAAATTACCAGAATAATTTTAAAATTCTCAGAATATTATAAACATAATAAAATATGAGTTTCATAATTTTTGAAGAATCCAAGATTTAAATATGAATTTTTCAGTTTAAATGAATTCAGAAAATCATTTAAGAATAAATAAATAACAGAATATTGATTTGTAAATTTTGTAAAATCCCAAAAATAATTAGCAAGATTATGAAATCATAAAAATAATTTTGGAGACAACCCAAATAATTTTGGAAATAGAATTATCATAAAATCGCTTTTTTTAAAAGTGAAACAAAAATAACATTGTGCACCAGCTAATCATAAAAACACACCACGCAATCTAGCAATCACATATAAACAATAATAATTAAACACAGAGACCATAAATACTATAACTTCTTTATTAATTTTCTACGCAATAATTACATATTTAAATATTACAGAAATATACGAGTCGTTATATCCTTCCCCCCTTAAAAAGATCCTGTCCTCAGAATATCTACTAATTAAATAAGTGAGGATATTTGTCAAGCATATCTGATTCCCAGGTAGACTCTTCTACCCTAGGGTTTCTCCAAAGTACTTTAACTATAGGGATAGATTTATTCCTAAGTACACGCTCTTTACGGTCTAATATCTGGATTGGTTGCTCCACATAGGATAAATCCGATTGAAGCTCGATCAGTTCATAATTAATTAGGTGATTCAAGGCAGGAATGTAGGGCTCTGACATGGACACATGAAATACATTATGGATATGCTGCCACTGCGGGGGTAAAGCTATTTCGTATGCAACTTTTCCTATTTGCTTCAAAACTTCGAATGGTCCTATATATCTCGGACTCAGTTTACCTTTCTGACCAAATCGAACCCATCCCTTCCATGGCGAAACTTTTAGTAATACCAATGATCCTATTTCAAAGCTTATTTCATTTCGATGCAAATCTACATTCTTTTTCTGTCTATTCTGAGCGGCTTCCAATCTTTTTCGAATTAACACCACTGCTTCTTTTGTCTGCTGTTCTAATTCAGGTCCTAACACTTTCTTTTCTCCTACCTCATCCCAGTATAGAGGTGATCTACACTTTCGTCCATATAAAGCTTCATAGGGTGTCATTCCAATGCTGGCGTGGTAGCTGTTATTATAAGAAAATTCTATTAACGGTAAATGATCGTCCCAACTTCCCTTGAATTCCAAAGCACATACCCTTAACATATCTTCGATCGTCTGAATCGTTCTTTCACTTTGGCCATCAGTTTGAGGATGATAAGCGGTGCTCATATTTAATTTAGTTCCTAAACACTCTTGAAACTTTGTCCAAAACCTCGAATTAAATCTTGGATCTCGATCCGATACTATAGACACAGGTACCCCATGCTTGGCAACTATCTCATATAAATATATTTTAACTAGCTTTTCCAGAGAATACTTTTCATTAATCGGAAGGAAATGCGCTAATTTGGTCAATCTATCAATGATCACCCAAATGGCATCATAATTCGATCTTGTCCTCGGCAAGCATACCACAAAATCCATTACAATTTCTTCCCATTTCCACTGTGGAATCTTCAGAGGCTGCAACAATCCACTGGGCCTTTGGTGCTCTGCTTTTACCCTCTGACACACGTGACACTTGCTAACCCACTCCGCAATCTCTTTCTTCATTCCTGGCCACCAGAAGTGCTTCTTTAAACTTGGAATTGTGTGCTTCATACAATATTTCATTCTTCAGTTCTGCTACATTAGGAATCCAAATGCGAGAGGAAAACTTATATAGACCATGGTTATCCTTTTGAGTACATAATTCTTCTCATGTCAGATCTTCCAATTCTCGTTCCATAACTCCTTCTTGACATCTTTTAATCTTTTCCATTAACGCTGGCTGGAAAGTAATCTCGTATAGCTTTTCCCAATCTTCACCTGATACTCGAATCTCGATTTCCATCTTTTCTAAGTCCCGGGCTAATTCATCCGCGATACGGGCCATATTTAATTTCTCTTTTCTACTTAGGGCATCAGCTACCACATTAGCCTTACCTGGGTGATAATTAATCAAACAGTCATAGTCCTTAATCAACTCCAACCATCTCCTTTGTCTCATGATTAAGTCCTTTTGGGTGAATATGTACTTTAAGCTTTTATGATCCGTGTAGATATCACATTTCTCTCCGTACAAGTAATGACGCCATAAGTTCAAAGCAAACACTATAGCCGCCAACTCAAGATCATGAACTGGATATTTCTGCTCATGGGGCTTTAACTGCCTAGACGCATACGCAATAACCTTATCATGTTGCATTAGCACACAACCTAATCCTTTAAGAGAAGCATCATTGTAAATTACGAAATTCCCGGTTTCATCTGGTAATGCTAACACTGGTGCTGTCACTAGTCTTTTCTATAGCTCTTGGAAGCTTTCTTCACATTTCTCCGTCCAAACAAATCTCTCATTCTTCCGGATCAGCTTGGTCAACGGGGTTGCAATCTTGGAAAACTCCTTCACAAATCTTCGGTAATAGCTTGCTAATCCAAGAAAACTTCTAATTTCCGTTGGGGTCTTCGGTTGTTCCCATCTGGATACCGCTTCAATCTTTGCAGGGTCTACCTTAATACCATCCTTACCAACTATATGACCTAAAAATTGGACTTCCTCTAACCAAAATTCACACTTTGAGAACTTAGCATATAATCATTTTTCTCTCAACCTTTGTAATGCAATCCTTAGATGTCCGGCATGGTCGTCTTTGATCTTTGAGTAGATGAGGATGTCATCAATAAATACAATAACAAACTTATCCAGGTACTCCTTATACACCCGGTTCATTAAATCCATAAAAGCCGCTGGCGCATTAGTCAACCCGAATGACATCACTAGAAACTCGTAATGGCCATACCTGGTTCGAAAAGGAGTCTTCGGTATATCTTCAGGCCTGATCTTCAACTGATGATAGCCCAATCTTAAGTCAATCTTGGAAAAACAACATGCTCCCTTCACTTGATCAAATAAATCATCAATCCTGGAGAGAGGATACTTATTCTTGATGGTTAACTTATTCAATTCTCGGTAGTCAATACACAATCTCATGCTTCCGTCCTTCTTTTTCACAAACAACACTGGCGCGCTCCACGGGGATATACTTAGTCTAATTACCCCTTTATCAAAAAGTTCCTGGAGTTGTTTAGCTAGTTCTTTCATTTCTACTAGGGCCATATGGTAAGGTGCCTTTGAAACTGGTTCTGCTCCCGAAATCAAATCAATAGAAAACTCAATCTCTCGATCTGGTGGTAATCCTGGTAACTCGTCTGGAAACACATCTGAAAATTCATTAACTACGGGAATCTCCTCCAATCCGGGTACTCTCTTCTCAATATCCACAATATGGGCTAAATACGCTTCACATCCTTGTCTCAATAACCTCTTCGCTTCCAAGATAGAAAGAAATTTCTTGTCCTGCTTCTGTCCTTGATAAACTATTCTTTTATCATCTTCTGAATATAACAAAACTTTCTTTTTCTTACAATCAATATTTTCCTTATGCTAAGACAACCAATCCATTCCTAAAATTACATCAAACTCTCCTAACTGAAAAGGTATTAAATCCACCAAAAAGAGATGCCCACAGATTTCTATTTGACATCTAGGGAAAAACTGGTTTACTGAAACTTTATCTTGATTAGCTACCTCTATCGACAAGGGCTCATCTAGATCTTTCAACATCAAATTCATTTTACTTAGACATCATTTTGATATAAAACACTTAGATGCTCCCGAATCAAATAAAACCTTAATAGGCACGGAATTTAAAGAAAGCGTACCTGCAACCACATCTGAATCTTGAGCATTAGATTTCTTGGTCATTTTAAAGGTTCTGGCTCTTGATGTGCTAGTTGCTGGTCCTTTAGATTCATTCCCTCCTACACTACCTTGAGTAGCCTTCTTGCAATTTATGGAGATGTGCCCAACCTTACCACACTTGAAGCAGGTGACTCTGATGTTTCCTAGGTTACATTCTGACGCATAATGACCCTTTTTATCGCATTTAAAACATTGGACATCCTTCCGACACTGACCACTATGCTTTTTACCACATAACTTACAATCCACAACTGGCTTAGTGGACCGGACTGGGGCGGAGGCAACTGAGGTGACACCGGAATTTGTCTGAGCCATGCCTTGCCTTCTAAATCTCCTATTCTTATTCCGGCCAAACTTCCTTGCAAACTTCTGACTAGTCTCCTCCTGGTCTGCATTACATGTACCACCTTCAAACTTTCTCTTCCGATCACCCCTTTCCTTGGAGGCCAACTTCTAATCACTCTCAATCACCAGGGCGGCTTGAACTACAGAGGTATACGTTTTAAGTTGTAGGGCCACCACTCCACTACGAATTTTAGGCTTTAATCCTTGCTAAAATCTCCTAGCTTTCTGAATCTCAGTGTTCACATATCCAGGGGCTAGTCGAGCCAACTCCGTAAACTTGGCCTCATACTCAGCCACGCTCTTTTTTCCTTGCTTTAATTCCAAAAACTCTACTTCCAACTGACTCTGCAAACAATCTGGAAAATACTTCTCTAGAAACAACTCTGTAAATCTGGCCCAAGAAACATGGCTTCTCCTTCTAAGGCACGCGCAGATTCCCACTAAAAACTTGCTTCACCTTTAAGAAAATAACTAGCATAATCTGACTTAGAATCATCACTCACCTGAATAAGGGTGAAGGCTTTCTCCATTTCTTTAAGCCAAATTCTAGCAGCAATCGGGTCTACCTCGCCCTTAAACTCTGGGGGTTAACTGACTGGAAAGACTTGAAACTAACAGTCTGGTTCAACTTTCTTGGCTGGGTTTGTTGTTGAAGCTGTAACAGTTGTTGGATTTGTTGATGTTGTTGTTTTATAAATTGCTGCTGTTGTTGCTGCAGTTGTAGGAATTGTTGTTGTTGCTGCTGGAATTATTCTTGCTATTGAGCCATCTGATTAGACTGTTGGCACAGTAAATCTAGTAATCCATCCATGACTGGGCCCCCTTCAGAGTTCCTGCTGGAGGAATTGGAGGGGAAATTTTTCTTGGGAGGCATTCTCCCGAAACACAACAAAAAGGTTTTATATAAAAATTGTGCCCCCGGGTAGCAACAGCTTTATGCATCAGGAGAATGCGGTCACAATCAAATATTCCCTTCCTTGTTTATTTGGGGTCCACCCATGATGCATAACTAAATTCAACAAATCCAGCAATAAATACAACAATAACAATAACAGAAATAACAAAAGTGCAATAGAATAAAACCGACAACCGTAATATCAGAAAAATAATAGTACAACAACAGTACAAATCCATCTAACAACTACAGTACAACACCCATAATATACTAAGTACACAACAAAATTGGCTGTCATAGCAGCCCCACCTAATACGAGCTACAATACATAGAAAACATACATAAGAAAAGCATCTACAAAACTCATACAACTAACTCCGAGCTCTGTATCTCACTACAACAACTCTAATCTAGCCACTGCCACTGCCACCAATGGATCCTAACTCAAATACCAACTAGTTCACGAGATCCTGGTACTGAACAACTCTAAACTCGGAGCTAATGAAATGATCAATGGTCCGAGCTCTCTCTACTGCAGCCTGAGTCAAGGATCGCACTCTCTCCTGTACATCTTGGGAAGGGGCAGGAATACCCAGGAAAGGCCCACCCGGAATCTGGTCAATCTGAGCTACTAACCCCGGGCTCTGCTCTTTGATCAAAGACTGGTTCACCACTCGGTGAACATGGTAAGGGATCGGGGAGGATGTACCTGAAGGAACAGAGGGAGGAACAGGTGGTCTCGAGGTGGAGGAACTGGGACCACATCCTAGAGGGAAATCCCTAACAGCCGACACTGACCTTCGTACCCAGCAAGGACGGATACTAGGTCCTAACACACCTCCTGATAGAACTAGAGGAATAGGTAGAGGAGGCATGTGAGTCTCCTCGGCTATAACATCCAAGGTCCGCTCAGAATCTGAATCATCTGAGTCTGACGGGTTTCCCCGAGAAGGAGAACTGGAGATCACTATAGGCCACTTCCAACCATAACAATATACAGGAAAGACATAACAAGGTTAAGGCAAATCTATTAAGATGTTAATAGATGTCAGGGTAACGCCGTCGGAACCCTCGACTGACACTTAAGGTTGCTCCTCGACATGAGTTGCTGACTCACACTATAGGACATCTTTCCTACACCTTACTGACTCAACTCTTAACCTAAATTAGGGACTTGAACCTATAGCTCTGATACCAACTGTAACGGCCTCAACCCCGAGGTCAGGGGCTGACGTCACCAAAAATATTATAAATAAAAACAAAAACTACTAAATATATTTTATTATAATACACGACCCCAACCAGGAGCCGAGACAGGTTCAAGTATTATTTAGGTTACAACACACACACTAACTTATTCAAAACCAGACATCCTCACTTATTACAGCAACTCATCAGACCTCAGGGCCTGATACAAACTACCTCAGAGGAGCCGGGACCGGAGGCTGACACTCTACGTTGACCTGGTCTTCTAGACATCTGCAATAAATAAATACAAAACAAGCTCCAAGGGTGAGCAATCCATTTCCCAACAGTACCTCTATATAAATAACCAGTAACAGGATGTATAAAACAGTATAGGAACATATACTAGACTAGTATACGAAAAATCCGTAAAATAGGTATAAACTGGATATCAAAACTAGCATGCTTTGCAAAATAACATCATCTGTAGTGTTCTATGTAAAAATACCAGAGTTCAATTTTAGCATGCTATTTTTTTTCCAAAACCACTGTCCATTGCTAGACCCATAAATCACCTGTCCCGTTATGGGGACCGTAAACCATTTGTTCCATTTCGGGAACCATTAAACCTTTATCAGATATAAAAGAGGATGAATTCTAGGGACAGCTGATCAGTCTATCCCATCACAAATTTTGTTCCGGAACTCAGAGACTAGCTAGGTCTCTGTCAAGCTGGACTAAGCGGTCTACCAGTGCGCGCATCCGACTTAGCCTCTTACGCAACCATGCTGGGCCGTTACCTAATAACGGACCTCTTACGCCACTGACCATCCAATTTCTAAAATTATTTACACCTATCTCTTTTTAAACGATTACAGCACACATTTAAAAATCCTTTTTCAATTTTAATAACAATCTAGAGATAGGCATTTTCAGAAGTTACTTTTTCCCCAAAACCTCGTTCAGTAAAACATATTTAAATACGAGGAATACGTAACTTAAAACGTTATGTTCCAGTACGTAATTTAAATCAATAACGATTCATATATATTGAACTGTAAAAGATTAGTTCAGGGGTACTTGCCTTGCGAAGCTTTGCACTAACTCTGGATTAACTCTAATTGACTTCAACTACTGGTCCTTTGACTCGAACCTATGAAATCGAAACAACCTAGGTTAAACGACCGATTATGCTTGACTTTTCCTCACTAATTAATTACCCAACGACATAATTCCCGACTCGCATGCATATTAAGAATAATAACATATACGCAATAATAGTGCACATAACAATCAGGGGTTAATTTGTATTAAGCGATATATATATACTTGATTTATAATTTAAGGTAATTTTTAGAAAAATTTGGACAGCAACTCCTCTGTTTATAGGCCTACCCGTCGAAACATCAATCGACGTCAATTCCCAACCAAACTAATTCGAATCGTCATACAATTAAATTTTTAGTCCCGAAAACAATTTATAGAAATTTTATTTATTAAAATATTTAGGACTCAGAACAAGGTCATCACCGTCCACCGCGCGCTCGTAAAATTCATCGCGCACAGCGGCAAAATTATTGGTGCCCGAAAATATACGGGTTTCCAAATAATTTCACCGATTCTTTTTTAAAAAAATTATTTTCCGCACCCACCGAATTTAATATCACGAAATCACTCAACAAAAATTCTGCAGGAAATCAAAATTTGCAAATCAGTAACCAAACAACAGGGCCAAAGATACAACCAAACCAACAAAGCACAACACTGCACAAACACGCGCACACACCACCGCACGCGCCACCGCACGCGCCACACACACACGCACACACTGTGCACACACACTCACACACACACATAAATCCACACATGCACATACAAATAACACTGTATGCATATATATAAGGACGAACACAAACGGAACCCACCGGAAACCGAAGGCGGCATCCGGAAATCCGCAGAACAATGGCGGAATGAAAAGAAAACGAAGAAGGGGAAGAAAGAGAGAAGAAAGAGAGGTAGGAAGAGAGTGTTACAGAGAGAGGGAGGAAGAAAGTTGAGAGAGAGAGTCGGAGAGATTCCGAGAGAGAGACGAATGGGGTCAAGAACAGGGGAAGGGGAAGGTTTTCCTCCTCTTTCTTCTTTTTTTTTTTATTAGATTAATCCAGCTGCAGCCACGTATCAACAGGTGAAACCACAATTTGACACGTGTCCGTGCCTTGCATTTGTAATAATTTTGGCTCGTTCCTGACTAAAATAACGTACCAGCTACTGGCTAAAATAACCCGAAAAATTTACAAAATTTATACCAGAATTCTTGAAATATTCGGAAGTTAATAAAAATAAAATTTTCATAATTTTTAAAACACTTTACACACACAACTTATACCCGCATTAAATGAAATAACGAAACAACACGCGAGTAAAATTAATCTCGAAAATTACCAGAATAATTTTAAAATATTCAGAATATTATAAACATAATAAAATATGAGTTTCATAATTTTTGAGGAATCCAACAATTAAATATGGATTTTTCAGTTTAAATGAATTCAGAAAATTATTTAAGAATAAATAAATATCAGAATATTGATTTATAAATTTTGTCAAATCCCAAAAAAAATTAGCAAGATTATAAAATCATAAAAACAATTTTGGAGACAACCCAAATAATTTTGGAAATAGAATTGTCATAACATCACTTTTTTTAAAAGTGAAACAAAAATAACATTGTGCACCAGCTAATCATAAAAACACACCACGCAATCCAGCAATCACATATAAATAATAATAATTAAACACAGAAACCATAAATACTATAACTTCTTTATTAATTATCTACGTAATAATTACATATTTAAATATTACAGAAATATACGAGTCGTTATACAACCACATCTCCAGAAGCATCAGAACCTACAACTGGCTCTTCAAGTTCTGATTCATCAAGTTCTGATGAGCCAAGTTCTAATAATTCTGGAAACTTAAATTCTGAAGGATCCAACTCAGAGAGCATAATTTTAGGGGAAGCATCAGAAAATGTTGATGAAGACAGCATGGATCATGGGGGAGCATCCAGTTCTAGAGAAAATCTTCCATCTGCAAGGAAGTGGACTAAATCACATACACCTGACTTAATTATTGAAAATCCCGATGCAGGTGTCAGAGCTAGAATGATTACTTCAAATGAATGTCTCTATAATTCTTTTCTTTCTCAGACTGAACTAAAGAAAGTGGAAGAAGCTCTTCAAGATGCTGATTGGGTGCAAGCAATGCAGGAAGAGTTAAATGAATTTGAAAGAAATAAAGTCTGGACCCTAGTGCCCAGACCAAAGAACAGATCTGTTGTTGGTACAAAGTGGGTGTTCAGAAAAAAACTGATAGTGATGGCATAATTACAAGGAATAAAGCAAGGCTGGTTGCAAAAGGATATTCTCAACAGGAGGGAATTGATTAAGATGAAATATTTGCACCAGTTGCTAGATTGGAAGTCATAAGGATATTTTTGGCTTATGCTGCTCACAAAAAGTTTACAGTCTTTCAAATGGATGTGAAAAGTGCTTTTCTCAATGGATAATTGGAATAGGAAGTATATGTTGAACAACCTCCAGGCTCTGTAGATTCTAAACTTCCAAATCATGTCTACAGGCATGATAAAGCACTTTATGGCCTTAAGCAAGCTCCAAGAGCATGGTATGAGACTTTAGTTCAGTTTCTTCTGGAAAGTGGATTTAACAGAGGAACTATTGACAAAACACTGTTCTACTTCAACCATGGAAAGGACTTACTTTTGGTGCAAATATATGTTGATGATATCATTTTTGGTTCTACAAATGACAGACTTTGCAAGAAGTTTGCCAAACTAATGCAGTCAAAATATTGAATGAGTATGATGGGGGAACTTAGCCATTTTCTGGGCCTTCAAGTCAAGAAGAATGAAGAAGGCACTTTCATTTGTCAATCCCAGTACACCAGAAATTTGCTGAAGAAATTTGGAATGCAAGATTGTTCAAGTGCATACACTCCCATGGCCACTGCAACAAAATTGGATAAGGATACTGGTACATTAGTAGATATTACTGATTACAGAGGTATGATTGGCTCACTACTCTATCTAACTGCTAGTAGACCTGATATCGTGTATGTTGGATTTTAATCGCAGCGGGGCATGGTAAAACACTTTTACACATATAAAATTCAAATAAAAGCATATAAATCGTGAATAAAAATTCGAGGGATCGAATCTAACCTTTTAAAATAATTCGGAGACAACGATCAGAGATCCATAGCAGTTGCTCCTCAAGTGTGAAGCACTCCACCGGTATCCACCAAGAAAATGATGTTAAGGAGGAGGAAGGAGGGGAGAGAATTGGGTTTTCCAAACTTTTTGGGTTTTCGGGTTTGATGTGGGTTAGAATAAAATAGGGTCTATAATAGTGTATTTATAGACAAAATTTTCAGCTAAAATTTTCCCATAAATAATATTATTATTATCCCATTTATTATTCTCATTAATAATTAAAACACCTTTTAATTATTAATCCTTTTTCTAAACACTTTAGAAATAATTCTCTCTCTTGATTTAATTTCCAAAAATTAAATCCTTAATTAATAATATTAAGAACTTTTCTTAATTAATTTATAATCAATTAAATCTCATTTAATCAATTATTAAATTTGCTAATTAATTATTTATTTCATAAATAAATAATTATTAGCCATTATTAATTAATTCCTCCACCATTAAATCATTCTCTTTTTATGGTGTGACCCTGTAGGTTCAATATTAAGCCGGTAGTAGAAATAAATAATAATAAAACTATTTTATCATTATTTATATAAATTCTCTAATTTATTAAATATGATTAATTAATTAATCACATTTATTCTACATCGTGAGGGATACTTCTCAGCATATCGCGACTATCCGGATAATATGAATTCACTGCTTAGAATACCAAGAACCTATTCAGTGAATAGTTACCGTACAATAAACTCCTTCTACCCTACAATGTCCCGATTAAATACAAGGCATGGATCTCGTGTCAAGCCTATCTAATTCAATCATTTTGCTTACCATTTACTATGCGTAGTTCTATGCAAATTAGAAACTCCTTTCTAATTTCATTTACTCTGGCCAGAGATTTCTGAACTAGCATAAGTGGATCAGCCTTGAACATTCGCTTCCTGCACTGGAAGGGGTAGATCCTTTATTGATCATACACTATCTTCGTGTACAAATTCCTATATCCAGAAGAGCCCTAATAATTGTCCCTAGAGACTAAGAACTAAACCAAAGCATAGTTCAGTGTACACAAGATGACTATGATGACCTCAAATCTAAGGATACTTGTACAACTATCACTATGTTAACAACTGCTGACACGTGAGTGAACTCCATCAGTTGTTCAGCTGTGCGAGTCATGTTCAGTGAACTTATTTCATAATAAGCACCTACATACTAGCTATAGTTTCACCACACAAATGTCTATGAGAACAGACATCCTTCATAATGAAGCAAGCATAGTATGTACCGATCTTTGCGGATTATTAATTACCAGTTAGTAATCCTATGACCAGGAACTATTTAAGTTTAGAGTTATCATATTTTTAGGTCTCACTATTATGATCTCATCATAATCCATAAAAAGCTTTACTCTAAACTATGGTATATCTTATTTAAACACTTAAATAGATAAAGCCCGTAATAAAAACAAAACAAGTCTTTATTAATATCAATGAAATAAAAACAGATTACATAAAAGTTATTCCTAAATCCTAATTCATGATTGGACTTAGGACATATTCCTTTCAATCTCCTACTTGTACTAAAGCCAATCACTCTGGTATCTAATACCCATCTTATCTTTATGACGATCAAAGTAACTTTCATAAAGTAGCTTTGTGAGTGGGTCTTCTATGTTGTTATGTGTGTCAACTCTATTTCAATACAATACAAGAAATGTTACCGCGCTCCCACTAACCCTTTTGTAGACGCATGGTTCATCTTCGTTTTTGATAAAATCAAACTCTTTAATTGTCTCATCAAAACGAATGTTCCATCTTTCAAGAAGCCTGCTTTAAACCACATATGGTTCGCAGCAGCTTACACACTAGGTTTTCATTTCTCTTGGAAAGAAAACCATCTGGCGAATTGCCAGATCTCATAGTCGTAGTAAGCAGCATTCGCAAGCAAAATCCGAACTGATTTTAACAGGGCTACAGGTAAAAGGTTTCATCAAAGTCAATCCATTTCCTTTGTTTGAATTCTTTTGCCACAAGCCTGGCCTTAAAGGTCTCCACCTGGTCATCTGCTCTAATCATTCTTTTGTATCCTGTATACATAGATTTCTTTCCGGATTTCATGGCACTGTGCCATTTCTCTGAGTCAACACTACTCATAGCCTCATTATAGGTCACAGGGTCGTCATCATCAATGATCGACAACTCATTGTCATTCTCAATGACAAGGCCATAATACCTCTCAGGTTGGCGAGACACTCTCCCTGATCTATGAATGGGCTGTTCCACAAAAGGTTGTTCAGTCAGAACAGGTGTTTCCACTTGATCCGTAGTAGTTTGTGCTTCTTGAACTTCATCAAGTTCAATTTTGCCCCCACTGTTTCCTTCAAGGATAAACTCCTTTTCCAAGAAGGTAGCATGTCTGGATACAAACACCTGATGATCGGTGTAAAAGTAATACCCTAAAGTCTCTTTAGGATATCCCACAAAACTACATTTTACGGATCAATATTCCAGCTTATTTGGGTCAACTTACTTGACATAAGCTGGACATCCCCAAATCTTAACGTGTTTAAGACTCGGTTTCCTTTGTTTCCATATCTCATACGGAGTTTGAGGAACAGATTTGGAAAGCACCTTATTCAGTAAATATGCTGAGGTTTCCAATGCATAACCCCATAGGAATACTGGAAGATTTGCATAGCTCATCATGGACTGAACTATGTCTAACAAAGTTCAATTTCGCCTTTCAGGTACCAATCTGGAGGCGTCCACTGGGAGACTATACCATTTACTTTGAGATAATCTAGAAACACTCCATTAAAGTATTCACCACCCCAATCTGATCGAAGAGTTATAATACTATGTTTGGTTGTTTCTCCACTTCATACTTATATTCTTTGAACTTTTCAAAGGCCTCAGACTTGTGTTTCATGAAACACATATCCGAATCCAGATCTATCATCTATGAAAGTAATGAAGTATGAAAATCCACCCATGGCTTGCGTAGACATTGGTCCACATACATCTGTGTGTACCATTCCTAGCAAATCTGCAGCCCTCTCTCCATGTCCACTAAATGAAGACTGCAGTGCCACTATGAAGTGAGATTTTTATCATCCCTTTTCTTTTATTAGTTTGTTCAATCTGAAGTAAATTATGTCACATTTATACAGACCATTATTTAAAGTACCACGTCCATAAAGAATATTATCTCTAAGAATAGAACATTCATTATTCTCAATAATAAATGAAAATCCAGCCAAGTCTAACATGGGAATAATATTCCTCATAATCGAGGGAACAAAATAACAATTATTTCAAACAATAGTCTTGCCCGTAGGCATATGTAAATGAAATGATTCTACATCTTCAGCAGCAACTCTTGCTCCATTTCCCATCAGTAGAATCACCTCCTCTTCTTCAAGAGTCCTACTTCTCCTTGGTCCCTGCAACAATTGTAGATATGAGAACCACAGGCGGTATCTAATACCCAAGTAGAAATTTGATTTAATGACATATTCACTTCAATCATGAACATACCTGAATCAGAAGCGGTAGTCTCACTACCCTTCTTCTTCTTCAATTCTGTAACGTAAACCTTGCAGTTTCTCTTCCAGTGCCCCACCTTGTTACAGTGAAAGCAAACAACTTTGTTCTTGGGGTCTTCAGCTTTTGGTGGAACCGGCATTTTCTCACCTACTTTCTTCTTCTTGGAAGGGTTCCTCTTCCTTTTCTTAGGATTGGAACCTTCACCAATTAGAAGAACAGAACTCTTCTTAGGGGGAAAATTCGATTCCGCAGTCTTCAATATGTTGTGGAGTTCAGGCAGGATGACATCCAACTTATTCATGTGAAAGTTCACAACAGACTGCGAGAACGAACTCGGAAGCGATTGCAAGACCAAGTCTTGGCTCACCTCCTCATCCATGGCAAAACCAAGTTGTCCAAGACGTTCAATCAAATTTATCATCTTAAGTACATGGTCATTCACAGATGATCCCTCAGACATCCTACAACCGAACAGCTCCTTCGATATCTCATATCGAGCTGTCCTCCCCGCCACATCATACAACTCTTGTAGATGCATGAGGATAGTGTGAGCATCCATATGCTCATGTTGCTTCTGTAGCTCAATGTTCATGGAAGCTAGCATGATGCATTGAGCAACATTTGCATCATCTATCCACTTACGATACCCAACATGTTCATCATTATGCGCATCGCTAGCAGGTTCAGTAGGCTTAGGTGAGTCAATCACGTATTCCAGCTTCTCAATCCTGAGAACAATTCTCAAGTTTCGAAGCCAGTCAGCATAATTAGGACCAGTCAATTTGTGAACATCTAGTATGCTCCTGAGTGATAGTGCAGAAGACATAATGTATATTGTAAATCTGTAAATGATAAACACATAACAACACTTAGCAAATATTTGATTTCATTTTAAAACACTATATGAATCGGGTCTTTATTCATAAGTGGCTCCCACTAGTTTTCCTAATTTATTCAACCCCCTACGTGAAAAATTAAGCATTCATAATGCTAGTGGGAATAGGGATCCTACATTTCATTACACGACCCCGGCTGTAGCACGAACCGCCATGTAATGTTCAATAGGAAGACAACTCTTGTCAATTACATCTCATGTTATTCCCTAATCAAACTTTAGCCTCTTGAATAATTGAGTCTCGGCTGTAGCACGACAAACTCAATATTCTAAGTCAAGTCTAACCCAACATTCCGTACAGTTGAATCAGTCCCCAAAGGCCCACGGCTGTAGCACGTACCGACCTTTAGATTCTTATTCAATGTACACATCTCTATGTAATAGACAAGTATTTCTTATTTCGAAATCAAAGCCTTCGGCTGTAGCACGAACCGACAATGATTCAAAAATAAGAACTACTTTTCTATCATGTTGGAAGGCTATGACCGACACAAACCCGTTGTGTCATTGGCCAATTACTACTTGATATTATTTAATTTTAGAGGGATTATATTACGTTATAATCATAATCATATTATAAAGAAATTCTTCCTTTTAAATTAAATATTTCAAATCAATAATCAATAATCAGATGATTCCCAGATCGGGTGGAGCATTGTCAAGAGGCGTCACTTAATAACCTTTTCTTACAGATAGAAATCTGTTGTTGACAGAATCATCCTTTCTCTCATATCGAAAATTCATATTCAATTACGTGTTTTACAAATACAAGAATCTCATGATTGTATTCATAATATTTTTATTAAGGTTATGAAACAATTTCACTATACTAGGTTGTCTAACAAACGCCTTATGTTCATTTAAGTTCACCTAAATCTATCATTGCATGATAAACTAAGCATATATCACATATATCAACATGAATAAACATCAAGGTAGGCATGTTATATCATCTAGCATATTAGTCTAAGCATTATACATCTCTATGTATCACATGAAGCATTTAAAAGCAATTAAAAACAGTCAAAAACAGCTTTAAAACACTTCATGGAAATATAAACAGTTCAAAACTTTTATATAAACTAAAATTGATCACTCCATTAGATCCGTCTCGGAAAAACAAATCCAACGGTATATTGCATGCCCAAAACGGAGTTACGAAACTCCCAGAAAATCAATTTTAAAATCAACAGACGGGCTGTAACGCATTACAGGAACGCGTTACAAGCCCTGTAACGCATTCCGGTGATGTGTTACACCCCTTTTAAGCCATTAAAGGGTGTAACGTATTCCGTGAATGCGCCACATGTGTGTAACGCATTCCCGGAATGCGTGACACCCCTATTTTTTTTTTGTAGCCGCCTGACAGTTTTCTTTCTCAGTTGTCGTGCCGCACCAGACTTCTCTTTATCTTTGTTAGCATCAGTATAGCAGTCCCAAAACAGCAGATGCATAGACAATACAAACATATATACTATATATACATATATTTATACTTATTTAATTACGAATTTAATTACAAGAACTTCAAAAATTCATAATAAAAAATCTATACATCATAAAATTATGAAAAAAATACCCAGACGATCTACAACACTTGTAGAACCCAGATCAACATTCAAAATTATTCTAAGAAATGATTTCTTATCAGAAACTATATCCATGATATAACTTGTAAAGATCATAATTAATTCATACAAGCACATAAAATTCTGAAATTTTTACCACAGATCTATATGCATACAACCTATGGCTCTGATACCATTGTTGGATTTTAATCGCAGCGGGGCATGGTAAAACACTTTTACACATATAAAATCCAAATAAAAGCATATAAATCGTGAATAAAAATTCGAGGGATCGAATCTAACCTTTTAAAATAATTCGGAGACAACGATCAGAGATCCATAGCAGTTGCTCCTCAAGTGTGAAGCACTCCACCGGTATCCACCAAGAAAACGATGTTATGGAGGAGGAAGGAGGTGGAGAGAATTGGGTTTTCCAAACTTTTTGGGTTTTCGGGTTTGATGTGGGTTAGAATAAAATAGGGTCTATAATAGTGTATTTATAGGCAAAATTTTCAGCTGAAATTTTCCCATAAATAATATTATTATTGTCCCATTTATTATTCTCATTAATAATTAAAACACCTTTTAATTATTAATCCTTTTTCTAAACACTTTAGAAATAATTCTCTCTCTTGATTTAATTTCCAAAAATTAAATCCCTAATTAATAATATTAAGAACTTTTCTTAATTAATTTATAATCAATTATATCTCATTTAATCAATTATTAAATTTACCAATTAATTATTTATTTCATAAATAAATAATTATTAGCCATTATTAATTAATTCCTCCACCATTAAATCATTCTCTTTTTATGGTGTGACCTTGAAGGTTCAATATTAAGCCAGTAGTAGAAATAAATAATAATAAAACTATTTTATCATTATTTATATAAATTCTCTAATTTATTAAATATGATTAATTAATTAATCACATTTATTCTACATCGTGAGGGATACTTCTCAGCATATCGCGACTATCCGGATAATATGAATTCACTGCTTAGAATACCAAGAACCTATTCAGTGAATAGTTACCGTACAATAAACTCCTTCTACCCTACAATGTCCCGATTAAATACAAGGCATGGATCTCGTGTCAAGCCTATCTAATTCAATCACTTTGCTTACCATTTACTATGCGTAGTTCTATGTAAATTAGAAACTCCTTTCTAATTTTATTTACTCTGGCCAGATATTCCTGAACTAGCATAAGTGGATCAGCCTTGAACATTCGCTTCCTTCACTGGAAGGGGTAGATCCTTTATTGATCATACACTATCTTCGTGTACAAATTCCTATACCCAGAAGAGCCCTAATAATTGTCCCTGGAGACTAAGAACTAAACCAAAGCATAGTTCAGTGTACACAAGATGACTATGATGACCTCAAGTCTAAGGATACTTGTACAACTATCACTATGTGAACAACTGCTGACACGTGAGTGAACTCCATCAGTTGTTCAGCTGTGCGAGTCATGTTCAGTGAACTTATTCCATAATAAGCACCTACATACTAGCTATAGTGTCACCACACAAATGTCTATGAGAACAGACATCCTTCATAATGAAGCAAGCATAGTATGTACCGATCTTTGCGGATTATTAATTACCAGTTAGTAATCCTATGACCAGGAACTATTTAAGTTTAGAGTTATCATCTTTTTAGGTCTCACTATTATGATCTCATCATAATCCATAAAAAGCTTTACTCTAAACTATGGTATATCTTATTTAAACACTTAAATAGATAAAGCCCATAATAAAAATAAAACAAGTCTTTATTAATATCAATGAAATCAGAACAGATTACATAAAAGTTATTCCTAAATCCTAATACATGATTGGACTTAGGATATATTCCTTTCAATGTATGCTACCTGTCTTTGTGCAAGATTTCAAGCATATCCAAGAGAACCTTACTTAACAGCTGTGAAAAGAATTTTCAAGTACCTTAAGGGTACATCTGATCTGGGATTGTAGTATCCTAGAGAATCAGACTTTAAGCTAATAGGTTACTCAGATGCAGATTTTGCAGGATGCAAAATTGACAGGAAAAGCACAAGTGGAAGCTGCCAATTTCTTGAAGGCAGATTAGTTTCTTGGTTTAGCAAGAAACAGAAGTCAATCTCCACATCAACTGTAGAAGCATAATACATTGCTGCAGAAAGTTGTTGTGCACAGATTCTTTGGATGAAGAATCAGTTACTGGATTATGGGTTAACATATTTTAAAATTCCTATTTACTGTGATAATCAAAGTGATATTGCTATGACAGGTAATCCAGTTCAACACTCAATGACAAAGCACATCAGCATTAGGTACAACTTCATAAGGGAACATGTGGATGAAGGTACAGTGGAATTGCATTTTGTTCCAACAGATCAAAAAATAGCAGATATCTTCACAAAGCCACTGTGTTAAGCTACTTTTACAAGATTGGTAAATGAACTTGGAATGGTTTCAAGTTCTTTCTCTAAACCTGCTTAGTTTATGTTCTGATACATCAGATTTTATGATCAGTATTTACAGATATTACTATCTTTGTGTATTCTGGGCATAAATTGAAAATTGCTTAAGTGCTGATTATTGTCTGATGTGAATTTCTAAACACTGATAGTGATATGAATGTTTCTGTGACTATTCAATCTAATGAGGATAATTGTGTTAGATGCTGACCTAGTAGTCTTTAATATACTAAAGATCCCATGTATGAAGTAATTGTTTATGTGGAAATCTCTAAACACAAGCAAATTCTGATATTGAGCTTAGTTAGGTTTACTTTGGGTATCTTATTACTAAGTCAAAAACTAGAATAATGATTCTTATCTGTTAAGTTCTGATGTTAGTACACCTGATGGATGTACTAAGTGCTGATAAACCTCACTTATCAAAAGAAAAAGGAAATGAAAAAGAAATAAAAATCAGGTACTCCTTTGAGATCTAGAGTAAAAATGTGGAAGGGAAGACCCAAGTGCATTGATGGTATTAAGTAATATGCATTAGAAAAGCAAAATAAATATTTTCTTGGTGACTTTTCACATTCTATGATTACTGGAGAAATACTCTGATAATAGCATAAATTCTGATAAGCAGTCGTGACTCACTTACACTGAGAAGCCATTTGTAAAATGGAATTTCAAAAGATGCATAAAATGAGCACAAAATAGTTGAGGTGGACTCATGCATGAACTCATTCTAAAGTAGACTTTAGATTAATGACAGATTTTGAGCAAAGTTCTTAGTTATGCCTTATTTCTAAGATGTACTGAAGTGAATCAGACTTTAATCTTTATCTGATATTTAGCATACTGCACACACATACACTCCATATGAATGATGAAAATAACTGTAGTACTCGTACATGCATAGTAATTCCTGCTTGTTTCGTGTGCTCATTAACTCCTGTTTTAAGCTTCCAATGGCTGTTATTATTTCTCATCACTTTAGGGAATCGAGGGGTCATCATTTTTACTTGTAATTGTTGCCCAGTCCTTGCGTCCTTTGGTATTCCATTGGCTATTTAAACCAACGATTCATTCCAGTCCAACCATCCTTCACTTTCTCACAAACTCACTCACTTTTTATTCATATCAACAAAAATGGCTGAGTTTGGTTGGTTTTACAACTATGGCACCGACACTGTGCATATTTTTCAAAATGGAATTCCGACTGCATATCCTATCAACAACATTCCTCATAATCTCTGGATTCAATTTCCAGAGATCATTAAAAATGACTTGTTGACTGTCCAAAGAAATCTTCATCTCTGTTATTTCCGTCAGCAAGAACGGATCATCCGTCTTGCAGTGCTCTTCGTCAGCAGCAGAAGGAGTTAGGCTTCTTAGCTTAGGACTAAAGCTGTTGATGTTAGGAATTTTAGACTAGGGCAATCTTGTAATTTTATGCATGTAATTTAAGTTTCATGAAATATATTAATTTGATATATTAATGAAATTTTACTTTATTGCAAGATTTTGTCTCTGAGTCGTTTCATATTCTGATGACCTTTTAAATGCTGATGCTAATCATATTCTGATGACCTGTTAAGTTCTGATAAAAATCAAGTTCTGATGCTGACATAGCAGTATTTATTTACTTGGTTTATTTTTGGTCATTACCTCAACGGTCATATTTTTTGAATATTGGTTTATGAGAGATAAAGTAGAATAATCATTTATTTAATGGGATTACTTGGTTAGTGGGATGGTTTTTCTCCTTGAAAAACTGCATGTGATAAGTAATAATTGCTTTTTTATTTACCGTGCCCATTACTTTTTGCCTTAACTACTGCATGTCTGACATGTGTCAAGGTCTGTTCCACTACATATTAACTGCTGTCACGTGGGGTGTCTAAGTAAAACAGATAAAAGACTTTAAAATCTTTTATTTTCATTCTTATTCCACTCTTTCTCTTTTCTTATTATCTCACATTTACTGACGGTTTCTTTATAGACATTTTATCAAACACCTTACAGGCAATTTTCTTTCTCACTTATTTCTCATGGCACCCAAGGACATAATATTTGATGGAGCTAAGTTTTTTCCTAATAACATCTCCGCTATTCTTAGAAAGTCAAAAGCCCCATCTGAACTTCATTTCATTCAGGACTTTCTTGCTAGTTCTGATATTGGGTACGCTCTGACCGAACCTGAAGCAGTCTCTGGTACTCAAGTACTGGAGTTCTGGAGAAGCGGAGTATATGATAATGGTGGTGCTCAAGGGTCCCAAAGTATTATTTTTTTCATCAGGGGAAGAAGAGAATGCTGTGACATTGGCTATGGTCCGACTGGCACTGCAGCTACCTGAGAACTGTGTTTATTCTACTGTTGAAGAGCCAGTTCTTCAAAACATGATGGCCAGACTGGGGTATGAGGAGACATTTGCAAAGCTGGGTCAGTTGAAGAGATCTTTCATAAGGAGGGAATGGAGTTTCTTCTTTGACTGCATAACCAAAGCTTTTGCAAACAAATCGGGTATGCTCTCATATATCAAACTGATTTTGATTATGCAAGTGCTGTCTTAGGTTTTATTGGGGATAGAATGACAGAAGATAGAAATATTGTTTATTTTGCTAGATTCTGTCAGCTTATCTATAGTTTTTGTTGTGATAATAAGTCCCAATCTGCTAGTGAATTAATTTTATCATTCAAACTAGCTAAAAGAGCATTTAATGAATTATTATCTACTAATAATAAGAAGGCTGTGTTAAGACCCATCCTAGTTCCTTTATCTGTCAAACAAGCCTTAATAAACTACGATCCAGTTAAATACACTGAACTATATCCTAATGTTCAACCATCCGAACCTCATCCATTAGCACCTACCACCTCTACACAAAAACCTCAACCTTCAGATCCTACAGTGCAGCCTTCATCTTCAAAACCCAAGAGGACTAAGAAAGTACCTCAGATACAACTGAAGAGAAGAAGAATCATTCTGATAGATGAATCAGATAGTGAGGAACAGGTTCCAGTGTCAGAACCTATTGTTATAGAAGCTGAGAAGGTCTCTTCTCAGAAGGATACTGGAATTGGGAGTTCTAGGCCACTAAAAGGGCTTATAAAGCTAAATTATGATGATGCAGCTCCTATAGTCTCCTCAAAAGCCAAAAGAATTAAAATATTAGCTAAAAGGCCTGCAGATTCTGGTAAAGGACTTGAAGCAGCAGCTAAGGAAGGGGGTCAGGAATCTATGATCTTACAAGACCCTATTGAAGCTCACAATTCTCCTACTGTTGATCCAGACCTTCATGCAACTCATCACTCTCCACTTTATGAGCCAGAAACAACTCATATTCCCACACCTCCAGTATCTCCAGTACATGCTGATAACCAGGGGCCAAGTGATGAAATTGACATCCATAACTTGGAAGTGCCTCAGGTTTTGAATCTAGAAGCTCCACCTACTCAAAGCACTCCACCAACAACACCACTTCTTGATGCTGATTTCAATCCAGAATTTCCTACAACACCCTCTCTGCATCTATACTGAAGAGCAGATGTTAGGTGAGCATCAGAATATGGTTGTTGATCAGAACTTAGTTGGAGATCAGCACTTAGAGGATGATGTTGAAGCCTCCATAGCCTCTCATACTATTCTTTTATCAGAGGATGCTGATGATGCTGATTCTATAAGTTCTGATGCTGCTAATGATGAAGTTACTGGTAAAGCTGCTGCTACAAATGTAGAAGCTGATGTAGCTGGTCCATCAGGACATGCACCTCAACAAACTGTTCATAAAGCTGAGATAGTCAAGAAGTTTGTTACAGGGGAAGCACCAGTACCTTGGAGTGAAACTCCTAGAGGACAGGAGTGGACTAAGGAGTGGAACACAGTTAGTTTTGTTCCTTCTGAAAATATTCTTGCTGAGCATCTTGCAAAAGCTGATGAAATGCTGATAAATGATGATTTCAAGGAACAGCTGAGAGTTACTGCATTGAGTACAAGGCACCTTCAAGGTCAACACTCAATAACTCATGACAAGGTGAATAAAATTCCAGAAAACTTGATCCAGCAAGATATGAATCTGAAACTTGAAAATAAAAGGTTTTTCCAACCTACCTTTGACATAATTGCCTACATTGAGAAAACCCAAGAGAAGCAACAGTCTCAGATTGATGAAATTTTGAAGAATCAAGCTTCTCATCAAAATCAACTCAATGAGATCCAATCCTCAGTGAAATTGCTTGTCTCTCTTCTATTACCTGCTGATGCCAAAAAAAGGGGGAGAAAGTAATTAAGTCCAAATGCAAACCTATTAAGACATTGAAGGGAAAGGATGATGGAAAAGATGATCCGAGAAACTCTGGAATGGGTGGAGGTCATGGTCAAGGTAAAGGTCTTTCATCAAGTAAAGCTGCAACTACATGTCAAAGAACTAAGTTCTGATACTGGGAGAAGAATAACTTCTGATACTTGTAAAAGGATAAGTTCTGATAAACATCTGGAACTTGATGAGGAGATTTCAAGACAGTTATTTCTGAAAGAAAATCTAGGAATGGACTTTGAGAGTCTAAAGGAAGAAGAAGCTAGACTTAAGTTAGAAAAAGTCAACTCCAAATCTGAAGCTTCTGTTGTTGAAAAGAAACTTCCTAAGGCTAAAGGCATTGTGATAAAAGAAAGAATAAATCATGTGGCAATTAAGGCCAAATCACAAATGAAGATAGATCCAAGGTACAAGGGCAAAGAAAAAGTTGGAGAACCTGTAAAGGTTTATGTGCCTGCTTTGGATGAAGAAATATCTGTTGGAGATGCTAATCTTACTCTGATTTCAAAGAAGATTTCTCAAACAACCTCTGACATGGCTCAAGTTTTTCAGAGTCAAGATATAGTAAGTTCTGATATGACAGTGAAGCAAGCAACCTCTGACATAGCTCAAGTTGGCTTGATATCAGAAGATAAGTTAAAGGAAACCTCTGACATTGCTCATGTTAAATCCTCAAGGTTACTCCTACCAGGATTCACTAAAGCTAAACAGACTCAACCTTTGAAGACTGCAACAGGTGGTTTTGAAGCAAGAGTGGTTAAGGAAAGGAACCAAGAGATAAATCTGGATTGGTTAGTGCTGATGAAAGAAGAGTACATAACACAACCAATGATCCAACTTGCTTAAGTGAACCAGGTGTTGGAGCAACTCCTGAAAGATTGAATCAGCTTGAATCTGTACAGATGGTTTACCATACATTCTTGAAATAAAACATCTTGTTATACTTTATGACAGATGGAAGGGTTTACCATATTAGGCAGAATGATATACCACTAAAGTATTATGAAGAACTAGAACATGTTTTATTCTTACTTCGAGTGAAGAACAGATTAACAAATGGTGCTGCAAATTATTTGAAGACTCAAATTCAGAGACAGAAGAAGCTTTATTCTACAAAGTCTGACAGCACATACTGTCCCAAGTATAGAGATCATAAGGGTGATATTGTCGAGATGAAGCCTAACTCTGCTAAGATTATAACTACCTTTCTGGGTTATAAGGCTATAGAATTCAATCTTGAATCTGACAAGGCATATTTGATCAGACTAGATCAGGACATAAGAAAAACTAAAATAAATGATCTCAGGGCTGCTATCTTTCAAATTGGTGAAGATATAGTTGAATTGAAGAATGCTAAAAGGAGGATGATTGATGAACTTAAATATGCTGAGAGATGTTTGTTAAAGAACTATCTCTGAACAACTCCTGACATCAAAGAGATTAGTAATTGAAGCCAAGTTAAGATCTACAACTTCTCAAATTCTGATGTATACAGACTGAAGTTGTTATCAGAAGTTAAAGATGGTAAAGCTTTAAGGACTGTAAGTTGTAGTTATCTAGTCAAATTCTCATGCATTTGTACTTAATGTTTTTGACATCATCAAATATCTGTTAAACTTGTTTATAATGCTAATTTACAAGTTGGGGGAGATTGTTAGATATATTTGATAATGTCATGTCTAATATGATTTGTGTTTAGTTTTCAGATCTTACTTAAACAGGACAAATCAGTACTTAACTGGAAATCAACATTTGTACTTAAATTGTCGGAACTTAAGTTATTAGGAGATATTTATCAGAAGATAATATCAGGACTTAAGGAGACTTTCAGATAAGGAAGGCGGCTGATTGAAAGGAAAGAAGATCAAGACAAATGCAAGAAGAGATATGCATGAAGAAGGAATTATATGAAGAATAGAATACTTGGAAGAAAAGATAACTGATTGAAATATTTTAGGAAGCAGAATTATATTCCATATCAATTAGAGATTATCTTGTAACTGTGTAGTATATAAACACAGACATAGGGTTTACACTATATATGTTATCATTATCGAGAATAATATTCATTGTAACCCTAGCAGCTCTCGTGATATTTGTTCATCACTGAGAGAGGACAGTTCCATATTGTAACAGAGTTTATTATATTGAATAAAGTCTGTTTTCTGTTACTCGTGTTCTTTAATTCGATTTGATTGTGATAAACACTGTATTCAACCCCCTTCTACAGTGTGTGTGACCTAACAGATTCCATTAAAAGTTATCCTTGACCGGGTAATGATAAAAGTGGACATTGGGTATATTATGAATCGTATGAGAAATAAGAATGATCTAGATGGGATTTAACCCTCCTATTTTAGGAGTGATATTATTGGCCTCTTGTGTGAGCTAGACTATGAAAGTGGCCACGCTCAAATGTTGATTTGATATGATAGTCTACTCATTGATCAAGGAAACCTGGATTAAATATTGATAAGGATGACACATTACATGCCTCTAGTTTAATCTATAATATTCGGTTAAAGGGATTATATTACATTGTACATTATTCATGAAAGGTTTAATCGATCACCAATTTAATTATTATTACTTGGGTATCAATGATGTATTACTAGATGTCACTCATTATTTATAATTTATATATGAGATATTTAAATTATTGCCAACATAATAATAACCTATAGGGTCGCACAAAGAAAGCATGGAGGAATATTTCATTCAAATTAGGATTTGAATTAAAAAAGGAAATTTGAATTATATATTATTAATTTAGTTGGACTTAAATAATGGATACATGAATTTCGAATTTGTATATTATTAAATCCGAAATTCAGTTGTTATTTAGTAATTGAGTTAAACTTAATTATAAAATAAATAGAATTTCAGATTTTAATAAACTCTAACTCGGATTAGCGTTAACACTGTTTTTGGCCTCTATATATAAACATCCTTAAGGCTAAAATTAGGGTTACATTTTTATTAGATAAAAACATAAAATCCTAGCAGCTAAAGAGGAGAGAGTGTGAGAGGGGAAAACAGGTCCGTTCTGGGTTCTAGTACACGCCTCCTCCGTACCATCTTTCGTGTG
The DNA here is from genome assembly GCF_009905375.1 of Apium graveolens. Taxonomy (NCBI): domain Eukaryota; kingdom Viridiplantae; phylum Streptophyta; class Magnoliopsida; order Apiales; family Apiaceae; genus Apium; species Apium graveolens. The sequence continues at coordinate 176,975,958 of NC_133649.1, read as the reverse complement.
GATACCTCTACGGCGTAGATCGTCAAGGCGGGATATGTGGTGTCCGGTTAAAGCTTGGATCTCCTTTTAACAACCATAATCGTAAAGCTTCTTAAGCTAAACAATCTGATCTACGAATTAAATATCTATTTTTCGCATGGATCCTGCGGTGGGTTTTGAAAATTCTGCTTTTTCACATTTTTAATTACTGTTTCCGTTGCGTTTATGTGCTCGAAACCCAAAAATTTCATGTCAGGATAAATCTTGAATTCAGCCTGATCCATTATGGGCATGGTTGGTTGACTTGAAGTAGTAAATTAGGTAGGCATGAACTCTTCCTTATTGTGGCGCTCTCCAAACCCGGGTCAGAAGTTTGGGATCCACACACACACACCTTATTAATAACCTGCTTATAATAATGATAAAGATAATAATAATATGTAGTGACCCTACTTACCAACTACCACGGACCGTAACAGGTTAAAGTATGCACACAAGCCAAACACACCTACTTATATTACAAACATTCAAATCCCAACTATTCCAAACTCAGAACCGAGTATTAAACATTATTACAAACTTTTACAAACTCAAATTATCCCAAAAGAAGCCTACTAGCTTAGCTCGATCAACCTGAACCCTTAGCTCTCGCGCTGGACTGGGGATCCTCGGTACCAACCGGTTCCTTCTTAACTGGAAAAGAACATAAACAATATCGCATAAATGAGCTAACTAGCTCAGCAAGTCACAATGACAAAACTGAGAATAATGATCATCAGGTAAATATGGTTATGATATCAAGTGAACAATGGATTATGATTTAGAATTTGATATTATATTTTAATTTTAAAAACCAAGGTTAGGCTGCTGATCAGTCACGCACTAACCCCGAGCAAAGCACACAACACTGCTCTAACTACTGGATCCAAGGCACACATTGGCCTAACTTGACCATTATATGGTCTGACCATGAATCTGGTCCACAATTTTATAAAAATAATCCAATTCTACCATAATAACAAAATAAGCAGTAATAAACAATAAACAGGATCATTAACAACATTGGACGTTCAATAATGAAAATGGTTTCAATCTGTATAAGATCAATATGGCATTTCCAAAGCTTGGCTGTTAGATAATGAAAGAATTGGATAACAAAGGAATCAACATTTCAGGATTCCAAGGATTTGGTCTTTCAAATCATAAGATACAATGGTTTGAATGTGTAAGCAATCTGGTTCAGTGTTTAATATTTAGTTTGTATGTATTTGTGGAGTAGTATCGTATATTTGAGGTTCGTATTTGGGTATACAACAATCAATGGTCTAGAAAGAATCAGGTTACGGCTCAAGATCAATAGTTGGAATCAAGGATTAGGGTTCAGTGCTTCAAGCACTTGCAATATAAGACAGGAATATCAATCACTACAATATCTCGAGAAAGTTCAGAACACTTGCCTGGTACTAGCTTACTATACTGCACTTGCTCTCAATCACCACTGTCTTACTCCTTGACTATCTGTTTCCCTTTCCTACGCCTTGCCTGTTCTTCTCACATATCATAAGCATCTATCAATATTTAACTCATACGATTCTATTCGACACATACTTCTATCTACCCTTCGTTTTACCCAAATCCGATTAACGGATTGAAAGTTATGCAATAAATAAGTAAACATCGAATATATAGACCGACAGTCAACCAACAAGTCACATATAAGACATAGCACGTCACATAATCAATAATATATCATTTATAAATAAATCTCGGGTCATAAATAGGCTTTCGGATATTTAAAATGATTTTTAAAATATTTTTCGGAATTAAAACGGGTCGTTGGATCAATCTCGGAATAATAAACAGAGTTCGGTTGTTCAATTCTGGCTTCGAAATACTTTTATAATAATTATCGAGCCTTGGAAACAATTTAAAAATAATATCTTAAAGCTCGAAACTATTTTTCGGAATTTTTAAATCATTTTTAAATAATTAAATCTAATTAAATAATTAATTAAAATCAGTTAATAATTAATTAAATCATCTAATCAATTAATTTTTGAATTAATTGACTAATTAATCAATTAAAAATTTAACTGAAATTAATTAACTAATTAATTCAGATTTATTTTTGAATTAAAAATAATTTTTGGAATTAAAATAATAATTTTTGGAATTTTCAGAAATTAAAATCGAATTTTTATAATTAAAATAAATAGGAAATATGATTTTTAAATATTTTTAAAACAGGAATCCAAAATTTGCAAGTTCTGGAAACCTTAGGGACCTAACTGTTTCGTTTTCAAAACCTCAGGGACTGAAATGCAATTTTGCAAAGTTCACCGTCGAACTTTGTAATAACCCCAATTTTTGGAAATTTTTTGAAACCCTTATGAATAGTATTTTTGCTGAATGAGAAAACTTTTCATGCCACACTAGGTAGGGGTTCTTTTATGGATATTCTGAGATTTTATTGGCACTCTATATGGTATATAAGTGTATGTCAAGATCGTCAGAATCCAATTCCGAACACTTTGATTTTTCCCGGAAATCCACTAGATACGGAAAGAATTGAGTATAAGGTAACATGATAAAAAGGATTTAAATTAAAGGATTATAAGAGAGGATCATAAAAGGAATATAATATATTGAGAAAGGTTAAGGAAACCTAAGTAATAAGATCCCGGGTATGATCCCTCGAACGATAAACGAAAACGAAAGTTAAGCGAACCGTATAACAGATCAGCGGTCATTAGGCAAACAATTAGAAGCTAATCAAAGAGATTAGAAGGGATGATGACATAGCAATGTGACATAAGCATGACATAAGGGGAAGGAGATGTGGTTGATTTAAAACCACACAAAGTCAAAGCTAGAAAGGTAATTAACCAAAAAAACAAAACAAAAAGCAACCAACCAAGCCAAAACATTTCATTTTCATCAAAAAACACAAAACCCCCATTTTCTTCATGAAGCTCTCGGCCCCTTTTCTTAAAAAATGAAGATCCAAGCTCCACCGCTTACTATTTAGCAAGGTATTTATCTAAGCTTCCCCATGGATAGTTACATACTTCCTATAAGTTTAAGCTTCTAATTCCAAGCCAATCTTTTTCTATAAATCATGGAAGAAGATGGTGAATAGTACTTTCTTGAAATTAATTTTTGTGTTCTTGATTTCTTTGAAAGAACAAGCTTGTAGGAGGTTCGATTAAGGCTTCCATGGGCATTTCAAGGATCTTTCATGGATTAAAAGCTCCAAGGAAAGTATAAACTCCAAACCCTAGCTTTGGTTTTGAGTAATTAGGAATGAATATGATTGATATAGTATATGTGAAGCATGAGGCTTGTTTGTTTAAAGTTTGGTTGAGTTTGTAGAGATTAGTTGGTTTTGTGGTGTTTTTGGAGTTGTAAATCTTGTTAATTAGTTAATGAACTTAAGTATAGATTTTAGTTCATGTTTGAGGGTAGTATAAAGTTGATAATATTGAGTTGTTGGGGCTGTTGGAGTGTGTTTTGGATGGATGTTGGTTGTATGATTGATTTGGGGTTGATTGGTGGTTGTTTTGAAATGGTTTAAATTTGGGAAATCGCGTAAACATAGCCGCCATAATGCCCAATTTACCGTAGACTATTTTTGTTCTTAACATCAGAACCCTTGAACTCACTGCTAGGTTTTGACCATTGCCATGTTTAGATAGTTCATGTTACGAGCTTCGTTTTGATATGTGGATCGTTTGATTCCGATGAACGGTTTAGGAGAAACGGCCGTTTTAAGTAACGACGTTTCGCGAACGAACCCTTACCCCTCGCCTTACTTTGAAACATAGGTTAAAGACCTTAAAGGACTAATTGAAGTATGAAACATTTATGTAAGGTGTAATAGGCAGTTGCTAAGACACTTGCAAAATAATCGCCTTAAAACTCGTAATGGTTAATTTATTAAAAATGGTGGAGTTGAGGGTACTCGAGTGACTTAAGAGAATCAGTAAGCGCAAAGCGAGCGTTAGAGTCTAATTTGGTTAAAGTATAGATTTACAAGTGACTTTGGTTTAATTCCAACTCACATGTTGTTTATAGGTTACCAGACTCGTCCCAAGCCATTAATAACCCTCAGTCGCTCAGGCAAGTTTTCTACCCGTTATACTGTTGTTGTGATGTATATGTGTATATGCATGATCTTGCGATAAATGCATATTTGTTATTAGCAAGTTCTTGCGATATATTGTAGCATGTGATATGGTATATATGCATGCCTATTTCATATTCTTGGATTATATATTTGTTGGTTAAAATGCTTACAGTTGCATAATACCTATGCTAGAGATAAGCGGTATTGAGTTTACCCTTAGTATAGGGGATCAAAAGGTGAACATATTTCTAAACCGGGAGTCGATGTTCCCGAGTATAATATATATATTTATATATATATATGGCTATAGTTTTCAAAACTATTAATCGAATAAGATTTATTCGATAACTTTAACTTTATTTTATTATTGAATATTATTTCGAATATTCATCCGAGGACTTATGACTCCTTTATTTTATTATTGAATATTATTTCGAATATTTATTCGAGGGCTTATGACTCCTTTTATTTTATTAATTGAATATTATTTGAATATTCATTTGAGGATGTATGACTCCTTTATTTTATTTAATGAATATTATTTATAATATTCATTCGAGGTATTATGACTCCGCTTATTACTGAAATATATTCTTTATTTTATTAAAGAATAAGGTGTCAATAATCAAACTTATTTTCGATTATTCAAATAAAGATAGTACTTTCATATAAGTATATCTTTGGTTATTTAATATCCATTTCAAGTATAAGTTTTAAAACTTCTACTTCGATTATTTTTATAAGGATTATCTTTATGAGAATATTATTTAAATAATAATATTCAGATATTTTCTAATATATCGGGACTGATTTATTTTAATAAATCAGCAGTACTCCAAACATTCTTAAAAATGTTTTCGAGTCTTCAAAATGATTTTTAAAGTTAGAGTGGACCCCAAAACTCATTTTTATATTTAAGATCTTCCTTTCAAAGGGGATTTAAATACTCGCTCAAAACCTGGGGGATCCAGCTCTGTGGTGCATTTTACATTCGCAACGTGGTTGCTGTTTTGAGAAAACAAATGAATTGATTACTTACCCAACGTTCGGGAAGTAAGCCCATCTAATTGAGTCGGCATAAGCGATAGGCTGGGGTACGGTCTATCAAAGTGTAAGTGGCTGGGTGGCAGTCCATCAACGCGTAAGAGGCCGGGTGGCGGTCTAGCACAAGGTCCTTGTGTGGCCAGGGTGATGACTGGTGGGGGATTCATCCATCTACTAGTAGAAAAGGTTACTTATTGGTATCTTTGCCTGATCAGCAAGATATCGGGTTTATGCCAAAATTCTTTCCTTTCCAAATTTATTGGATATTGCAATTCTGTTCATACTTTACATGATAGAGGTTTTCAGGAAACGTATGTATATATATAGGTGTATATATATATCGGGGCTTAATGAAGTATATCATAACTTCATTTCCTTCAAAATATTTCAAAGATTGAATCTATTCAAGTCTTATCTTGTAGTCTCATCAGTGTGATGAACTTTTGAAACTAATTATAACTTGAACGGTGGTAGTTCAAGTAGTATTTGGAAAAGATATAAGTATATTGGAGTATCTTGTAACTTCATCTTTTAAACTTATATCTAGTAAATGAATATCTTATGCATGACAAAGATTTTCAGAAAAACGTTGAGACAAGGTTAGATATATGAGATCACCTTGCAACGATATTTTTATACAGTTATAAACTGGAACTTTGTGTATATTATACATGGAAGAGGACTTCCAAGATTTTGAAAAGTATATATGTATATATACTGAATATTTTGCGACTTCATCTCATTAAGATATCAAACTTGGTTCATTTCTTTTGACCAAGACTTTCATGAGTACTATGAGAAGGCTCATATACTGTAAATCATTATACATATTATTTTGGTGGGCTTGCTGCTCACCCTTGCTTTCTTCTTTCATCACACAACATCAGATAGACAAGATGAACAGGACCAAGCTCCCAATTCGCGAGCGGATAGGAAACGTTCCGCAGTTTCCTATAGGCGTTGATGTCGCTGTAGCTGAGGTAGGAGCTACCAATAGTATAGGCTTTCAACTTTTGATGTACCAGATTTATGTATATTTATGAATTTTAATAATGGCAAAGAAATGTAAATTTATTCAGAAACCCTTTTAAGGTGTATTGACAGATAATTGTGGAATAAAATGACTTGTGATTATTTTTGGATATTCATCTCTGAGACTATAACTTGTGGTGTGTGTGTTTATTGTGGGGTCACAGTATAGAGTAGTTGATTATTTATTAAGATTGGGTGTTATTAAGGGAAATGGAACTCGTGATAACCCGGATCCCCGACCCCGGATTTGGGGGTGTTACAAACTTCGCCGGAAAATACCCTGTCTCGCCGGAGAAGGCGATCCAGGTACAGTCACACCACCACAAGCTCCAGAATTAAACTACATATCACCAGGAATCTATACATGCAATCAAAACATATCAATAACCCTAGACTTGGCCGGAAATTGGCCAAGAACATCGCCGGTTTCCGGCGAACATCACAAATCTTCAAAACACAACTCCCTTCGATTCAGACATCCTCTGTTAACGAGCTATATACCAATCGATTGCAAATTTCATAAGGAACATAATCCATTATAAATCAACAGCTAATAACCCTTAAATCAAAAAGCCCCAAATTTCAATTGAAAACATTCATACGGGTTATAAACCCTAATTTCAAAATTCGAAAATCAAACTCAATTTTGAACATGTTATTGAACTCCAAATCAGACGTATGACATATGAAAATCATCAAGAAAATAAGCTATACAACATGTAATCATCAAATCATACAAACAATCATCCGAACAAAAATTCATATTTTTAATAAAAATAATTCGAAAATAAATAAATTTTCAGAAAATAAACCTTGATTTCTGCAGTGATTTGGAACACAGAATCTGATAGAACACCTCAAGACCTTTGGATTGAGTACTCGAGCTTTGAAAACAGAGATCAATAACACCTTCGTTTTGCTGTTTGATTCTTGGAAGATTATATGAATAAAGGGTTTTTCTTTGGAAAATTATATAATTAACTGTCTGCAAATGATTTTGATACGAAATAAAATACGGGAAAAGGCTATTTATAATTACGGAAAATTAGTATCCCGTTGGATCATTCCGGATATAAAACGGTACGTTTATTTATAAAAACTGATCCAACCGGTATCGGTTTTCTGGACAGTTATCCAAATTAGTTCAATTTGTACTGCGGTCTTGGTCTCAGCGCCTGGTTACACGTACTACGAGGTGATAATTGGGATAGTTTAATAAAAAGCTCCTGTTTATTGAAAATACGAGTTTTATTGATTTACCGAAACTAATATTGTATCGAAAATATTGCGCCGGGACCCGCGCAGGACAAACCGTACGCCAGATCGAAAAAGTCGAAACATGGATTATGCTCGGAATATTACAATTAGGTTAGGAAGGAGTTCTCGGAAGAGTTTCGGGTTCCAAAAACGTAACAACGGATGACATCGGTTGGTTCCCGTTTTTATAAAATAGATTTTAAATACCGGAAAAAGATTTTATAAATTTCATATGATTCCTATAAATTCATAAATCAACATAAAAATAATTAGGAATATATGACAATTATCTATATTTTAATTTGGACATATAAAAATTAAAATACTCAATTAATAATATTTTTAAACATCCAAACACATTTAACACTTAAAAATTAATTCACAGAATAGATACTGAACACATATATTAATTATTTATTAGAAAAAATAATTACATGATATATCCCGGATATTACACTTATCTTCATTAAAATCCAGCTTCCTCCTTGGTTTGTATTTGTATCTTGGTTTCCTTTTATGTTTTGGTTCTTCTTGCTTTTCTTCATTAACTCACTCAGCTATCACAGTTGGCAATTCAGATTCCGTGGTTGCAGGCTTCTTAGCTTGGTTCTTGGCATCTAAACAACTTGCTTTTGTTGTTGTTGTTTGAGCCTCATCTTTTCTTCTTTCTTAGCTTCTGCAAACTGTGGATGTCTAGCCACCACATAAATCAATTTTCCATTCCTTTAGATTTTAGCAATTCTTTTCTTCAAGACTAAGTCTTTGGGATCTTTGAAGAAAGCAATAGATCTACCAAGCAGCTTCTTATCATCAGGTTTGGGGGATTCATAAACTAGGTCCAATGAATTTTTTGTCTGAATTCTTTGGATAGTTTCTCTTTAGATGAAAAATCACATTGGCCTTTGGAGATTTTATTACTGAGGGTTGACCCCTTTCCACGTTCCCTAAGCTCATGCCATTGGCTGAACTTGGTCTCAATTGAGAGTAATGAGAAAAGTCTTTGTCTTGCTTCTCAATTGGACCAAATTTCTTCTTGATGTTCTCATCAAACTTCTTCCATTTTTCTTTCATCTCTAGCTCAGCTGCTGCTATCTTGATCAAGTCAATGCTATCAAGGACTGGTGGTTTAGAAAAAGTAATTGCTGGAACAATCACTTTACTGACTTGTATATTGTGCACTTTCTCCCCCTCACTAGCTGACTCCCCTGACTAACTGGAATGATAGAATCTTTCTCCCCTTTTTGTAGCATCAAGTTGAACAGAGTTTGAGGTTTGTGCAGCCATCAATTTCTGAAGAAGAAGTGTCTGTTGAGCTTGATGGACTTGAATTTGAGTGATAGAAGTTTCTAGAGTCTTGAGTCTGGTGTCCAAAAAATCCACCTTGCTACTGAGATCAGAGTTTTTCCTGAGTTTCCTGTTGATATCTAACATTGTTGTATCAGGAAAAGTAGACTCCAATATTTCAGTGATGTCCTTTTTGACTTGACCAATTTCTTTCTTGAGCTCAGTCACATCTTGAGTTTGCTTTAGATATTGGATTTTGTGCAAGTGAAGAGACTCAAGGTATGCTTAAAAAAGACTCTTGGTGTTGGCATCTATAGTTGCTTGAAGAGCTGTCTAATTCTGGTGGATTATGTAAAATAGAGTTGATTTGAAGTGATGCTCACTGCATTATTTGCTAAACATCCGTGATGGAGTGTTTGTGCTTGAGCTAGGAACTGCTTATCCCCCTACGTCCATGAAATATCCTTAATCATCCTCACCATCATCCCCAAAATTTTCTTCAGAACCATCAGTCTGATATTTAAAATCATCACTAGCTGTGGAGGGCATGGAAGTGATTGCATCCTTGGCCCTCTTCATTGAAGTTGTGTGCACCAAGTTGAGAATTCTATTAGCAGCCTCATTATCTTATTCAACCAAAGCTTGATAAGATGGAACAGGGTAAGTCAACGGATGAGAAACATCCGTCGAGGTAGTAGTTGAGAGTTTCAACTGATGACTGTTGTTAAACACATCTGTCGAGATACAATCACTAGTCAACGGATGAAGATTATCCGTCAAGATAGGAGAAATGACAGAGTTTGGAGTTGAAATTACTGTAGAATTTGTGTTGATTGATTTGAGATTTTGCACAGATTTCTGAGTAGAATCAGAAAGAAATGGCAAGTGAGCCAACAAATCATCCAAAAGATGATGCTCACTTGCTTGAGATTTTGGCTTCTCCATGAGAGTTAAAGATGGAGAATCAGGAATTGGTGTGTGAATCATATCCACATCCAGAGAGTTAGTGGGTGAGTTTTGTGTGTGAGGTGCTTCTATTGTTAGAGATTTTGGCTGTGACTCCACATTTACAGGATCCACATCAAACTGACTTTTAGAAGGTGCTATAACTGAGTGTTTGACTGTAGTTTGCACAGTGTGTGCACCCTATCTATCCCCAAGTGTTTTCGATTTCTTCTTTCTTGTATAAGTTTGGGGTGAGTCTATGTCCCTAACCCTTTTGGCCTGTGCTCTTGGCTGAGACCTTTGTTCAATAGTTACATCCTTTTGGGAGGATGCAACTAGTAGAGAGCTAGAATCCTTATTAAGCACTACAGTTTGTTGGGAAACTGTAGTGTGGCTAGGCTGGGTTACACACACATATCCCTCCTTATCCTTAGGGTTTCTTTGATTTTCAACCTGTCCCTCACCTGGCTCACTTCCCTTCATATTCCCCTCCTGGGTTTTAGTAGATTTTAAAACTAGTTTCTTTTGAGAGAAACTAGAGTGTGTTTTCTTTGATTTGGATTTAGAAAAGCTTTGGTTTTGTGACTTGGGTAGGCATCTGTTTGGTCATTGTAAAGATGTCATAGCCAAAGTTGTTTGCAAATAAATTGGTGGTAGAGAAGTAGCAGGGACAGAAGTATTTACCTCACTTACCTGAGGCTGCTCCATAATTGGCATGTAGATGAGGGGAACCTCCTTATGGTGATTAGCCCTGTTAAGATCATCAATAACTCTTCTCTCTTGGACCCAGCAATCCAAATTTTTTGTTGGGTTCACAATTGAGAGATACTCAGAAATAAAGTTAGCTATTATCATAAAGAATCTAACATAATAGATGTTCTTAGACCTCTTCTTAATGTCTTCTAATTTACTCCCTAATTCATACATCACAGATGTGCTAAAATTAAAATACTTATCACTAAGAAGCATATAAAGCATGTTAACAAGTGAATAAGTTACAGCATTAAAATTTCTAACTTTACCAGAAAACACTTTAATAAAAGAATCACACAGAAAGCTCCATTCTTTTCTAAAGCCTAGTCTCCTAACTTCACCTAACTTGGTGGCAGTAAGAGCATAACCCATAGAAATAAGCATGTTACTCACATCAGTGTCTATGTGTGGAGCAAGACTGTTATTTTCAGGAAATTTAAAGCATTTTCAAGAGCATCCCAGTTAATACAATGTTCATTACCTTTGAGAGTGAAGGTAATGGTCGTATCCTTGGAATTGAACACAACAGTAGTCCAAAACTCCTCAACAACTTCACAGTAGATGATTGGAGACTCGAGAATATTATAACTTAGTTTGCAGTTTTGAATGAAGTCCATCATTTTGTGATAGTCTTCAGATGCAGGAATTTGCTTGTTCACCAACGCTACAAAGTTGTTCTTTTCATAGATACCCAGTTTGAGACATGATTTTGACTACAGATGTCATTGTTGTGATTGAAAGTAGTTGCAAAAAGAGGGATTTTTGCTTTGGAGACGAAGAGAGACTAGAGATAGCTTGAGAAAGATAAAAGTAAAACATGAAAATGAAATTGGCTTTTATATTTTCTCAAAAATAAACGGTTAAAAAGTAAGAGCAAAAATAAAGTAGCCAATCAAATTATCCCAAAATAGCTGTTTTAAAAATAAAGAAAACTGTCAAAATTCTAATGATTATCCATCGAAGTATACTTACAGGCTGTAAGTAAATTCGACGGATAATATCTAGAATTCACGGACAAGATTGAGAGCAATTCAGTGGATAAGGATTAAAAGTACCCAGAATAATATTTGATATTTCAACGGATGATATAATGAAATTAAACGGATATTCATTTTCAACGGATAATGAACATTCGTCGAGATGTAAATTATGACTTAGCCAAAATTTTATCTTTGACAAGAAACATCAAATTTTATTTTGGCTGCATTTCAATTTGCTTAGACATCAAAATAAATTAAGAGTAATTAAGCATACTTAACTCACTTACCAACTTAGTAAAGGTGGATTCATCAAGTGGTTTGGTGAAGATGTTTGCAAGTTGTTTCTCACTTGGAACAAAATGAAGTTCCACAGTACCATTCATGACATGTTCTCTAATGAAGTGGTACTTGATGTAAATGTACTTGGTCCTTGAATGCTTGTACTAGATTTTCAGTGATTGCAATGACACTGGTGTTATCACAAAATATAGGAATCTTATTCACCTATAGACCATAGTCCAACGGTTGCTTTTTCATCCATAAAATCAGTGCACAACAGCTACCAACAACAATATATTCAGCCTCAGTTGTAAAGGTAGAAACTGAATTTTGCTTTTTACAGAACCAGGATACTAGCTTATTTCCTAGAAATTAACAGGTTCCTGTAGTACTTTTTCTATCAATTTTACAATCTGCATAATCTGCATCTAAGTAACCAGTTAGATTAAAACCAGAATCTTTAGGATACCCAAATGCCAAGTTTTGGTGTTCCTTTGAGATATCTGAAAATTCTCTTAGTAGTTACTAAATGAGATTCTCTAGGATCAGCCTGAAATCTAGCACAAAGATAAGTAGCAAACATTATATCTGGCCTACTGACTGTTAAATATAAAAGTGAGCCAACCATGCCTCTATAGCTTGAGATATCCACAGACTTTTCAGTAGTGTTTATCTCAAGTTTAGTTGTAGTGACCATTGAAGTTTTTGCAAATGTGCAATCCATTAGGTCAAAATTCTTTAAAAGATCATAAATATATTTGGTTTGACTAATGAATATTCCATCACTAACTTGGTTAACTTGTAAACGAAGAAAGTAAGTTAGTTCTCCCATCATGCTCATTTCATATTTACTTTGCATCAATTTGGCAAACTTTTTCAAAGTTTTTCAACTATAGAGCCAAATATAATATCTACATAAATTTGAACAAGTATACTAGAGCCATTAACATTTCTATAGAATAAGTTTTTGTCAACAGTACCTCTTGTGAAAGAACAACATTCGTTGATCCCTCAATAGGATTTGAGAGTCAAATTAGATCACAATCAGAAAGAACCCCATCTTCAAGTCAAAGATCCATAAACTCAGGGGGAGATTCTGATTATCAAAACTCTACTATATATCAAGACAACAATGAGGCCTCTTCATCTAGAGCTAATCTACCACAACAAAGAAAATGGACTAGAGATCACCCTTTTGAGCTCATTATTGGTGATGCATCTTCTAGAGTTCAAACAAGGAAAGCAACTCAAGAACATTGTTTGTATAGAAGCTTTCTTTCTAAGGAAGAACCAAAGAAGGTAGAAGAAGCTCTGTTGGATCCTGATTGGGTTTTAGCTATGCAAGAGGAGCTAAACCAATTTGAAAGGAACAAGGTATGGAAGCTAGTACCCAAGCCTAAAGGAAAGAATCCATTGACACCAAGTGGGTATTCAGAAACAAGATGGATGAAAATGACATAGTTGTCAAGAACAAAGCTAGATTGGTTGCTAAGGGCTACTATCAACAAGAAGGAATAGATTTTGATGAAACTTTTGCTCCTGTTGCAAGACTTGAAGCCATCAGAATTTTCATAGCCTATGCAGCCCATTCCAATTTCAAAGTCTATCAAATGGATGTCAAAAGTTCCTTTCTGAATGGAGATTTGGAGGAGGAAGTCTATGTTAGTCAGCCTCCTGGTTTTGAAGATCCAAATTTTCCAGAATATGTCTAGTATCTGTTGAAAGCACTTTATGGATTGAAGCAAGCACCTAGAGCCTGGTATGATACTTTGTCAAAGTTTCTCTTAGAAAATCACTTCATAAGAGGTATTGTTGACAAAACTCTATTCTTTAGAAATGTTAATGGCTCTAGTATACTTGTTCAAATTTATGTATATGATATTATATTTGGCTCTACAGATGAAAAAGTTTGCAAAAAGTTTGCCAAATGATGCAAAGTAAGTATGAAATGAGCATGATGGGATAACTAACTTACTTTCTTGGTTTACAATTTAAGCAAGTTAGTGATGGAATATTCATTAGTCAAACCAAATATATTTATGATTTTTTAAAGAAGTTTGATCTAATGGATTGCACATCTACAAAAACTCCCATGGCCACTGCAACTAAACTTGAATTAAACACTACTGAAAAGTCTGTGGACATTTCAAGCTATAGAGGCATGGTTGGCTCACTTTTATATTTAACATCCAGTAGACCATATATAATGTTTACTACTTTTCTTTGTGCTAGATTTCAGGCCGATCCTAGAGAATCTCACTTAGTAGCTAATAAGAGAATTTTCAGATATCTCAAGGGAACACCAAAACTTGGCATTTGGTACCCTAGAGATTTTGGTTTTGACCTAACTGGTTATTCAGATGCAGATTATGCAGGTTGTAAAATAGATAGAAAAAGTACAACAGGTGCCTGTCAATTTCTAGGAAACAAGCTAGTATCCTGGTTCAGTAAAAAACTATGGATGAAAAACCAACTGTTAGACTATTGTCTGCAAGTGGACAGAATTCCTAGTTTATGTGATAACACAAGTACAATTTCCATCACTGAATATCCAATACAACATTCAAGAACAAAGCAGATAGATATCAAGTACCACTTCATTAGGGAGCATGTAATGAATGGTACTGTGGAACTTCATTTTATTCCAAGTGAGAAGCAACTTGCAGATATCTTTACCAAGCCACTTGATGAATCCACCTTCTCTAGGTTGGTAAGTGAGTTTGGTATGCTTAATTACTCTTAAAATATATTTGATAATTTTGCAAGTTGTAATGTAGCCAGAGTTAAAATTGATGTTTCCTTTCTTGATAAACTTTTGACTAAGTCAAAATTTGTATCTCGATGGATGTTCATTATCCATTGAGAATGAATATCCGTTGAAACACATCATCCGTCGAAGTATCAATTATTACTCTGGGTATTTTATTATCATCCGTCGAAGTGTCTCAATCTTAGCCGTTGATTTTGAATATTATTCATCGAAATTACTTATAGCCTGTATGTATATTTCAACGGATAATCTTAGAATTTTGACAGTTTTTATAATTTTTAAACGGCTATTTTAGGTTAATTTGATTGGTTACTTTATTTTATTTTAATACTTTTGACAGTTTATTTCTGAGATAGTATAAAAACTAAATTCATTTTTATCCTTTTCCTTTATCATTGTCAAAACAATTTCTCTAACTTTCTTCTTCTCCAAAGTGAATACTTTCTCTCTGTAACTAAACTCAATCACATAAATGGCACCCGTAGTCAAGCTTATGTCCTCAACTGGCTTTATCTATGAAAAGAACAACTTTGTAGCTTTGGTGAACAAGCAGATACCGACATCTGAAGATTATCACAAGATGATGGACTTCATGTTAAACTGCAAATTCAATTATGCCATGCTTGAATCCCCAACCATCTCCTTTGAAGTTGTTGAGGAAATCTGGTCTACTACAGTGTTCAGCTCCAATGACAAGACTATTACCTTCACTCTCAAAGGTAATGAACACTGTGTCAACTGTGATGTAATTGAAAAGTGCTTTAAATTGCCTGAAAATAACACACTTGCTCCACACACAGACACTAATGTGATTAACATGCTAGTCTCTATGGGTATGCTATAACTGCCACTAAGTTAGGTGAAGTTAGAAGATTAGGCCTTAAAAAAGAATGGAGTTTCTTGTGTGACTCTTTTACCAAAGTATTTTCTGGTAAAGTCAGTAATTTTGATGTTGTATCTTACTCACTAGTTAACATGCTCTATATGCTTCTTAGTGATAATTACTTTAATTTCAGCACTCCTGTCATGTTTGAGATTGGGAGTAAGTTAGTAGATATCAAGAAGAGGTCTAAAAATATCTATTATGCTAGATTTTTAATGATGCTAGCTAATTTTGTCTCTGAGAACCTCATCATTGAGAACCCAACAAACAAGTTAGATTGTTGGGTCCAAGAGAGGAGAATTATTGCTTACTTGAATAGAGCTAATCATCACAAGTATGTTGCACTTGTATACATGCCAATCATGGAGCAGCCTGAGGTAAGTGAGGTAACTATTCATGTCTCTGCCACTACTCAACCTATTTCTTTGCCTTCAACAGTAGCAATGGCATCTGTGAATGTGACCAAATAGATGCCTGCCCAAGCCACTAAACCTAAAATTTCTAAGTCAAAATCAAAGAAAGCCCCCTCTGGTTTCTCTCAAAAGAAACCAGTTGCAAAATCTACCAAACACCAAGAGGGGAGTGTGAAGGTGAGTGAGTTAGGTGAGGGACAGGGTGAAAATCAAAGAAGACCTAAGAATAAGGTTGGAGAGGTGAGTGTTTCCCAGCCCAGCCACACTGCAGTATCCCAACAAACTGTAGTGCTTACAAATGACTTAAGCTCATTGCTAGCTACATCCTCCCAAAAAGATGTAACTATTGAACAAAGCTCTCAGCCAAGAGCATAGGCCAAGAGGGTAAGGGACACTAGCTCACCCCAAACATATGCAAGAAAGAAGAAATCTAAAGCAACTAGGGATACACATGGTGCACACACAGTGCCTACTGTAGTCCAAGACTCAGTACATGAACCATCTCAAAGTCAGCTTGATGTGGCTCCAACAAATATTAAGTCACAACCAAATTCATTAATCATAGAAGCACCTAAAACACCAAATTCACCCACACACTCACTGGATGTAGATATGATTCATACATCACTTCCAAATTCTCTATCTTTAACTATCTTGGAGAAGCCAAAAATCCAAGCAAGCATCATCTTTTAGATGATTTGTTGGATCACTTGCCATTTCTTTCCGAGTCTACTGAAACATCTGTGCAAAATGTCAAATCAATCACCACAGATGCAACAGTAGTTTCCACTCCAAACTCATCCATTTCTTCTATCTCGATGGATATTGTTCATCCGTTGACAAGTGATTGTCCTTCGACGGATGTGCTTAACAACAGTCATCCGTTGACACTTAAAACTACTACTTCGACGGATGTTCCTCATCCGTTGACAGTCACTGAACCACTTCAGATGTCAACAATTGTCAAAAGTGGAGATGACCTAGTAGTAGTACAATCACTCATAGGACTGAGGGAAGGGAGTGAATTGAGTGAGAGGCTAGGTTGCTCCCAGGCAAAAGGAGAGGAAATGAGTGAAATCATACAGGCTATTTCTTCCAGCCTGGAAAAAGAGAGTGAGAGGAGTTTCACCTTAGTAGGTGAAGGTGAGGGTGTGAGGGTGGTGAGCCAAGGGGAGCCCTTGATGCAAGAACAGAGAGAAAATGAGAGAAAAGCAGGTACAAATGGATGGGAAGAGCCCATTGTAAGTGAGTTAATGGATGTCAATGAGGCTGACAAGAGACAGCTAATTCAGAAAGAATATCAAGCAGTTTTAGACTCTGTTTCTTTTGAAGCTGAGGCATTTACTCACCCTGTGGCAGCATATCAAGTTCTAGATGAACAGGACAATATGGCTATAGAATAAATGCTTAACTTGGTGCATACAACTGCTTCAATGCAAATAGCAAAGGATGACATCATAGCCATGCCACCTAAAGCTGGTGATGATGTTGACTATAGAACTGGCGAGTCTGAAGATTTTTTTGGAGATGAAGATGGTGATGAAGAAGAGTTCATGGACATAGGGGGAGAAGCATGCCTTAGCTCTAGATCAAACATTCCCCCTTGGGTGTTTTCTAAAGAGTGTGATGAGCAACATTTCAAGACAACTATTTTTCACATCATTCAACAGACACACACTGCTCTTCAAGCCACTACTAATGCTAGCACCAAGAAACTTCTACAGGCACACCTCAACTCTCTATAAGCACATCAAATACAAGCTCTTCAACACAATCAAGATGTCACTTCAATCAAAACATAGATTGACCAAGTCAAGAAGAGTGTCTCTGAAAAATTGGATGCTATATTTCCAAATACAACAATGCTTGACATCAACAGATAGTTGAGGAGGAATTCTAATCTTGCAACTAAAGTGGATTCCCTAGACACAAGACTGAAAGCAGTTGAAGCCTCTCTACAGCTATTCATCTACATCAAGCACAACAAACTTAGTTGCTTCAAAAGCTGGTGGCTGCATAAAAATCTACCTCCACTCTACTTGATGATAACAAAAAGGGGAGAAAGATTCAATCATCCCAGTTAGTCAAGGAGGGCCAATCAGTGAGGAGGAACATGTGATAAAACTTCAAATCAGTCAAGTAATAGTTCTAAAAATTAAAATGAGTCTAGTTAGCTTGGAAAAGGGCTAACCTTCATGTATAAAGCCTCCAAAGGCCAATCTGGTTTTGAATTCTAGAAGGAACTATCCAAAGTTCTCAGACAAAAATCCCGTAGATCTTATGTTTGAGACATCAAGGCCAAATGAAAAGAAGCTGTTGGAAAGGTCAATTACATTCTTCAAAGATCCAACTGATTTAGTGCTGAAAACAAAAATTGCTAAGATCTACAGGAATGGTGAGTAAATGTGTGTGGTGGCTGGACACCCTCAATTTGTAGAAGCTAAGAAGGAAGAAAAAAGAAAGGATCAAGCAAGAAAAGAAGCAGGTTGCCTTAGATGCTAAAAAGCTCAAATAAAATAAAAAGCAAGCTGCTATCTTGGCCAAACTTCAAGCTGTGAAAACTACAACTGAGATTTCTGCACAATCACCTGTGATTACTGAAGCTCAAGATCAACAAATGCAAAATGAACCTCAACTGAAAAGGAAATTCAGATACAAGCTTCATTCTAAAAGAAAATTGGACTTCAGTAATGAGGAAATGGAAGACTACATTCCCAAACAGTCTACAACTTCAACTCAAACATCCAAGCCCTCAGTGGTACATGAGTAATCTAAGATGGAATCATTAAAGAACTTTCATGATGAGCCTATAATTCCCAAGGATGAGAAAATAGACTGGGAAAGTCTTTCAATTCCCGAACTAAATTTACCTATCTTCAACAAGCGAAAGAAAACAAAGATAAGAGCAACCAAGAAGATCAAGCCTGTAACTCTCAGAACCAAGACCCTAACCAAATCTCAACCTACAGCCAACAAGGGAGATCTTTTATATATCTGTGACATCAAGGAGTTTTCAGATATAAACCTCTACTTGGATGAACTGGAAGAAGTAAGAGGGATTGATGCTC
This sequence comes from Apium graveolens, assembly GCF_009905375.1. Classification (NCBI taxonomy): domain Eukaryota; kingdom Viridiplantae; phylum Streptophyta; class Magnoliopsida; order Apiales; family Apiaceae; genus Apium; species Apium graveolens. The sequence goes on along the minus strand of NC_133649.1, from coordinate 176,957,145 downwards.
ACAGACATCTTCCTGAAAGACTTGTGTTTAAGTACAAGGGAGAGAGAGAAATCACATGGCCTCTTCACAGGAGTCTTCAAGAAAGCTGCTCTGTACTGATAAAGATCTTCTCATCCTTCAAGAAAAACTTTGGTTTTAATGTAAGTGCAAGGAAATTGGTCCTAAAGAAGATTGAAGATCTAAGCAGTAATAAATCCAAAGATGCACTCCCAAAGACTCTAACAATTCCCTTCACAGGAAGTAGAGTGCATTTGAGGCCTTATTGGCTGATGGAATTCATGGATGACAAGGGTGTTAGAAGATTCTTCAGACTGGATGACCAATTGTGTATCTCTAGCAATGAGACTCTATTGGAAATGCAAAGAAAGCTGGATCTATCTGAAGCTGATGAACTTGAATTCCACAGACAACTCCAAAATCAAATAGAAGAAAATAACAGGAAGCTTGGGAAGAAATCCAGACAATCAAGGAAATAGAACCATTTGCTCAGTCTAGAGGAGCACCTTGATAATGATTGTGAGAACTCTTTGAAAACTTTGTTTTGTTCAATTTTCAATAAAAATTTGTAGCACTTATCAGTTTTATCTACTATATCTTAATATGTACATTAGGGTGTTTTGTTATCATCAAGTTTCTCTTAATTTATGGCTACAATTCCAGTAGACATAAATTGGGGGAGATTGTTAGGAATATATTGTGAACTTGATGATATGATAAACAAAACACCTTAGTAGATTTAACTTAGTGATTTTGTAGCTTTTAACGGATGATTACTTTCAATATCCGTTGAAAGAGTAGCTTATATAAATAAGTTTAGTAGCACATTTCTGCATACTTGTGTAAGCTTAGTGAACTAGATTTCTGAGAAATGTTTAAGTCATGTTAAATACTAGATTGATATGCTAGATAGGTTGGTCATTTGTAAATAGATGATGCCTTGTAATCTTGTATAAGTAAAATGGAGTTAACTGTCAAAAAAATTATTTTAATGGATGTCTCACAAAGCTTCAACGGATGTTAATTCAAGCTTCAACAGATGTTCACATAAAGCTTCAATGAATGATCTACAAAGCTTCAACGGATGATCTAATGAAGTTTCAACGGATGTTAAAATTCAAAAGAGCAGTTGATAATGACTTGACAATCACATGCATTGATTGGATACAAATGGAATGTGGCAGCCTAATTACAGGTTTTAAGAGAACAAAGAAGCATTACCATTTTCATGCAACTAAGAAGACATTCAAAGATGCTGGAATAGAGTAATGAAATAGCATGAAGTTAGACTAGATATAGTTTTGTTTTATTATCTTGTCTACCTGTTATGTAACTTGTGATATATATAAACCAAATGTAGCAAGTAGAACAACTAACTAAACAAACACATTTTTCAGAGAGATAGATAAAGTTGTACTTGTTAAAAATTTCTCTATAGTTTTGTTTCTTCACTTGTAAAGCAGCTGTGTGCTACTCAAAGCATCACAAAATTCTCAATCTGATATATATATATATATATATATATAGTGGATACTTTCAAATCCACCAGAAAGTTTTAAAGGTTTGTGTTTTATTACTTAGTGTTTTGATTTCTATTATTCTTCCATTCCGCATTACTGCAAATCAAACACTGTTATATATATTAAGTTAGAACAATTTTAAAATCTATATATGTTCAGAATAGTTAAATGTTTTTACTTATAAAATTAATGAATTTATAAATGTTTTATAATTTGAGAAAAATGATTTGGTTGCGAGTATTCCTGCCCAAGTGAATGGGGGAATACAATTATTTCAAGTATCAATTATTATGACCCTTTTTAATAAAAGGTTTTAAGAATGGATGAATGCGTAAGTGACCGTGGCGGACGGTCCAGCGGAGGGTCATGTATTATATGAAATATTTATAATACAAACTATGCCACAAGCGGAAATATTGCCTTTTATTTGAGTACTCGTGTTTTGGGACATGTTTGTACGAATCATGACCCGGTGCTATCACACGGGCTGATCAGCATGTGATGGTACGTCCGTCGGAGAAAGATTCCAATCTAAATTATTATATCATTTTTGATAATCATATAATAAATGATTTATCAAGTATTTTGGTTTTGGATAAAAGGCGAAATGCAGTTTTGATTCAGTTTTCTGAGTTATGCTGATACTTACTTTATTGTTAAATATCAAAGGTGGTATTAATAGAGATGATTGATGTTGACTTCAGTATGGGATGTTATGAGCATCAAAGTTTGTATTGATATCTAATTTGATATGACATCAAAATGAGTATTAATATCACGAGTTTGGTTTTGAATAAAGTTTATGATTCAGTCCGGGGCCACTGTTTCATATTTTGGTTTACGATATTTCTGTAAACACTATTTTGCTAGTTTTATTCTCGTCAAGATTCAAAGTAGTGCTGAAGCATTTCGCTCAAAAATATCGAAAGGGTTTTGAATACAAATGAGGAATTAATTTTAAGATTCCTTAACTAAATTTTCAGATTCAACAATTATGATTTTAAATGTTCTGCTCTATTGTAGATGTCCGTTTTATATCAAAAAGACCATATATATATTATACTGAACTTGCTCAGCATTTTTTTCGCTCATACTTGCCTGTTTTTAAATTTACCCTCCAGTGAGGATTAGCTTGCGCTGTTTGGCGGCATAATTCAAAAAAGCAAAGAAGAAGCTTTTAGAAGATGGTTGGTCCTAGGTTTGCAGAAGTAGAGTAAGTCTATTATATAAAGTTGTGTTTATATATATGTATTAGTTATGTTATTAAATCGTTGGTCTAGTATACTTCTTTTCGAAGTTATACTAGTGGGTTAAGTTTTGAATTTGGGAATTTATGAAAAGAGTTTGAAAAAAAGTGAAAATTTATTTATGGAATTTGAAACTCTTGTTTCTAGAACTGTAACTTGAAAAAATCTAAGTGTAGTTAGGGTCCACAGATGTTATATTTGAGTTGCTGTAATTTATTTATTGATTAAACAGGTTAATTTGGATTGAGGTTTCATCATGACGACCAAATCCCCTAACCACAGATTTGGGGGTGTTACAGGTTGGTATCAGAGCTGAGGTTATAGTAAACTAGAAACAAGAGTGTGTAGGAGTGTGTATAGTTATGTAAGGACACTTGAGCTCATATCGAGTTCCTGTTGGACTATTAGATATAGTACCAACGAGTAAGTTAAGATACAGCATATTCAGTTGAGTTGGTTGTGTTGAGCTGCATAGAACTCCTGTCAGGTGCGAACGTCTATTGTGGAATCTTTTGAAGCTACTACGATTCGACGACGATAAAGATTATCAATATCCTGAAAACATGAAGAAGTGTCTAGAATCGGGTGATGAGTCAACTGAAGAGTTTAAATAGAAGATATGTACTAAGACCTTGGCAATACCTTCTCTTTCTATAGCTTCTTTTGACATCTCTCAAAAAGAGGTATTTGTTAGATGATATATTCCCTAACACCCATTTTCAATCACGTAATGTGCCATAGGCTGTCATGTAGCCTATTTTAAGGTTTTGATAGCTCTATCAAGTTGAAATATTGATATTTCCACCTTTCTTATATGGTGGATAGTTTATTGGTGATATGACACCACTTAGCCATTTGTGCTAAAATCTTGGTTTCTGGATTTCATTTTCTCCAGAAATATCAGCTTTAAAACTTTTCAGTTTTGATCAAAGGATTGCATTAACAAGTCATTTATTAGAAACCCTTGATTATTCATTTGATTTTAAATTCCTTTCATATTCTTTTACTCTGACTGAGTTGAACAACCTTATTTATAAGGGATTCCAGGACTCTCTGTCTGTGTGATAGAAGTTAGATGGGACGCCATCACTGGTGTGTTGTGCATTACAAAAGGCTGATTACCTTCACTTGTAAGTTTCTAAACTAAGGCACACAACATAAGTTCTTTTGATCATATAAATCTCTCAGTTATTCTTTCATTTCAACAGTACTTTCTCACAAATTCATATTTTGGTAACCACAATGGTGGGAAACCCGTTATGATATGAAATTCTTTTCTCTTTGAAATTCCATGATTTTATCATCTGAAACATCTAAAGGTATGCCAACCAAATTGGGCTGAGTTATCTTGGTCAAGTCAAAGTAACGTTATGTGATGGGATTACCAAGGATGACAGTGAATTGCAATGCGGTTATAATATCATTGGCGTATGACGAAGTCAGTCTGTTTCTTTATTTCTCTCTCTATTTATCTCATCTCTCTTTCTTTTCTTTGTCTTTATCTTTCTATCTATTCTTTCTCTCTCTATTAGTAAAAGTTATTTGTTATGGATAAAAACTTAGGGTATATTTAATGCTAGGGTTCATGAGCTTCGAGGCTCAATTTGATTGCTCTTGTGTTTCGTGACTCAATCTGTCTTAACAAGATGCCTACGTACCTTGCTGTTCGTCAAGGATCAAGTCAAAAATGTACTTCTGATTGGTGGGGGTGAGACCCTTTATATAGCCGTGGAACACCTTGAATTAGATTAGATTTAGGAGACTTGGTAGGCAAGTCTCAGAATTAGAATGGAATTTGAAGTCCTAGGAAGTAGGAATCTGATTCCTTATCCTATGAGACCTCTTGGAGGCTAATCCACAAGGTTTCATACCTTTATTAGGACTTTCCTCAATAGCCTATTTTTCCCATATTTACTAATTACGAAAATAATAAATATTCAGGGCTATTGGGCCTTCTTTGTTTCATCAGGCCTGATCAATGTGTTAACCTTCTTGGGCCTGATCAATGTGTTAACCTTCTTGGTCAGAATGTCATATATATGGCCTTCTTTAATGGGCCTTGCAGTCTTAGATGTAATTAATGCAACATTAATGACATAATTAAGGTTTATTTTATCCCCTATAATGATTCTATGGAGAAATTTGTCAAATGGTATGTGGAAGGAACGATGGTGTGGAGCGAAGTTCTCGTGATAATAATGTTATACACGAAATCCAAGTTTTATTAAGATTTTCAGAAAAGTTGCCTATGCAAGATTGGAAAGTTGGCCAGAAGATCCCTAGTGCTCTCTTCTGCTGATTCCGAGGACGGAATCCTTATAATGGGGGTAGATTGTGATATCCCGTAATTTTCATAATAATAATAATAATAATAATATATTATTATTATTATTATTATTATTATTATTCTTTGAATATATTTATGTGATTTTCTGATTTGGAAGGAATAAAATGGTGGATATTTTATTCATGTATAATAAGTTTGTGTTATTAAATGGTAATGTGCTAATTGTTAAGTGTTGTACTGATCCTTGTTAATTTCTGAAAATATTTACTTAAATGTATTATTTTCAAAAGTTTATTTGAAAGCAGATCATTTTATTGATATTGGTAAATTGAGTTCGTTTTGATTGAGTGGATATTTTGTCAGCTATGTGTTATATGTAATATTAATTTTGTGTGACTCAGTGGAGATTGAGGATTATTTGTATTATAAATTACCGAGTCGTATCTTTTTGTTTTTATCTTTAAAAGTGATTTTACTGAGAATTTATTTTCATAAATATTTGAATTATCTCTAAAATTAATTTTATGGCTTTACAATATCAATAATTATTTATGGGAATTTATAAAATTTAGAAAATAATATTTCATCAATTATTTATCCCTAAATGATTTTCTGATTGTATTTTAGTATAAATTCATTATTAAATTCAAGAATGTTTCAAAAATCATGAAACTTATATTTTCTTAAGTTTTGAATATTTCGAGAATTTTAAAATTATTTCGAAATTTTTTCAGATTATATTCACTCGTACATTTGTTCATTAAATCATAAAATGCGGGTATGATGCGCAATTCAAAAATGTTTTAAAAATTATAACAAATTTATTTTGTTAATCTTTAAATATTATGAGAATTTTAGAAGTATTTCGGTAATTTTTCGAGTTAATTTCACTCGCAAGTTTGTTCGTTAAATCGTAAAATGAGGGTTGGATGCACAATTCAAAAATGCTATAAAAATTATAAGAAAACTTATTTTTTTTAGTTTTTGATTATTTTGAGAATTTTAAAATTAATTTGAAATTATTTTGATTTGTTTTCATTCACAATTTATAATATTAAATTGCGAATGCGGGATAGAACGGGGCTGCCTGGAATCCATTCACATCCTATTTGCTACGTGGCAATTAAATCGGGGGGTGGCCGATTTATTTTATATGCATTGATTGCTGGTTTTATATAAAAAAAGGAAAAGCAAAACACACGCACACAATATTCTCTCACTGTCTCTCATGAAAGAGATATGTCCTAAGTCTAATAATGTATGAGGATTTAGGAATAACTTTTATGTAATCTGTTTTGATTTCATTGATATTAATAAAAGACTTGTTTTATTTTTATTGCGGGCTCTATCTATTTAAATGTTTAAATAAGATATACCACAGTTTAGAGTAAAGCTTTTTATGGATTGTGATGAGATCATAATAATGAGACCTAAAAGATGATAACTCTAAACTTAAATAGTTCCTGGTCGTAGGATTACTAACTGGTAATTAATAATCCGCAAAGATCGGTACATACTATGCTTGCTTCATTATGAAGGATGTCTGTTCTCATAGACATTTGTGTGGTGACATTATAGCTAGTATGTAGGTGCTTATTATAGAATAAGTTCACTGAACATGACTCACACAACTGAACAACTGATGGAGTTCACTCATGTGTCAGCAGTTGTTCACATAGTGATAGTTGTACAAGTATCCTTAGACTTGAGGTCATCATAGTAATCTTGTGTACACTGAACTATGCTTTGGTTTAGTTCTTAGTCTCAAGGGACAATTATAAGGGCTCTACTCGGTATACGAATTTGTACACGAAGATAGTGTATGATCCATAAAGGATCTACCCCTTCCAGTGTAGGAAGAGAATGTTCAATGCTGATCCACTTATGTTAGTTTAGGAATCTATGGCCAGAGTGAATGAAATTAGAAAGGAGTTTCTAATTTACATTAAATAGAACTAAGCATAGTGAATGGGAAAGCAAGTGATTAAATAAGATAGGCTTGACACAAATTCCATGCCTTGTATTTAATCATGACATTGTAGGGTAGAAGGAATTAATTGTACGGTAACTACTCACTGAATAGGTTCTTGGTATTCTAAGCAGTGAATTCGTATTATCCGGATAGTCGCGATATGCTGAGAAGTATCCCTCACGATGTAGAATAAATATGATTAATTAACTAATCATATTTAATGAATTAGAGAATTTATATAAATAATGATAAAATAGTTTTATTATTATTTATTTCTACTACCGGCTTAATATTGAACCTACAGGGTCACACCATAAAAGAGAATGATTTAATGGTGGAGAAATTAATTAATAATGGCTGATAGTTATTTATTTATGAAATAAATAATTAATTGGCAAATTTAATAATTGATTAAATGAGATTTAATTGATTATAAATTAATTAAGAAAAAGTTCTTAATATTATTAATTAAGAATTTAATTTTTGGAAATTAAATCAAATGAGAGAATTATTTCTAAAGTTTTTAGAAAAAGGATTAATAATTAAAAGGTGTTTTAATTATTAGTGAGAATTATTTCTTAAGGTAAACATACTGAAGTACGAATTAAATATTATTTTTCGCATGGATCCTACGGAGGGTTTTGTTTTTTTTTAAGATTTAAATTTACGTTTTCGTTGCGTTTATGTGCTCAAAACCCTTCAATGGCATCAGAGCTACTTGCGAAAAGTTTTTAATTCGTTTACGTGTTTAACTGTTTTCGATATATGAGCATGTACGTGATTCGCCATGATTTGATGTTGATATAATATGCTTATATATGTATGGTTTTGAATATATGATATTCATGTGAGTTGTATAATCATAAGATGATTATGTAATCTGTATATATACTGATATATACATCATTTATGTTTGTTCTAATTATGAGAATCATATTAGATACGGATTCGGAATTGGCTGCTGCAGATTTGCTGAAATCTGGGTCTGGTGTCCGATTTACGCAAACGAATACCCTAATACATAGGTAAATGAGCGTATGAACAAAACTGATATATAAAGCTATCAACGACTCGTCTGTAAGGCGCTTGACGTCGTTTACTTCCCGTAAACAGTGATTCTTGTTTTTTTGATTTGATTCTGATTTTTTCTGATTTTTGTCATATTTTCTTTTTATGATTAGATCATGGATAATATGATATGTTAAGATCAGATTATGTGTTTTAACATGCTTTTATGTGTTGTATGAGCATGGTGGATGGTTATGGCCTTTCGACCTTAGTGTAATGGTTTTGGTTTTAGTTTTAAATACGACTTGCATGTCGTCAATCTTTGTAATCATAAATCTCGAATGTAACTCGAGTTATTCTTGTAAGTTCATTAGATTAGTTTTACTTTCAATCATGTAATGTAATTGAAGACTCAAGAAGGCTATCCAATGGAGGTGATACAAAGAAGAAGACGAGACATACAAGAAGTCTAAACAAAGAAGAAGACTTTAGTAATAAGTAGTTGTATTTATTTCCATCACCATATTAGATTCACCTTGATCTTTATCATGAGCTTGATAAAGATCACATAGGATGGGGCCATAACCAAACACATTTACTTTATTGCACTTTACATTTACTTGTTTATATAATTTTATTTATGAGATATATGCCTATGTTTACCATGCGATAATAGGTTTAGGTGAACTTAAATCAATATAAGGCGTGCTCTAGAAAATCTAGAATAGGAATCGTTTCTTGCCTTAAAAATAAATATTATGAATACGATCATGAGATTCTTGTGTTTATGAAACACGTAATTGAATATGAATTTTCAATATTGAGAGAAAGGATGATTCTGTCAACAACAGATTTCATTCTGTAAGAAAGGGTTATTAAGTGACGCCTCTTGACAATGCTCCACCCGATCTGGGAATTATCTGATTATCGATATTGATTTGAAATATTTAATTTAAAAAGAAGAATCTCTTTATAATATGATTATGATTGTAACATAATATAATCCCTCTAAAATTAAATAATATCAAGTAGTAATTGGCCAATGACAAAACGGGCTTGTGTCGGTCATAGCCTTCCAATATGGTAGAAAGTGGTTCTTATTTTTAAATCATTGTCATTTCATGCTATAGCCGAGGGCTTTGATTTCAAAATAAGAAATACTTGTCTATTATATAGAGATGTGTACATTGAATTTGAATCTAAAGGTCGGTACGTGCTACAACCGTGGGCCATTGGAGACTGATTCAATTGTACGAAATGTTGGGTTAGACTTGATTTAGAATATTGAGTTTGTCGTGCCACAACCGTGACTCAATTATTCAAGAGGCTAAACTTATATTAGGGAATAACATAAGATGTAATTGACAAGAGTTGTCTGCCTATTGAACATCACATGACGTTTCGTGCCACAGCCGAGGTTGTGTGATGGAATGTAGGATCCCTATTCCCACTAGCATTATGAATGCTTAATTTTCACTTAGGGGGTTGAAAAAAATTAGATAAACTAGTGGGAGACACTTATGAATAAAGACTCGATTCATATAGTGTTTTGAAATGAAATTGAATATTTGCTAAGTGTTGTTATGTATTTATCATTTACAGATTTACTATATTCGTCATGTCTTCTGCACTATCACTCCAGAGCATACTAGATGCTCAAAAGTTGACTGGTCCTAATTTAGCTGTTTGTTTTCACTGTAACAAGTTGGGGTACTGGAAGAGGAACTGCAAGGTTTACCTTGCAGAATTGAAGAAGAAGAAGGGTAGTAAACTACCGCTTCTGATTCAGGCATGTTCATGATCGAAGTTAATATATCACCAGGTCAAATTTCTACTTGGGTATTAGATACCGCCCGTGGTTCTCATATTTGCAATTCGTTGCAAGGACTAAAGGGAAGTAGGACTCTTGAAAAAGATGAGGTGATTCTACGTATGGGCAATGGAGCAAGGGTTGCGGCCATATCTGTAGGATCATTTAGTTTACATATGCCTATGGGCAAGACTATTATTTTGAATAATTATTATTACGTTCCCTCTATTGTGAGGAATATTGTTTCTATTCCTATGTTGGATGTGGATGGTTTTTCATTTATTATTAAGAATAATGAATGTTCTATCCTTAGAGATAATGTTCTTTTTGGACGTGGCATTTTAAATAATGGTCTATATGTATGTGACGTAGAGCATGATTTACTTCAGATTGAACAAACTAATAAAAGAAGATGAGATGATGAAAATCTGACCTATTTATGGCACTGTAGGCTAGGTCATATTAGTGAAAATAGACTGCGGACATTGCATAAGGAAGGGTTACGTGACCCCTTTGATTTTGAATCATATCCTATATGCAAGTCTTGTCTATTGGGTAAAATGACCAAATCTCCATTTAGTGGACATGGAGAGAAGGCTGCAGATTTGCTAGGATTGGTACACACAGATGTATATGGACCAATGTCTACGCAAGCCATGGGTGGATTTTCTTACTTCATTACTTTCATAGATGATAGATCTAGATTCGGATATGTGTATTTGATGAAACACAAGTCTGAAGCCTTTGAAAAGTTCAAAGAATATAAACATGAAGTGGAGAAACAAACCAAACACAGTATTATAACTCTTCGATCAGATCGAGGTGGTGAATACTTGAATGGAGATTTCTAGATTATCCAAAAGAAAATGGTATATTCTCCCAGTGGACTCCTCCATATACTCCACAGTTAAATGGGGAATCTGAAAGGAGAAATCGAACTTGGTTAGAAATGGTTCGGTCCATGATGAGCTATGTGAATCTTCCAGTATTCCTATGGGGTTATGCATTGGAAACCTCAGCATATTTACTAAAATAAGGTGCCTTCCAAATATGTTCCTCAAACACCATATGAGATATGTAAAGAAAGGAAACCGAGTCTTAAACACGATAAGATTTGGGGATGTCCAGCTTATGTCAAGAAAGTTGACCCAGATAAGCTGGAATCTCGATCCGTAAAATGTAATTTTATGGGATATCCTAAAGAGACTTTGGGGTATTACTTTTACACCGATCATCGGGTGTTTTTCTCCAGACATGCTACCTTCTTGGAAAAGGAGTTTATCCTTGAAGGAAACAGTGGGAGCAAAATTGAACTTGATGAAGTTCAAGAAGCACAAACTACTACGGATCAAGTGGAAACACCTGTTCAGACTGAACAACCTTCTGTGGAACAGCCCATTCATAGGACAGGGAGAGTGTCTCGCCAACCTGAGAGGTATTATGGCCTTGTCATTGAGAATGACAATGAGTTGTCAATCATTGATGATGACGACCCTGTGACCTATAATGAGGCTATGAGTAGTGTTAACTCAGAGAAATGGCATAGTTCCATGAAATCCGAAATGGAATCTATGTATACCAACCAAGTATGGACTCTGGTTAAGGCGCCTGAAGGTGTTAAGCCTATTGGGTGCAAGTGGGTATACAAAAGAAAGATTGGAGCAGATGGCCAGGTGGAGACCTATAAGGCCAGGCTCGTGGCAAAGGGATTCAAACAAAGGCAAGGGATTGACTTTGATGAAACTTTTTCTCCTGTAGCCCTGTTAAAATCAATTCAGATTTTGCTTGCGATTGCTGCTTACTACGACTATGAGATCTGGCAAATGGACGTGAAAACGATCTTCCTCAATAGGGAACTTGAGGAGGAAGTGTATATGACACAGCCAGAGGGTTTTCTTTCCAAGAGAAATTAATACCTATTGTGTAAGCTGCTGCAAACCATATATGGTTTAAGGCAAGAATGATAGGTCTTACCCAGGGTACATACATCCAGAAAGTGCTTAAAAGGTTTAGCATGGAAAACTCCAAAAGAGGTCTCATACCGATGAGCCATGGAGTGTCCCTTTCCAAAAAAATGTCTCCTAAGACACCTGAGGAAACAGAGCGTATGAGTAAGATTCCTTATGCTTAGCAATAGGATCTATCATGTACGCGATGTTGTGTACAAGGCCTAATGTTGCTTATTCAATTAGTGTGACGAGCAGATATCAGTCCAATCCAGGTGAAGACCACTGGAAAGCAGTGAAAAACATCCTTAAGTACTTGCGAAGGACTCAGGACATTTTTCTTGTTTTTGGTGGTGAATCTGAGTTGAAAATATAGGAGATGTCAACGTCGAGAGATTTGACACACATAACAACGTAGCAGACCCACTCACAAAGCCACTTTCTCAGAGTCACTTTGATCGTCATAAAGACAAGATGGGTATTAGATACCAGAGTGATTGGCATTAGTACAAGTGGGAGATTGAAAGAGATATGTCCTAAGTCCAATCATGTATGAGGATTTAGGAATAACTTTTATGTAATCTGTTTTGATTTCATTGATATTAATAAAAGACCTAAAAGATGATAACTCTAAACTTAAATAGTTCACGGTCGTAGGATTACTAACTGGTAATTAATAATCCGCAAAGATCGGTACATACTATGTTTGCTTCATTATGAAGGATGTCTGTTCTCATAGACATTTGTGTGGTGACACTATAGCTAGTATGTAGGTGCTTATTATAGAATAAGTTTACTGAACATGACTCACACAGCTGAACAACTGATGGAGTTCACTCACGTGTCAGCAATTGTTCACATAGTGATAGTTGTACAAGTATCCTTAGACTTGAGGTCATCATAGTCATCTTGTGTACACTGAACTATGCTTTGGTTTAGTTCTTAGTCTCAAGGGACAATTATAAGGGCTCTACTGGGTATAGGAATTTGTACACGAAGATAGTGTATGATCAATGTAATAACCCCAAAAATTTGAACTTTTTGTAACCCTTATGAATAGTGTTTTTGCTGATATTTCTGAACAAAAAAACTTTTCATGCCACACTATGTAGGGGTTCTTATATGGATATTCTGAGATTTTATTGGTACTCTATATTGTATATAAGTGTATGTAAAGATCGTCAGAATCCAATTCTGAACACTTTGATTTTTCTCGGAAATCCACTAGATACAGAAAGAATTGAGTATAAGGTAACAGGATAAAAAGGATTTAAATTAAAGGATTATAAGAGAGGATCATAAAAGGAATATAATGTATTGAGAAAGGTTAAGGACACCCAAGTAATAAGATCATGGGTATGATCCCTCAAACGAGAAACGAGAACGAAAGTTAAGCGAACCGTATAATAGATCATCGGTCATTAGGCAAACAATTAGGAGTTAATCAAGGAGGTTAGGGATGATGAGGTCATCCAACCAATAAGAAGAGGGCAAGTGAGGGAGGATGACATCACAAGGTGACATAAGCATGACATAAAGGGAAGGAGGTGTGGTTGATTTAAAACCACACAAAGTTCAAGGTTAAAAAGTTAATTAACCAAAAACAAATAAAAAGCAACCAAGGTAGGCAAAACAACTCACAAACACAAAAATCATTTCACTTCTTCATCAAGAAGCTCTCGGCTTTTCTCTTCATTTCAAGGAGGAAAATTCAAAATTCAAGTTCCGAGCTTCCTTAATTAGTAAGGTAATTATGTAATACTCCTTATGCATAGATATGGCTATCCTATAAGTTTAAGCCTCCAATTCATTCTCAATCTCTTCCAAGAAATCAATGAAGAAGATAATGAATTGTGATTTCAAGATTTTTAACATGATTTTCTTTGTTTTTCCTTTAAGATCCAAGCATCCCTAAGATATCTCAAGGCTTCTTAAGGCTTCCTAGCTACTCAAATCACTTCAAGGAAGGTATAACATCTCCAAACCCTAACTTTACTTTGTATATTAGGATGGTTTTGATTGTTATGGTAAAAGAGAAGCTTGATGCTTGTATATTTAGAGTTTGGGAGGGAGTTGTAGTGAATTGGATGTTGAAATCTGGTTGATTAGTTAAAGGACTTAGGTATAGTTTTAAATTCAAGTTTAAGAATAAGTAGAAATTATTAATGTTGAGTTGTTGGGGCTGTTATGATGTAGTATGGATGGAGTTTTGATTGGGTTGTGATTTTGGATTGATTGTGGGTTGAATTGGAGTGTTTTAAATTTGGGAAATCGCGTAAACATAGCCGTCGTAATGTCCGATTTACTTTAGGCTGTTTTGTTCTTAACATTAGAACCGGAGAATGCTAGGTTTTGACCATTGCCATGATTAGATAGTTCATGTTACGAGCTTTGTTTTGATATGTGGTTCGTTTGATTCCGATGTACGGTTTAGGAGAAACGGCCATTTTAAGTAACGACGTTTCGCGAACGAACCATTACCCCTTGCCTTACTTTGAAACATAGGTTAAAGACCTTAAAGGACTAATTGGAGTATGAAACATTTATGTAAAGTGTAATAGGCAGTTGGTAAGACACTCGCGAAAGAATCGCCTTAAAACTCGTAATGGTTAATTTATTAAAAATGGTGGAGCCGAGGGTACTCGAGCGACTTAAGTGAATCGTTAAGCGCAAAGCGAGCGTTAGAGTCTAAATTGGTTAAAGTATAGATTTATAAGTGACTTTGGTTTAATTCCAACTTATATGTTGTTTATAGGTTACCAGACTCGTCCCAAACCATTTGTAACCCCCAGTCGCTCAGGCAAGTTTTCTACCCGTATAACTGTTGTTGTGATGTATATGTGTATATGCATGATCTTGTGATAAATGCATATTTGTTATTAGCAAATTCTTGCGATATATTGTAGCATGTGATATGGTATATATGCATGCCTGTTTCGTATTCTTGATCTATATATCTGTTGGTTCAAATGCTTATTAGTTGCATAATACCATGCTAGAGATAAGCGGTATTTGAGTATACCCTTAGTATAGGGGATCAAAAGGTGAACATTTTCTAAAACCGGGAGGCGAGGCTCCCAAGTATAATATATATATATATATATATATATGAATAGTTTTTAAAACTATTAATCGAATAAGGTTTATTTGATAACTTTATTTTATTTAATGAATATTATCTTGAATATTCATTCGAGGACTTATGACTCACTTTATATTATTTAATGAATATTACTTGAATATTCATTCGAGGGCTTATGACTCAGTTTGTATTATTTAATGAATATTATTTGAATATTCATATGAGGACCTATGACTCCGATTATTTTCTGGGATATATTCTTTATTTTATTAAAGAATAAGGTGTTGATAATCAAACTTATTTTTGATTATTCAAATAAAGATAGTACTTTCGTATAAGTATATCTTTGGTTATTTAATACTCATTTCAAGTATAAGTTTTACAACTTCTACTTCAATTATTTGTATAAAGATTATTCTTTAAAGGAATATTATTTAAATAGTAATATTCAGATATTTTCTAATATATTGGGACTGATTTACTTCATTAAATCAGCATTACTCCAAACACTCTTTAAAGTGTTTTCGAGTCTTTGAAATGATTTTTAAAAGTTAGAGCGGATCCCTAAACTCATTTTTTTTTATATATTTAAGATCTTCCTTTTTTAAAGGGGATTTAAATACTCGCTCAAAACCAGAGGGATCCGGCTCTGTGGTGTATTTTATATTCGCAACAAGGTTGCGGTTGTGGTAAATGAATTGATTACTTACCCAACGTTCGGGAAGTAAGTCCATCTATCGAGTCGACATAAGCAACATGGGCTCAGTGGGCGTCCATGAAAGTGTAAATGGCTCAGTGGGAGTCCATCAAATGCGTAAGTGGCTGAGTGGCAGTCCAGCATAAGGTCCTATTACGACCAGGGTGATGACCAGTGGGGAATTCGTCCATCTACTAGTAGAAAAGGTTACTTATTGGTATCTTTGCCTGATCAGCAAGATATCAGGTTTATGCCAAGGTTTTCTCCTTTCCAAATTCATTGGATATTGCAACTCTGTTTATTATTTTTATAACAGAGGTTTTAAAGGAGTGTATGAATGTATATATATATAGGTGTATATATATATCGGGACTTAATAAAGTATCTCGTAACTTCATTATTTATAATGATATTTCAAGGATTGAATCTATTCAAGTCTTATCTTGTAGTCTCATCTCTATGATGAACTTTTGAAACTGATTATACCTTGAACGGTGGTAGTTCAAGTAGTATTCGGATATAAGTATATTGGAGTATCTTGTAACTTCATCTTTTAAACTTATATCTAGTAAATGATTATCTTGTGCATGTCAAAGATTTTCGGAAAAACGTTGAGACAAGGTTAGATATATGAGATCACCTTGCAACGATATTTTATACAGTTATAAACGGGAACCCTGTGTATATTATACATGTCGGAGGATTTCAAAGATTGTGAAAAATATATATGTACATATATACTGAATATTTTGCGACTTGGTCACGGTAAGATATCAAACTTGGTTCATTTCTTCTTGACCAAGACTTTCATGAGTACTATGAAAATGCTCATATATTGTAAATCATTATACATATTATTTTGGTGGGCTTGTTGCTCACCCTTGATTTCTTCTTTCATCACACAACATCAGCTAGACAAGATGAACAGGACCAAGCTTCCAATTCGCAAGCGGTTAGAAAATGTTCCGCAGTTTTCTGGAAGCGTTGATGCCACCGTAGCTGAGGTAGGAGCTACCAATAGGCTAGGTTTTCAACAATTGATGAACCAGATTTATGTATATTTATGAATTGTAATAATGGCAAAGAAATGTAAATTTATTCAGAAACCCTTTTAAGGTGTATTGGCATATAATTGTGGAATAAAAAGACTTGTGATTATTTTTGGATATTCATCTCTGAGACTATAACTTGTGGTGTGTGTGTTTATGGTGGGGTCACAGTACAGAATAGTTGATTATTTATTAAGATTGGGTGTTATTAAGGGAAATGGAACTCGTGACAACCCGGATCCCCAACCCCGGATTTGGGGTGTTACAGAAATGGTATCAGAGCGAAGCGTTATAAACCTCAGAGATGATGTGACGTTAAGATAATAAGTTCACTAAGATAATAAGAACTCTTGCCAAGTTCATAGTCGGACTACCTAACGTAGTACTGACAGTTAAAACCCTTATGGGAACCCTTATAAATATCTTGATAGTAACATAGTTCGTTCTCGTATAGGGCAGCGGGGCACCGAACCCTGAGGTTCAGGAGCATCAGCATGTGGATGTTTTATTACATGTTGGAGATCAAATTGTGAATCTGATAGAGTACCCTAACGAGGGACCGGATGAGATTCATATTGAGAATGTTGCGGTTGAGGATGTTATCCCAGAACAGATTGTTGCCGAGGAGGATCTCGTGGAGGATCCTGACGAGAATGAAGAGAGGACCGGTGAGGAATTGATGACCGTAGTCAGGGCGACTACCAGAGCAAGAGTGGCCGCGAGGGTGGCACTAGAGAATGAAGAGTTACCAAGGGCACAAAGGTTAATGAGGGAAGAAGGAGTGGGGCCTTTCATGACACCAATTATACCAGTATCAGACCCTCTTCCCGAGGCTCCTGAACACATCCATGAGGTTCCACCAATTCCTGTTCCCTCCCCTGTACAGAGCCCAGCACCTACTGAGGAAATGCCACCTTTATCTCCTGCACCATTGTCACCTGATACCGTGCTTGGTTATCCATTTGGATCCCCTGGGCCTGCACCACCTGCACCCCATGGACTACTAGATGCAACCACTCAGGCTTCTCTTATCGCCGATTATTACATGACTTTGGGTGGCTTGTCCGAGGCCTGTAATATTAGGAGTGATCTGTTGGATCGACTTACTGTACCAAGGATTGAGGGCGGGGTACTTCCGGCCGTATTAGCTCATAGCATGGAAAGGATTGAGGCTACCACCCGTGTTACAGCTAGAGGCCATCTTGAGGGTCAGATTGATCCAGCTCTACTTGTCACTATCTTAGACCTCATCACCTCTGTGATGGAGCAGGTTAGGGATGTCGTGCGTGCCCGCATTTCTTGATCCTGAAAGGAATATGTCCTAAGTCCAATCATGTATGAGGATTTAGGAATAACTTTTATGTAATCTGTTTTGATTTCATTGATATTAATAAAAGACTTGTTTTGTTTTTATTACGGGCTTTATCTATTTAAGTGTTTAAATAAGATATACCATAGTTTAGAGTAAAGCTTTTTATGGATTATGATGAGATCATAATAGTGAGACCTAAAAAGATGATAACTCTAAACTTAAATAGTTCCTGGTCATAGGATTACTAACTGGTAATTAATAATCCGCAAAGATCGGTACATACTATGCTTGCTTCATTATGAAGGATGTCTGTTCTCATAGACATTTATGTGGTGACGCTATAGCTAGTATGTAGGTGCTTATTATAGAATAAGTTCACTGAACATGACTCGCACAGCTGAACAACTGATGGAGTTCACTCACGTGTCAGCAGTTGTTCACCTAGTGATAGTTGTACAAGTATCCTTAGACTTGAGGTCATCATAGTCATCTTATGTACACTGAACTATGCTTTGGTTTAGTTCTTAGTCTCCAGGGACAATTATTAGGGCTCTTCTGGGTATAGGAATTTGTACACGAAGATAGTGTATGATCAATAAAGGATCTACCCCTTCCAGTGAAGGAAGCGAATGTTCAAGGCTGATCCACTTATGCTAGTTCAGGAATCTCTGGCCAGAGTAAATGAAATTAGAAAGGAGTTTCTAATTTGCATAGAACTACGCATAGTAAATGGTAAGCAAGTGATTGAATTAGATAGGCTTGATACGAGATCCATGCCTTGTATTTAATCGGGACATTGTAGGGTAGAAGGAGTTTATTGTACGGTAACTATTCACTGACAGGTTCTTGGTATTCTAAGCAGTGAATTCATATTATCCGGATAGTTGCGATATGTTGAGAAGCATCACTCACGATGTAGAATAAATGTGATTAATTAATTAATTATATTTAATAAATTAGAGAATTTATATAAATAATGATAAAATAGTTTTATTATTATTTATTTCTACTACCGGCTTAATATTGAACCTACAGGGTCACACCATAAAAAGAGAATGATTTAATGGTGGAGGAATTAATTAATAATGGCTAATAATTATTTATTTGTGAAATAAATAATTAATTGGCAAATTTAATAATTGATTAAATGAGATTTAATTGGTTATAAATTAATTAAGAAAAGTTCTTAATATTATTAATTAAAGGATTTAATTTTTGGAAATTAAATCAAGAGAGAGAATTATTTCTAAAGTGTTTAGAAAAAGGATTAATGATTAAAAGGTATTTTAATTATTAATGAGAATAATAAATGGGATAATAATAATAATATTTATGGGAAAATTTCAGCTGAAAATTTTGCCTATAAATACACTATTATAGACCCTATTTTATTCGAACCCACATCAAACCCGAAAACCCAAAAAAGTTTGGAAAACCCAATTCTCTCCACCTCCTTCCTCCTCCTTAACATCGTTTTCTTGGTGGATACCGGTGGACTGCTTCACACTTGAGGAGCAACTGCTAAGGATCTCTGATCGTTGTCTCTGAATTATTTTAAAAGGTTAGATTCGATCCCTCGAATTTTTATTCACGATTTATATGCTTTTATTTGGATTTTGTATGTGTAAAAGTGTTTTGCCATGCCCCCGCTGCGTTAAAAATCCAACAATGGTATCAGAGTATAGGTTGTATGAATATAGATCTGTGTTAAAAATTTCAGAATTTTATGTGCTTGTATGAATTAATTATGATTTTTTACAAGTTATATCATGGATTAATTTTGCATGATGAGAAATCGTTTCTCAGAATAATTTTGAATGTTGATCTGAGTTCTATAAGTGTTGTAGATCGTCTGGGTATTTGTTTCATAATTTTATGATGTATAGATTTTTTATTATGAATTTTTGAAGTTTTTACAATTAAATTTGTAATTAAATAAGTATATATATATATATATTAATTGTTAGTATATATATATTATCTATATACATCTGCTTGTACTGTCTGTGTTGTACTGAAGCGTGAAAAGAAGAAGCAGAAAGGACTGAGTTGTCAGGCACGACAACCGAGAAGGAAAAGTCGGCGGCAGTTGCAAAAGTTGAAAAAAAAAAAAAAATATACGGGTGTAACGCATTCCGGGAATGCCTTACACACGTGTGGCGCATTCACGGAATGCGTTACACCCTTTAATGGCTTAAAAGGGTGTAACGCATCACCGGAATGCGTTACAGGGATTGTAACGCGTTCCTGAAATGCGTTACAGCCCGCTGTTGATTTTAAAATTGATTTTCTGGGAGTTTCGTAACTCCGTTTTGGGCGTGCAATATACCGTTGGATTCGTTTTTCTGAGATGGATCTAATGAAGTGATCAATTTTAGTTTATATAAAAGTTTTGAACTGTTTATATTTCCATGAAGTGTTTTTAAGCTGTTTTTGACTATTTTAGTTGCTTTTAAATGCTTCATGTGATACATAGAGATGTATAATGCTTAGAAGAATGTGCTAGATGATGTAACATGCCTACCTTGATGTTTATTCATGTTGATATATGTGATATATACTTAGTTTATCATGCGATGATAGATTTAGGTGAACTTAAATGAACATAAGGCGTTTGTTAGATAACCTAGCATAGTGAAATTGTTTCATAACCTTAAGAACAATATTATGAATACAATCATGAGATTCTTGTGTTTGTGAAACACGTAATTGAATATGAATTTTCGATATGAGAGAAAGGATGATTCTGTCAACAACAGATTTCTATCTGTAAGAAAGGGTTATTAAGTGACGCCTCTTGACAATGCTCCACCCGATCTGGGAATCATCTGATTATTGATTATTGATTTGAAATATTTAATTTAAAAGGAAGAATTTCTTTATAATATGATTATGATTGTAACGTAATATAATCCCTCTAAAATTAAATAATATCAAGTAGTAATTGGCCAATGATACAACGGGCTTGTGTCGGTCATAGCCTTCCAACATGGTAGAAAGTAGTTCTTATTTTTGAATCATTATCGTTTCGTGCCACAGCCGAGGGCTTTGATTTCGAAATAAGAAATACTTGTCTATTACATAGAGATGTGTACATTGAATAAGAATCTAAGGGTCGTTACGTGCCACAGCCGTGGGCCTTTGGGGACTGATTCAATTGTACGGAATGTTAGGTTAGACTTGACTTAGAATATTGAGTTTATCGTGCCACAGCCGTGACTCAATTATTCAAAAGGCTAAAGTTTGATTAGGGAATAACATAAGATGTAATTGACAAGAGTTGTCTGCCTATTGAACATTACATGGCATTTCGTGCCACAGCCGGGGTTGTGTAATGGAATGTAGGATCTCTATTCCCACTAGCATTATGAATGCTTAATTTTTCACATAGGGGGTTGAATAAATTAGATAAACTAGTGGGAGCCACTTATGAATAAAGACCCAATTCATATAGTGTTTTAAAATGAAATCGAATATTTGCTAAGTGTTGTTATGTGTTTATCATTTACAGATTTACTTTGTACGTTATGTCTTCTGCACTATCACTCAGGAGCATACTAGATGCTCACAAATTGACTGGTCCTAATTATGCTGACTGGCTTCGAAACTTGAGAATTGTTCTCAGGATTGAGAAGCTGGAATACGTGATTGACTCACCTAAGCCTACTGAACCTGTTAGTGATGCACATAATGATGAACATGTTGTATATCGTAAGTGGATAGATGATGCAAATGTTGCTCAATGCATCATGCTAGCTTCCATGAACATTGAGCTACAGAAGCAACATGAGCATATGGATGCTCACACTATCCTCATGCATCTATAAGAGTTGTATGATGTGGCGGGGAGGACAGCTCGATATGAGATGTCGAAGGAGTTGTTTGGTTGTAGGATGTCTGAGGGATCATCTGTGAATGACCATGTACTTAAGATGATCAATTTGATTGAACGTCATGGACAACTTGGTTTTGCCATGGATGGGGAGCTGAGCCAAGACTTGGTCTTGCAATCGCTTCCGAGTTCGTTCTCGCAGTTTGTTGTGAACTTTCACATGAATAAGTTGGATGTTAGCCTGCCTGAACTCCACAACATGTTGAAGACTGCGGAATCGAATTTTCCCCCTAAGAAGAGTTTTGTTCTTCTAATTGGTGAAGGTTCCAATCCTAAGAAAAGGAAGAGGAACTCTTCCAAGAAGAAGAAAGTAGGTGAGAAAATGCCGGTTCCACCAAAAGCTGAAGACCCCGAGAGCAAAGTTGTTTGCTTTCACTGTAACAAGGTGGGGCACTGGAAGAGGAACTGCAAGGTTTACCTTGCAGAATTGAAGAAGAAGGGTAGTGAGACTACCGCTTCTGATTATGTTCATGATAGAAGTGAATATATCATTTCTACTTGGGTATTAGATACCGCCTGTGGTTCTTTGATAAGTGGCATTTTATACCACTTAGAACGTCTTAAAATGGCTTAAATTGGTGTCTTGAAATCAACTATTTTGTGTATTTGATGCATTTTTCTAGTGTTTATGCATTTCAGGGTATTAGTTGCATTTCGGAGGAGGAATCGTCAAGAATAAGCCTTGGCATGTGTTCACCATTGAGAGAGGAAAAGAACGGGCAGATTACGGCGAAGAAACAGAGCAAACCTGGAATTTTTCCAGTAGGGTCCTACGCGCCCGCGCAGCAATGCTGAGCGGCCGCGCAGCAGCCTTGCGCGCCCGCGCAGAAATGTTGAGCGGCCGCGCAGGGTCGGGAAAAAAAAGATGAATTATTTTAGACTTCTACTTCTGTTTGGCTTCCAACTTCTATGTAATCTGAGTTTTATGGGACTATTATATAAGTAGATTTGAGACGTTTTCATGGGGAATAAGAAGGAGATTATGTTTTAGATTGTGTTTTGCGCAAGAAGCGAAGGAGATAGGAAGAAGACCGATTTAGCACACCGCAACGAAGGAGGAAGCATATATTCTTGTGATTCTTGTTTCATTGTAACGTTGGATGCTAGTTTTCTTGCTTTGACTTATTTACTCTTGTGACGTACTCTGTTTTAATATAATTAGTTTAGTTATTATTTTCTTGTGTTGTTATCATGATTTCATATGAACCCATGATGGCGATAAGTTCTATTATGGGCTAATCGTGATCATGGGGTTGCAACAGATTTATTATGGAATTCTTTAGTTAATTGTTTAATACTTTAGTGTGTGATGATTGCATGATATCTAGTATTGGTTGTGCGTATTCGTCTTATGTGCGTCGCGAACATATTAGATAGGGTGTTAATCTCTTGTGAAGCGACGGTGGATCTTGAGATTTAGAACTTGCCATGTTAGCATAGGTTCATGTACGTTGTGCATGATTAGTGGGTAATTCTAACAGTTTTATTTGCCCTATGTAATCAAAAGGAATAACTTGTGCTTAAATCGTTGTGTTGTCAATTTCTGTAGACATATAGGAACTCAACATAATTGATGACTATTCAACTTCTATCTTAATTGTGGATGTTTGGTAGAATGGTATTAGTACAATGAAAGTTGGCTTTTATCAGTTTCGTGTTATTCGATTAATGTCATCACTGTCACATGCTAAAGGTAATAACAATGGCTATAGAAGGAAGTAATAATGAAGTTGTGATCTCATGAGTGTTTTATTATTAATAAATTGAAGTGTTAGTTAAGTGGTTAATTAAGTAGTTAATTATAGTTAATATTTAATCAACAATTTTAAGTGTTGTTATCTTAACATTGAGAAGTAATCATACATTGGTGAGTGAGTTTAATTAGACAATAACTTAGTCTGAGTCTCTGAGGGAACGAACTAGAAAGTATTTTATATTACTTGCGAACGCGTATACTTGCGTGAATATTAGTGCGTGATTTCGCCCTAACAAGTTTTTGGCGCCGCTGCCGGGGACTCGGCGTATTTGTTTAGTTTATGTACTTACCATCATTGGTCATTAGGACTCAGTGATTAGGACGTAGTAGTTAATTACTCTTTTCGGTTGTGTTTCAGGTACTTTAGCAAGCGTTTATGCAAACTCGTTCTCGTGCTCGCAAAAGGACCTTAGATACAGCTGAAGAGAAAGACGAAGTTCTTGATACTCCGGAGAAGTTAGATTTTGAGGATTCGGATTCAGGAACTGAGCAGAAAGAACCAGTAAACATGGGAGATCGTATTGTTCAAGCTGATCCAGCTCTTATGGATTTTTCTCGGCCTAAAATTGATGACATTCAGTCAAGCATCCTTCATCCGGCTATTCAAGCTAACACCTTTGAGATCAAGCCGGGCACTATTCAGATGGTGCAGAATTCTGTTTCTTTTGGAGGAGCGGCAACTGAAGACCCCAACATGCACATAAGGAATTTTGTCGAGATCTGCAGCACTTTTAAGTATAATGGCGTGACTGATGAGGCTATCAAGTTGAGGCTTTTCCCATTCTCACTGAGGGATAAGGCTAAAGACTGGTTACATTCTGAACCAGCCGGGTCCATCACTACGTGGCAAGATCTTGCGCAAAAGTTTCTGGTGAAGTTTTATCCAATGGCAAAGACTGCTGCTATGAGGAGTGCTCTTACTCAGTTTGCGCAGCAGCCTACAGAATCTATGTGCGAGGCTTGGGAACGCTACAAGGAAATGTTGAGAAAATGTATACATCATGGAATGCCGGATTGGATGGTAATCACTGGTTTTTATAATGGTTTGGGGGCCCAATCTCGGCCCATGCTCGATGCAGCAGCTGGAGGCGCCTTATGGGCTAAAAGCTATACTGAGGCGTATAATCTTATCGAGATGATGGCTGCAAATGAGCATCAAAACCCAACTCAGAGGATGACGTCAGGCAAGGTAGCAGGTATTCTGGAAGTTGATGCAGCCACCGCTATTGCAGCCCAGCTCCAAGCGCTATCAATGAAGGTTGATTCTTTGGCTACGTATGGAGTTAATCAAATAGCTATGGTTTGTGAGCTTTGTGCAGGTTCTCATGCTACGGATCAGTGTTCTCTTGTCAACGAATCTGTTCAGTATGTGAATAATTATCAGCGACAACAGCAGCCTGTGCCAGCGACCTATCATCCTAACAACAGAAATCATCCAAATTTCAGCTGGGGGAATAATCAGAATGCTATTTAGCCACCATATCAGCAAGGAGTGAGTAAACAGTTTAACCCACCTGGATTCCAGCAACCACAGCAGTATGCTACAAGGCAATCATATCCTCAACAGGGAAGTGCAGCTGCACCTACTAGTGCTGATTTTGAGGAACTTAAGCTGTTGTGCAAGAGTCAGGCGGTTTCTATCAAGACCTTGGAAAATCAAATCGGTCAATTAGCCAATGCAGTGCTCAATCGTCAACCTGGCACTCTTCCCAGTGACACGGAAGTACCAGGAAGGAAGGAAGCTAAAGAGCAAGTCAAGGCTATTACCTTAAGGTCTGGAAAAGTAGCTGATGCTGAAAAGGCAAAAGAAGTCGAAGCTGAAGTTAGAGATGAAGAATCTAAGCAAAAGGAGAAAGTGGTGGAACCAAAGAAGACTACTGTTGAACACACTCTGCCTGAGGATAATACAGGGGAGAAACAGCTCTATCCTCCACCACCTTTTCCTAAGAGATTGTAGCAACAAAAGCTGGATAGACAGTTCGGGAAGTTTCTGGAGGTGTTCAAGAAACTTCATATCAATATACCTTTCGCTGAGGCTCTGGAACAAATGCCTAGTTATGCGAAGTTTATGAAGACTATTCTTTCAAGGAAGGTGAAACTGGATGACCTTGAAACTGTTGCTCTCACGGAAGAATGCAGCGCGGTTGTGCAACAAAAGTTACCACCAAAACTGAAAGATCCAGGAAGCTTCACCATTCCTTGCACCATTGGCAATCTAACTTTTGACAAGTGCCTTTGTGATTTGGGAGCAAGCATTAATCTGATGCCGTTGTCGATCTTTAAAAAGCTGGATCTGCCTGATCCAAAACCCACATACATGTCGCTACAATTGGCTGACTGTTCCATTACTTACCCAAGGGGTATAGTTGAGGATGTGCTCGTCAAGGTGGATAAGCTCTTCTTCCCTGCTGATTTTGTTATTCTGGATTTTGAGGAAGATAAGAAGATTCCCATAATCTTGGGGAGGCCTTTCTTGGCTACTGGCCGTACCTTGATAGATGTGCAAAAAGGGGAACTTACTATGCGGGTCCAAGATCAGGATGTGACCTTCAACGTATTCAAGGCAATGAAATTCCCTACAGAAGATGAGGAGTGTTTAAAAGTGGATGTGATTGATTCCGCAGTTACTTCGGAACTCGATCACATGCTAATGTCTGATGCATTGGAAAAGGCCTTAGTGGGGGATTTTGATAGCGATGATGAAGATAGCAACGAGCAATTACAATATCTGAACGCTTCTCCATGGAAGTGAAAGCTCGACATACCATTTGAATCTCTTGGTACTTCTGACCTTAAGAATGCTGAAGGGAAGCTCAAACCATCAATAGAGGAAGCACCTACCTTGGAGCTCAAACCATTACCTGAACACTTGAGGTATGCTTTTTTAGGTGATTCATCTACGTTACCTGTTATTATTTTAGCTGACCTTTCAGGTAGTGAGGAAGACAAGCTCTTAAGGATTTTGAGAGAATTCAAATCGGCTATAGGATGGACCATAGCAGACATCAAGGGGATAAGTCCTTCATATTGTATGCATAAAATTCTGTTAGAGGAAGGTAGTAAGCCAACTGTGGAACAGCAGCGAAGACTGAACCCGATCATGAAGGAGGTGGTGAAGAAAGAAATTCTGAAATGTCTAGATGCAGGCATCATTTATCCTATTTCTGACAGCTCGTGGGTGAGCCACGTGCAATGTGTACCTAAGAAAGGAGGTATCACTGTGGTCGCAAATGAAAAGAATGAGCTCATCCCTACTCGAACAGTTACAGGATGAAGAGTATGCATGGATTATAGAAAATTGAACAAAGCCACAAGGAAGGATCACTTCCCTCTCCCATTCATTGATCAAATGCTTGATAGATTGGCGGGACATGAGTATTTTTGTCTTCTGGATGGTTATTCCGGGTATAATCAGATTTGTATTGCACCAGAGGATCAGGAAAAGACTACCTTCACTTGTCCATTTGGCACATTTGCTTTTCGAAGAGTTTCGTTTGGGTTATGTGGCGCCCCGGCCACCTTTCAGAGATGTATGATGGCTATATTCTCTGACATGATTGGAAATAACGTCGAAGTGTTCATGGATGACTTCTCCGTCTTTGGACACTCATATGATGAATGTTTGAATAATCTGCGCGCCGTACTCAAAAGATGCGTGGAAACTAATTTGGTGCTTAATTGGGAGAAATGTCATTTTATGGTGCGTGAAGGCATTATCCTTGGGCATAAGGTCTCTAGCAAAGGTCTGGAGGTGGACAAGGCCAAGGTGGGAGTCATTGAAAATCTTCCCCCACCTAATTCGGTGAAAGGAATTCGTAGTTTTCTCGGTCATGCGGGTTTTTATCGGCGATTCATCAAGGACTTTTCAAAGATATCTAAGCCGTTGTGCAATTTACTTGAGAAAGATGTGCCTTTTAAATTTGATGATGAATGTTTGTCAGCATTCGAGACTCTCAAGGAGAGTTTGATCACGGCACCAGTTATTACAACACTAGATTGGACAGAACCGTTTGAGATGATGTGTGATGCGAGTGACTATGCGGTAGGTGCAGTTCTGGGACAGCGCAAGAAAAATCTCTTCCATGTGGTCTACTATGCGAGTAAGACTTTAAATGGGGCCCAATTGAACTATACCACTACTGAGAAGGAGCTTTTGGCTATAGTCTTTGGCTTTGAGAAATTTCGATCTTATCTGCTTGGTACGAAAGTAACAGTATTCACTGATCATGCAGCTATTCGCTATCTGGTTTCTAAGAAGGATTCAAAGCCGAGACTCATTCGTTGGGTGCTTTTACTTCAAGAATTTGAGTTAGAGATCAAAGATAGAAAAGGTACTGAGAATCAAGTAGCTGACCATCTCTCTAGGTTGGAGAATCCCGATTCTACTTCACAAGATAGGACGTTAATCAATGAATCTTTTCCGGATGAGCAGTTGTTTGCAATTCAGGAGGAAGAACCATGGTTTGCAGATATTATAAACTATCTTGTCAGCAATATAATGCCGCCTAATTTGACATCCGCTCAAAAGAAGAAGTTTCTGCATAAGGTGAAGTGGTATATGTGGGATGAACCATATTTGTTTAGACAGGGAGCTGACCAGATCATCAGGAGATGTATCCCGTTCTGTGAGACGGAGGGGATATTATGAGACTGCCATTCCACGGTTTATGGTGGACACTATGGAGGTGAGAAGACGGTAGCTCGTATTCTGCAAGCAGGTTTTTTCTGGCCTACTTTGTTCAAGGATGCTCATCAGTTTGTTTTAAGGTGTGATCGTTGCCAAAGAGTGGGAAATTTGTCAAGGAAGGATGAGATGCCATTAAATGTGATGCTTGAAGTCGAGGTCTTTGATATATGGGGAATCGATTTCATGGGGCCTTTTATCTCGTCTTGCAATAATCAGTACATCTTGCTGGCAGTCGATTATGTCTCAAAATGGGTCGAAGTTAAAGCTTTACCGACAAATGATGCAAAGGCAGTGCTAAATTTTCTTCATAAGCAAATTTTCACAAGGTTTGGAACGCCTCGGGTAATCATAAGTGATGAAGGATCGCATTTTTGCAACCGTAAGTTCACTTCTATGATGTAGCGTTATAATGTGAATCATCGAGTAGCTACTGCCTATCATCCGCAAACAAATGGTCAAGCGGAAGTGTCTAACAGAGAGATAAAGCGCATTCTAGAGAAGGTTGTTTGTCCGTCAAGGAAGGATTGGTCTTTAAAGCTCGATGAAGCTGTTTGGGCTTACAGAACAGCATACAAAACTCCACTTGGGATGTCACCGTTTCAGTTGGTGTACGGTAAGGGATGTCATCTACCGGCGGAGCTTGAGCATAAGGCCTACTGAGCATTGAAGAAATTGAACCTGGATTTAGATGCAGCTGGTAAGAAAAGAATGCTTCAGCTTAATGAACTTGATGAATTTCAACTTCAAGCGTACGAGAATAACAAAATGTATAAGGAAAAGGTGAAGAGGTGGCACGATAGGAAGCTACATCCTAAGTTATTTGTGCCAGGGCAACAAGTTCTGTTATTCAACTCTCGGCTCCGACTTTTTCCTGGGAAGTTGAAATCAAGGTGGTCTGGACCTTTTATTGTCAAAACTGTGTTTCCACATGGAGCGGTGGAAATTTTTGAGAATGATTCGGACCAAGCATTCAAGGTTAACGGTCAGCGGTTGAAGCACTACTATGGGGACATGGCAAACCGAGAGGTGGTTAGTGCCATTTTGTTGACTACTTGAGAAAGGTACGGAACGTCAAGCTAATGACGAAAAAGAAGCGCTGCGTGGGAGGCAACCCATGAATTGTTGTTACAGCAACCCTTAGAAGTTAATAACCTATTCAAAAACACAAAAAAATCAGAAAAAAGGAGCTGAAATTTATTTTTTCCAGAGACCCTCTGCGCGCCCGCGCAGCTTGCTGCGCGCCCGCGCAGAAATGCTGAGCGGCCGCGCAGGGGTCGAGTTCCAGAAATTTTTTTTACAGTTCAGAAAAAAAAAAAAAAAAAAAAACAAAAACACAAAAACCCATCACAGCCCATAAACCCACGAATTCTTTTCCCATTACCCCATGATTTTATCCCTCAACCCCACTCTTAATCTAATTTAACCTACTCCACACCCTATATATACATACCCCTATCCCACATATCTCCCACAAACTTCCTACACTTAAACCCTCTCATAAACATCAAAAATCAGTTCTTACATACTTTTATTCACAAATCAATGGCACCCAAGAGAGCACGCACTATTGACTGCAGCAGCACAGTTCCTACTGCTGATTCATCAAGGGGTACTGCTGCAAGGCCTCGGTTAACTGACAAAGCTGCGGAGGAGGAGTACACTAGGCTGTTGGGGAAGCCGATTCTGAAGGAGAGGGGGTTTTTACCATCAGGGAGGGATGGTGAGTTATTACCCATGATTGCAGAGAAGGGGTGGATAGCTTTTTGTGAGTCACCCGAAGCAGTACCGATGAGTGTGGTTCGCGAGTTCTACGCGAACGTGAAGGCTGAAAAGAATGGGTTTTCTGTAGTTCGTGGGCTGACGGTTGATTATCATCCTGCGGCGATTCGCCGTGTGCTTGGACAGCGAGAGAGGAAGCCCGAGGAGGAGAACTGGAATGAAAAGACTGCTGAGGATTTTGACTTGGATTTGATTTGTGCGACTCTCTGTCGACCGGGCACAGTTTGGAACCGCAGTCCAGCCAATAATGAGTATCGTCACTTTCCGGCGATCGCCATGAACAGGTATGCCCGTGCATGGAATGCATTTATATGTGCTAATATTTTTCCTTCTTCACATGCACACGAGGTCACAGTTGAGAGAGCACAGTTGTTGTGGGGAATTCTGAATGAGGAATACTATGTGGACCTTGGTGAGTTTATCTACCAAGGAATTCTGAAGTTTTTGAGGGGAGCAAAGCATATGACCATCCCTTATGCATCCACGGTTACGAAGCTATGCCGAGCAGTAGGAGTGAACTGGCCGGCTCATGAGCAGTTGCAGTTGCCAGCAGCTCCGATAGATTCTGGCACTCTGAATGGGATGCAGGAGTGGACCGGTGGTGAGCCTGAGGAGCATGGACTGGGTTATCGTCTTCCAGGAGGGCGTCCAGCACGAGGTGCTACTATGGCTAGGCCAGGGCGTGGTGAGGCTGGTTCTTCGAGAGCTCAGGAGGGTGCTGGGATGGGTGATGCCCAGTATAGGAGGCTTTCACGGTGGATGGATGCCATGTATGAGACGCAGAGCAGGTTTGCTCAGGAGCTCACCCTTGCGTTAGGGACTGCTTTTCGAGGCCTTGGAGCTGATATCCAGTGGCCAGTTTTTGGTGAGGATTCTGCATACCCGCCGCCTGATACTCCATCCACTGAGGGTGATGATGATGATGACTCCGAGTAGGTATACCCTGTGTTTCTTTCTACTACCTTCACTGGGGACAGTGAAGATTTTAAGTTTGGGGGTGGTAGTTAAGGAATATTTTGTGTGTGTCATATAGCTGCATATTCATGATAGTTAGTTCATATAGTTGCATAATTTTTGCCATATAGTTTTTTTTATAGCTTTAGTTGTTTGTCATATCATATAGCTCATGCATATACCATGATCCCTTTTGCAATGATTTATCGACTGAGTTGTGATATTGATGCGAGTGTAGTGATAGCATTAAAGTGTTATTAAGTTGTATAGGTTGATATGCATGCTAGAAGCACTTGTATTTTCACTAAGTCTTAGAGAATGCTTAAGGGCTAGATTGTTGTTATGATCTGATTATTTTCGAGGATAATCTATTTATTATGCTTAGAATTTGATAATAGGTTCTTAGTGGTAAAGGCATGAAAAAGAAAAAAAATGGAGTAAAAATGGAATTTGTTGCTAGTTGTGGCTAGGCGTCAAATGGCTAGTAGCCGGCTTGCATGTTATGCGAGTAGTCTAGGGTTGAGCAAGATGGAGCGAAACGCACTTGCTCAAGAAAAAAAAAAAGAAAAAAATAATGTATATATTTTTCATAATTGATCAAGAGTGGGCTCTTTGGTATTCGAGTTATTAAGTTCTTAGGGGACTTTGTGCCTAGTGACCTAAGGCTTTTAGAGTCTGGGATCCGCTAACCTAACGCTCGTTACATGGATACCATTATATAAGTCTTTTGTGGACCTCACTCATTGCACGGTCAAATAAGCATTTGAGTTGTAAATAAAAAGCACAATTCCGTAGTAAGCTCCAGAGTTCTTGTAGTATTGTATATCACTTTATGCCTAGAATTTTTATTCTTTGTATAATCGTAGGATTGCCTTGAGGATAGTCTAGTCATAGTAATTGGTCTAGTTCCGAAGCATATCTGTTAAGCAGTTGCACACACCACGTTTCTGGCTGTATGTCCGTTTGCATGAGTTTATTGATCTTTAGTGTCTAACTGCATTCGTTGAGACGTGACAATTTGGTTGGTTAATTGTAGTAAGGGGGATCGTTGCATTTTCATATAGATTGCATTCATGCATATTTTTATTTTGTTTTGAGTCTGTGACGCTTGAGGACAAGCATCGATTTAAGTTTGGGGGTGTGATAAGTGGCATTTTATACCACTTAGAACGTCTTAAAATGGCTTAAATTGGTGTCTTGAAATCAAGTATTTTGTGTATTTGATGCATTTTTCTAGTGTTTATGCATTTCAGGGTATTAGTTGCATTTCAGAGGAGGAATCATCAAGAATAAGCCTTGGCATGTGTTCACCATTGAGAGAGGAAAAGAACGGGCAGATTACGGCGAAGAAACGGAGCAAACCTGGAATTTTTCCAGTAGGGTCCTGCGCGCCCGCGCAGAAATGCTGAGCGGCCGCGCAGGGTCGGGAAAAAAAAGATGAATTATTTTAGACTTCTACTTCTGTTTGGCTTCCAACTTCTATGTAATCTGAGTTTTATGGGACTATTATATAAGTAGATTTGAGACGTTTTCATGGGGAATAAGAAGGAGATTATGTTTTAGATTGTGTTTTGCGCAAGAAGCGAAGGAGATAAGGAAGAAGACCGATTTAGCACACCGCAACGAAGGAGGAAGCATATATTCTTGTGATTCTTGTTTTATTGTAACGTTGGATGCTAGTTTTCTTGCTTTGACTTATTTACTCTTGTGACGTACTCTATTTTAATATAATTAGTTTAGTTATTATTTTCTTGTGTTGTTATCATGATTTCATATGAACCCATGATGGCGATAAGTTCTATTATGGGCTAATCGTGATCATGGGGTTGCAACGGATTTATTATGGAATTCTTTAGTTAATTGTTTAATACTTTAGTGTGTGATGATTGCATGATATCTAGTATTGGTTGTGCGTATTCGTCTTATGTGCGTCGCGAACATATAAGATAGGGTGTTAATCTCTTGTGAAGCGACGGTGGATCTTGAGATTTAGAACTTGCCATGCTAGCATAGGTTCATGTACGTTGTGCATGATTAGTGGGTAATTCTAACAGTTTTATTTTCCCTATGTAATCAAAAGGAATAACTTGTGCTTAAATCGTTGTGTTATCAATTTCTGTAGACATATAGGAACTCAACATAATTGATGACTATTCAACTTCTATCTTAATTGTGGATGTTTGGTAGAATGGTATTAGTACAATGAAAGTTGGCTTTTATCAGTTTCGTGTTATTCGATTAATGTCATCACTGTCACATGCTAAAGGTAATAACAATGGCTATAGAAGGAAGTAATAATGAAGTTGTGATCTCATGAGTGTTTTATTATTAATAAATTGAAGTGTTAGTTAAGTGGTTAATTAAGTAGTTAATTATAGTTAATATTTAATCAACAATTTTAAGTGTTGTTATCTTAACATTGAGAAGTAATCATACATTGGTGAGTGAGTTTAATTAGACAATAACTTAGTTTGAGTCTCTGAGGGAACGAACTAGAAAGTATTCTATATTACTTGCGAACGCGTATACTTGCGTGAATATTAGTGCGTGATTTCGCACTAATATTAATTTTAGAGTATTAATTTTGTGGGATATCCTAAAGAGACTTTAGAGTATTAATTTTACACCGATCATCGGGTGTTTGTCTCCAGACATTCTACCTTCTTGGAAAAGGAGTTTATCCTTGAAGGAAACAGGGGGAGCAAAATTGAACTTGATGAAGTTCAAGAAGCACAAACTACTACGGATCAAGTGGAAACACTTGTTCTGACTGAACAAACTTTTGTGGAATAGCCCATTCGTAGGTCAGGGAGAGTGTCTTGCCAACCTGAGAGGTAATATGGCCTTGTCATTGAGAATGACAATGAGTTGTCGATCATTGATGATGACGACCCTGTAACCTATAATGAGGCTATGAGTAGTGTTGACTCAGAGAAATGGCATAGTGCCATGAAATCCAGAATGGAATCTATGTATACGGTATAAAAAAGATAGATTATAGTAGATGGCCAGGTGGAGACCTTTAAGGCCAGACTTATGGCAAAAGGATTCAAACAAAGGCAATGGATTGACTTTGATGAAACCTTTTACCTGTAGCCCTGTTAAAATTAGTTCGGATTTTGCTTGCGAATGTTGCTTACTACGACTATGAGATCTGGCAATTAGCCAGATGGTTTTCTTTCCAAGAGAAATGAAAACCTAGTGTGTAAGCTGCTGTGAACCATATGTGCTTTAAAGTAAGCTTCTCGAAAGATAGAACATTCGTTTTGATGAGACAATCAAAGAGTTTGATTTTATCAAAAACGCAGATGAACCATGCGTCTACAAAAGGGTTAGTGGGAGCGCGATAACATTTCTTATATTGTATTGAATTAGAGTTGACACACATAACAACATAGCAGACCCACTCAAAAAGCTACTTTATGAAAGTCACTTTGATCGTCATAATGACAGGATGGGTATTAGATACCAGAGTGATTGGCTTTAGTACAAGTGGGAGATTGAAAGGAATATGTCCTAAGTCCAATCATGTATGAGGATTTAGGAATAACTTTTATGTAATCTGTTTTGATTTCATTGATATTAATAAAAGACTTGTTTTGTTTTTATTACGGGCTTTATCTATTTAAGTGTTTAAATAAGATATACCATAGTTTAGAGTAAAGCTTTTTATGGATTATGATGAGATCATAATAGTGAGACCTAAAAAGATGATAACTCTAAACTTAAATAGTTCCTGGTCATAGGATTACTAACTGGTAATTAATAATCCGCAAAGATCGGTACATACTATGCTTGCTTCATTATGAAGGATGTCTGTTCTCATAGACATTTGTGTGGTGACACTATAGCTAGTATGTAGGTGCTTATTATAGAATAAGTTCACTGAACATGACTCGCACAACTGAACAACTGATGGAGTTCACTCACGTGTCAGCAGTTGTTCACCTAGTGATAGTTGTACAAGTATCCTTAGACTTGAGGTCATTATAGTCATCTTGTGTACACTGAACTATGCTTTGGTTTAGTTCTTAGTCTCCAGGGACAATTATTAGGGCTCTTCTGGGTATAGGAATTTGTACACGAAGATAGTGTATGATCAATAAAGGATCTACCCCTTCCAGTGAAGGAAGCGAATGTTCAAGGCTGATCCACTTATGCTAGTTCAGGAATCTCTGCCCAGAGTAAATGAAATTAGAAAGGAGTTTCTAATTTGCATAGAACTACGCATAGTAAATGGTAAGCAAGTGATTGAATTAGATAGGCTTGACACGAGATCCATGCCTTGTATTTAATCGGGACATTTTAGGGTAGAAGGAGTTTATTGTACGGTAACTATTCACTGACAGGTTCTTGGTATTCTAAGCAGTGAATTCATATTATCCGGATAGTCGCGATATGCTGAGAAGTATCCCTCACGATGTAGAATAAATATGATTAATTAATTAATCATATTTAATAAATTAGAGAATTTATATAAATAATGATAAAATAGTTTTATTATTATTTATTTCTACTACCGGCTTAATATTGAACCTACAGGGTCACACCATAAAAAGAGAATGATTTAATGGTGGAGGAATTAATTAATAATGGCTAATAATTATTTATTTGTGAAATAAATAATTAATTGGCAAATTTAATAATTGATTAAATGAGATTTAATTGATTATAAATTAATTAAGAAAAGTTCTTAATATTATTAATTAAAGGATTTAATTTTTGGAAATTAAATCAAGAGAGAGAATTATTTCTAAAGTGTTTAGAAAAAGGATTAATGATTAAAAGGTGTTTTAATTATTAATGAGAATAATAAATGGGATAATAATAATAATATTTATGGGAAAATTTCAGCTGAAAATTTTGCCTATAAATACACTATTATAGACCCTATTTTATTCGAACCCACATCAAACCCGAAAACCCAAAAAAGTTTGGAAAACCCAATTCTCTCCACCTCCTTCCTCCTCCTTAACATCGTTTTCTTGGTGGATACCGGTGGAGTGCTTCACACTTGAGGAGCAACTGCTAAGGATCTCTGATCGTTGTCTCCGAATTATTTTAAAAGGTTAGATTCGATCCCTCGAATTTTTATTCACGATTTATATGCTTTTATTTGGATTTTGTATGTGTAAAAGTGTTTTGCCATGCCCCCGCTGCGTTAAAAATCCAACAGATCCATGGTAGTGTGGAGAGCCAGAGCGATCAGACAAGGGTTTCATGTAGCACCGCTTTTGGAGGATTAGCCTAAGTTATGAATGATTAGTTTTAATGACGAGATGATTATCTATGGTAGTACTTTTGGGATATAAGCGATCTGATCAAATGATGTAATTCTCTTTAATGTGTTCAGTAGTTGTACCCTCGAACAAATGGTTATGTATATATTCGTTAATTTCAGTTCTAATCAGTTGTTTGTGATAAGTTCATATTGTTAATTGCACTATTAACACTTAAGAGAGTGTCATGAAGTTTATAGAACTTGAGAATTCATAATTTGCCATCATGCAAGGACAGAATGAGGGAAAGACTTAAGCAAAGTAAGTAAAATAAATATCCAGAGATTCTTAAAATTTTTCCAAGCATTATGCCCCATGAGGAATAAGATTAGGGGCAAACCTTGAATGTGATAATTAGGGAGGTCGTAATTAAGATATAAGGAACCCAGAATATAATGAAGTGGAAAATGAAGATTTTAAATTAAAAGATGACCCCAATTATGGGGAGTAGGAAGAAATATTTAGATTGAGAAAACAGAAGTCGAGCAAGATAGGAAGAACCAGGATGGTACTCCTATTGGGCAATCCATGGACCTGTCTAAAACAAAACTTATACTTTTACCCTAACAACCACCTTGAGGAAACAATGCGGTAGGAAATTCTTTCATGACCTTTAAGTCGCTAAGCTCTCAGAGTTCCAAGGAATAGGTTGACCCAGTCGAGGCAGGAGCCTGGCTAAAGGAAATATAGGAATCATTTGAGGTTCTAAATGATTGACGAATCACAAAAGACTGTTTTTGTCACTTACCCTCCTAAGAGAGAGGCCACCCGCTGGTGAAAGGCGGAAGGCACGGAGCAAGAGATTATAATAAACTGATTAAAGTTCAGTGAAATTTTTTTTCGAGAAAGTAAATCCCAAGGTTATGGAGATAGTGTAAAAGCTTTAAGAGCCAGAACAAAGGCGGACGGATATGATGAGTTATGAGTCTAAGATTGTAAAAGTTGTCAAGATTCATCTGGAGGACAAGAATCCCAGAACGACGTGATGTTTGAAGTCAATGATTAGTGGGTTCGTGAAATTGTTGTAATGGAAATGAAAATAAAAGACTGAGAAGGGCAGGAGTATAAAGGGATATAAAGGAAATAGAGTTGAGAAGTGAAAAGGGAGTTAGGTATGGGAAACCCTAAGAAACCCTTGTAATAAATATAGAGAAGTGTGTCATCATCAGCGCTATGGTGACTGATCATGAGATAAATTCAAGGTTTGAAGGGATAAGCGATACGTATAGTTAATTCCCTTGAAGATTGACAGTATTCGATGAAAATTTGAGATAGATCGATTGATTAATAAGGAAACACGAATGGAATGAGGAGACAAGAAGTAAGAAATTAGAAAAATTGGATGAAGGAAGTGACCTTCAAGAATGTGAAGTGTAAGTAACGCATGTGAAATGATACCCAGAAAGGGAGACGCCAGGTATGAAAGATATCCCAACGTTGAGATGACTGTTGAGATAAATAAAAGAGGTAAATGAGTAGTTAGAACTAAAAGGTTCACGTTGAACACGACCAATATCTTCTAGAACATCCCTGTTATCATTACTGAATCAGGAAAGAAAAGTAGATAACCGTTGTTATCTTTTGGAGGCCATATTGATTGACCTCATTATGAATACATATGTTATTGTGAAATTGGTATAGACTATCGAGGTGGGAATGATTGAATAAGATAATCTATCAAGGATATATGACTTGATTTATCCATGGAAGGATGCAAGTACCTTTTTAAAGGAGGAATTAAGGATAGAACCTCGATAACTTGAGATGAACCATAGAGGAATGCATGAAGGTTGGCATTTCACCTTTAAAAGGGACAGTATGAGTTTTGATAGTATGGAACGAAGGATTAAGGTAACAACAACCTTTAAGAATCAGTGGAGAAATTTTTCAGAAGTATATAGATAATGATTCTGGTATTAATAAATGGTATCTTGATATGCCCTGTATCTAGGGAATACAGGAGGAACGATTCAAGGATAACCTTAGAGGTTTTACAAGGAAAAAGGTAATATTCAAAGTTCTCAAGAATAGAAATTTTGATAAAGGAAATGTGACGTAATTATAATAATGCCAAGTGGGGCATGTGTTAAACCACGAGAAAGTATGGATCGAACCAGTAAAGATCGAAATTGTTCAAGGCAATTAGGACCTAAGATAAAAGATGTTCAAAGTATGATTGAGAGTCAGTCGTGAAATTGATTAACCTCTAAAGACGGAGGCAATAACTTATGGAAAAATGGTGATATTTTTTATTTTTTTTTACTCATCAGATTTTAAGGAAAACATCTTCACATAAGCAGTGATTGAAATGAGGTAGAAAATTTATTTGGAGGTGGTTAAAATGACATTGACTGTAAGGAAATTTTACTATCAGGAAAGGCCAAAGAGGTGGCCGACACTTTAAAGGTAAGAGGATAATTATAGGCGCTTGTGCCAAAGGAATACAGTGATGATGGTAAAAGCTATGAAGGTTGTATTATGGTTTGGAAGATTGACATTCCTTCTGATGACTGTGCAATACCCAACCGTAATAGTAGTTTGGTAAAGGTTTAATTCGTAAAAATCACCATGAGCGGGCTATCTATCTTAGAAGGAACTATCCTGAGAATAATCTAGGACCATGTTTCAAAAAGGACTAAACGAACCTTCGAGTTAAGTCTTCTATTGAAGGTATATGACTAAGAATGGTATTAACCTGCTATCGGTGCTTTGACTGAAACTCTTCTGCAATTTTATATGCTTCATGTCATGTATGTATGTCAGGATCAGGAGTGTTCTTCATGAATTACGAATGGTGATTATGTTAACTCCTTAGAAGAATTCTATACTACATGTATGGACTCCGTATGGTTAGATATTAAGATTTCATGGAAAGTGAATGACGGCAGTAGGTCAGTGGTGGACCATAGTAATGCAGCAATGATTCTGCGAGTAATGAGCTGATTATAACTGTGAGAGTTGTATTGGAATGGATGTTGAAATTGAGTACCACTAATCGTGTCGTGTTGACGTATAAGTTATCTTTGATAGAAAAACTAGGTCGATTATTTACCTTTTGAATATTTATTTTTTCTTATCAATAGAGAGTCGTATTACTATACGAGGAAGGTTGCAGTGCAAGCATAGAATTCTAGTAACGATGATGTCTAGAATGAGATCCCAGATTCGATTTTCGATATCGAGGGAGTTTCAAAGGTGATTGGGTATAAGCTCGAGGAAGAGCATGGGTCCATAGAATGATGGACGGAATAGCAAAAATATTTAGGCATGTGAAATACGATGCTATAATACTTGATGTTGATATATATACATATATGTTTTGTTCTCCTATGACAAACCTCTATAGTTCAGAGGTAGATTCCAAGCCAGATATTTTGTGGCAGTATATTTTATATATATACAATTATCTTCAATTCGTTCTTTTCTCTCTTTTTCATTTCATATACGCTGAGAAGAACAACCCTTCCAGAAGGGGAGGTATTGCCGAATGACTATCTATCTGTGTGATAGAAGCCTAGTAGGATACCACATGTTGTTTAATTGCTTGTCAAGTACTAAAGGCTGGCCACCTTCTGTACTAACTATGCAATAGAACAAGTGTTCATGATCATAGTGATCTCTCAACAAATTCCTTTACTTCTATATGATTGATCAAACTTTGGAAAATAGAAACAGCTGAAAAAGGAGTAGTAAAGTTATGGTGGTATTCGGAATGGAAACACATTCGTGATATTAAGGTTGACGTGGTTATTAAAAGGTTATAGAACGCTAACGAGCAAGAATATAACCAGTATAATATTAGGAACGGAAGGTAGTAGCGATTACGAACTGGAAAAGAATGGGTATTGAGAAGCAAAAGCTCAAATGCTAAAAGCTATAATGAGTGTCTGTGCAATAGACTTGAAAGAATTTGGAATGATCACTTAACGCGGGTTGAGTTTTCTCACGATAATAGGTCGTATGTCAGGTATCGAGATGTCGTCTTATGAGATCTTTGAGGGAAGAAAATGTCGATCTCCCTTATGTTAGGATGAAGTTGTAGAGCGCAAGATGCTCGGACTAGCAGTGGTCCAAAGGACCAAGGATATGATAGATCTAATCAGAGGACGGTTGGTAGTAGCCCAAGATGGACATGAGAAATATGTTAATTTGACACGAAAGGACAAAGAATAGGAAAT
This sequence comes from Apium graveolens, assembly GCF_009905375.1. NCBI lineage: Eukaryota > Viridiplantae > Streptophyta > Magnoliopsida > Apiales > Apiaceae > Apium > Apium graveolens. Next base: position 176,916,693 of record NC_133649.1, on the reverse strand, counting down.
AGGGGACCTAGTAATGTTAAAGGTATCCCTTGGAAAGGATTAATGAGATTCGGAAAGAAAGGAAAACTAAGCCCAAGATACATTGGACCTTTTGAGATACTAAGACGGATTGGGAAGTTGGCTTACGAGCTAGCCTTACCCCCGAACCTACAACAAGTTCATAATGTGTTCCATGTGTCAATGCTAAGGAAGTGTCATCGGGATGCCAGACATATAGTGGAGTACGAGCATGTGGATATGCAACCAGATCTGACTTACGTGGAGAAACCAGTGAAGATTATGGATAAGAAGGAGCAGGTGCTTCGGAACAAAGTGATCAAGCTAGTCAGAGTGCTATGGAAGAATCATAATATGGAAGAATCAACTTGGGAACTAGAGAGCGCAATGCTAGAAAAGTACCCCTAATTGTTTTCTATTTGATTCCGGGACGGAATCCTTTTAAGGAGGGGAGACTGTAATAACCCCAAAAATTTGAACTTTTTGTAACCCTTATGAATAGTGTTTTTGCTGATATTTCTAACAAGAAAACTTTTCATGCCACACTATGTAGGGGTTCTTATATGGATATTCTGAGATTTTATTGGTACTCTATATTGTATATAAGTGTATGTAAAGATCGTCAGAATCCAATTCCGAACACTTTGATTTTTCCCGGAAATCCACTACATACAGAAAGAATTGAGTATAAGGTAACAGGATAAAAAGGATTTAAATTAAAGGATTATAAGAAAGGATCATAAAAGAAATATAATGTATTGAGAAAGATTAAGGAAACCCAAGTAATAAGATCCCGGGTATGATCCCTCAAACGAGAAACGAGAACGAAAGTTAAGCGAACCGTATAACAGATCAGCGGTCATTATGCAAACAATTAGGAGTTAATCAAGGAGGTTAGGGATGATGAGGTCATCCAACCAATAAGAAGAGGGCAAATGAGGGAGGATGACATCACAAGGTGACATAAGCATGACATAAGGGGAAGGAGGTGTGGTTGATTTAAAACCACACAAAGTTCAAGGTTAAAAAGGTAATTAACCAAAAACAAATCAAAAGCAACCAAGCTAGGCAAAACAACTCACAAACACAAAAATCATTTCACTTCTTCATCAAGAAACTCTCGGCTTTTCTCTTCATTTCAAGGAGGAAAATTCAAAATTCAAGTTCCAAGCTTCCTTAATTAGTAAGGTAATTATCTAATACTCCTTATGCATAGATATGGCTATCCTATAAGTTTAAGCCTCCAATTCATTCTCAATATCTTCCGAGAAATCAATGAAGAAGATAATGAATAGTGATTTCAAGATTTTTAACATGATTTTCTTTGTTTTTCCTTTAAGATCCAAGCATCCCTAAGATATCTCAAGGCTTCTTAAGGCTTCCTAGCTACTCAAATCACTTCAAGGAAGGTATAACATCTCCAAACCCTAACTTTACTTTGTATATTAGGATGGTTTTGATTGTTATGGTAAAAGAGAAGCTTGATGCTTGTATGTTTAGAGTTTGGGAGGGAGTTGTAGTGAATTGGATGTTGAAATCTTGTTGATTAGTTAAAGGACTTAAGTATAGTTTTAAATTTAAGTTTAAGAATAAGTAGAAATTGTTAATGTTGAGTTGTTGGGGCTGTTATGATGTATTATGGATGGAGTTTTGATTGGGTTGTGATTGTGGATTGATTGTGGGTTGAATTGGAGTGTTTTAAATTTGGGAAATCGCGTAAACATAGCTGTTGTAATGTCCGATTTACTTTAGGCTGTTTCGTTCTTAACATTAGGACCCGATAACTCCCTGATAGGTTTTGACCATTGCCATGATTAGATAGTTCATGTTACGAGCTTCGTTTTGATATGTGGTTCATTTGATTCCGATGTACGGTTTAGGAGAAACGACCGTTTTAAGTAACGACGTTTCACGAACGAACCATTACCCCTCGCCTTACTTTGAAACATAGGTTAAAGACCTTAAAGACTAATTGGAGTATGAAACATTTATTTAAAGTGTAATAGGCAGTTGGTAAGACACTCGCGAAAGAATCACCTTAAAACTCGTAATGGTTAATTTATTAAAAATGGTGGAGCCGAGGGTACTCGAGCGACTTAAGTGAATCGTTAAGCGCAAAGCGAGCGTTAGAGTCTAAATTGGTTAAAGTATAGATTTATAAGTGACTTTGGTTTAATTCCAACTTATATGTTGTTATAGGTTATCAGACTCGTCCCAAGCCATTTGTAACCCCCAGTCGCCCAGGCAAGTTTTCTACCCGCATAACTGTTGTTGTGATGTATATGTGTATATGCATGATCTTGTGATAAATGCATATTTGTTATTAGCAAATTCTTGTGATATATTGTAGCATGTGATATGGTATATATGCATGCCTGTTTCATATTCTTGATTTATATATCTGTTGGTTCAAATGCTTATTAGTTGCATAATACCTATGCTAGAGATAAGCGGTATTTGAGTATATCCTTAGTATAGGGGATCAAAAGGTGAACATTTTCTAAAACCGGGAGGCGAGGCTCCCGAGTATAATATATATATATATATATATGAATAGTTTTTAAAACTATTAATCGAATAAGGTTTATTCGATAACTTTATTTTATTTAATGAATATTATCTTGAATATTCATTCGAGAACTTATGACTCACTTTATATTATTTAATGAATATTACTTGAATATTCATTCGAGGGCTTATGACTCAGTTTATATTATTTAATAAATATTATTTGAATATTCATATGAGGACCTATGACTCTGATTATTTTCTGGGATATATTCTTTATATTATTAAAGAATAAGGTGTCGATAATCAAACTTATTTTTGACTATTCATATAAAGATAGGACTTTCGTATAAGTATATCTTTGGTTATTTAATACTCATTTCAAGTATAAGTTTTACAACTTCTACTTCAATTATTTGTATAAAGATTATTCTTTAAGGGAATATTATTTAAATAGTAATATTCAGATATTTTCTAATATATTGGGACTGATTTACTTCATTAAATCAGCATTACTCCAAACACTCTTTAAAGTGTTTTCGAGTCTTTGAAATGATTTTTAAAAGTTAGAGCGGATCCCAAAACTCATTTTTTTTATATATTTAAGATCTTCCTTTTTAAAGGGGATTTAAATACTCGCTCAAAACCAGAGGGATCCGGCTCTGTGGTGTATTTTATATTCGCAACAAGGTTGCGGTTGTGGTAAATGAATTGATTACTTACCCAACGTTCGGGAAGTAAGTCTATCTATTGAGTCGGCATAAGCAACATGGGCTCAGTGGGCGTCCATGAAAGTGTAAGTGGCTCAGTGGGAGTCCATCAAATGCATAAGTGGCTGAGTGGTAGTCCAGCATAAGGTCCTATTGCGACCAGGGTGATGACCAGTGAAGAATTCGTCCATCTACTAGTAGAAAAGGTTACTTATTGGTATCTTTGCCTGATCAGCAAGATGTCAGGTTTATGCCAAGGTTTTCTCCTTTCCAAATTCATTGGATATTACAACTCTGTTTATTATTTTTATAACAGAGGTTTTAAAGGAGTGTATGAATGTATATATATAGGTGTATATATATATATCGGGACTAAATAAAGTATCTCGTAACTTTATTATTTATAATGATATTTCAAGGATTGAATCTATTCAAGTCTTATCTTGTAGTCTCATCTCTATGATGAACTTTTGAAACTGATTATACCTTGAACGGTGGTAGTTCAAGTAGTATTCGGATATAAGTATATTGGAGTATCTTGTAACTTCATCTTTTAAACTTATATCTAGTAAATGATTATCTTGTGCATGTCAAAGATTTTCGGAAAAACGTTGAGACAAGGTTAGATATATGAGATCACCTTGCAACGATATTTTATACAGTTATAAACGAGAACTCTGTGTATATTATACATGTCGGAGGATTTCAAAGATTGTGAAAAGTATATATGTACATATATACTGAATATTTTGTGACTTCGTCGCGGTAAGATATCAAACTTGGTTCATTTCTTCTTGACCAAGACTTTCATGAGTACTATGAAAATGCTCATATATTGTAAATCATTATACATATTATTTTGGTGGGCTTGTTGCTCACCCTTACTTTCTTCTTTCATCACACAACATCAGCTAGACAAGATGAACAGGACCAAGTTTCCAATTCGCAAGCGGTTAGAAAATGTTCCGCTATTTTCTGTAAGCGTTGATGCCGCCGTAGCTGAGGTAGGAGCTACCAATAGGCTAGGTTTTCAACAATTGATGAACCAGATTTATGTATATTTATGAATTGTAATAATGGCAAAGAAATGTAAATTTATTTAGAAACCTTTTTAAGGTGTATTGGCATATAATTGTGGAATAAAATGACTTGTGATTATTTTTGGATATTCATCTCTGAGACTATAACTTGTGGTGTGTGTGTTTATGGTGGGGTCACAGTACAGAATAGTTGATTATTTATTAAGATTGGGTGTTATTAGGGGAAATGGAACTCGTGACAACCCGGATCCCCAACCCCGGATTTGGGGGTGTTACAATCAATAAAGGATCTACCCCTTCCAGTGTAGGAAGAGAATGTTCAATGCTGATCCACTTATAGTTAGTTCAGGAATCTCTGGCCAGAGTGAATGAAATTAGAAAGGAGTTTCTAATTTACATTAAATAGAACTAAGTATAGTGAATGAGAAACCAAGTGATTAAATAAGATAGGCTTGACACAAGTTCCATGCCTTGTATTTAATCGTGACATTGCAGGGTAGAAGGAATTAATTGTACGGTAACTACTCACTGAATAGGTTCTTGGTATTTTAAGCAGTGAATTCGTATTATCCGGATAGTCGCGATATGCTGAGAAGTATCCCTCACGATGTAGAATAAATATGATTAATTAATTAATCATATTTAATGAATTAGAGAATTTATATAAATAATGATAAAATAGTTTTATTATTATTTATTTCTACTACCGGCTTAATATTGCACCTACAGGGTCACACCATAAAAGAGAATGATTTAATGGTGGAGAAATTAATTAATAATGGCTGATAATTATTTATTTATGAAATAAATAATTAATTGGCAAATTTAATAATTGATTAAATGAGATTTAATTGATTATAAATTAATTAAGAAAAAGTTCTTAATATTATTAATGAAGAATTTAATTTTTGGAAATTAAATCAAGTGAGAGAATTATTTCTAAAGTGTTTAGAAAAATGATTAATAATTAAAAGGTGTTTTAATTATTAGTGAGAATAATAAAGGGTTAATAATAATAATATTTTATGGAAAAATTTTCAGCTGAAAATTTTGCCTATAAATATACTATTATAGACCCTATTTTTGCCTCAACCAAAAAGATTTACAAAATCCTAATTCTCTCCATCTCCTCCTCCTTCATTACATCGTTTTCTTGGTGGATACTGGTGGAGCGCTTCACACTTGAGGAGCAGCTGCTAAGGATCTCCGTTTATCATTTTTGGATCGCCATTAAAGACCTCCATCTTTCCATTAACGTAAAGCTTCTTAAGGTAAACAAACTGAACTACGAATTAAATATTATTTTTCACATGGATCCTGCGGAGGGTTTCGTTTTTTTTAAGATTTAAATTTACGTTTTCGTTGCGTTTATGTGCTAAAAACCCTTCATCTCAATCTCTTCTCCCTATAACTCTACTCTCCTGTTCACCCCTCCTCCGCCTTTCCCCATGCTCCCCCGTTCCCCCTTTTCTTTTGCCTTTTTTTTTATTTTCTCTGTCCGTGTATATTTATATACACGAAATATTCAAAAATTCATATCTTCCAAACCGTTTATCCAAATTTCAATTGCTATATTTGGAAACAATCAGCGCTTCAAAATCTATGCATAGGTATATATGCCACAAGGTTTTGATGAAATAGTTTGCAGAGAATATTTTCCATTTTAATTTATTTTCGAGGCGTAGAAAAGGCGTTTGACGGTGTTGATTACTCAACATGGCGTTTCAGCGTGTGTATGTCTATGGCTATGAATTTCGGATTTTTCTGGAGATATTTTCCGGACATCAAATAATCTCTTCGCGGTGATCAGAATTTATTTTGAGTAAAGATTTCGAAATTCCGCTTTTGTACTTAAGTATATTATAGCATGTTAGTATTTATATATTTATTTCATAATTTTTAGAAGTTATTGTAGAAGTCGCTTTTGGCCATATTTTTCGTTTTAGCATGTTTATAAGTGTAAATATAAATTACTGTGTGATTTAAATTTATTATTTTATTAGAATATAGTTGGATTGTATTGTTTGGGATTGATTTTGAGGGGTTACGACGCCGCGAAAAGTCCATTTTACAAAGACGTTATTTTGAATTTTTATTCTAAAATATTTATTTCAATTTCAAATTATTATCTTTTATCATTTTCGAAAATCATAATTTGATTCAATTATTTATAATTTATTTTGATTATTTATTTATTCATTTCATTAATTGATTAATTCATTTAATTAATTAATTTTATTTATAAATAGTTGAATAAGGTGTAATTATTTATAATTGAGCCAAATAATATTCTAAAATTATTTTGAGTTCTTAAAATTATATAAAGGTATTGAATATTCAATTAATATTATTATTAATTAAATTATTCTTATTTTATTTGTAGAAAATAGGTCGTTTGTCCGTTTAATACGAAACGAACGCGTATAGACTTTGAAAAATATTCTGCTTTCATTAAAAACATTTTCGAGACACAAATCCTTTTGTTTCGAAAGGTCACTTATTTTGCAAATCGATCATGAGATGCATATTTATCAAAAATCGTATTTTTGACTCGATTTCAGTTTTAAACATACCGAGTCAAATATTTTGACGATCTGAGTCAAGTGTTATATAAATTATGTGATACGTGAATATGTTTGTATGTGCTATGTGAATTACGTGCGTTCGAGGCTCAAGAGTCTTGCGTCTTGTGGGCTATCGTATGGGTAGACGATAGAGTTTTGACACGTAGTTCGTCGAGTAATTATCGTGTAAATAATTAAGATTGTATCTCTTAATGATAGATGCGGGTCATTCGAATTGATCAGTACCAGACATTGGAAAGAATGAAATGGAATGGTATTGGATACCTGGCTTCTAGAAATCACAAGAGCAACATATCAGTGAATTGTTGAAATAAAAGATGGTGATGTCTTGGGTTGTCAGACTAAGATAATTGCGTTGTTGCGAGTGTGACTGACTGCTAAAAACCAAAGGAAAGTTTTCTATGCTATTCTAATTCCAGAATAGTTCAATATTTTTCATATCCAACTACTTATGATTATGGAAGTATTGCTTTCCCTATTCTCAGTTCAGAATAGATAAATGTTTTACGTATCGCTGAATTAAATGTTTATCATGCATGTACTCTTCTACTATTCTATGTTCAGAATAGTTAAGTATTTTTACTTATCAAATTAATGGATTTATAAATGTTTTTGATTTTGAGAAAAATGATTTGGTTGCGAGTATTCTTGCCCAAGTGAATGGGGGAATAAAATTATTTCGGGTGTCGATTATTATGACCCCTTCCAATAAAAGGTTTTAAGATTGGATGAATGCGTAAGTGACCGTGGCGGACGGTCCAGCGGAGGGCCATGTATTATATGAAATATTTATAATACAAACTATACCACAGGCAGATATGTTACTTTTTATTTGAGTACTCGTATTTTGGGATATGTTTCTATGAGTCATGACCCGGTTCTATCACACGGGCTGATCAGCATGTGATAGTACGTCCGTTGAAGAAAGATTCCAATCTAAATTATTATATCATTTTTGATAATCATATAATAAATGATTTATCAAGTATTTTGGTTTTGGATAAAAGGCGAAATGCAGTTCTGATTTAGCTTCTGAGTTATGCTGATACTTACTTTATTGTTAAATATCAAAGGTGGTATAATAGAGATGATTGATGTTGACTTCAGTATGGGATGTTGTGAGCATCAAAGTTTATATTGATATCTAATTTGATATGACATCAAAATGAGTATTAATTTCACAAGATCGGTTTTGAATAAAGTTTATGATTTAGTCCAGGGTCACTGTTTCATATTGTGGTTTACGATATTTTTGTAAACACTGTTTTGCTAGTTTTATTCTCGTCAAGATTCAAAGTATTGCTGAAGCATTTCGCTCAAAAATATCGAAAGGGTTTTGAATATAAATTAGGAATTAATTTTGAGATTCCTTAACTAAATTTTCAGATTCAGAAATTATGATTTTAAATATTCTGCTCTATTGTAGATGTCGGTTTTATATCAAAAAGACCATATATATTATACAGAACATGCTGAGCATTTCTTTCGCTCATACTTGCCTATTTTTAAATTTAACCTCCAGTGAGGATTAGCTTGCGCTGTTTGGCAGCATAATTCAAGAAAGAAAAGAAGAAGCTTTTGAAAGATGGCTGGTCCAAGGTTTGTGGAACTAGAGTAAGTCTATTCTATACAGTTATGTTTATATATATGTATTAGTTATGTTATTAAATCGTTGGTCTAGTATACTTCTTTTCAAAGTTATACTAGTGGGTTAAGTTTTATATTTGGGAATTTGTGAAAAGAGTTTAAAAAGAAAGTGAAAATTTATTTATGGAATTTAAAGATCTCGGTGTAGCTTGGGGTCACAGATGCTATATTGGAGTTGCTGGAATTTATTTATTGATTAAACAGGTTAATTTGGATTGAGGTTTAATCGTGACGACCAAATCCCCTGACCCCGGATTTGGGGGCGTTACGCTGTGTATCCCCATGTGTTTTAGATTTCTTCTTTCTTGTGTAGGTTTGAGATAGGTCTGTGTCCCTAACTCTTTTGGAAGGTGCTCTTGGCTGAGAGATTTGTTCAATAGTTACATCCTTTTGGGAGGATGCACCTAGTAATGAGCTAGATTCCATATTAATCACTACAATTTGTTGGGAAATTGCAGTGTGGCTTGGCTGGATTAAACACACCTCTCCCTCCTTATCCTTAGGGTTTCTTTGATGTTCACCCTGTCCCTCACCAAGCTTATATCCCTTCACACTCCCCTCTTTGGTCTTAGTAGTTTTTGAACCTAGTCCCTTTTAAGAGGATCTGTAGTGGGGTCTTTGAGACTTGAATTAAGAAATATGTTGGGGAAAACTCACAGATGCCACATCCACAGTTGTCTGCAAAGAAATTTGTGGTAGAGAAGCAGAAGAGACAGAAGTATTAACCTCACTTACCTGAGGGCTCTCCATAATTGGCAGGTAGACTAGAGGAACCACACTGAGGTTGTTTGCCCTGTTTAAGTCAGCAATAACTCTCCTTTGTTGAATCCAACAATCAAGCTTGTTGATTGGGTTCTCAATGATAAAATTCTCAGAAACAAAGTTAGCTAGTAACATAGAGAATCTTGTTGGGAATATGTTGTGAACTTGATGATTACATTAAGAAAACACCTTAGTAGATTTAACTTAGTGAAAAATGTAGCACTCGACGGATGATCAAATATAGTCCCGACAGATGACTCAATATAGTCCCGATGGATGACGGATGATGATTTGACATCCATCGAGTGAGTAGCTTATGTAACAATAAGTATTATAACAGATTTCTGTGAACAACTTTGTATAGATCTTGTAGTAGCATATGAGTCATGTTGACTATCATTAGATATGCAGAATAGGCTGATTAATTGTAAATATGAGATGTCTTGTAATTCTGCATAAGTGAAATGAAGTCAAGTGTTAAATAGCTACCTGACGGATGATCAACAAAGCAACCCGACAGATGATCAACAAAGCAACCCGACGGATGATCAACAAAGCTACCCGACGAATAACAAGCATGTACCCGACGGATGATCAATTCAAATATCTGTTGACAGTGACAAGACAGTCACATGCGTTGGGTGTTTACAAAAGGAATGTGGTAGCCTGTTTAAGAGAAATTGAAGAACAAAGAAGCATTACCATTTTCATGCAAGTTAAGAAGATTTTCAAAAGTGTTGGAATAGAGTAGTGAAGTAGCATGGAGTTTGACTTGATAGTTTAGTTTTATTATCCTATCTTATTACCTTGTAAACTTGGTGATATATATAAACCAAGTGTAGCTAGTGAAACAAATAACCAAGCAATCACTTTTAGAAGAGAAATAGAAAAAGCTGTAACTGTTAAGAATTTCTCTGTAGTTTGTTTGTTCACTTGTAAAGCAGTTGTGAGACAATCTGTTCTTCACAAAGTTCTTAATTCGATATATATATATATATATATAATATATCTGGTGGATACTTTCAAATCCACCAGAAAGTTTTAAAAAACTTGTGTTTTTATTACTTTGTGTTTTTGATTTATTTAACTTGTGATTCCGCACCTTGCAAATTAAAACACTTATATATAGTTTGAATTAGATTATTTTATAGTTCAAGAAAATTTTTACTAGAATTACATTCAACCCCCTCTTCTGTAATTCTTGTTGCATTGTTAGGGACTAACCATTGGTATCAGAGCAAGCTCTTGAAGCACAAAGAGTTTAAAGATCACAACTAACAGCAAGATGAACAAGAAGGATGTTAGAGTCAAGATTCCTTTTCTGGACAAAGATAATTACCATCACTGGAAGGTAAAGATGCATCTTCATTTACTTTCTCAAGATGAGGCCTATATGGATTGCATAGAGAGAGGTCCTCATGTACCAATGAGAGCTGCAACTGGAAATGAGCCATCAGTTCCCAAGCCAAGGCATGAATGGTCATATCCTGATATTGAACAAGTCAGGAATGGTAAGAAGGCCATGAATAACTTATTCAATGGAGTTGATGGTGACATGTTTGACAACATCATCAATTGCAAGACAGCCAAGGAGGTTTGGAACACCATTCAAATAATTTGTGATGGCACTGAACAAGATAGAGAAAATAAGATGCAGTTACTAATTCAGCAATATGAGCATTTCCACTGTGAAGAAGGTAAAACTCTCACTGATATCTTTAGTAGACAGAATTACAGGAAAAAAAAAATTCGTGGTCATTAATATGTTTTCTCACGGTAATTGTGTCAAAAGCTACTAAATGCTCTGAAGTTGCTTGGAAGAGTCTACCAAACCAAAGATTCTAACCTCAAATTCCTGAGATCCCTTCCAAAAGAATCCAAACCAATGACAGTCTCCCTGAGAAATTCACAAGAATATAAGGAGTTTACACTAGAGAGACTGTATGGCATTCTAAAGGCTTATGAGCTTGAAATAGAGCAAGATGAAAAAATGGGGAAAGGGAGAAAGAAACGAGGGTCCATTGCACTGGTTGCTGAGTTAGAGAAAGAGAAGGAGATGAAGTTAGAAGTTGTTGAGTCCACTTCAAAGGTCTGTGAAAACAAAGGCAAGGGGCTGGTAGTAGAAAATGAAGATTCTTTGAGCCAAGATGATATGGATGATATTGATGAACATCTTGCATTTCTTTCCAGAAGATTTTCCAAGCTCAAGTTCCAGAAGAACTTGGAGCAGCTAAGCCAAATAGAAACATGGTGGATAAATCAAAATTCAAGTGTTTCAAATGTGGCTTGGCAGGGCACTTTGCCAATGAGTGTAGAAAGTCAGATTCCAGCAAGAAGAAGTTTGAGCCTGTGGATTATAAACAGAAATATTTTAAGTTGCTCAAACAAAAGGAAAGGATTTTATTACACAAGAAAATGACTGGGCAGCAGATGGTCTGGATGAGGATGAAGATGTCGGCTATGTCAATCTAGCCCTAATGGCCAAGTCTGATGAAACAGAGACAAGTTCTTCAATTAATCAGGGAATCACCACTAACCTTGCACATTTATCTAAAGCTGAGTGTAATGATGCAATAAATGACATGTCTACAGAATTATATCATTTGCGTGTTACACTTAAATCCCTCACTAAGGAAAATGCTAAAATCAAAGAAAATAATTAGTTTTTAAGTGAGAGGAATAATGTGCTAGAGTCTCAGTTTATTGAATTTGAAAAATTGAGAATATAATGTAAGATTGCTAAGGATGAATTAACGGAGTCCTTGAAGAAAGAAGAGATTTTGAAGAAGCAGCTTGAACGAGAATAGGAGGTGATTAAGGCATGGAAATCATCTAGAGATGTCCATGCTCAAATCACCAAAGTTCAAGGTATTGAGTCCTTCTGTGATGTAGCCTGGAAAAAGAGTAAAGAGAAGATGGAATCCAATTTGGTTGATGGATTGCTTACAGATGAAGACTCGACGGATGATGAGACTCATCCGTCGGATAATCAAAAGGGTTATCCGTCGAGTGACATAAATCCTCATTCGTCGGCTGTGAGCAAACCTGTGAGTAAAGCCAAACTTGCCAAGTTAAATAAAAATATGGATCAGTTTCCAAAAACTTCATTTCAGGAGAATCAAGTAAAATGAAGAAGGAGAAGAAAGTGAATGTTGGTCATCTGTCCATCAAGCAATTGAATGACAGACTAGAAAAGATTGAGGTTAAAACAGAGGCTAAAAAGAAAAACAATAGAAATGGGAAAGTAGGAATTAACAAACATAACAACTACACACCTGATAAGTATGCTCCAAGAAAAATCTGTGTTAAGTGTGGAAGTGTTAATCATCTGTCTGTTAATTGCAAAATTGCCATGCCTACTTCCACGATTGTACCACCTTCTTTTCCCAACATGAGTGATATGCCTTTCATGCCTATTAATGCTATGTCTGCACAGAATATGGATACACAATTTGCTAATATGTCATTTGCACCTGATCCTTATTATGCTACATTTAGTATGCCTCAAATTCCATTTAGCATGCCCTACTGGAATAACATGTTTGCAAATAGCATGACATTTCCTGTTAATCAAAATGTGCATGATAATTATATTTTAATGAATGGTTTCAAAGGTCCAACTTAGATGACTAAGGATGAATCTGATACCCCCAAGTCAAATGAAATCAAACCTAAGAAATAAAAGAAGAAAGCTAACAAGGCTGGACGGAAGGAAACTTGGGTACCAAAACCAATTTGATTTGATTTTAATGTGTGCAGGGAAACAGAAAGAATCTGTGGTACTTGGATAGTGGTTGTTCAAGACACATGACTGGAGATTCTACCCTGCTCACAGAGTTTAAGGAGAGAGCTGGCCCAAGTATTACTTTTAGGGATGACAACAAGGGTTATATTTTGGGATATGGCTTGATTTCAAACGACAATGTCATCATTGAGGAGGTTGCCTTAGTGGATGGTCTCAAGCATAATTTGTTGAGTATTAGCCAGCTTTGTGATAAAGGCAATTCAGTAACCTTCATTTTAGAAGCCTGTGTTGTGAAAAACAAGAGGAGCAATAAAGTGGTTCTCACTGGAGTGAGAAAAGGAAATGTGTACCTAGCTGACTTCAACTTATCAAATGCAGAATCTGTTACTTGTCTTCTCAGTAAAGCAAGTCAAGATGAAAGTTGGCTATGGTACAAGAAGCTATCCCATGTAAACTTCAAGACCATGTGTTAGGGCGAAAACACGCGCTAATATTCACGCAAGTATACGCGTTCGCAAGTAATATAGAATACTTTCTAGTTCGTTCCCTCAGAGACTCAGACTAAATTATTGTCTAATTAAACTCACTCACCAATGTATGATTACTTCTCAATGTTAAGACACTAACACTTAAAATTGTTGATTAAATATTAACTATAATTAACTACTTAATTAATCACTTAACTAACACTTCAATTTATCAATAATAAAACACTCATGAGATCACAACTTCATTATTACTTCCTTCTATAGCTATTGTTATTACCTTTAGCATGTGACAGTGATGATATTAATCGAATAGCACGAAACTGATAAAAGCCAACTTTCATTGTACTAATACCATTCTACCAAGCATCCACAATTAAGATAGAAGTTGAATAGTCATCAATTATGTTGAGTTCCCATATGTCTACAGAAATTGACAACACAACGATTTAAGCACAAGTTATTTCTTTTGATTACATAAGGCAAATAAAAATGTTAGAGTTACCCACTAATCATGCATAACGTACATGAACCTATGCTAGCATGGCAAGTTCTAAATCTCAAGATCCACCGTCGCTTCACAAGAGATTAACACCCTATCTTATATGTTCGCGACGCACATAAGACGAATACGCACAACCAATACTAGATATCATGCAATCATCACACACTAAAGTATTAAACAATTAACTAAGGAATTCCATAATAAATCCGTTGCAACCCCATGATCACGATTAGCCTATAATAGCACTTATCGTCATCATGGGTTCATATGAAATCATGATAAACAAACACAAGAAAATAATAACTAAACTAATTATATTAAAATAGAGTACGTCACAAGAGTAAATAAGTTCAAAGCAAGAAAACTAGCATCCAACGTTACAACGAAACAAGAATCACAAGAATATATGCTTCCTCTTCGTTGCAGTGTGCTAAATCGGTCTTCTTCCTTATCTCCTTCGCTCCTTGCGTAAAAACACAATCTTATTCAATCCACACTTGTGAAAACGTCTCAAATCTACTTATATAATAGTCCCATAAAACTCAGATTACATAGAAGTGGAAACCAAACAGAAGTAGAAGTCCTAAAATAATTTGTCTTTTTTCCCGACCCTGCGCGGCCGCTCAGCATAGCTGAGCGGGCGCTCAGCTTGCTGCACGGCCGCTCAGGAATGCTGAGCGGGCGCTCAGACCTCTACTGGAAAAATTCTGATTTCGCTCCGTTCCTTCGCCGTAATCTGCCCGTTTCTTTCCTCTCGCAATGGTGAACACATGCCAAGGCTTATTCTTGATGATTCCTCCCCCGAAATGCAACTAAAACCCTGAAATGCATAAACACTAGAAAAACGCATCAAATACACAAATTACTTGATTTCAAGACACCAATTTAAGCCATTTTAAGACGCTCTAAGTGGTATAAAATGCCACTTATCACACCCCCAAACTTAAATCGATGCTTGTCCTCAAGCGTCACAGACTCAAAAACAAATAAAAACATGCATGAATGTAATCTATATGAAAATGCAGCGATCCCCCTTACTACAATTAACCAACCAAATTGTCACATCTCAACGAATGCAGTTAGACAACTAAAGATCAATAAACTCATGCAAACGGACATACAGCCAGAAACGTGGTGTGTGCAAATGCTTAACAGATATGCTTCGGAACTAGACCAATTACTATGACTAGACTATCCTCAAGGCAATCCTACGATTATACAAAGAATAAAAAATTCTAGGCACAAAGTGATATACAACACAACAAGAACTCTGGAGCTTACTACGGAATCGTGCTTTTTATTTACAACTCAAATGCTTATTTGACCGTGCAATGAGTGAGGTCCACAAAAGACTTATACAATGGTATCCATGTAGCGAGCGTTAGGTTAGCGGATCCCAGACTCTAAAAGCCTTAGGTCACTAGGCACAAAGTCCCCTAAGAACTTAATAACTCGAATACCAAAGAGCCCACTCTTGATCAATTATGCAAAAAAAAAAAAATTTATTTTTTTTATTTTTTTATTTTTTTTATTTTTTTATACTTCTGAGCAAGTGCGTTTCGCTCCATCTTGCTCAAGCCTAGACTACTCGCACCATATGCGAGCCGGCTACTAGCCATTTGACGCCTAGCCACAACTAGCAACAACTTCCATATTTTTTTCTCCAAAATTTTTTCTTTTTCATGTCTTTATCACTAAGAATCTATAATCGAATTCTAAGCATAATAAGTTGATTGACCTTGAAAACAACCAAATCATAACAACAATCTAGCCCTTACGCATTCTCTAAGACTTAGTGGACTTACAATTGTTTCTAACATGCATATCAACCTACACAACTTAATATCACTT
The DNA here is from genome assembly GCF_009905375.1 of Apium graveolens. Lineage (NCBI taxonomy): Eukaryota > Viridiplantae > Streptophyta > Magnoliopsida > Apiales > Apiaceae > Apium > Apium graveolens. The sequence continues at coordinate 176,900,858 of NC_133649.1, read as the reverse complement.
TAATGCTATCAGTACACTCGCATCAATATCACAATTCAGTCGATAAATCATTGTAAAAGGGATCATGGTAAATGCATGAGCTACATGACATTCATAAAAAAAAACTATATGGCATAAATTATGCGACTATATGAACTAAACTATCATGAATATGCAACTAAATGACACACACACAATATTCCTTAACTACCACCCCCAAACTAAAAATCTTCACTGTCCTCAGTGAAAGTAGTAGAAAGAAACACAGGGTATACCTACTCGGAGTCATCATCATCATCACCCTCAGTGGGTGGAGTATCAGGCGGCGGGTATGCAGAGTCCTCACCAAAAACTGGCCACTGGATATCAGCTCCAAGGCCTCGAAAAGCAGTTTCTAACGCAAGGGTGAGCTCCTAAGCAAACCTGCTCTGCATCTCATACATGGCATCCATCCGCCGTGAAAGCCTCCTATACTGGGCATCAACCATCCCAGCACCCTCCTGAGCTCTCGAAGAACCAGCCTCATCACGCCCTGGCCTAGCCATAGTAGCACCTCGTGCTGGATGCCCTCCTGGAAGACGATAACCCAGCCCATGCTCCTCAGGCTCACCACCGGTCCACTCCTGCATCCCATTCAGAGTGCCATAATCAATCGGAGCTGCTGGCAACTGCAACTACTCATGAGCCGGCCAGTTCACTCCCACTGCTCGGCATAGCTTCGTAACCGTAGATGCATAAGGGATGTTCATATGCTTCGCTCCCCTCAAAAACTTCAGAATTCCTTGGTAGATAAACTCACCAAGGTCCACATAGTATTCCTTATTCAGAATTCCCCACAACAACTGTGCTCTCTCAACTGTGACCTCGTGTGCATGCGAAGAAGGCAAAATATTAGCACAAATAAATGCATTCCATGCACGGGCATACCTGTTCATGGCGATCGCCGAAAAGTGACGATACTCATTAGTGCCGGTCCTGCAGGTCCAAACTGTGCCCGGTCGACAGAAAGTCGTACAAATCAAATCCAAGTCAAAATCCTCAGCAGTCTTTTCATTCCAGTTCTCCTCCTCGGGCTTCCTCTCTCGCTGTCCAATCACACGGCGAATCGCCGCAGGATGATAATCAACCGTCAGCCCACGGGCCACAGAAAACCCATTCTTTTCGGCCTTCGCATTCGCGTAGAACTCGCGAACAACGCTCATCAGTACTGCTTCGGGTTACTCACAAAAAGCTATCCACCCCTTCTCTGCAATCATGGGCAGCAACTCACCATCCCTCCCCGATGGTAAAAACCCCCTCTCCTTCAGAATTGGCTTCCCCAACAGCCTAGTGTACTCCTCCTCCGCAGCTCTGTCAGTTAACCGAGGCCTTGCAGCAGTACCCCTCGATGAATCAGCAGTAGGAACTGTGCTGCTACTGTCAATAGTGCGTGCTCTCTTGGGTGCCATTGATTCGTGAATAAAAGTGTGTAAGAACTGATTTTTGATGTTTGTGAGAGGGTTTAAGTGTAGGAAGTTTTGTGGGAGATATGTAGGATAGGTGTATGTATATATAGGTGTGGATTAGATTAGGGTTTGGGAATTAAGGAGTAAAATGATGGGGTAGTGGGAACAAATCGTGGGTTTATGGGCTAAAACTGTTTTTGTGTGTTTTTTTTCTCTGAACTGAAAAAAAAATAATTCTGGTACTCGACCCCTGAGCGGTCGCTCAGCAAAACTGAGCGGGCGCTCAGCTTGCTGCGCGGTCGCTCAGCAAAGCTGAGCGGGCATTCAGGGGGTCACTGGAATTTTTTTTTTCAGCCCCTGTTTTCTGATTTTTTTGTGTTTTTGGATAGGTTATTAACTTCTAAGGGTTCCTGTAACAACAATTCATGGGTTGCCTCCTACGCAGCGCTTCTTTTTCGTCATTAGCTTGACATTTCGTACCCTTCTCAAGTAGTCAACAAAATGGCACTAACCACTTCTCGGTTTACCATGTCCCCATAGTAGTGCTTCAACCGCTGACCATTAACCTTGAATGCTTGGTCCGGATCATTCTCAAAAATTTCCACCGCTCCATGTGGAAACACAGTTTTGACAATAAAAGGTCCAGACCACCTTGATTTCAACTTCCCAGGAAAAAGTCGGAGTCGAGAGTTGAATAAGAGAACTTGTTGCCTTGGCACAAATAACTTTGGATGTAGCTTCCTATCATGCCACCTCTTCACCTTTTCCTTATACATTTTGTTATTTTCGTACGCTTGCAGTCGAAATTCATCAAGTTCATTAAGCTGAAGCATTCTTTTCTTACCAGCTGCATCTAAATCCAGGTTCAACTTCTTTAATGCCCAGTAGGCCTTATGCTCAAGCTCCGCAGGTAGATGACATCCCTTACCGTACACCAACTGAAACGGTGACATTCCAAGTGGAGTTTTGTATGCTGTTCTGTAAGCCCAAACAGCTTCATCGAGCTTTAAAGACCAATCCTTCCTTGACGGACAAACAACCTTCTCTAGAATGCGCTTTATCTCTCTGTTAGACACTTCCGCTTGACCATTTGTTTGCGGATGATAGGCAGTAGCTACTCGATGATTCACATTATAACGCTGCATCATAGAAGTGAACTTACGGTTGCAAAAATGCGATCCTTCATCACTTATGATTACCCGAGGTGTTCCAAACCTTGTGAAAATTTGCTTATGAAGAAAATTTAGCACTGCCTTTGCATCATTTGTCGGTAAAGCTTTAACTTCGACCCATTTTGAGACATAATCGACTGCCAGCAAGATGTACTGATTATTGCAAGACGAGATAAAAGGCCCCATGAAATCGATTCCCCATACATCAAAGACCTCGACTTCAAGCATCACATTTAATGGCATTTCATCCTTCCTTGACAAATTTCACACTCTTTGGCAACGATCACACCTTAAAATAAACTGATGAGCATCCTTGAACAAAGTAGGCTAGAAAAAACCTGCTTCCAGAATACGAGCTGCCGATTTCTCACCACCATAGTGTCCACCATAAACCGTGGAATGGCAGTCTTGTAATATCCCCTCCGTTTCACAGAACGGGATACATCTCCTGATGATCTGGTCAGCTCCCTGTCTAAACAAATATGGTTCATCCCACATATACCACTTCACCTCATGCAGAAACTTCTTCTTTTGAGCGGATGTCAAATTAGGAGGCATTATATTGCTGACGAGATAGTTTACAATATCTGCAAACCATGGTTCTTCCTCCTAAATTGCAAACAACTGCTCATCCGGAAAAGATTCATTGATTAACGTCCTATCTTGTGAATTAGAATCGGGATTCTCCAACCTAGAGAGATGGTCAGCTACTTGATTATCAGTACCTTTTCTATCTTTGATCTCTAACTCAAATTCCTGAAGTAAAAGCACCCAACGAATGAGTCTCGGCTTCGAATCCTTCTTGGAAACTAGATAATGAATCGCTGTATGATCAGTGAATACTGTTACTTTCGTACCAAGCAGATAAGATCGAAATTTCTCAAAATCAAAGACTATAGCCAAAAGCTCCTTCTCAGTAGTGGTGTAGTTCAATTGGGCACCATTTAAGGTCTTACTCGCATAGTAGACCACATGGAAGAGATTTTTCTTGCGCTGTCCCAGAACTGCACCTACCGCATAATCACTTGCATCACACATCATCTCAAACGGTTCTGTTCAATCTGGTGCTGTAATAACTGGTGCATTGATCAAACTCTTCTTGAGAGTCTCGAATGCTGCCAAACATTCATCATCAAATTTGAAAGGCACATCTTTCTCAAGCAAATTGCACAACGGCTTAGATATCTTTGAAAATTCCTTGATGAATCGCCGATAAAAACCCGCATGACCAAGAAAACTACGGATTCCTTTCACAGAATTAGGTGGGGGAAGATTTTGAATGACTCCCACCTTGGCCTTGTCCACCTCCAGACCCTTGCTAGAGACCTTATGCCCAAGGATAATGCCTTCACGCACCATAAAATGACATTTCTCCCAATTGAGCACCAAATTAGTTTCCACGCATCTTTTGAGTACGACGCGCAGATTATTCAAACATTCATCATATGAGTGTCCAAAGACGAAGAAGTCATCCATGAACACTTCGACGTTATTTCCAATCATGTCACAGAATATAGCCATCATACATCTCTGAAAGGTGGTCGGGGCGCCACATAACCCAAACGAAACTCTGCAAAAAGCAAACGTGCCAAATGGACAAGTGAAGGTAGTCTTTTTCTGATCCTCTGGTGCAATACAAATCTGATTATACCCGTAATAACCATCCAGAAGACAAAAATACTCATGTCCCGCCAATCTGTCAAGCATCTGATCAATAAATGGAAGAGGGAAGTGATCCTTCCTTGTGGCTTTGTTCAATTTTCTATAATCCATGCATACTCTCCATCCTGTAACTGTTCGAGTAGGGATGAGCTCATTCTTTTCATTTGCGACCACAGTGATACCTCCCTTCTTAGGTACACATTGTACGGGGCTCACCCACGAGCTGTCAGAAATAGGATAAATGATGCCTGCATCTAGCCATTTCAGAATTTCTTTCTTCACCACCTCCTTCATGATGGGATTCATTCTTCGCTGCTGTTCTACAGTTGGCTTACTACCTTCCTCTATCAGAATTTTATGCATACAATATGAAGGACTTATCCCCTTGATATCTGCTATGGTCCATCCTATAGCCGATTTGAATTCTCTCAAAATCCTTAAGAGCTTGTCTTCCTCACTACCTGAAAGGTCAGATGAAATAATAACAGGTAACGTAGATGAATCACCTAAAAAAGCATACCTCAAGTGCTCAGGTAATGGCTTGAGCTCCAAGGTAGGTGCTTCCTCTATTGATGGTTTGAGCTTCCCTTCAGCGTTCTTAAGGTCAAAAGTACCAAGAGATTGAAATGGTATGTCCAGCTTTCGCTTCCAGGGAGAAGGGTTCAGATATTGTAATTGCTCGTTGCTATCTTCATCATCGCTGTCAAAATCCCCCACTAAGGCCTTTTCCAATGCATCAGACATTAGCATGTGATCGAGTTCCGAATTAACCGCAGAATCAATCACATCCACTTTTAAGCACTCCTCATCTTCTGTAGGGAATTTCATTGCCTTGAATACGTTGAAGGTCACATCCTGATCTTGGACCCGCATAGTAAGTTCACCTTTTTGCACATCTATCAAGGTACGGCCAGTAGCCAAGAAAGGCCTTCCCAAGATTATGGGAATCTTCTTATCTTCCTCAAAATCCAGAATAACAAAATCTGCTGGAAAGAAGAGCTTATCCACCTTGACGAGCACATCCTCAACTATGCCCCTTGGGTAAGTAATGGAACGGTCAGCCAATTGTAGCGACATGTATGTGGGTTTTGGATCAGGCAGATCCAGCTTTTTAAAGATCGACAACGGCATTAGATTAATGCTTGCTCCCAAATCACAAAGGCACTTGTCAAACGTCAGATTGCCAATTGTGCAAGGAATGGTGAAGCTTCCTGGATCTTTTAGTTTTGGTGGTAACTTTTGCTGCAGAACAACGCTGCATTCTTCCGTGAGAGCAACGGTTTCAAGGTCATCCAGTTTCACCTTCCTTGAAAGAATTGTCTTCATAAACTTCCCATAACTAGGCATCTGTTCAAGAGCCTCAGCGAAAGGTATATTGATGTGAAGTTTCTTGAACACCTCCAGAAACTTCCCGAACTGTCTATCCAGCTTTTGTTGCTGCAATCTCTTAGGAAAAGGTGGTGGAGGATATAGCTGTTTCTCCCCTGTATTAGCCTCAGGCAGAGTGTGTTTAACAGTAGTCTTCCTTGGTTCCGCCGCTTTCTCCTTTTGCGTAGATTCTTCACCTCTAATTTCAGCTTCTACTTCTTTTGCCTTTTCAGCATCAGCTACTTTTCCAGACCTTAAGGTAATAGCCTTGACTTGCTCTTTAGCTTCCTTCCTGCCTGGTACTTCCGTGTCACTGGGAAGAATGCCAGGTTGACAATTGAGCACTGCATTGGCTAATTGACCGATTTGATTTTCTAAGGTCTTGATAGAAACCGCCTGACTCTTGCACAACAGCTTAAGTTCCTCAAAATCAGCACTAGTAGGTGCAGCTGCACTTCCCTGTTGAGGATATGATTGCCTTGTAGCATACTGCTGAGGTTACTGGAATCCAGGTGGGTTAAACTATTTACTCACTCCTTGCTGATATGGTGGCTGAATAGCATTCTGATTATTCCCCAGCTGAAATTTGGATGATTTCTGTTGTTAGGATGATAGGTCACTGGCACAGGCTGCTGTTGTCGCTGATAATTATTCACATACTGAACAGATTCGTTGACAAGAGAACACTGATCCGTAGCATGAGAACCTGCACAAAGCTCACAAACCATAGCTATTTGATTCACTCCATACGTAGCCAGAGAATCAACCTTCATTGATAGCGCTTGGAGCTGGGCTGCAATAGCGGTGGCTGCATCAACTTCCAGAATACCTGCTACCTTGCCTGACGTCATCCTCTGAGTTGGGTTTTGATGCTCATTTGCAGCCATCGTCTCTATAAGATTATACGCCTCAGTATAGCTTTTAGCCCATAAGGCGCCTCCAGCTGCTGCATCGAGCATGGGCCGAGATTGGGCCCCTAAACCATTATAGAAACCAGTGATCACCATCCAATCCGGCATTCCATGATGTGGACATTTTCTCAACATTTCCTTGTAGCGTTCCCAAGCCTCGCACATAGGTTCTGTAGGTTGCTGCGCAAACTGAGTAAGAGCACTCCTCATAGCAGCAGTCTTTGCCATCGGATAAAACTTCACCAGAAACTTTTGCGCAAGATCTTGCCACGTAGTGATGGACCCAGCTGGTTCAGAATGTAACCAGTCTTTAGCCTTGTCCCTCAGTGAGAATGGGAAAAGCCTCAACTTGATAGCCTCATCAGTCACGCCATTATACTTAAAAGTGCTGCAGATCTCGATAAAATTCCTTATGTGCATGTTGGGGTCTTCAGTTGCCGCTCCTCCAAAAGAAACAGAATTCTGCACCATCTGAATAGTGCCCGGCTTGATTTCAAAGGTGTTAGCTTGAATAGCCGGATGAAGGATGCTTGACTGAATGTCATCAATTTTAGGCCGAGAAAAATCCATAAGAGCTGGATCAGCTTGGACAATATGATCTCCCATGTTTACTGGTTCTTTCTGCTCAGTTCCTGAATTCGAATCCTCAAAATCTAACTTCTCCGGAATATCAAGAACTTCGTCTGTCTCCTCAGCTGTATCTAAAGTCCTCTTACGAGCACGAGAACGAGTTTGCATAAACGCTTGCTAAAGTACCTGAAACACAACCGGAAAAAATAAGTAACTACTACGTCCTAATCACTGAGTCCTAATAACCAATGATGGTAAGTACATAAACTAAACAAATACGTCGAGTCCCCGGCAGCGGCGCCAAAAACTTATTAGGGCGAAAACACGCGCTAATATTCACGCAAGTATACGCGTTCTCAAGTAATATAGAATACTTTCTAGTTCATTCCCTCAGAGACTCAGACTAAATTATTGTCTAATTAAACTCACTCACCAATGTATGATTACTTCTCAATGTTAAGACACTAACACTTAAAATTGTTGATTAAATATTAACTATAATTAACTACTTAATTAATCACTTAACTAACACTTCAATTTATCAATAATAAAACACTCATGAGATCACAACTTCATTATTACTTCCTTCTATAGCTATTGTTATTACCTTTAGCATGTGACAGTGATGATATTAATCGAATAGCACGAAACTGATAAAAGCCAACTTTCATTGTACTAATACCATTCTACCAAGCATCCACAATTAAGATAGAAGTTAAATAGTCATCAATTATGTTGAGTTCCCATATGTCTACAGAAATTGACAACACAACAATTTAAGCACAAGTTATTCCTTTTGATTACATAGGGCAAATAAAACTGTTAGAGTTACCCACTAATCATGCACAACGTACATGAACCTATGCTAGCATGGCAAGTTCTAAATCTCAAGATCCACCGTCGCTTCACAAGAGATTAACACCCTATCTTATATGTTCGCGACGCACATAAGACGAGATATCATGCAATCATCACACACTAAAGTATTAAACAATTAACTAAAGAATTCCATAATAAATCCGTTGCAACCCCATGATCACGATTAGCCCATAATAGCACTTATCGTCATCATGGGTTCATATGAAATCATGATAAACAAACACAAGAAAATAATAACTAAACTAATTATATTAAAACAGAGTACGTCACAAGAGTAAATAAGTTCAAAGCAAGAAAACTAGCATCCAACATTACAACGAAACAAGAATCACAAGAATATATGCTTCCTCTTCGTTGCGGTGTGCTAAATCGGTCTTCTTCCTTATCTCCTTCGCTCCTTGCGTAAACACACAATCTTATTCAATCCACACTTGTGAAAACGTCTCAAATCTACTTATATAATAGTCCCATAAAACTCAGATTACATAGAAGTGGAAAGCAAACAGAAGTAGAAGTCCTAAAATAATTTGTCTTTTTTCCCGACCCTGCGCGGCTACTCAGCAATGCTGAGCGGGCGCTCAGACCTCTACTGGAAAAATTCTGATTTCGCTCCGTTCCTTCGCCGTAATTTGCCCGTTTCTTTCCTCTCGCAATGGTGAACACATGCCAAGGCTTATTCTTGATGATTCCTCCCCCAAAATGCAACTAAAACCCTGAAATGCATAAACACTAGAAAAACGCATCAAATACACAAAATACTTGATTTCAAGACACCAATTTAAGCCATTTTAAGACGCTCTAAGTGGTATAAAATGCCACTTATCACCATGAATGAACTTGTAAAGAAAGAACTGGTTAGAGGTATTCCTCAAGTGGAGTTTTCTAAGGATGGACTGTTTGATGCTTGCCAAAAGGGAAAATTAATCAAAGCATCATTCAGAAAGAAGCTTGATTCAATAATTGAAGAACCTTTGCAATTGTTACACATGGATTTTTTTGGACCAGTCAATGTGTTGTCCATCTCAAGGAAAAGATTTTTCCTAGTAATTGTAGATGATTTCTCAAAGTTGTCTTGGACATATTTCCTTAAGTCTAAAGATGAGGCTAGTGAAATCATCATCAATCACATAAGGCAAGTTAACAATCATCCTGATTTCAAAGTTAGAAGAATCAGGAGTGACAATGGAACTGAGTTCAAGAATTCTGTTATGAGAGTATTTTGTGAAGAGAATGGGATTATGCATGAGTTTTCAGCAGAAAGAACTCCACAACAAAATGGAGTAGTAGAAAGAAAGAACAGATCACTTATTGAAGCTGCAAGAATAATGCTTGAAGAATCAAAGTTACCAACAAACTTCCGGGCTGAAGCTGTAAATACTGCATGCTATACTCAGAATATTTCTTTGGTTAATCAAGCAAAATGCATGACTCCCTACCAATTGTTCAAGAACAAGAAGTCAACTCTAAATTTTCTTCATGTCTTTGGCTGTAAATGTTATATCTTGAGAAATTAAACTAATCAAAATGGGAAGTTTGATGCTAAAGGAGATGAAGGAATTTTTGTTGGATATGCTATTGGTAAAGCATACAGAGTCTAAAATCTGTGAACCAACATTGTTATGGAATCAATACATGTTGTGTTTGATGATAAAAAGATTAAAGGATGCAAGATGGAGATTACCATGAGAGCCTCAAATTTGACAATATGGAGATGGTTAGTGATGACAGTGATGATGAAAGTGATAAAGAAACTACTACTAAGGATAGTACAGAAAAATCTACAACCAATGAAGCTAATAACTCAACATCCATCGAGTTACAAAATGCTTCATCCGTTGGCAGACAATCTGTATCATCCATCGGGAGAAGATCAACTTCATCTGTTGGAACTCAAAATACACCATCCGTCGGATCATCAAAAGAAGTTGAAAGTCAGAATAGATCACTTACAGAAAGTTCCTCTTTCTCAAATCATAGATTTATAAACTCAGGGGGAGTTTCTAATAATCAAAACTCAATCACACATCAAGAAAACAATGAGGCCTCTTCATCTAGAGCTAATCTACCTCAACAAAGAAAATGGACAAAGGATCACCCCTTTGAGCTTATCATTGCTGATGTATCTTCTAGAGTTCAAAAAAGGAGAGCAACTCAAGAAGAATGTCTATATGGCAGTTTTCTATCTAAGGAAGAACCAAAGAAGGTAGAAGAAGCTTTGTTGGATCCTGATTGGATTTTAGCTATGCAGGAGGAGCTAAACCAATTTGAAAGGAACAATATTTGGAAGCTGGTACCCAAGCCTAAAGGAAAGAATCCAATAGACACTAAATGGGTATTCAGAAACAAGATGGATCAAAATGGCATAGTAGTCAGGAACAAAGCTAGATTGGTTGCTAAGGGCTATTGTCAATAAGAAGGAATAGATTTTGATGAAACCTTTGCTCCTGTTGCAAGACTTGAAGCCATCAGAATCTTCTTAGCCTATGCAGCCCATGCCAATTTCAAGGTCTATCAAATGGATGTCAAGAGTGCCTTTCTAAATGGAGATTTAGAGGATGAAGTCTATGTCAGTCAGCCTCATGGTTTTGAAGATCCAAATCTACTTGATCATGTATACTATCTTATAAAATCACGCTATGGATTGAAGCAAGCACCTAGAGCCTGGTATGACATTTTGTCAATATTTCTTTTAGAGAATCACTTCACTAGAGGTACTGTAGACAAAACTTTATTCTTTAGAAATGTTAATGGCTCTAGCATACTTGTTCAAATTTATGTAGATGACATTATTTTTGGCACTACAGATGAAAAACTTTGCAAAAGTTTACCAAATTGATGCAAAGTAAGTATGAAATGAGCATGATGGGAGAACTAACTTACTTTCTTAGTTTGCAAGTTAAGCAAGTTAGTGATGGAATATTCATTATTCAAACTAAATACATTTATGATCTTTTAAAGAAGTTTGAACTAATGGATTGCACATATGCAAAAACTCCCATGGCCACTGCAAATAAACTTCAATTAAACACTACTGAAAAGTCTGTGGATATTTCAAGTTATAGAGGCATGGTTGGCTCACTTCTATACTTAACAGCTAGTAGGCCATATATAATGTTTGCTACATGTCTTTGTGCTAGATTTCAGGCTGATCCTAGAGAATCTCATTTAATTGCTATTAAGAGAATTTTAAGATATCTCAAAGGTACACCAAAACTTGGCATTTGGTACCCTAGAGATTCTGGTTTTGATTTAACTGGTTATTCAGATACAGATTATGCAAGTTGTAGAATTGATAAAAAAAGTACAACAGGAACCTGTCAATTTTTAGGAAACAAGCTTGTGTCCTGGTTCAGTAAAAAGCAAAATTCAGTTTATAGTTCTACAGCAGAAGCTGAATATATTGCTGCTGGCAGTTGCTGTGCATAGATTTTATGGATGAAAAACCAATTGCTAGACTATAGTCTGCAAGTGGAAAGAATTCCTATTTTTTGTGATAACATAAGTGCAATTGCCATCACTGATAAGCCAGTACAACATTTAAGAACAAAGCACATAGACATCAAGTACCACTTCATAAGGGAACATGTAATGAATGGTACAGTGGAACTACATTTTATTCCAAGTGAAAAATAGCTTGCAGATATATTTACCAAGCCACTGGATGAATCCACCTTTTCAAGGTTGGTAAGTGAGTTAGGTATGCTTAATTACTCTTGAATCTCTTCAGATATTTTGCAAGTTGTAATGCAGCCAGAAATTTAATTGATTTTTCAGTCTTGGATGAAATTTTGGCTAAGTCAAAATTTACATCTCGACGGATGATCATTATCCATCGAGTTCGATCATCCGTTAGAATACAATTTGTTAATAAAATCAATTAATTTTGTGGAATTTTTATAACTCGACGGATAACTGATTTATCCTCATCCGTCGAATTGTCTCAATCCTAGCCGTTAATTTTCTGAACATTATTCATCGAGTATACTTATAGTTTGTAAGCATAACACGACGGATAAGTGATGGAATTTTTACAGTTTATTTTTTTTAACGGCTATTTTGGGCAATTTTTAATGTGCACTTTATTTTACTTTATTATTTTTGACAATTTTTTTTTAAAAGGTATAAAAGCAGAATTCATTTTCATTACTTTTCTTTTATCATTCTCAATTCATCTGCTCCAACTTCTTTCTTTCTCAAAAGCAATTACCCTCTCTCTCTGTAATTTTTACTCTCTAACTATGGCACCAGTCGTCAAAATCATGTCTCAAACTGGCTTTATCTACGAGAAGAACAATTTCACGGCTCTAGTGAACAAGGGGATTCAACAGTCTGGCGACTACCATAAATGATGGATTTTGTGCAAGGCTGTAAGCTCAAATATGCCATGCTACAGTCTCCCACTATCTACTGTGAGGTTGTGGAGGAAATATGGACAACTGCAGTGTACAACTCAACTGACAAGACCATCACTTTCACTATTAAAGGTAAGGAATTCTGTGTTATAGTGACATTGTTAAGCATGCTTTAGGATTCCTGATAATACTGTCTCTACTCCACACACAGACACTGATATTGTTAACATGTTAAACTCCATCGGTTATGCACTCACCATCTTTAAATTAAGTGAAATTAGGAGATTGGTCTTAGGAAAGAATGGAGTTTCCTGTGTGATGTAGTTACTAAAGTATTTTCTGGAAAAATTAGCAATTTTGATTCGGTTAATATCTCCATGATCAACATGCTTGACATGCTAGTAACTGATAAATACTTCAATTTTAGTTATGTAATCTTCTTTGGGTTGGGGTTTAAGTTAGGGGAGCTTAATAAAAGGGGTAAAAGTGTTTATTATGCTAGATTTTTCATGATGCTTGCTAACCACCTCTCTGAGGACATTGTGCTTGAGAACCCAACCAACAAGTTAAACTATTGGGTTCAAGAGAGAAGAATTATTGCAGATCTCAATAGAGCAGATCACCACAAAGAGGTGCCATTTTTCTACTTTCCAGTAATTGAGGCACCTCAGGTAAGTGAGGTAATTTCAAATGTCCCTACTCTTCCAACCTCAAACACTTTTTTACCTTCTAATGTAGTAGTGGCATCTGTGTCAATGACCAGACAGATGCCTACCCAAGCTACCAAAACCAAAGACATAGAAAGCCCCCTTTGGTGTCTCTCAAAAGATGCCAGTTGTAAAATCCACTAAACACAAAGAGGGGAGTGTGAAGGTGGGAAAGACAGGTGAGGGACAGGGTGACAATCAAAGAAGCCCTAAGGATAAGGATGGTGAGCATAGTGTACCCAAACCAACCCACACCACAGTTTCCCAACAAACTGTGGTTGTTAATAATGATAAAAGCTCAATTATAGTTTCATCCTCCCAAAAGGATGTAACTATTGAAACAAGCTCTCAACCAGGAGCACAAAACAAAAGGGGTAGGGACACAAGTTCGCCACAAACCTACTCAAGAAAGAAGAAAACTAAAACCCTTGGGGATGCACAGGGTACACACACAGTGCAAACTGGAGCTAAAGACCCAATCACTGCACCATCTCAAAGTCAAATTGATGTGGCTCCAACAAATATGGAGTCACATCCAAAATCTGTACAAATTGAAACACCTCAAACACCAAATTCTCCCACACACTATTTGGATGTTGACATGATTCAAACATCACAACCATATTCTCCATCTTTAACTATGTTGGAGACGCCAAAAATCCATGCAAGTGAGCATCATCTTCTAGATGATTTGTTGGCTCACTTGCCATTTCTTTCTGAGACTGTTGAGACATCTGTGCCAAAATTTTCATCAATCTACACAGAGTCCACAATAGTCTCCACTCCAAACTCATTCATTTCTACTCACTCGATGGATATTGTTCATCCGTCGAGTAGTGATTGTATCCCTATGGATGTGTCTAACAGTAGTCATCCGTCGGATAGTCAAATTACTAACCCGATGGATATTTCTCATCCGTCGGGTGTCTCTGCACAACTCCAAAGTTCAACTATAGTTACAAGTGCAGATGACTTAGTAATTGTGCAATCACTATTAGGATTGAGGGAAGGTAGTGACTTGAGTGAGAGTCTGGGTTGCTTCCAGGAAAAAGGAGAGAAAAAGAGTGATCCAATGCAGTCCATTTCTTCAGGACTGGCAAAAGTGAGTGTGAGGAGTCCCACCTTAGATGGTGAAGGTGAGGGTGTGAGGGTGGGGAGCCAAGGTGAGACCTTGATGCAAGAAAAGAGAGATAATGAGAGAAATGCAGATACAGGAGATATAAGGGTGGGTATCATTGCAAGTGAGTTAATGAATGCCCAGGATGCTAACAGTGAAGAACTATTTCAGCAAAGTCAGGTTGTTGTAGATTCCAGCTCCTTGGATGCTGAGGCATTTACTCACCCTGTTCCAGCATACCAACTTCTAGCTGGACAGGGCGATGATAATGCAGAAAGGATGCTAAATTTGGTACACACCACACAGTCCATGCAAAGAGCTAAGGATGCCATCACAGCTTTGCCTTCAACAGTTGGTAATGTTGATTATGAGACTGGTGGTTCAGAAGAATTTTTTGAAGGTGAGGGTGGAGATAGTGAAGAAGAGCCATTGTACATAGGGGAGAAGTAGGCCCTAGTTCCAAATCAGGTATGCCATCTCGGGCATTTTCAAAGCAGTGTGATGAACACTATTTCAAGACAACCCTAATTCAACTTATACATCAGATACATTCTGCTCTTCAAACCACAACAAATGTCAGCACCAAGAAGCTCCTTCAAGCACACCTTGCTTCTCTGCAACTACAACAAATCCAAGGTCTTCAACATACTCAGGATGTCACCACTATAAAAGGTGATATTGATCAAATAAAAAGGGACATTTCTGAAAGGTTGGACTCTAAACTTCCAGAAGCTACAATGCTTGACATTAAGAGACAACTCAGGAAGAATTCTGATCTTGCCACAAAGATGGATGCCTTGGATACAAGAATGACAGCAATGGAAGCCTCTCTAACAGAAATTCATCTCCACCAAGCATAATAAATAGACTTGCTTCAGAAACCGGTGGCTGCACAGACCTCCTCCTATACTCATCTTGTTGATAACAAAAAGGGGAGAAAGAGAGTTCTAGGAGTGAGGGGGAGCAAAAAGTGCTTAACATTTAAGTGAGTAAAGCAACAATTGCTTTCACAAAGCCACCAGCTAAAGATAACATTGATCTGATAAATGAAGCAGCAGCAACTTTGAGAGCACCTGAGAAGAAGCAGTTTAGTCCAATCAACTGGGAGAAAATTGATGAGGATATTTAAAAGAAATTTGGTCTAGCAAAGAAGCCAGAAAAATCAATCATTCATGACTCTCAAGTCAGGCAAATTTATGTGAATGATATGAGCATGAACTATCTGGAAAGAGGCTAGACATCCTGCATCAAATCCCCAAATGCAGATCTAATCATGAAGCCAAAGGTGAACTTCCCAAAGTCTTCACTCAAGAACCCTTTGAACACAGTGTATGAGACACCAACGCCTAATGAGAAGAAGCTGTTGGCCAGGTCTATAGCATTCTACAAAGATCCTGCAGATTCAGTTCTAAAAAGGAGAATTGCCAAGATTTTCAGAAAAGGTAAAGAAATTTGTGTGGTGGCTGGACACCCTCAATTTGTTGAAGCAAAAAGGGAAGAAAAGGCAATATTGAATCAAGAAAAGAAGCAAGCTGCTCTAGATGCTAAAAAGCTCAAACAAAAGAAGGAGCAAGCTGCTATCTTGGCCAAGTTGCAAGCTGTGAAACCCACACAACAAATTTCTGCACAACCATCTGTAATTGCTGAATCTCAAGATCAAGTAGTGCAAGATGAACCTCCACAGACAAAGAAACCAAGGTACAAGCAAAGATCAAGAGAAAATTGGATTTCAGTGATGAGGAGATGGAAGAATACTTTCTCAAAGAGTCTACTTCTACAACAACTCAAACATCTATGCCATTTGTGGCACATGAAGAATACAAGATAGATCCATCCAAAAATTTCCATGGTGAACCTATCATTCCAAAGGATGAGCCAATAGACTGGGATAGTCTACCAATTCCTGAAATCAATCTACCTTATTTCATGAAGCCAAAGAAAACAAATACCAGAGAAGTCAAGAAAGTAAAGCCCTCAACTCTCAGATCCAAGTCCCTAACCAAAGCTCAAACCAAGGTCAATAAGGGAGATATCATATACATCTGTGACATCAAGGAATTCTCTGATCTAAACCTCTATCTAGATGAACTGGAAGAAGTTAGAGGGATTGATGCTTACAGGAAACTACCTGAAAGGTTAGTATTCTAGTACAAGGGATGAAAAGAGATAACATGGCCACTTCACATGATTCTTCAAGAGAGCCAATCTGTACTGATAAAAGTTTATTCATCATTCAAAAAGAACTTTGGAGTCAATGTGACAACTAGAAGATTAGTTCTAAAGAAGATTGAAGAACTGAGGAGTATTAGAGTCAAAGATGCACTCCCAAAGACTTTAACTATTCCTTACACAGGGAGTAGATTGCATCTAAGGCCAGTTGAGCATCTCTAGCAATGGGACTCTTCTGGAAATGCAAGGAATGCTAGACCTCCTAGAATATGATGAACTTGAATTCCACAGACAGCTCCAAAATTAGATAGATGAAAATAACAGGAGGCTTGGGAAGAAATCCAGACAATCAAGGGAATATATCAATTTGCACAGACTAGAGGAGCACCTTGAAAAATTGTGAGCAAATCTTTGTACACTTTGTCTTGAAAATTTTTCAGTAAATTCACTCTTTAGTTTTATCTACTACCTTTTAAATCTGTATTTAGGGTGTTTTGTTATCTTTAAGTTTCTCTTAATTTATGGCTATAATTCTAGTATAAATAAATTAGGGGAGATTGTTGGGATTATGTTGTGAACTTGATGATTACATTAACAAAACACCTTAGTAGATTTAACTTAGTGAAAAATGTAGCACTCGACGGATGATCAAAAATAGTTCCGATGGATGACTCAATATAGCCCCGACGGATGATGATTTGACATCCATTGAGTGAGTAGCTTATGTAACAATAAGTATTGTAACACATTTATGTGAACAACTTTATATAGATCCTGTAATAGCATATGAGTCATGTTGACTATCATTAGATATGCAGAATAGGCTGATTAATTGTAAATATGAGATGTCTTGTAATTATGCATAAGTGAAATGAAGTAAAGTGTTAAATAGCTATCCGACGGATGTTCAACAAAGCAACCTGACGGATGATCAATAAAGTAACCCGACGAATGATCAACAAATCTACCCGACGGATAACAAGCATGTACCCGACGGATGATCAATTCAAATATATGTTGATAGTGACAAGACAGTCACATGCGTTGGGTGTTTGCAAAAGGCATGTGGGAGCCTTTTTAATAGGAAATGAAGAACAAAGAAGCATTACCATTTCCATGTAAGTTAAGAAGATTTTCAAAAGTGCTGGAATAGAGTAGTGAAGTAGCATGGAGTTTGACTTGATAGTTTTATTTTATTATCCTGTCGTATTACCATGTAAACTTGGTGATATATATAAACCAAGTATAGCTAGTGAAACAAATAATCAAGCAAACACTTTTAGAAGAAAAATAGAAAAAGCTGTAACTGTTAAGAATTTCTCTGTAGTTTGTTTGTTCACTTGTAAAATAGCTGTTAGACAATTTGTTCTTCACAGAGTTCTTAATTCGATATATATATATATATATATCTAGTGAATACTTTCAAATCCACCAGAAAGTTTTAAAAACTTTAGTTTTTATTTCTTTGTGTCTTTGATTTATTTAACTTGTGATTCTGCACCTTGTAAATCAAAACACTTATATATAGTTTGAATTAGAACATTTTATAGTTCAAGAAAAAGGTTACTAGAATTAAATTAAAACCCCCTTCTGTAATTCTTGCTGCATTGTTAGGGACTAACAAATCTAGCATAATATATGTTTTTAGATCTTTTCTTAATGTATCCTAGCTTATAACCTAACTTATACAAGACAGATTCACTAAAATTATGATACTTATCACTAAGCATCATATACAGCATGTTAACAAGTGAGTAAGTCACAACATCAAAATCACTAATTTTTCCAGAGAAGACTTTAATAAAAGAGTCACAGAGAAAGCTCCACTCCTTTCTAAGGCCTTTTCTCTTAACCTCGCCTAGTTTGGCAGGGTCAAAAGAATAACCCATAGAAATAAGCATAGAGCTCACGTCTGTGTCTGTGTGTGGAACTAGTGTATTATTCTCAGGAAATTGAAAATATGTACTAATTATATCACTGTTTATGTAATAATTTTTACCTTTAAGAGTGAAGGTAATAGTTTTGTCCTTTGAGTTATAAACAGCAGTAGTCTATATCTCCTCAACCACTTCATAATAAATGACAAGAGACTCCGACATAATATATTTCAGTTTGCAACTTCGAATGAAATCCATCATTTTGTAGTAATCTTCAGAAGCAACAATCTCGTTGTTTACCAGTGCGATGAAGATATTCTTTTCATAAACAAACCTAGTTTGGGACATGATCTTGACTATTGGTGCCATTGCTGAGAGTAAAAGTAATTGCAGAGAAGAAGGTTTTTGCTTTGGAGACGAAAGAGTTAGAGAAATTACTTGAGAAAGATAAAAGTAAAAATGAAAATGAAATAGGCTTTTATACTATATCATAAATAAACAGTTAAAAAGTAAAAAGTAAAAATAAAGTAACCAATGAAATTAGCCCAAAATAGTCATTTAAAATAAAATAAATTGTCGAGATTCTAATGATTATCCATCGAAATATACTTACAGGATGTAAGTAAATTCGACGGATAAGGCCTAGAATTTACGGCTAAGATTGAGAGCAATTCAACGGATAAGGATTAAACAAATATCCATCGAGACAAAAGTACCCGAAATAAAATTTGATATTTCAACGGATGATAAAATTCAACGGATATTCATTTTCAACGGATAATGAACATTCGTCATGATGTAAATTCTGACTTAACCAAAATTCCATCTTTGACATGAAACATCAAATTTTATTATGGCTACATTTCAAATTGCTTAGACATAAAAACAAATTAAGAGTAATTAAGCATACCAAACTCACTTAAAACCTAGTAAAGGTAGATTCATCAAGTGGTTTGGTGAAGATGTCTGCAAGTTGCTTCTCACTTGAAATAAAATGAAGTTCCACAGTACCATTCATGACATGTTCTCTAATGAAATGGTACTTGATGTCAATGTTCTTGGTCCTTGAATGATGCACTGGATTTTTAGTAATTGCAATGGCACTTGTGTTATCACAGAAAATAGGAATCTTATTTACATGTAGACCATAGTCCAACAGTTGACTTTTCATTCATAAAATTTATGCACAACAGCTACCAGCACCAAAATATTCAGCCTCAGCTGTAGAAGTAGAGACTGAATTTTTCTTCTTACTGAACCACGATACTAGCTTATTTCGTAAAAATTGACAGGTTCCTGTAGTACTTTTTCTATCAATTTTACAACCTGCATAATCTACATCTGAATAACCAGTTAGATCAAAACAGAATCTCTAGAATACCAAAATCCATGTTTTGGTGTTCCTTTGAGATATCTGAAAATTCTCTTAATAGCTACTAAATGAGATTCTCTAGGATCAGCCTGAAATCTAGCACAAAGACAAGTAGAAAACATTATGTCTGGCCTACTGGTTGTTAAATATAAAAGTGAGCCAACCATGCCTCTATAGCTTGAAATATCCACAGACTTTTCAGTAGTGTTTACTTCAAGTTTAGTTACAGTGGCCATGGGAGTTTTTGCAGATGTGCAATCCATTAAGTCAAACTTCTTTACAAAGTTCATAAATATATTTGGTATGACTAATAAATATTCCATCACTAAATTGCTTAACTTGTAAACCAAGAAAGTAAGTTAGTTCTCCCGTCATGCTCATTTCATATTTACTTTGCATCAATTTGGCAAACTTTTTGCAAAGTTTCTCATTTGTAGAGCCAAATATAATATCACCTACATAAATTTGAACAAGTATACTAGAGCCATTAACATTTCTAAAGAATAAAGTTTTATCAACAGTACTTCTTGTGAAATGATTTTCTAAGGGAAACTTTGACAAAGTGGTCGGGCTCTAGGTGCTTGCTTCAATCCATAAAGTGCTTTCAAAAGATAGTAGACATATTCTGGAAAGTTAGGGTCTTCAAAACCAGAAGGCTGACTAACATAGACCTTCTTCTCCAAATCTCCAGAAATGCACTTTTAAAATCCATTTGATAGACCTTGAAATTGGCATGGGCTGCATAGGCTAGAAAGATTCTGATGGATTTAAGTCTTGCAACAGGAGCAAAAGTCTCATCAAAATCTATACCTTTTTGTTGACAGTAGCCCTTAGAAACCAATCTAGCTTTATTCATGACTACTATGCCATTTTCACCCATCTTGTTCCTGAATACCCACTTGGTGTCAATAAGATTCTTTGCTTTAGGCTTGGGTACTAGCTTCCAAACTTTATCCTTTCATAATGGTTTAGCTCCTCCTGTATGGCTAAAACCCAATGAGGATCCAACAGAGCTTGTTCTACTTTTTTAGGTTCTTCCTGAGACAGAAAGCTGCTGTATAGACATTCTTCTTGAGTTGCTTTCCTAGATTACACTATTGAAGATGCATCACCAATAATTAGCTCAAATGGGTGATCTCTAGTCCATTTTCTCTGTTGAGGTAGATTAGCTCTAGATGAGGAGGCCTTATGGTTGTCTTGATGTGTGACTGAGTTTTGATTAAAAGAAACTCCCCTTGAGTTTGTGGATCTTTGACTTGAAGTTGGTGTTCTTTTTTATTCTGATATGTATTGGCTTTCAACTCCTATTGATGGCTCAACAGATGTTGATCTTTTCCTCTCGACGGATGATGCATTTGGTCTTTCGACGGATGTTGAATTATGTGCTTCATTTGTTATAGATTTTTCTGCATTAACCTTAGATATTATTTTTGATCACTTTCATCATCACTATCATCACAAATCATCTCAACATTGTCAAATTTGAGGCTTTCATGGAAATCTCCCACTTGCAGTCCTTCAATCTTCTTATCATCAAACACAACATGTACATATTCCATAACAATATTAGTTATGAGATTGTAGACTCTGTATGCTTTTCCAACTGCATACCCGACAAAAATGCCTTCATCTGCTTTGGCATCAAACTTTCCATGTTGCTCAGTTTGATTCCCTAAGATATAACATTTACATCCAAAGACATGAAGAAAGTTTAATGTTGGCTTCCTAGTCTTGAACAATTGGTAGGGTATCATACATTTTACTTGATTGACCAAAGAAATATTTTGAGTGTAGCATGCAGTATTTACAGCTTCTTCCCAAAAGTATGTTGGTATCTTTGATTCTTCTAGCATTGTTCTTGCAGGTACAATAAGAGATCTGTTATTCCTTTCCACCACTCCATTTTGTTTTGGGGTTCTTGATGTTGAAAACTCATGCATGATCCCATTTTCTTCACAAAACAATCTCATCACAGAATTCTTGAACTCTGTTCCATTGTCACTCCTGATTCTTCTAAATTTGAGATCAGGATGAATGTTGACTTGCCTTATGTGATTGATGATGATTTCAATAGCTTCATCTTTGGATTTGAGAAAATATGTCCAAGAGAACTTTCAGAAATCATCGACAATTACTAGGCAGTATCTTTTCTTTGAGATGGATAACACATTGACCGGTCCAAATAAATCCATGTGTAGTAATTGTAAAGGTTCTTCAATTGTTGAATCAAGATTCTTTTTGAATGATGCCTTGATCTACTTTCCTTTTTGACAAGCATTTCACAATCCATCCTTTGAGACTTCCACTTGAGAAATGCCTCTTACTAAATCTTTCCTGACTAGTTCATTCATAGTCTTGAAGTTACGATGGGACAGCTTCTTGTGCCATAGCCAACTTTCATCTTGATTTGCCTTGCTGAAGAGACAAGTGATAGATTCTGCATTTGATGAGTTAAAGTCAGCTAGATACACATTTCCTTTTCTCACTCCAATGGAACCACTTTGTTTTTTTTCTTGTTTGTCACAACACAGGCTTCAGAGTTAAATGTTACTAATTTGCTGTAACACCCCCAAATCCGGGGTCGGGGATCCGGGTTATCACGAGTTCCATTTCCCTTAATAACACCCAATCTTAATAAATAATCAACTACTCTGTACTGTGACCCCACAATAAATACACACGCCACAAGTTATAGTCTCAGAGATGAATATCCAAAAATAACCACAAGTCATTTTATTCCAAATTTATATGCCATTACACCTTAACAGGGTTTCTGAATAAATTTACATTTCTTTGCCATTATTACAATTCATAAATATACATAATCTGGTACATCAAAAGTTAAAAGCCTAGCCTATTGGTAGCTCCTACCTCAGCTACGGCGGCATCAACGCTTCCAGAAAACTGCGGAACGTTTCCTAACCGCTTGCGAATTGGAAGCTTGGTCTTGTTCATATTTTCTATCTGTTGTTGTGTGATGAAAGAAGAAAGCAAGGGTGAGCAGCAAGCCCACCAAAATAATATGTATAAAAGAAATGAACCAAGTTTGATATCTTAATGCGATGAAGTCGCAACATATTCAGTATATATACATATATACGTTTCAAAATCTTGGAAGTCCTCTTCCATGTATAATATACACAAAGTTCCAGTTTATAACTGTATAAAAATATCGTTGCAAGGTGATCTCATATATCTAACCTTGTCTCAACGTTTTTCTGAAAGTCTTTGATATGCATAAGATAATCATTTACTAGATATAAGTTTAAAAGATGAAGTTACAAGATACTCCAATATACTTATATCTTTTCCGAATACTACTTGAACTACCACCGTTCAAGTTATAATTAGTTTCAAAAGTTCATCACACTGATGAGACTACAAGATAAGACTTGAATAGATTCAATCTTTGAAATATTTTGAAGGAAATGAAGTTATGATATACTTCATTAAGTCCCGATATATATATACACCTATATATATACATACGTTTCCTGAAAACCTCTGTCATGTAAAGTATGAACAGAATTGCAATATCCAATAAATTTGGAGAGGAAAGAATTTTGGCATAAACCTGATATCTTGCTGATCAGGCAAAGATACCAATAAGTAACCTTTTCTACTAGTAGATGGACGAATTCCCCACTGGTCATCACCCTGGTCGCAATAGGACCTTATGCTGGACTGCCACTCAGCCACTTATGCATTTGATGGACTCCCACTGAGCCACTTACACTATCATGGACGCCCACTGAGCCCATGTTGCTTATGCCGACTCGATAGATGGACTTACTTCCCGAACGTTGGGTAAGTAATCAATTCATTTACCAAAACTGCAACCTTGTTGCGAATATAAAATACACCACAGAGCCGGATCCCTCTGGTTTTGAGCGAGTATTTAAATCCCCTTTAAAAAGGAAGATCATAAATATAAAAATGAGTTTTGGGATCCGCTCTAACTTTTAAAAATCATTTTGAAGACTCGAAAATACTTTAAGGAGTGGTTGGAGCAATGCTGATTTAATAAAATAAATCAGTCCCAATGTATTTAGAAAATATCTGAATATTATTATTTAAATAATATTCCCATAAAGAATAATTGAGGTAGAAGTTGTAAAACTTATACTTGAAATGAGTATTAAATAACCAAAGATATACTTATATGAAAGTACTATCTTTCTTTGAATAATCAAGATAAGTTTGATTATCGACACCTTATTCTTTAATAAAATAAAGAATATATCTCAGCAAATAATCAGAGTCATAGATCCTCAAATGAATATTCAAATAATATTCATTAAATAATATAAACTGAGTCATAAGCCCTCGAATGAATATTCAAATAATATTCAATAAATAAAATAAAAGGAGTCATAAGCCCTCGAATGAATATTCGTAATAATATTCATTAAATAAAATAACAGGAGTCATAAGCCCTCGAATGATTATTCAAAATAATATTCAATAAATAAAATAAGCCGAGTCATAAGCCCTCGAATGAATATTCGAAATAATATTCATTAAATAATATAAAGTTATCGAATAAACCTTATTCGATTAATAGTTTTGAAAACTATAACCATATATATATAAATATATATATATATATATATAAAATCTACTCGGGATCCTCGACTCCCGGTTTTAGAAAATGTTTTCACCTTTGGGTCCCTATACTAAGGGTATATGCAAATTACCGCTATTCTCTAGCATAGGTATTATCAACTGAACCAACAGATATATATGGAAAGAATACGAAATAGGCATGCATACATACCATATCACATGCTACAATATATCGCAAGAATTTGCTAATTTAACCATCATTCATCTATCACAAGATAATGCATCTACAAGTGTATACATCACAACAACAGTATAACGGATATAAAACTTGCCTGAGTGCTCCCGGATAGACTTAAGCTTAGAGTGGGTCCGATAACCTATGAACAACAACATAAGTCGGAATTAAACCCCGGTCGCTTAAGAAACTAGACTTTAACCATTTAGAGTCCTAACGTTCGCTTTCGCGCTTAACGATTCACTTAAGTCGCTCGAGTACCCTCGGCTCCCCCATTTTTAATAAATTAACCATTACGAGTTTTAAGGCGATTCTTTCGCAAGTGTCTTACCAACTGCCTATTACACCTTACATAAATGTTTCATACTTCAATTAGTCCTTTAAGGTCTTTAACCTATGTTTCAAAGTAAGGTGAGGGGTAATGTTTTGTTCGCAAAATGCCGTTACTTAAAACGGTCGTTTCTCCTAAACCGTACATCGGAATCAAACGAACTACATATCAAAACGAAGCTCGTAACATGAACTATCTAAAAATGGCAATGGTCAAAATCTATAAGGGGGTTCTCGGGTCCTAATGTTATGAACAAAAGCAGTCTAAAGTAAATCGGACATTACGACGGCTATGTTTACGCGATTTCCCAAATTTAAACCATTCCAAAACAACCACAATTCAACCCACAATCACAACCCAATCAAAACTCCATCCATACCTCACCATAACAGCCCCATCAACTCAACATTAACAATTCATACTTATTTCTCAATTATGAACTAAGAGTTTACTTAAGTTCATTGACTAATAACCAAGATTTTCAACTCCAAAAATATCACAAAACGAACCAATCTCTAAACACACAATAATCATGCCTCTCATCAACTAATCTACTCATAAAAAGCTTTAAACATGATTACACACCCATTACACTAACCCATCATCTAAACATTAGGAAATCTAAACAACAAAACTTAAGACTAAGATCATGAAGAGTTATACCTTCCTTGAAGCTTTTAATCCATGAAAGATCCTTGGAATGCCCATGGAAGCCTTAATCTAACCTCCTACAAGCTTGTTCTTTCAAAGAAATCAAGAACACAAAAATTAATTTCAAGAAAGTACTATTCACCATCTTCTTCCTTGATTTATAAAAAAAGATTGGCTTGGAATTAGAAGCTTAAACTTATAGGAAGTATGTAACTATCCATGGGGAAGCTTAGATAAATACCTTGCCAAATAGTAAGTGGTGGAGCTTGGATCTTCATTTTTTAAGAAAAGGGGCCGAGAGCTTCAAGAAGAAAAAGAAAGGAAATGAATTTTTTGCTTGCTTGGTGTGTTTGTGATTTGTTTTTCTTTCCTTGGTTGCTTTTGATTTGTTTTTGGGTAATTACTTTTCTAACCTTGACTTTGTGTGGTTTTAAATCAACCACATCTCTTTCCCCTTATGTCATGCTTACATAATCAAGTGATGTCACCCTCCCTCCTTTGTCCTCTTCCTATTGGTTTGATGACATCATCCCCACTAATCCCTTTGATTAGCTTCTAATTGTTTGCCTAATGACCGCTGATCTGTTATACGGTTTGCTTAACTTTCGCTTTCGTTTATCGTTTGAGGGATCATACCCGGGATCTTATTACTTGGGTTTCCTTAACCTTTCTCAATACATTCTAATCCTTTTATGATCCTCTCTTATAATCCTTTTATTTAAATCCTTTTTATCCTGTTACCTTATACTCAATTCTTTCCGTATCTAGTGGATTTCCGGGAAAAATCAAAGTGTTCGGAATTGGATTCTGACGATCTTTACATACACTTATATACCACATAGAGTACTAATAATATCCCAGAAGATCAATAACAGAACCCCTACATAGTGTGGCATGAAAAGTTTTCTCATTCAGTATATTCTGCAAAATCACTATTCATAAGGGTTTCAAAAATTTCCAAAAATTGGGGTTATTACAGTTGCCCTTGTCACAAGGCTGGCTGATACTCAACAGATTATGCTTGAGTCCATCCACTTGGAAAACTTCTTCAATGATGACATTGTCTTTAGAAATGAAGCCATATCCCACAGTATAACCCTTGCTGTCATCTCCAAAAG
This sequence comes from Apium graveolens, assembly GCF_009905375.1. NCBI lineage: Eukaryota > Viridiplantae > Streptophyta > Magnoliopsida > Apiales > Apiaceae > Apium > Apium graveolens. The sequence goes on along the minus strand of NC_133649.1, from coordinate 176,874,377 downwards.
TAATACTTGGGCCATCTATGTGCCTTGAACACCCACTATCCAAATACCAAAGATTTTTTCTAGTTTTCCTGCACACAACAAAATCAAATGAAGTTTATTTTCGTACCCAAGTTTCCTTGGGTCTTGCTTTGTTAGCCTTTTTCTTATGTTTCTTAGGTTTGTCCTCATTTTACTTAGGTATTTGAGATTCATCGTTAATCATTTGAGTAGAACCTTTAAAACCATTCATCATTACAGAATTATCATACACATGTTGGTTAACAGGGAAAAGCATATTTTGAGCAAGCATGTTATTCCAGTAAGGCATACTAAATGGCATTTGTGGCCTACTAAATGCAACATAGTAAGGATTTTGTTAAAATGGCATATTAGCAAATTGTGCATTCAAATTATGTGCATGCATAACATTCATAAGCATTGTAGGCATGTTAGGAAATGAAGAAGGTGCAGACATGGGTGTAGGCATAGCAAGTTTGCAATTAACAGACAAATGATTAACACTACCACACTTCACACAGGTTTTTCTAGGTGCATATTTATCAGGTGTGTAGTTGGTATGTTTGTTAATTCCTACTTTCCCATTGCTATTGTTTTTCCTTTTAGATTCTGCTTGAACCTCAATTTTGTCCAATATGTCATTCGATTGCTTGATTGATAGATGCCCTATATTGACTCTTTTGTTCTTTTTTACTTGACTAGTTTCTCCTAGAACAAAGTTCTTGAAAACTGATCCATATTTCTCATTTAACTTAGCTAGCTAGGATTTACTAATTGGCTTTCTTTCACTCAACGGATGTGGTTCCTTAACTTTCGATAGATAATTCTTTTGATCATTCGATGGATAATCTTCATTATCCGTCGAATCCACATCAATTGAAAGTCCTTTGTCCAAGTTAGGATTCATTTTCTCCCTGCTCCTTTTCCAGGCTTCATCATATAAAGATTCTATACCTTGAACTTTAGTAATTTGAGCATGGACATCTCTAGTAGATTTACATGACTTAATTACTTCATGTTCTAGTTCAAGTTGCTTTCTTAAAATCTCCTCTTTCTTTAAAGATTCAGTCAGTTCGTCTTTAGAAATCTTGCACTCCATCTTCAGTTTCTCAAACTCAACAAATTGAGTTTATAACACATTGTTTCTTTCACTCAAAAAAAATTATTCTCTTTAATTTTAGTGTTTTCTTTGGTGAGTGTTTTGAGAGTAACACGCGGATGATATAATTCGGTGGACATGTCATTTACAGCATCATTACATTCAGCTTTAGATAAATGTGCTAGATTAGTAGTAATTACCTGATTACTTGATGAATTAACCTCTGTTTCATCTGATTTGGACATAGGTACTAGATTGACATAGCTTGTATCCTCATCCTCCTATAAACATCAGCAGCCCAGTCATTTTCCTGAGTTCGAAAGGCCCTTTCCTTCTGTTTGAGCAACTCAAAGTATTTCTTTTTGTAATCAACATGCTCAAACTTGTTTCTATCAGAATCAGGTTTTCTGCACTAATTTGCAAAATGACCATTCAAGCCACACTTGAAACATTTAAATTTTGAATTGTCAACCATGTTTCCGTTTAATTTGGATGCTCCAATATTCATCCTGAATTTGAGCTTGGAAAACCTTCTGGATAGAAAAGCCAGATGCTCATTTATGTCATCCATATCATCTTGAATAAGATGGTCTTTATGTTCAGCTACTAGCCCTTTTCCTTTGCCTTCATAAACTCTAGGGTTTGGTACAGATTCCACAACTTCTACCTTTATCTCTCTCTCTCTCTCTCTCTCTCTCTCTATCTCTCTCTCTCTCTAGCTCAACAACCAATGCAATGGATCCTCCATTCTTCCTTCCTTTCTTCAGCTTCTCATCTTGCTCTATTTCAAGCTCATAGGTCTTTAGAATCCCGTATAGTCTGTCCAAGGTAAATTCCTTGTAATCTTGAGAGTTTTTTAGTGAGACTATCATAGGCTTCCATTCCTTTGGTAGAGATCTAAGGAACTTGAGGTTTGAGTCTTTTTTCTGATAGACTCTTCCATGCAGCTTTAGAGCATTTAGTAGTTTTTGAAACCTACTAAAAACGTCAATGAGTGACTCATTTTATTCATTATGAAAATGCTCATATTGTTGAATCGAGAGTTGCATTTTATTTCCCTTACTTGCTTAGTTCCATCACATATAACTTGAATTGGATCCCAGACATCTTTAGAAGTTTTGCAATTGATGATGTTGTCAAACATGTCACCATTAACACCATTAAACAAAATGTTCATGGCCTTATTATCCTTATGAACTTGCTCAATATATGGATCAGACCATTCTACTCTAGGATTAGGGATAGATGGCTCATTTCCTGTGGCAGCTCTCATAGGGACATGAGGACCTTCCTCAATACAGTCCACATATTCTTCATCTTGAGAGAGGAGATGCAGGTACATTTTCACTTTCCAGTGGTGATAGTTGTCTTTATCCAGAAATGGAATTTTTACTCCAACATCTTTTCTCCTCATCTTGTTAGTTGTTTGATATTTAAACTCTTTGTTCTTCAAGAGCTTGCTCTGATTCCAATTGTTATTCCCAAACAATCTAACAAAGAATTACAGAAGGGGGGTTGAATGTAATTCTGGCTACTTTTTGAATTTTAAGAACTGTTCTACTTTGAATATATATAACTGTTTTTGATTTAGCTAAAATGCGGAATGAAAATATTAAAGAAATCAAACACAAAGTAATTAAATACAAGTATTTAAAAACTTTCTGGTGGATTGAACTTTTCCACCAGATAAATATATAAATTTAAGAACTCTTTGATACAATGATTGTACACAGCTGCTTACAAGTAGAACAACAAAACTACAGAGAAATTCTTTACAGATTTTGCTTTATATATTTCTCTAGTTAAATGCTCATCAACTTCTTTTCTTTCTACTTGCTACCCTTGGTTTATACATTACCAATGTACATGATAAAAAGACAAATTAATAAGATAAAATGATTTTTAGTCTAATTACATTCTTCTTCATTTCTCCATCTAGCATATTTGAATATCTTCAAGTTAGCATGGAAATGAAAATGCTTCCTTGTTCTCTAAAACCTGTAAATAGGCTGTCACATTCCATTTGCATCTAATCAACCCATGTGACTGTCAAGTCACTATCAACTGTAATTTGAATTAGAACATCTGTTGAAAGTTCATTGGATCATCCGTTGAAACTATGTTGAATCATCCGTCAAAGATTCATTAGATCATCCGTTGAATGTGACTTGAGTCATCCATCAAAACCTTGTAGAATCATCCGTTAAAAGTCTTCCATAGCAGAACTATATTTCACTTATGCAAAATTACAATGCATTTAATATTGATGATTAACCAACCTATTTTGCATATCAAACTAGTAGTCAACATGACTTTGAATATCCAACAACTTCTAGATCTTTAAGGTATTGTAGAATGCAGAAATGTGTTACAAGACTTATTAATACATAAGCTACTCTCTCAACGAATGTTAAAGTGATCATCCTTTGAAAGCTACAAATTCACTAAATAAAATCTACTAAGGTGTTTTATTTAACTTATCATCAAGTACACAACATATTCCTAACAATCTCCCCCAATTTATGTCTACTGGAATTGTAGGCATAAATTAAGAGAAACTTGATGATAACAAAACACCTTTTTAATACAGACTAATTTATAGTAGATAAAGTTAACAAGTGCTGCAATTTATCGAAAATCATACAGAGGAAGGTTTATAGAGAATCTCACAAGCCATTTTCAAGGTGCTCATCTAGACTGAGCAAATTTAATTATTTCCTTGATTGTATGACCTTCTTTCCCAATTTCTCATTATTCTCTTCAATCTGGTTTTGAAGTTGCCTGTAGAATTCAGATTCATCTTCATTTGTCTGATCCAGCATTTCTTGCATCTTCAAGAGAGTTTCATTGCTTGAAATTTTTAGTTGATCTTCCAATCTGAAGAATCTTCTGGTGCACTTCTAATCCTAAATTGCATCAACCGGTATGGCCTAAAATGCACTTTATTTACTAGTGTATGGAATTGATAAGACTCTTGGGAGAGCATTTGGGCCTTTCCAGCTATTCCTTATCTTTTCAATTTTGTTCTTCTTTATTGAGGAGAATATCTTCACTAAGGTAGAATAGCCTTCGTTGAGAGTTCTGTAAAGAGGCCAAGTTAGCTCATTTCCACCCTCATACCTAAAGACCAATCCCTCTGAAAGATGCTTGTGAGCATCAATAGATCTTACTTTTTTTAGCTCATCCAGATAGAGATTTAGTTCTGAAAATTCCTTAATGTCACAGATGAAGAGTTAATCACCCTTGTTGATAGTTGGTTTGGGTTTGGGTTTGGCTAAGGCTTTGGATTGAAGTTTGACAGGCTTGGCCTTTTTATTGCTCTTGACTTTGTTTTCCTTGGTTTGGTTTGGATTGGGATGTTTAGATCAGGGAGTGGCAGGCTTTCCCAATCTCCTTGGGAGTTATGGGTTCACCATGGAAGTTTGTGTCAGTATAAACCTTGAATTCAGCCTGCTCCTTTGTGGGCATGGCTGGTTGACTTGAAGTGGTAGATTGGGTTGGCATATACTCTTCCTTGTCTTCATCAAAATCCAGCTTCCTCTTTGGTATGAATTCCAGTCTTGGTTTCTTTGTCTGCTTTGGTTCTTCCTGCTTTTCTTCATTCAGAGACACATCTATCATAGCAGGCATTTCAGATTATGTGGTTCCAGGATTCTTAGCTTGGTTCCTGGCATCTAAGGCAGCTTGCCTTTGTTATTGTTTGAGCCTTACCTTTTCTTCTTTCTTAGCTTCTGCAAACTATGGATGTCCAGCCATCACACAGATCAATTTGCCATTCCTATAGATTTTAGCAATTTTCTTCTTCAAGACTGAGTCTCTGGGATCTTTGAAATAAGCAATATATTGTCCAAGTGGCTTCTTTTCATCAGGCTTGGGAGTTTCATAGACTAGGTCCAAAGAGGAAGCTAGAGCTTCAGGATTTACCTCCAGAACCTCAGTACATGTGGAGTGTTGTGGTGATCCTGCAGTGAATAGATTTTCATGAATGGACTGTTGTGCTACTACATCTTCAGCAACAATAGGGAGAATAACAAGTGATGAAATAGTAGAGTGAGTGGACTACTGTTAAGTGGAATTTATATCCATTTAGAATGCTTTATAAAGGCTCGAATTGGTGTTTTGTACTCAAGTTATTTGTGTATTTGATGTGTTTTTGTAGTGTTTTATATTCCAGGGCATAGATGAAGGAAGGAGGAGATTTAACATTGCTTTGGTGCTAAATTGTTGTTAAGAAGGTGCCTCGGATGATTGCTTGTTTATCACCATAAAACACCAACAAATAAAATAGAAGTCAGAATTTTTTTCAGAAGCTTAACGCGCCCGCGCTGTGTTAGCGTGCGCCCGTGATTTGTTAGCGTGTGCCCGCGCAGTTTAGACAGAAGTACAGCGCGCCTGCACTGGATAGCGCACGGCCGCGCTAGGTCAATTATGCAGTTTCCTGATTCTTATATGATTTTGAGTGTTGGAGGCCCAGGATGATTCTACAGCCTATATAAAGCCTAAATAAGATGTTTTAAAGGACGTGATGCACAAGAGAGACATAGCAAGGAGCAAGGAGAAGATGTAAGAAAACCGTATAAGACAATTCAATGAAAACGAAGAGGATCTAGTTTATTCTTGTGATTCTTTGTTTAAGTTCTAATCTTGGATGCTAGTTTTCTTATTTGTTGAACCTTATACTCTTGTGATCGCACTCTTGTTTATTATTCAGTTTTATAAAGACCTATTTTATTTGCTTTCATCAGAACCCACGGTGATGATGAGTTCGGTTATGAACTAATCGTTATCGTGGGGTTCCAGCGGATTTACTTATGGATTTCAATAGTTAATATATTTCGATATCTAGTGTGAGGTGATTGTATGATATCTTAGTATTGGTTGTGCTTATTCTTCTTATGAGCGTCACGAACTTATAAGATAGCATGTTAATCTCTTTTGAAGCGAAAATGAATATAGGGGTTTAGAAATTGCCATGCTAGCATAGGTTCATGTATTTTTTATGCATGATTCGTAGGTAATTTTAACCATTTTACTTGCCCTATGTAATCACGATGGATAACTTACGCATTAAACCTTTATGTTATCTAATTCTTTAGATATATAGGGTCTCAACATAATTGGTGTATATTCAGCTTCTATCTCTTTTGTGGATGTCTGGTAGTAGGGTACTCGTGCAATGAAAGTTGGCGTTTACTAGTTTTGTGGTAGATTAGTTGTCATCACCATTGCATTCTAAGGTTAAGAACAATAATGTTGAATAAAGTAGTAATGAAGTTAGAATCCCATGTTTGTCTCATATAAGTAATTCAACCTCAATTCTTTTAGTTAAAGTTAGTTAGTATAATCTCTTAGTTACAAATAACCCAATTTGTTATTTGTCTTAGCATTAAACGATAGCCATATCATTATTGCATAAGTGCATAAATTAAAGTTAACCTAAACCAGTCTCTGTGGGAATGGACTAGAAATAATTCTATATTACTTGCGAACGCGTATACTTGCGTGTAAATTTAGCATATGTTTTCATCCTAACAAGTTTTTGGCGCCGCCGCCGGGGACTCGGTGTTAATTTTTAGTTTATGTGCTTGACATCATTGGTCGTTAAAGTTCAATAACTCAGATATTTTACTTACTTGTTTGCTTGTTGCTTTTTCAGGCACTCTAGAGAGCGTGTATGCTCACGCGTTCTCAATCTCGTAAGAGAACACTGGATAAAGCGAAGGAAGTAGTTGAAGAAGTTCTTGTTGAGGAGAAAGTAGAAGAAGAAGTCTTAGTTGAGAAAGTTGCAGAAGAAGCGATCGTTGCAATGGGAGAACCAGTAGCAAATCCGAAAGCTTTGATGGATTACTCTCAACCGAAGATCAATGATATTCAGTCTAGCATTATCAGACCAGCCATCGCGGATAACACTTTTAAAATCAAAGCTAGCACGATTCATATGGTGCATAACTCAGTCCAGTTTGGAGGTTCTCCAACGGAAGATCCTAACATGCACATTAGATATTTCATCGAGATCTGCAACCTTTCAAATTCAACAATGTTTCTGAAGATGCTGTTAAACTGAGGCTTTTTCCATTCTCTCTGAGGGATAAAGCTAAGTGTTGGTTGCATTCTCTACCACCAGGCTTTATTACTACTTGGGAAGATTTTTCTCAAAAGTTTCTTACTAAATTCTTTCCTATGGAAAATATAGCTGCAATCAGAAACGCTCTTACTCAATTTGCACAACAATCAGGAGAGTCTTTATGTGAAGCTTGAGATCGTTATAAGGAGATGCTTAGAACGTGTCCTCATCACGGGATTCTTGATTGGATGATTATCAACTACTTTTATAATGGCTTGGGAGCACAGTCTAGATGCATGCTTGATGCAGCATCATGTGGAGCCTTATAGACTCAGAGCTACGATGAAGCTTATGAGTTGATTGAACTGATGGCTACTAATAAATAGCAGAACCCTTCTCAGAGATTACCTCAAGGCAAGGTAGCAGGAATTCTGGAGGTAGATGCAACTACTGCTATAGCTGCTCAGCTTAAGGCTTTAACGATGAAGGTGGTTTTTTTGGCTAATTATGGGGTTAATCAGATTAGTAGTGTTTGTGAGCTTTGTGCTGGTTTGCATGATACAGAGCAGTGTGCTATTTCCAGTGAATCAGCTAGGTTCGTGAGCAACTTTCAGAGGTCACAACAACCAGTTCCAGCCACCTATCATCCCAACAACCGCAATCATCCTAACTTCAACTGGAGTAACACTCAGAATGTGGTTCAACAGCCTTATCAACAGTATGCAGTAAAGCAATTCAAACCTCCTGGTTTTCAGCAACCGCAATATGCACCAAGACAACAACTCCAACTTCAACAATCTAATGAAAAATCTGAATTGGAGGAGTTGAGGCTCATGTGCAAGAGCCAAGCGGTTTCTATCAAGACCTCAGAGAATCAAATTGGGCAGATTACCAATGCCTTGCTGAATAGACAACCTGGTACATTACCAAGTGACACGGAAGTTCCATGCAAGAAGGAAGTGAAAGAGAAGGTTAAGGAAATTACATTAAGGTCTGGGAAGGTTGCAAATCCTGAAAAATCTCAAGTTTTGGAAGACGAATGTGTGGCTAAAAAAGATGTGCAGAAGGAAGCAGAAGTGGAACCAAGGAAGAGAACTGTGGAACACACTCCTCGTGAGGGTAATACAGGGGAGAAACGGGTCTATCCTCCACCTCCTTTTTCTAAGAGGCAAAAGTTGGATAAGCAGTTTGCTAAGTTTCTAGAGGTGTTCGAGAAACTTCATATCAACATACCTTTCGCTGAAGCTCTTGAACAGATGCCAAGCTATGCGAAGTTTATGAAAGGTATTCTCTCTAGGAAAGTGAAGCTCGATGACTTAATGACCTTTTCTCTCATGGAGGAATGCAACAGAAGTTGCTTCCGAAGCTTAAAGATTCTGAAAGCTTCACTATTCCTTGCACCATCAAAAACTTGTCGTTCGATAAGTGTTTATGTGATTTGGGAGCTAGCATGAATATGATGCATTTTTCTGTCTTCAAGAAGTTGGATTTACTCAATCCAAAGCCTACATATATGTCCTTGTAGTTGGCCGATCGCTCTATTACATATCCACGAGGCATTGTGGAGGATGTCTTGGTCAAGGTGGACAAACTCATCTTTCCTGCTGACTTTATAATTCTTGATTTGGAGGAGGATAAAAATATTCCCATAATCTTGGGAAGACCATTCTTGGCTACTGGCTGAACCTTGATTGATATGTAGAAGGGTGAGCTCACTATGCGAGTACTGGATCAGGATGTGAATTTTAATGTTTTCAATGCCATGAAATTCCCTACTGATAATGAGGAGTGCTTAAAAGTAGAATTTGTCAATTATGTGGTTACTTCAGAACTTGATCAATTGCTAAGGTCTGATGTCTTAGAGAAAGCCTTGTTGGGAAATTCGGATAGTGAAGATGATGAAGGTGATGAGCAGTTGCAGTATTTAAATGCTTCTCCTTGGAAGAGAAGGTTGGATATGCCTTTTGAATCTCTTAGAATGTTAGAACTCAAAAATGTTGAGAGGCGTCTCAAGCCATCTATTGAGGAAGCTCCTACACTCGAGCTTAAATAATTGCCTGAACACTTAAGGTATGTTTTTTGAGGTGATGCATCTACTTTGCCTGTTATTGTTGCATCTGACCTTTCAGGTAGTGATGAGGAAAATCTCTTGAGAATTCTGAGAGAATTCAAATCGGAAATTGGATGGACTATAGCAGATATCAAGGGAATCAGTCTTTTTTATTGCATGCATAAAATTCTGCTAGAGAAAGAAAGCAAGCCGAATGTTGAGCAATAGAGAAGGCTTAATTCGATCATGAAGGAGTTTGTGAAGAAGGAAATTCTCAATTGGCTAGATGCATGGATCATCTATCCTATTTCTGACAGTTCTTGGGTGCGCCTAGTCAGTCTGTGCCGAAGAAAGGAGGCATCACCATGGTGGCTAATGAGAAGAATAAGCTCATTCCTGCTCGAACAGTCACTGGGTGGAGAGTTTTCATGGATTATAGGAAACTGAACAAGGCCACGAGGAAGGATCACTTCCCTCTTCCTCTTATTGATCAGATACTTGACAGGTTGGCTGGGCATGAATACTATTATCTTCTGGATGGCTATTCGGGTTATAATCAGATTTGCATCGCTCCAAAAGATCAGGAAAAGACTACCTTTACGTGTTCGTTTGGTACTTTTACATTTAAAAGATTTTCTTTTGGGTTGTGTGGTGCACCTGCCATATTTCAGAGATGTATGATGGCCATTTTCTCTGACATGATTGGTCAGAATGTGGAGGTGTTCATGGATGATTTTTTATGTTTGGGGATTCTTTCGACGAGTGCTTGCAAAATTATGGCACAGTTCTTAAAAGGGGTGTTGAGACCAATCTGGTTCTCAACTGGGAGAAATGTCACTTTATGGTGTAACAGGGCATCATTCTTGGGCACAAGGTCTCTAGTAAGGGTCTTGAGGTGGAAAAAACCAAGGTGGAGGTCATTGAAAACCTTCGTCCACCAATTTCTGTCAAGGAGATTCACAGTTTTCTTGGTCATGCGGGTTTTTATCGGCGGTTCATCAAGGACTTCTCTAAAATCTCTAAACCGTTATATAATCTGCTAGAGAAAGATGTCCCTTTCAAGTTTGATGATGAGTGTCGTGCTGCTTTTGAGAGCTTAAAGAAGAGTTTGATCACGACACCTGTCATAACTACACCTAATTTGAATGTGCCTTTTGAAATGATGTGCGATGTAAGTGACTATGTAGTTGGAGCAGTTCTTGGGCAAAGGAAGAACAATATATTTCATGTGGTCTACTATGCTAGTAAGACCCTTAATGGTTCCCAACTAAACTATACTACTACTAAGAAGGAACTCTTAGCCATTATCTACGGTTTTGAGAAGTTTCGATCTTATTTGCTTGGGACGAAGGTGACAGTTTTCACTAAACACACTGTGATTCGATATCCCGTCTTGAAGAAGGACTCGAAGCCTAGATTCGCTGGGTTCTTTTACTTCAGGAGTTTCAGTTAGAGATCAAGGATAGGAAATGTATTGAGAATCAAGTTGCTGATAATTTATCTCGGTTATAAGATCCAAGTTCAGCTTCACATGATAAGACATTTATAAATGAGTTTTTTCCCGATGAGTAATTGTTTGGGGTACAAGAAGAGGACCGTGGTTCGCAGATATTTTGAACTACCTTGTGAGCAACGTTATGCCTCCAGACTTGTCTTCTGCTCAAAGGAAGAAGTTTCTTCATGAGGTGAAGTGGTACATGTGGGATAAGCCATTTTTGTTTCGGCAAGGAGCTGACCAAATCATCCGGAGATGTATTCCGTACAACGAGACAGAGGGTATCTTGTGAGACTGTCATTCGACTATTTATGGAGGCCACTATGGTGGAGAAAAGACAGCAGCTCGTATCCTTCAGGCAGGATTCTTCTGGACTATATTGTTTAAGGGTGCACATCAGTTCATTTTGAAGTGTGATCGATGCCAACATGTTGGAAATAAATCAAAGAAGAATGAGATTCCTCTTAATGTGCTTCTCGAGGTTGAGGTCTTCGATGTTTGGGGAATTGACTTTATCGGGCCATTTGTCTCATCTTGCATTAATCAGTATATCTTGTTGGCGGTCAATTATGATGTGAAGATAGTGCTTAATTTTCTTCAAAAGTGGATATTCACAAGATTTGGGACCCCAAGAGTCATAATCAGTGATGAGGGATCGCATTTCTGCAATCGTTAGTTCACTGTTATGATGCAGAGATATAATGTGAATCATCGCATTGCTACAGCCTACTATTCTCAGACTAATGGTCAAGCTGAGGTGTTTAATATAGAGATCAAGCGTATTTTAGAGAAGGTTGTGTGTTTATCAAGTAAGGGCTGGTCTTTGAAGCTGGATGAAGTTGTTTGGGCATATCAAATGACATACAAGACTCCGCTAGGCATGTCTCCGTTTCAGCTGGTTTATGGAGAAGGATGTCATTTTCCTGTGGAGCTAGAGCGTAAAGCATATTGGACTTTGAAGAAATTGAACCTTGATATGGATGCAGCTGGTATGAAAATGATGCTTCAATTGAATGAACTCGATGAGTTTCGACTTCAAGCGTATGAGAACAATAAAATGTATAAGGAGAAAGTCAAGAGGTGGCACGATAGGGGTCTAGTGCTTAAATCATTTGTGCCGGGGCAACAAGTTCTTTTGTTTAACTCCCGTGTCCGTCTTTTTCCAGGAAAGTTAAAGTCGAAATGGTCAGGGCCGTTTGTTACCAAAACTGTGTTTTCACATGGAGCAGTGGAGATTTTTGAGAACAATCCAGGCCAAACTGTGTATTCCCAGTACTATGGGAATACCGCAAACCGTGAGATGGTTAGTGCCATTTTATCGTCCACTTGATCTCGGAATTCTATGTCAAGCTAGCAACATAAACCAAGTGCTTCTTGGGAGGCAACCCAAGCTTGTTGTACATTAGTAGTTATGTAGAGAAGAGAAAAACGAAGAAAACACAAACAAATCAGAAAATAGGAAAAAACAGAGGATTTTTGACAGGAGCACGGCGCGCCCGCGCTGGGAAGCGGGGCGGCTGCGCTGAAAACTCCAGTAACTGTGTGCGGTCGCGCTGGCTTGAGGGGCGGCGGTGCTGGAATTCCAGAAACACGGCGCACCCGTGCTACCAGGCAAGGCGGCCACGCTGACACCCTGGACCCGAGAAAAAGACATAAAATTCAAAAAACCAAAAGATTTCAGCACAAGTTTCCCTCTTTCCCTTTATACTCAAATTTTACTCTCCAATCACCCCATTACTCCCACTATTCCATATTCAATTCCCACTTCTATTCCAAAACTAATTATCAATCCCTATATATACATAAACTTATACACAATCATCTCCACAATACTTTTCAATTTTCAAACCTCAATCTCTCTTAAACACTTCTCTTTTCTCAAATTATTTAAAACCAATGGCACCCAAGAGAGCAAGGACTCAAGTTAGTAGCAGCACCACTGATTCTTCAAGTGTTGGGGATGTGAGGCCTAGGTTTGCTACTCCGGAGGTTGAAGCGGAGTATACGAGGCTGCTATCGAAGCCCATAGCGAAGGAGAGGGGTTTTCTACCAATGGGGACAGGTGGTAAGCTTTTGGAGATGATTCTGGAGATGGGTTGGGTTGCTTTTTGTGAGGCACCCCCTGCTGTGCCCATGAGTGTAGTTCGCGAGTTTTATGCGAATGCGAAGGTGGATAAGAACGGGCACTTGGTGGTTTGGGGGTTGACAGTGGATTATACGCCAAAGGCTATTCGTCTGATGATTAACCAACCCGAGAGACAACCAGCTCAGGATGATTGGGTGATGAAGACCGGGGAGGATTTTGACTTGGACATGATTGTGGCTACGCTGTGTGTCCCAAACACTCACAGAGAGTTCAAGAAGGGCTCGAATGAGTATGCCACTTTCCCTACCTCTTGCATGAACAGGTTCTCTCGTGCATGAAACTCTTTTATCTGTGCGAATGCCAAGTTGTTGTGGGGGATATTGCTGGGCGACTATGTGGATCTTGGCTACATTATTTATCAGGGTATTTTAAGGTTTCTGCGTGGGAGCACTACATGTTGTATTCTGTATGCGTCGATTGTGATGAAGCTGTGTGTTGCAGTTAGAGTTCATTGGCCTGCACATGAGCAGTTGCAGTTGCCTAGTGCCCCTATTGACAGTTCGACGATCGGAGTGATACATGAGTGGTTTGGGGGAAGGGTGATAAGAAGGGGCTTGGCTACACTTATGATCACTTGTCGGGTAGTCAGCCAGCCGATCATACTTATGCTGGTGGTTCTTCTCAGGCACGCAGAGTGGCATGGGGATAACAGATGAGCGAGGCCGGTCCTTCGCAACAGCTTCAACAGTAGGATATAGAGGATAGTGCTGGTTTGGGTTCAGCGCAGTATAGGCGCTTGATGAGGCGGATTGATGCGATGCATAACATCCATAGCAGGTTTGCACAGGACTTTACCCAGGCGTTGGGGACTGCTTTCAGAGTCACAGGAGTTGACATTCAGTGGCCAGTTTTTGGTGAGGATGCTGTGTACCCGCCTCCTGACACTCCACCTGCGGAGGGTGATGATCCTGATTCCGAGTAGGTATGCCTTTATTCCTTACTATTACCTTCACTGAGGATAGTGAAAATTTTAAGTTTGGGGGTGGTAGTTAAGGAATATGTTTGTGTGAGTCCATTTAGTTGCATATTCATGATAGTTTAGTTCATATAGTTGCATATTGTTCATGTATTTTTTTTATTATTTATTATTTTGCATGTTAGTATGTTGCATATAGTTGCATGTGCATTTTATCATGATCCCTTAAGTTTACTTTTTTCAATTGATTTATGATATTGATGCAAGTGTAGTGATTTCGTATAGAGGGATGTTAAGTCTTAACGAGTTGATTTGCATGCTAGAAGCAATAAAAATTTCACTAAGTCTTATAGGTTGCTTGAGTGCTAGATCATGATCATGGTTTGTTTGTTTGTCGAGGTTTAATCACTTATTTATGTCTTGAATTTAGGATATTCTCTTAATGGTAAAATAACATAGATTTTTAAAAATTGGAGAAAAACATTGGATTTCATTGCTAGTTTTTGTGGCTAGGTGTCAAATGGCTAGTAGCCATCTCATTTTATATGAGTAGTCTAGGGTTGAGCGAGATGGAGTGTAATAACTCGAATTTTTGAGACCTTGTAAAATGTTTAATGAATAGTAACCCTGACGGACGAAAAAACTTTTGAGCCCCCACTATGTAGTGCATGAGAAAAGGGGTTTCGGAGTTGATATTATAATTATATTTACCAAATGAGTGTATGTAAATGCGATTAGTTTTCGAAGAAAATGAACTTTGAAAAATGACCGTATTTTACGACTCGTCGAGGATTACGGGAATCAAAATATAATTACAAGATTAAAACCCTACGGATTTATATTCAAGTATGATAATTCAAAATATAAGGAATAAATACGAAAGAAATTACGTCGCGAATCATTTACGAGTAAGTATTACGAAAACGCTAAAGCGACCGAGCGAACGCGTAAACGATTAAATAAATGTAAAGCACTAACTAACCATGGTTACTTTATCAAATAGTGATCTAAGCTTAGGATGATCAAGCAAGCTAGCCAAATAGTGTGCTAAGGAAGCTAACACATGTAGTTTAGCTTGTAAGCTAGCAAGCTACTTGGATTTGTCCCCAAGATTTGCAACAAGGAATAAACCTATAATGCTATACTAGGAAGAATAAAAATCAAGGGAAATATATCACCACCCCATTTCCTAGAAGCAACCAAGAGAAGCAAGCATAACCCCCCACCCCTTCATTCTTACATTCGGCTTTTCAAGAAGGAAAGGAGGAATTCAAATTCAAATCTCAAAATCTATCCATGGTAAAATCATACCATTAATTCTCAAGCTTCCTAACAATCAAACTAAGGTAAGAAAATTCTTTCATATCTTTTTATCAAAGTTTGATGGGTGAAATAAAATCAAGAAAGTTACTAGTGAATAGTATGAATAGTAACTCCTCTTTGGTTTCTTGATTTCCATGATGGTTTTAGGTTCCAAAAATCATACCAAGCACTTCCAAGACTCCAACATCCTCAAGAACACATCTCAAGCTTTCAAAAAAGGTAAAATTCGTTGGCCCAACTTTATTTAAGATTCATTTTCAAGATCCATTTAGTATGTAGTTATAAACCTAGTTTTAGAAGTAGTAGTGATGAAATCTTGATATTTAGTTAAGTAGATTTGAGGTTGATTATTGTTGCATCAAGAACATGATGTTCTTGAGAGGAGTTTGTGTGTTGATGATGAAATGATGATTGTTGGTGGTTGTGTTAAGAGTTAGGGCGTAAACGAAACCCCGATCGTAAACGTAATTCCGTTAAAACCAAAAAATCGTACCTTTAAGTTTCTGCAGAAAGTCCCGGAGATGTAAACTGTAATTTCTTGAAAAATAACCCTTGTTTATGATATAAAATGTTATAAGGATCGTTTAGGAGCTTGAATCGCTTGATTCCAATTTACGGATCAAAAGTTATGGTCATTTTACTAAAAGTGATTTACGCGAAAAAACTGCTACGAATTACGAACTTTGAAAATATAAAGAGTGGACTTAAAAGTGTTCATAAATCACGAAATATTTACAGAGAGTAACATATTGAGTTTCCTAACTTCCAAAAAAATTTGAAGTAAAAATAATGAAGTTTCAGTTTTATAAAAATATCGGAGCCGAGGCCGCGCGATTAGAAAACGTAGAATCCATAAGCGGAGCCGACGACGAAAATGAAAATGAATCTAAGATACTTAGAAAAATAAAGCGACCATGATGTGAATAATGACTTAAAGGAATAATAAGGGTAATACAAGTTGAGAGGGTGCATAATAAGTAGCACATGAGTACGAGTCGCTGTAAATTAGAACATGACCTAACGAAGCGAATTGTGTTTATGGTTATAGATTTCCGAGCGGAACCTAGAGCATCCTCCACCTCGAGATACCCAGGCAAGTTTACGAACCCAACTCTATTTTACTGTTATGTTGTGAAAGGATTGTTTTACTTTCATTTCATAAATACCATGCTTGCCCTGATATGTAGTTGTTGAATTTTCGCATAATGTAGCGATGTTGTACGATAAGTATATATCGTAAAATATTTAATTCCGCTTTAAGCGTGACGTATGATTATAAGACCGAGAGTCGGTCGGGATTTTAAGATGAAAACCCAGGATTCATTCCGGTGATATTATAGGACGATTACAAGTCCACAATAGTACGTATTAAAGGGACTTAACGTCCACTTATGAAACATTAAAAATACCTCGAAATTTTATTACAACGATTTACCAACGATTATATTACCTCAACTATATTTTATTGTTCGAATAATATATACTTTATACCTATTCCTTTATTACAGGGAGAAGTATACTCCAACGATCATGTATTTCAAACCCGATTCTACATGAAAGATTATTAACTACGTAGACATAAACTAGTTGTGGAATATTATTTTAAATATTCTTTTAGAGAGTAAACTCATTCGAGGTTTATTTATTTATCAATTATTATTTAATTAATTATTACTCATAAAGGGTTTATTATTAATTTAAAAATCATAGATCCTGATTTAAAATATACTTTCTGATTTCGGAACATCATTCGAAGAATTTCAGATCGTCGGTGAATATTATCCCGACTTATTTAATATTTTGAATATAGTTTCAATGAGAAACTTTTCCCCCTTATTTAATTATCCGTTGACAACGGTCAACTCACATCCTTAGTACTTCCTCCAAAAATCTCGGAAGTACGTATGTACATATATACACTTATATCTTAGTGAGATAAGTTGTTTCTATCAACAAGCAAAACGCTTGGGGAACTTCGATGTGGTTCGAGTTCTCGAGATTGATAGAATTCTTTTAAAGGACAAGGGAGGGGTAGACTCTGGTACTATGTGTGCTAGATGGACTACCAAAGGTACCGCAGGCGAAGGTACTCTGTGTACTCAGGAACTTGTGAAGTATGTGTATACCCAAAAATGGGACACGTAGCCCGAATGCGGCAAGGGTGATAACCGGGATACGAAGGTGTCGTCCTTCTACTAGTAGAAAAGGTTACTATTATCGTATTATGACTGATCATCGTATACGGTGGCTCCAATGAGTGTCCTAATTTCTTCCAATTGGAATTGTGAGGCAATACCGTAACCCAAGCCTAGGTGCGGGGTTTCCTATTAAGGTATTCGCAGGATAATAAAATCCCCTAAAGAACCGTTTTCATAAGAAGGTGTGTATCACCAAGGGAAAACTATTTTCGTATAAAACATAATTATCATATATGATATTTTACTTAGGTTATCATACAGTCATTTTCATACTGTACATTATTATGTTGTGCATTATAGCTCACACTTGTTTTCTTAAATCGACACAACACAACAGTGAATCAAGATGCCTGCCATGAGAACCAAAGCTAGGAAACGGGTAGGAAATGGCCAGTTGTTCCGTAGACGGTTTGGTGCTGTACCACAGGTAGTTCGAATAAGCTGGATTAGTTTTCAGTTGTTTTTAGTTCGGCTTATTTATAAGTATGACTTATGTAAGGTAATAAACAAGAAGCGTATATTTGGCCGGCGGACCAGCCTTACTTAAAGGTTACTCCCCGATAAGACTTAATCATTTTGGGTTGTAATAATTATCACTTGATGGTTGAAATCACTCTAGTTATCAATGGTTCATTTCCAAGACAATAACATGTAAGTGTGTGTGTGTGTGATAAGTGTGGGGTCATGAAGCATGAGTATTTATATATTGTGGAGTAAGTTGTGTGGTTGTAGTAGTTTAGAAAGCTTGGTCTCCGAGAATCCTGACCCCGGATTTTTGGGCGCCACAAAAATGGTATCAGAGCCTTAGGTTATCAAATCTTGGAAACGATAAGACATAAAATACGTAGACATAGGAATAATAAAATAATCAATTAGAACTCAAGTCGAGTTCGTCATCGGGCTACACAGGTAGTCTTGACAGTTTTACCCTCAAGGGAATTCCGACTCTAAGTTAGTAACACCTTGCCTATTGTGTTAGGTACTAGTGAAGCCTATGAGGGAGGTTGACACTATTGATGATGTTATGATTCCTGAGCGTGATCCTACTCCCGATCTAGAGAACCCACCCATTGATGATTCAGACGATGACCCTACTGAGGATGTCCCAGAGGAGGAGACTGACCTTCCTGTCCCCATAGCTAATGGCGTTGAGATGACTCAGGGAGATGGCGTAGGTTGGAGGGATGTAGAGATGTACCCTCACCCGACTACTCGCTCTCCTACCCCACCCCCAGGAATTCAGAGCCCTATGCCCTATATTGATGATGATGAAGAGGAGGGGATACGTGCACAGATCTACGAGGCTAATGACATATCCTCTAGCGACCCAGATTCACCTCTACCACCCCCGACAACCATACATGTAGCTGTACACGACAGGATGGTGGCTCGGCTTAACACTGAGATTCCTGCGGCATCTGCTCGCATTGTGGAGTTATGCCAGGCACTGACAGCTGAGAGAGCCACCCGACTAGGATACCCAGGGGATTTCAGAGCTGCTTCCCCAGTCATAGCCCACAGAGAGATCGATGGGATCGAGCTCCGTACCAGGGATCAGATGAGGATGACAGCGATTGGAGGATACATCCCGGTGGTTGATGCAGAGCTGATGTTGGCAGGAGCGATGAGGAGGGTGCGTGACCTCACGCACAGTGACAGTGACTGAGGGACTAGTGACTAGATATGGATTTTGAAGAAGGCTAGGTAACTTGTCATCAATTTTGATAGGATAACTAGTAGTAGATAGCGTTCCTAGCCCGTTAGGGTACACGGCTTATATATTTTCATTCCAGTATTTAGGACAAGTAGTAATGTATTGTAATCAGGCATGTATGAACTCGGCTAGTTGTTTCATCCCCAAGATATAAGTGGGAGATCTTATGAATATATATCTAAGCAGTTATTAAGAAAATGATGTCCATATTATTGCACTTTATAAAAATCTGCTAGGTAATAAATGACATGCTTATATATGAATAAATTCTAAAATATTGCAACTGTGTTTACCAATTTTCATTATCAGAACAATTTCACCCCAGTAGAAGAGGAACCAGGGCACATCCCACTGAATTTGTTAACCAACAACGGAATGAACCTGACCCTATAATAAATGAAGAAAGTGAAGAGGATCTAGACTATAATGAATATGATGAGGAAGAATATGTAGAAGAATAGGCTGAGGATACCCATGAGGGAGGGAACCCCATAAATGAATTTATGGAACTGTTAAGAGCAAATCTGAACTAACAGCCTATTCCACCACAGCCACATGCTGCCCAACAGACTGCAGCTATTGCCTTTAGAGCCTTCAAATCTGTCAAACCCCCAGAGTTTCTAGGATCGGCCGACCCCGTTGAAGCACGGGCCTGGCTCAAAGAGATAGAAAAGTCCTTTGAGGTACTAGGTGTTGAGGAACGACACAAGACCATTTTTGCTTCTTACATGCTTGAAAGGAGAAGCTAACTACTGGTGGGAGTCCAAACGAAACCTAGAGACCGATGTTGTGATCCAATGGGATAGATTTACCCGACTGTTCTTAGACAAGTATTTCCCTAGGTTTATGGAGACCCAAATGGAGATTAAGTTTCTGGAGTTGAAACAGGATAAGATGACTGTAGCTGGATATGAGGCCAAATTTACTGAGTTGTCAAGATTTGTGCCTGAGTTTGTGAATACCGAAGAGAGGAAAGCATGAAGGTTTCAGCTTGGTCTGAAACAGTGGATATAGAACCGAGTGGCGATGTTAGATCTGATAGACTATGCCACCTTAGTGCAGAAAGCCTCGATTGTTGAAGCTGGCAGTGAGCAGAGTCTGAAGGAAAAGGAAAATAGGAAGAGAAAGATGGGAAGCCAGGGAATAGGAACTGGGAACAGGATCCTTCCAAGCAGGTTCGTCAGGGGAGCGGCGTCCCAACCTGCACGAGGCCCCGGATTCAGAAAGGCCCTGAGTGAGAGTGTTGGCCAGGGCGGCGGACAATCTAGGGCCAAATTTCATAGCCAACCCCGTGCCCCAATACCAGAGTGTCAAACTGATAAGTGGCATTTTATACCACTTAGAACGTCTTATAATAACTTGAATTGATGTCTTGAAATCAAGTATTTTGTGTATTTTATGCGTTTTTCTAGTGTTTGTACATTTCAGGGTATTACTTGCATTTGTGGGGAGATTTCATGAAGAATAAGCCTTAGTATGTGCTTGGCATTGCAAGTGGGAAGTTAGGAGCAGAATGCAGCGAAGAACGGGAGCAGAAAAATGAATTTTCCAGAAAGGTGCTGGGTGTCCGCTCAGCCTAGCTTAGAGGCCGCTCAGGAAGCTGGGCGCCCGCTCAGGATTGCTGAACGGCCGCTCAGGGGCGTAAATTTTAATTCTGATTTTTAGACTCCTGGTTCGGCTGGACTTCCAACTTCTGAGATAGCTGGGTTTTGTAGGGCTTCTATATAAGTAGTTTTCAGAGACATTTCACGTGTGTTGAATCGTGGTATTAATCAAGGAGAAAAGACATAAGGAAGAAGACCGTTTTAGCACATCGCAATGAAGAGGAAGCATATTTTCTTGTGATTCTTTTATTCGTTGTAACAATGGATGCTAGTTTTCTTTGCTTTGAACCTATTTACTCTTGTGACGTACTCTTGTTTAATATAAGTAGTTTTATTAATTATTCTCGTGTGTTATTATCATATTTTCATATGAAACCATGGTGACGATGAGTTCAATCATGGGCTAATCGTGATCATGGGGTTGTAATAGATTTACTATGGAATTCTTTAGTTAGTTGTTTAATTCCTTAGTGTGTGACGATTGTATGATATCTAGTATTGGTTGTGCTTATTCGTCTTATGTGCGTCACAAACATATAAGATAGGGTGTTAATCTCTTGTGAAGCGACGATGGATCTTGAGATTTAGAACTTGCCATGCTAGCATAGGTTCATGTATGTGTATGCATGATTATTGGGTAACTCTAACCGTTTTACTTGCCCTGTGTAATCATAAGGAATAACGTGTGCTTAAATCGTTATGTTTTCAAATTCTGTAGACATATAGGGTCTCAACATAATTGATGACTATGTTACTTATGTCTTAATTGTGGATGTTTGGTAGAATGGTATTAGTATAATGAAAGTTGGCTTTTATCAGTTTCATGTTTTTCGATGAATTTCATCACCGTTACATACTAAGGGTAATGACAATAACTATTGAAGGAAGTAGTAATGAAGTTATGATCTCATGTGTGTGTTTAATATTGTTAATTCAAGTGTCAATTAAGTGTTTAATTCTCGTAGTTAATTCTAGTTAATAATTAGTTAATCAATTCTACGTGTTATTGTCTTGACATTGAGAAGTAATCATACATTGGTGAGTGAGTGTTAATTAAGCATAATTAGCCTGAGTCTCTGTGGGAATAAACTAGAAAGTATTCTATATTACTTGCGAACGCATATACTTGCGTATATTATTAGCGCGTGTTTTCCGCCCTAACACAAACGTGTAAGAGAAGACACCTTGGAGTGTATACCCAGACAAGAGCCCCTCTGAAATGTTACCGGTGTGACCAAATCGGACACCTTGCCAACAACTGCACCCGACCCAATGTAACGTGTTTTCAATGTGGGAAGGTAGGACACATGAGAAAGGATTGCCCGACGTTCAAGGTCCCAGCCTCAGGGATGAGCAAAGCTGCCTCCAACCGACCCCCAGTTGCTAGGACCTTCAACATGACTGTTCAGGATGTTGTCCGAAACACTGACGTGATAGCAGGTACCCTTTTGTTAAGTTCCGAACATGCAAATGTCCTATTTGATTTTGGAGCAACCAAGTCATTTATATCTCAAGATTTTGCTAAAAAGTTAAAACTTAATGTCATACCCTTACGTGAGATATTACAAGTGGAAATAGCAAACAAAGAAATAATTCCTGTAAATCAAGTACACCCTAAGTGCAAGTTGAAAATAAAAGGGAAGGTCTTCGAGGTTGACCTAATCCCATTTACGTTAGGAGAATTCGATGTAATCTTAGGAATGGATTGGTTATCCAGTAACGGAGCACAAATAGATTGTGAACGGAAGTGGGTAAAGATAAGAGTGTAAAATAAAAAAGAAGTAGTATTTAAAGGTCAACGACAGAACCAGAAATTTCTGACCATGCTACAGGAAAAAAGATTGTTAAGGAATGGAAATGAGGCCTATTTGGCTTATGTGGTAGAGAACTTACCAGGATTGCCACATGGCCGGGAAATAGAGTTCGCTATAGAATTAGCACCAGGAACGGCGCCAGGAACGACACCAGTATCCAAGGCCCCATATAGGCTAGCCCCAGTTGAGATGAAGGAACTAGCTTCTCAACTGCACAAGTTATTAGATAATGGAATGATAAGACCCAGTGTGTTGCCATGGGGAGCGCCGGTACTGTTTGTAAAGAAAAAGGACGACAGTATGAGATTATGCATAGACTATCGAGAGCTGAATAAGCTGACTATTAAGAATAGGTACCCTCTTCCCAGGATTGATTACCTATTCGACCAATTCAAGGGAGTTGTACATTTTTCCAAAATAGATTTGAGAATAGGATATCACCAGTTGAAAATCAAACCGAAAGATATACCAAAGACTGCTTTCCGCACTAGGTATGGGCACTATGAGTTCTTAGTCATGTCGTTTGGGTTAACCAATGCACCCGCAGCCTTTATGGATTTGATGAACAGAGTGTTCAAAAAGTACCTGGATATATGTGTGATAGTTTTTATAAATGATATTCTGATCTACTCAAAGATAGAGCAAGAACATTCAGTACATTTGAGGATAGTCTTAGAAATCTTGAGGAATGAGAAATTGTATGCCAAGTTCTCGAAGTGCGAATTTTGGTTAAGAGAAGTTCAGTTTTTGGGACATGTGGTGAGTAGCAAAGGAGTTTTAGTTGACCCTGCCAAAATAGAGGCGGTATCCAATTGGGAAAGACCAACTACCCCAACAGAGGTTAAGAGTTTTGTGGGTTTAGCAGGATATTACAGAAGATTTGTGCAAGACTTTGCTAAGATAGCCGGTCCACTGACTAGACTTACCCGGAAAATAGAAAAGTTTGTATGGACAGAGAAATGTGAGGAGAGTTTTCAAGAGCTGAAAAGGATGCTGGTGTCAGCACCAGTGCTCGCTCTTCCCGATGGAAAAGGAGAATTTGTGATATACAGCGACGCATCGGTTAAAGGATTAGGATGTGTAGTAATGCAGCACGGCAACGTTATAGCATATGCCTCTCGACAATTAAAGGAGTATGAGAGCAGATGTCCAACGCACGATCTAGAACTAGCAGCCATAGTGTTTGCCCTAAAAATTTGGAGACACTACCTATACGGTGAGAAATGCGAGATCTACACAGACCATAAAAGCCTCAAATATATTTTCACTCAGAAAGAACTGAACATGAGACAAAGGAGATGGTTAGAGTTGATAAAAGACTACAACTGTGAAATTTTGTATCACCCGGGTAAAGCCAATGTGGTGGCTGACGCCCTTAGTAGGAAGGAAAGACTCAAAATGATAATGACATCTGAGGAATTGATTAAAGAATTTGAGAAAATGGAAATTGACGTGAGGATGACCGGTAAAGGAACAGAAGGATTATTTGAGATTAAGCTAGTGCCTGAACTGACTGAAAAGATACGAGTATGTCAGGAAAGGAAGATGAGCGAAGAAAGAGGAACATTGACCGGTGAAGAAGTGAGATGCGAAAAGGACGAGAAAGGGATCATGAGGTACGCGTCCCGAATTTGGATTCCAAATGTGCAAGAGTTAAAGGATGAGCTGCTACACGAAGGGCACAGCTCCAGATATTCAATCCACCCAGGAAGTACGAAGATGTACCGTGACCTTAAGGAATATTATTGGTGGCCTAACATGAAAAGAGAAGTGGAAGAGTGGGTCAGCAAGTGTTTGACTTGCCTGAGAGTGAAGGCTGAACACCAGCGACCTAGTGGACTATTACGGCCCCTGAAAATTCCGGAATGGAAATGGGAGCATATAGCCATGGATTTTCTGACAGGCTTACAAAGGACAAAGACCAATCACGATGCCATATAGGTTATCATAGATAGATTGACCAAGTCCGCACACTTCCTACCAATCAACGAAAGGTACACCGTAGACAAGTTGGTGGATATCTACTTGAAGGAAATTGTAGTGAGACACGACATTCCTGTAGCCATAGTGTCAAATAGAGACCGAAGGTTTAATTCCCGATTTTGGAGAAGCTTCCAAGAATGCATAGGCACCAGACTAAACATGAGTACCTCTTACCACCCCCAGACTGATGGACAAATCGAAAGGACTATTCAGACCCTAGAAGATATGCTACGAGTATGTGCCATTAATTTCAAAGGAAATTGGGATGACCACGTACCCCTGATCCAATTTGCTTATAACAACAGTTATCACGCTAGCATAGGAATGCCTTCGTATGAAGCTCTTTACGGAAGGAGATGTCGCTCTCCCCTATGTTGGGATGAAGTTGGAGAACACAAGATATTAGGGCCAGAGTTAGTCCAACAAACCAGGGAAATGGTGAGACTCATCAGGAAAAGACTAGTAGCAGCTCAAGACAGACAAAAGAAGTACGCCGACCAGACCAGAAAGGATAGGGAATACAAAGTAGGAGATTCTGTGCTATTGAAGGTATCTCCGTGGAAAGGAGTGATGAGGTTTGGGAAGAAAGGGAAGCTGAGTCCCAGATTCATAGGTGTAATAACCCCAATTTTTGGAAATTTTTGAAACCCTTATGAATAGTGATTTTGCAGATTATGCTGAATGAGAAAACTTTTCATGCCATACTATGTAGGGGTTCTGTTATTGATCTTCTGGGATATTATTAGTACTCTATGTGGTATATAAGTGTATGTAAAGATCGTCAGAATCCAATTTCCGAACACTTTGATTATCCCGGAAATCCACTAGATACGGAAAGAATTGAGTATAAGGTAACAGGATAAAAATGATTTAAATTAAAGGATTATAAGAGAGGATCATAAAAGGAATACAATATATTCAGAAAGGTTAAGGGAACCTAAGTAATAAGATCCCGGGTATGATCCCTCAAATGATAAACGAAAACGAAAGTTAAGCGAACCGTGTAACAGATCAGCGGTCATTAGGCAAATAATTAGGAAGTTAATCAAAGGGATTAGAGAGGATGGTGTCATCCAACCAATAGAAAGAGGACAAAGGAGGGGTGATGACATCACAAAGTGATGCAAGCATGACATAAGAGGGAAGGAAATGTGGTGGAATATTAACCACACAAAATTAAGGGTAAATGGGTAATTGACCTAAAACAAAACAAAAAAAAAACCTAGCAACCAAGCAAAACAAATCACAAAACACCAAACCCTCCATTTCTTCATGAAGCTCTCGGCTTCTTTCTTAAGAATTGGGAAATCCAAGCTCCTCCACTTGCTATTTTACAAGGTAATTATCCTAGCTTCTCCTAGTTAAGTTACATACTTCCTCGAAATCTTAGCTTCAAAATCCTTTCCTACCATTTCCTATAAATCATTCAAGAAGATGGTGAATAGTACTTTCTTGAAATTAATTTTTGTGTTATTGATTTCTTTGAAAGAACAAGCTTGTAGGAGGTTAGATTAAGGCTTCCATGGGCATTCCAAGGACCTTTCATGGATTAAAAGCTTCAAGGAAGGTATAACTCTTCATGGTCTTAGTTTTAAGTTTTGTTGTTTAGATTTCCTAATGTTTAGATGATGGGTTAGTGTAATGGGTGTGTAATCATGTTTAGAGCTTGTTATGAGTAGTTTAGTTGGTGAGAGGCATGATTATTGTGTGTTTAGAGATTGGTTGATTTTGTGATATTTTTGGAGTTGGAAATCTTGGTTATTAGTTAATGAACTTAAGTAAACTCTTAGTTCATAATTGAGAAATAAGTATGAATTGGAAATATTGAATTGTTGGGGCTGTTGTAGTATGGTATGGATGGATGTTGGTTGTACTAATGATTTGTGGTTGAATTGTGGTTGTTTTGAATTGGTTTAAATTTGGGAAATCGCGTAAACATAGCCGTCATAACGTCCAATTTTCTTTAGACTGTTTTTGTGCATAACATTAGGACCCGAGAACCCCCTGCTAGATTATGACCATTGCCATTTCTAGATAGCTCGTGTTACGAGCTTCGTTTTGATATGTAGTTCGTTCGATTCCGATGCACGGTTTAGGAGAAACGACCGTTTCAAGTAATGGCGTTTCGTGAATGAAACTTTTCCCCTCGCCTTACTTTGAAACATAGGTTAAAGACCAAAAAGGGTTAATTAATGTATGAAACAATTATGGTAAGAGTGTTAGGCAGTTGGTAAGACACTCGCGAAGGAATCGCTTTAAAACTCGTAATGGTTAATTTATTTAAAATGGTGGAGTCGAGGGTACTCGAGTGACTTAAGAGAATCAGTAAGCGCAAAACAAGCGTTAGAGTCTAAGTTAGTTAAAGTATAGATTTACAAGTGACTTTGGTTTAATTCCAACTTACTTATTGTTTATAGGTTACAGACTCATACCGAGCCATTCGTAACCCCCAGTCGCTCAGGCAAGTTTTCTACCCGTTATACTGTTGTGGTGATGTATATGTGTATATGCATTATCTTGTGATAGTGCATGATTGTTATTAGCAAATTTTGCGATATATTGGAGCATGCTGATATGGTATATATGCATGTCTGTTTCATAATCTGGTTATCTATCTGTTGATTTCAATGCTTATAGTTGCATAATACCTATGCTAGAAATAAGCAAGTAGTTGCGTATACCCTTAGTATAGGGGATAAAAGGTGAACATATTTCTAAACCGGGAGTCGATGGTCCCGAGTATATTATATATATATATATATATATGGATATAGTTTTCAAAACTATTGATCGAATAAGGTTTATTCGATACCTTTATTTTACTTAATTGAATATTAATTTGAGTATTCATTTGAGGGCTTATGACTCAGTTTATTTTATTATTTGAATATTCATACGAGTGCTTATGACTCAGTTTATATTATTATTGAATATTACTTGGATATTCATTTGAGGATGTATGACTCCTTTATTTTATGAATATTATTTATAGTATTCATTCGAGGTATTATGACTCCGCTTATTACTTAATAATATTCTTTATTGTATTAAAGAGTAAGGTGTCGATAATCAAACTTATTTTTGATTATTCAAATAAAGATATTACTTTCGTATAAGTATATCTTTGATTATTTTCTATTCATTCGAGTATAAGTTTTCCAACTTCTACCTCCATTATTCTTTATGGGAATATTATTTAAATAATAATATTCAGATATTTCTTTCATATTGGGACTGATTTATTTCATAAATCAGCATTACTCCAAACATTCTTAAAAATGTTTTCGAGTCTTCAAAATGAATTTAAAAAGGGTAGAGCGGATCCCAAAACTTGTTTTCAAATTTAAGATCTTCCATTTTAAGGGGACTTGAATACTCGCTCAAAAATCTAAGGGATCCGGCTCTATGATGTATTTTATATTCGCAACAAGGTTGCAGTTTTGGTAAATGAATTGATTACTTACCCAACACTCGGGAAGTAAGTCCATCTATCGAGTCGGCATAAGCAACATGGGCTCAGTGGGCGTCCATGATAGTGTAAGTGGCTCAGTGGGAGTCCATCAAATGCATAAGTGGCTGAGTGGCAGTCCAGCATAAGGTCCTATTACGACCAGGGTGATGACCAGTGGGGAATTCGTCCATCTACTAGTAGAAAAGGTTACTTATTGGTATCTTTGCCTGATCAGCAAGATATCAGGTTTATGCCAAAATTCTTTCCTTTCCAAATTTATTGGATATTGCAATTCTGTTCATCCTTTACATGACAGAGGTTTTCAGGAAATGTATATATATAGGTGTATATATATGTCGGGATTTAATGAAGTATCTCGTAACTTCATTATTTATAATGATATTCAAAGATTGAATCTATTCAAATCTTGTCTTGTAGTCTCATCTATGTGATGAACTTTTGAAACTGATTATAACTTGAACGGTGGTAGTTCAAGTAGTATTTGGGAAAGATATAAGTATATTGGGGTATCTTGTAACTTCATCTTTTAAACTTATATCTAATTAATAATTGTCTTATGAATGACAAAGATTTTCAGAAAAACATTGAGACAAGGTTAGATATATGAGATCACCTTGCAACGATATTTTTTATACAGTTATAAACTGGAACTTTGTGTATATTATACATGGAAGAGGACTTCCAAGATTTTGAAAAGTATATATGTATATATACTGAATATTTTGCGACTTCATCGCATTAAGATATCAAACTTGGTTCATTTCTTTTGACCAAGACTTTCATGAGTACTATGAGAAGACTCATATATTGATAATCATTATATATATATTATTTTGGTGGGCTTGCTGCTCACCCTTGCTTTCTTCTTTCATCACACAACATCAGATAGACAAGATGAACAGGACCAAGCTCCCGATTCGCGAGCGGATAGGAAACGTTCCGCAGTTTCCTATAGGCGTTGATGTCGCTATAGCTGAGGTAGGAGCTACCAATAGGCTAGGCTTTCAACTTTTGATGTACCAGATTTATGTATATTTATGAATTGTAATAATGGCAAAGAAATGTAAATTTATTCAGAAACCTTTTTAAGGTATATTGACATATAATTTTGGAATAAAACGACTTGTGATTATTTTTGGATATTCATCTCTGAGACTATAACTTGTGGTGTGTGTGTTTATTGTGGGGTCACAGTACAGAGTAGTTGATTGTGTATTAAGATTGGGTGATATTAAGGGAAATGGAACTCGTGACAACCCGGATCCCCGACCCCGGATTTGGGGGTGTTACAGAAATGGTATCAGAGCTAAGCGTTGTAAACCTCAGAGATGATGTGACGTTAAGATAATAAGTTCACTAAGATAATATGAACTCTTGCCAAGTTCATAGTCGGGCTACCTAACATAGCACTGACAGTTAAAACCCTTATGGGAACCCTTATAAATATCGTGATAGAAGCGTAGTTCGTTATCGTAGATGGTAGCGGGACTCCGAACCCTGAGGTTGAGGAGCAACAGCGCGATGATGTTTATTACTAATTGGAGATCGGATTGTGGATCCGATAGAGTGTCCTAATGCAGGACCGAATGATGTTGATATTGAGGATGTAGCGGTTGAGGATGTTGTCCTAGAAGGGATAGTTGCTGAGGAGGATCCCATGGAGGATCCTGACAAGAATGAATAAAGGACCACTGATGAATTGATGACCATGGTTAGGTTGACTACCAGAGGTAGGATTGGTCGGTCACTACCGGAGGTTCGTTCAAGTTTGTAAAGATAGTAGCCCCTTTAACGCGGCTTACTCATAAGACTGAGAAGTTCGAATAGACAGAGAAATGCGAGAACAGCTTTTAAGAACTGAAGCAAAGTTTGGTGACGGCCCCTATGTTGGCGTTGCCGGATGGAAAAAGGAGATTTTGTGATTTGTAAGTGACGCTTCGCATAAGGAATTAGGGTGCTTCTTATATAGAACAACAAGATAATCGCGTCTGCGTCAAGACAATTAAGGGAATATAAAATTCGATATCCACACCCATGAGCTTGGGCTCGTGGCAATAGTTTTGCCCTAAAGATTGGAGGCAATATTTGTATGGAGAGGAGTGCGAGATTTACCTAAGCCATAAGTACTCTAGTACATTTTTCGTAGAAAGAGCTCAACATACGCCAGAGGAGGCGGTTAGAGCTAATCAAGAATTATGAGTGGGAGATTCTATATCATTTGGGGAAAGCCAATGTGGTGGCTGATGCCCTTAGTAAAAAGGAGAGACTCAAGATGATAATGTCTTGAGGAGAGTTAATAAGAGATTTTGAGAAAATGGAAATAGTAGTGAAGGTAACCGGAGCCGGTACCGAAAAGCTGTTTGAGATTGCAATAGAGACCGAATTATTGGAAAAGAGCATATTGTGCCAGAAAAAGGTGATGAATGAAGGCAGAGAGCCAACAAGTAAATATGAGATTAATACCGAGAAAGATGATAAGGGAATAATGAGGTATTCATATAGAATTTGGGTTCTGAAAGTTCAAGAGCTTAAGGATGAGAACTTAGATGAGAGCCATAGTTTGAGGAATAGGATTTAGGGCAAACCCAGAATGTGATAGTCAGGGAGGTTGCCATCAAGAAAGAAAGAACCCATAACATAATAGAGTGGAAAATAAGGTTTTTAGTGTATAAGATAACCCCGATTATGGGAGAAGGTTGAAACATTTCATACTAAGGAAATAGAAAGTCGAGTAAGGAAAGGAGACCCGAGACGGTACTCCTATACGGCAATTTATGGACCTGTCTAGACAGAACTTAGACTATTATCCCCAACCACCACCTTGAGGAAAAAATGCGATTGGAAATTCTTTCAGGACCTTTAAGTCTCTAAGCTCTCAGAGTTCCAAGGAACAGGTTGACCTAGTCGAGGCAAGAGCCTGGCTAAAGGAAATAGAGGAATCATTTGAGATTCTGAATGATTGACGAACCACAAAAGACTGTTTTTGTCACTTACCCTCCTAAGAGAGAGACCACCCGCTGGTGAAAGACCAAGGAAGGAACGGAGCAAGAGATTATAATAAACTGATTTAAGTTCAGTCAATTGTTTTCGGGAAAGTAATTCCCAAAGATAAGGAGATAGTGTAAAAGCTTTAGAGCCAGAACAAAGGCAGACGAGTATGATGAATTATGAATCTAAGATATAAAAGTTGTCAAGATTCGTTCTGAGGACACGAATCCAATGACGGGATGTTTGAAATCAATGCTTATGTTGTGTTGGTTCATGAAATAATGATAAGAGAAAGGAAAATAAAAAGAAATTGAAGTGGAAAGGAATATAACGGCAATAGAGTTTGAGGAATGATAAGGGAGTTGGGTATGAGGAAACCCTAAAGACTCGTAGAAATAGAAATAGAAGAGTATGTAATCGTCAGGATGAGGGTGATTCACCATGAGTTAAAATTGATGGTTGAGGGCATAAGAGATACATATATTTTATCCCCTATAAGTTGGGAAGATTCGAGGAAACCTTGAGATAATTCGAAGGATAAATAATGAGACGCGGATAGACTGAGGAGACAAGAAAGTAAGAAACTAAGAAAATTGGATGAAGGAAGTGACCTTCAAGAAGGTGAAGTGTAAGACCGGTGGCATGATACCCAGAAAGGGAGACGCCAGATATGAAAGATATCCCAACATTGAGGTGACTGTTGAGATAAATAACAAAAGTAAATAAAGAATTATTAAGAAGAAGTTCACGTTGAACACGACCAATATCTTCCAGAACATCCTTGTTAACGTTGCCAGATTAGGCAAGAAAAGCGGATAACCGTTGTTATCTTTTGGAGGCCATTTTGATTAACCTCATTTTGTATACAGATGTTATTGTGAAATTAGGCATATACTATCGAGGTGGGAATGATTGAATAAGACACCCTTATCAGGGATATATGACTTGATTTATCCATGGAAGGATGCAGGTACCTTTTAAAGGTGGAATTAAGAATAGAACATCGGTAACTTAAAATGAATCCTAGGGGAATGCATAAAGGTTGGCATTTCACCCTTAATAGGGACAGTATGAGTTTTGACAGTATGATTTGGAAAGGATTAAGGTAACAACAACCTTTAAAGAATCAGTGGAGAAAATTTTTCAGAAACATATAGACAATGGTTCTAGTATTAGTAAAGGGTATTTCAATATGCCCTGTATCTAGGGAATACAGGAGGAACGATTCAAGGATAACCTTAGAGGTTTTACAAGGAGAAAGGTAATATTCAAAGTTCTCAAGAATAGAAATTTTGATAAAGGAAATATGGCGTAATTATAATAATGCCAGGTGGGCACGTGTTAAACCACGAGAAAGTATGGATCGAACCAGTAATGGTCGAAATTGTTTAGGGCAATTAGGACTTAAGACAAAAGATGTTCTAAGTACGATCGAGAGTCAGTCGCGACAGTGATTAACCTCTAAAGATTGAGGCAATAACTTATGGAAAAATGGTGATTTTTTTTTTAATTACTCATCAGATATTAAAGAAAAGCATTTTCACATAAGCAGTGATTGAAATAAGGTAGAAAATTTATTTGGAGGTGGTTAAAATGACATTGACTGTAAGGAAATTTTACTATCAGGAAAGGCAAAAGAGGTGGCCGACACTTTAAAGGTAAGAGGATAATTATAGGCGCTTGTGCCAAAAGAATACAGTGATGATGGTTAAAGCTGTGAAGGTTGTATTATGGTTTGGAAGATTGACATTCCTTCTGATGACTGTGCAATACCCAACCGTAATAGTAGTTGGTAAAGGTTTAATTCGTATAATCGCCATGAACGGGCTATCTATCTTAGAAGGTCCTCTCTTGAGAATAATCCAGGACCATATTTCAAAAAAGACTAAACGAACCTTGGAGTTAAGTCTTCTATTGAAGGCATACGATTAAGAATGGTATTAACCTGCTATCATTGCTTTGATTGAAACTCTTCTGCAATTTTATCTGCTTCATGTCATATGTACGTCAAGTTCAGGAGTGTTCTTCATGAATCAAGAACGGTGATCATGTTAACTCCTTAGAAGAATTAGATACGACATATATGGACTCCGTATGGTTAGATATTAAGATTTCATGGAAAGTGAATGATGACAGTAGGTCAGTGGTGGACCATAGTAAGGCAGCAATGATTCTGCGAGTAACGAGCTGATTACAACCGTGAGAGTTGTATTGGAATGGATGTTGAGATTGAGTACCACTAAACGGGTCGTGGTAGTGTATAAGTTATCATTGATAGACTAATTAAGTAGAGTATCTACCTATTGAATATTTATTCTTTCTTATCAATAGAGAGTCGTATTATTATACGAGGAAGGTTACGGTGCAAGCATAGAATTCAAGTAACGATGATGTCTAGAATGAGATCCCAGGTTCGATTTTCGGTATCGAAGGAGTTTCAAAGGTGATTGTGTATAAGCTCGAGGAAGAGCACGGGTCCATAAAATGATGGACGGAATAGCAAAAATTTTTAGGCATGTGAAATACGATGCTATAATACTTGATGTTGATATAAATACATATATGTTTTGTTCTCCTATGACAAACCTCTATAGCTCAGAGGTAGGTTCCAAGCCAGATATTTTGTGGCAGTATATTTTTATATATATACAATTCTCTTCAATTCGTTCTTTTCTCTCCTTTTCATTTCATGTAAGCTGAGAAGAACAACCCTTCCAGAAGGGGAGGTATTGCCGAATGACTATCTATCTGTGTGATAGAAGCCTAGTAGGATACCATCTATTGTTTAATTGCTTGTCAAGTACTAAAGGCTGGCCACCTTCTGTACTAACTATGCGATATAACAAGTGTTCATGATCATAGTGATCTCTCAATAAATTCTTTTACTTCTATATGATTGATCAAACTTTGGGAAATAGAAACAGCTGAAAAAGGAGTAATAAAGTTGTGGTAGTATTCGGAATGGAAACACATTCGTGATACTAAGGTTGACGTGGTTATTAAAAGGTTATAGAACGCTAACGAGCAAAAGTATAACCAATATAATATTAGGAACAGAAGGTAGTAGCGATTAAGAACTGGAAAAGAATGGGTATTGAGAAGCAAAAGCTATAATGTTAGAAACTATGATGAGAGTCTGTGCAATAGACTTGAAAGAATTTGGAATGATCACTTAACACGGATTGAGTTTTCTTACGATAATAAATTGTATGTCAGGTATTGAGATGTCATCTTATGAGATTTTTGAGGGAAGACAATGTCGATTTCCCTTATTTAGGATGAAGTTGTAGAGCGCAAGATGCTCGGACCCGCAGTAGTCCAAAGGACCAAGGATATAATAGATCTAATCAGAGGACGGCTGGTAGTAGCCCCAGATGGACATAAGAAGTATGTTGAATTGACACGAAAGGACAAAGAATAGGAAGTAGGGGACCTAGTGTTGTTATAGGTATTCCCTTGGAAAGGAAGGATGAGGTTCGGAAAGAAATGAAAACTAAGTCCACGAATTGTTGGACCCTTGGATATATTAAGACGTATTGGGAGGATAGCATATGAGCTAGCCCTAACCCCGAACATGTAGCAGGTCGTAACGTGTTTAACGTATCAATGTTAAGGAAGTGTAATTCAGATGCCAGATAAATAGGGGCATATGAGCGCATAGACATGCAACCCGATGTAACCTATATGGAGCAACCAAGAAGGGTTATAGAGTGAAAAGGAACAAGTGCTTAGGAGAAGGATTATCAAACTAGGCAGAGTTTGGTGGCAGGACCACAATATGGGAAAATTTACTCGAGAGTTAGAAAGTGTAATGCTAAGAGGGTACCCTTATTCATTTTCTATCTGATTCCGGGACGGAATCCTTTTAAGGAGGGGAGACTGTAATAACCCCAATTTTTGGAAATTTTTGAAACCCTTATGAATAGTGATTTTGCAGATTATGCTGAATGAGAAAACTTTTCATGCCATACTATGTAGGGGTTCTGTTATTGATCTTCTGGGATATTATTAGTACTCTATGTGGTATATAAGTGTATGTAAAGATCGTCAGAATCCAATTTCCGAACACTTTGATTTTCCCGGAAATCCACTAGATACGGAAAGAATTGAGTATAAGGTAACAGGATAAAAAGGATTTAAATTAAAGGATTATAAGAGAGGATCATAAAAGGAATACAATATATTCAGAAAGGTTAAGGGAACCTAAGTAATAAGATCCCGGGTATGATCCCTCAAACGATAAACGAAAACGAAAGTTAAGCGAACCGTGTAACAGATCAGCGGTCATTAGGCAAATAATTAGGAAGTTAATCAAAGGGATTAGAGAGGATGGTGTCATCCAACCAATAGAAAGAGGACAAAGGAGGGGTGATGACATCACAAAGTGATGCAAGCATGACATAAGAGGGAAGGAAATGTGGTGGAATATTAACCACACAAAATTAAGGGTAAATGGGTAATTGACCTAAAACAAAACAAAAAAAAAACCTAGCAACCAAGCAAAACAAATCACAAAACACCAAACCCTCCATTTCTTCATGAAGCTCTCGGCTTCTTTCTTAAGAATTGGGAAATCCAAGCTCCTCCACTTGCTATTTTACAAGGTAATTATCCTAGCTTCTCCTAGTTAAGTTACATACTTCCTCGAAATCTTAGCTTCAAAATCCTTTCCTAGCATTTCCTATAAATCATTCAAGAAGATGGTGAATAGTACTTTCTTGAAATTAATTTTTGTGTTCTTGAATTCTTTGAAAGAACAAGCTTGTAGGAGGTTAGATTAAGGCTTCCATGGGCATTCCAAGGACCTTTCATGGATTAAAAGCTTCAAGGAAGGTATAACTCTTCATGGTCTTAGTTTTAAGTTTTGTTGTTTAGATTTCCTAATGTTTAGATGATGGGTTAGTGTAATGGGTGTGTAATCATGTTTAGAGCTTGTTATGAGTAGTTTAGTTGGTGAGAGGCATGATTATTGTGTGTTTAGAGATTGGTTGATTTTGTGATATTTTTGGAGTTGGAAATCTTGGTTATTAGTTAATGAACTTAAGTAAACTCTTAGTTCATAATTGGGAAATAAGTATGAATTGGAAATATTGAATTGTTGGGGCTGTTGTAGTATGGTATGGATGGATGTTGGTTGTACGAATGATTTGTGGTTGAATTGTGGTTGTTTTGAATTGGTTTAAATTTGGGAAATCGCGTAAACATAGCCGTCGTAACGTCCGATTTTCTTTAGACTGTTTTTGTGCATAACATTAGGACCCGAGAACCCCCTGCTAGATTATGACCATTGCCATGTCTAGATAGCTCGTGTTACGAGCTTCGTTTTGATATGTAGTTCGTTCGATTCCGATGCACGGTTTAGGAGAAACGACCGTTTTAAGTAACGGCGTTTCGCGAACGAAACTTTTCCCCTCGCCTTACTTTGAAACATAGGTTAAAGACCAAAAAGGGTTAATTAATGTATGAAACAATTATGGTAAGAGTGTTAGGCAGTTGATAAGACACTCGCGAAGGAATCGCTTTAAAACTCGTAATGGTTAATTTATTTAAAATGGTGGAGCCGAGGGTACTCGAGTGACTTAAGAGAATCAGTAAGCGCAAAACAAGCGTTAGAGTCTTAGTTAAAGTATAGATTTATAAGTGACTTTGGTTTAATTCCAACTTACTTATTGTTTATAGGTTACCAGACTCGTACCGAGCCATTCGTAACCCCCAGTCGCTCAGGCAAGTTTTCTACCCGTTATACTGTTGTGGTGATGTATATGTGTATATGCATTATCTTGTGATAGTGCATGATTGTTATTAGCAAATTTTGCGATATATTGGAGCATGCTGATATGGTATATATGCATGTCTGTTTCGTAATCTGGTTATCTATCTGTTGATTTCAATGCTTATAGTTGCATAATACCTATGCTAGAAATAAGCAAGTAGTTGCGTATACCCTTAGTATAGGGGATAAAAGGTGAACATATTTCTAAACCGGGAGTCGATGTTCCCGAGTATATTATATATATATATATTTATATATATATATATATATGGATATAGTTTTTAAAACTATTGATCGAATAAGGTTTATTCGATACCTTTATTTTACTTAATTGAATATTAATTTGAGTATTCATTTGAGGGCTTATGACTCAGTTTATTTTATTATTTGAATATTATTTGAATATTCATACGAGGGCTTATGACTCAGTTTATATTATTATTGAATATTACTTGGATATTCATTTGAGGATGTATGACTCCTTTATTTTATGAATATTATTTATAGTATTCATTCGAGGTATTATGACTCCGCTTATTACTTAATAATATTCTTTATTGTATTAAAGAATAAGGTGTCGATAATCAAACTTATTTTTGATTATTCAAATAAAGATATTACTTTCGTATAAGTATATCTTTGATTATTTTCTATTCATTCGAGTATAAGTTTTCCAACTTCTACCTCCATTATTCTTTATGGGAATATTATTTAAATAATAATATTCAGATATTTCTTTCATATTGGGACTGATTTATTTCATAAATCAGCATTACTCCAAACATTCTTAAAAATGTTTTCGAGTCTTCAAAATGAATTTAAAAAGGGTAGAGCGGATCCCAAAACTTGTTTTCAAATTCAAGATCTTCCATTTTAAGGGGACTTGAATACTCGCTCAAAAATCTAAGGGATCCGGCTCTATGATGTATTTTATATTCGCAACAAGGTTGCAGTTTTGGTAAATGAATTGATTACTTACCCAACACTCGGGAAGTAAGTCCATCTATCGAGTCGGCATAAGCAACATGGGCTCAGTGGGCGTCCATGATAGTGTAAGTGGCTCAGTGGGAGTCCATCAAATGCATAAGTGGCTGAGTGGCAGTCCAGCATAAGGTCTTATTACGACCAGGGTGATGACCAGTGGGGAATTCGTCCATCTACTAGTAGAAAAGGTTACTTATTGGTATCTTTGCCTGATCAGCAAGATAATATTCAGATATTTCTTTCATATTGGGACTGATTTATTTCATAAATCAGCATTACTCCAAACATTCTTAAAAATGTTTTCGAGTCTTCAAAATGAATTTAAAAAGGGTAGAGCGGATCCCAAAACTTGTTTTCAAATTCAAGATCTTCCATTTTAAGGGGACTTGAATACTCGCTCAAAAATCTAAGGGATCCGGCTCTATGATGTATTTTATATTCGCAACAAGGTTGCAGTTTTGGTAAATGAATTGATTACTTACCCAACACTCGGGAAGTAAGTCCATCTATCGAGTCGGCATAAGCAACATGGGCTCAGTGGGCGTCCATGATAGTGTAAGTGGCTCAGTGGGAGTCCATCAAATGCATAAGTGGCTGAGTGGCAGTCCAGCATAAGGTCTTATTACGACCAGGGTGATGACCAGTGGGGAATTCGTCCATCTACTAGTAGAAAAGGTTACTTATTGGTATCTTTGCCTGATCAGCAAGATATCAGGTTTATGCCAAAATTCTTTCCTTTCCAAATTTATTGGATATTGCAATTCTGTTCATACTTTACATGACAGAGGTTTTCAGGAAATGTATATATATAGGTGTATATATATGTCGGGACTTAATGAAGTATCTCGTAACTTCATTATTTATAATGATATTCAAAGATTGAATCTATTCAAATCTTGTCTTGTAGTCTCATCTATGTGATGAACTTTTGAAACTGATTATAACTTGAACGGTGGTAGTTCAAGTAGTATTTGGGAAAGATATAAGTATATTGGGGTATTTTGTAACTTCATCTTTTAAACTTATATCTAATTAATAATTATCTTATGAATGACAAAGATTTTCAGAAAAACGTTGAGACAAGGTTAGATATATGAGATCACCTTGCAACGATATTTTTTATACAGTTATAAACTGGAACTTTGTGTATATTATACATGGAAGAGGACTTCCAAGATTTTGAAAAGTATATATGTATATATACTGAATATTTTGCGACTTCATCGCATTAAGATATCAAACTTGGTTCATTTCTTTTGAACAAGACTTTCATGAGTACTATGAGAAGACTCATATATTGATAATCATTATATATATATTATTTTGGTGGGCTTGCTGCTCACCCTTGCTTTCTTCTTTCATCACACAACATCAGATAGACAAGATGAACAGGACCAAGCTCCCGATTCGCGAGCGGATAGGAAACGTTCCGCAGTTTCCTATAGGCGTTGATGTCGCTATAGCTGAGGTAGGAGCTACCAATAGGCTAGGCTTTCAACTTTTGATGTACCAGATTTATGTATATTTATGAATTGTAATAATGGCAAAGAAATGTAAATTTATTCAGAAACCTTTTTAAGGTATATTGACATATAATTGTGGAATAAAACGACTTGTGATTATTTTCGGATATTCATCTCTAAGACTATAACTTTTGGTGTGTGTGTTTATTGTGGGGTCACAGTACAGAGTAGTTGATTGTGTATTAAGATTGGGTGATATTAAGGGAAATGGAACTCGTGACAACCCGGATCCCCGACCCCGGATTTGGGGGTGTTACAATAGGACCCTTTGAAATTTTAAAGAGAATAGGACCTCTAGCTTACGAGCTCGCCTTGCCTCCTAATCTGTAACAAGTGCACAACGTGTTCCACGTGTCCATGTTAAGGAAGTACCATGTAGATGCACGGCATGTAATAGAATACGAGCAGGTAGATTTACAACCAGACCTGAGCTACATCGAGCAGCCAGTAAAGATAATGGACCAAAAAGAACAAGTGCTGAGAAATAAGACTGTGAAGCTGGTTAGAATCTTATGGATAAATCAAAATGTTGAGGAATCAACTTGGGAACTTGAAGACGCAATGAGGAATAGATATCCCCACTTATTTTCTATTTGATTTCCGGGACGGAATCCTTGTTAAAAGGGAAGACTGTAATAACTCATATTTTTTAGACCTTGTAAAATGTTTAATGAATAGTAACCCTAACGGACGGGAAAAACTTTTGATCCCCCACTATGTAGTGCATGAGAAAAGGAGTTTCAGAGTTGATATTATGATTATACGTACCAAATGAGTGTATGTAAACGCTATTAGTTTTTGAAGAAAATGAACTTTGAAAAACGACCGTATTTATGACTCATCGAGGATTACGGGAATCACAATATAATTACAAGATTAAAACCCTACGGATTTATATTCAAGTATGATAATTCAAAATATAAGGAATAAATACGAAAGGAATTACATCGCGAATCATTTACGAGTAAGTATTACGAAAACGCTTAAGCGACCGAGCGAACGCGTAAACGATTAAATAAACGTAACGCACTAACTAACCATGGTAAGAAACTAACCATTGTTACTTTATCAAATAGTGATCTAAGCTTAGGATGATCAAGCAAGCTAGCCAAATAGTGTGCTAAAGAACCTAACACATGTAGTTTAGCTTGTAAGCTAGTAAGCTACTTGGATTTGTCCCCAAGATTTGCTATAAGGAATAAACCTAGAATGCTATACTAGAAAGAATAAAAATCAAGAGAAAGATATCACCACCCCATTTCCTAGAAGCAACCAAGAGAAGCAAGCATAAACCACCCCCACCCCTTCATTCTTCCATTCGGCTTTTCAAGAAGGAAGGGAGGAATTCAAATTCAAATCTCAAAATCTAGCCATGGTAAAATCATCCCATTAATTCTAAAGCTTCCTAACAATCAAACTAAGTTAAGAAAATTCTTTCATCTCTTTTTATCAAAGTTTGATGGGTGAAATAAAATCAAGAAAGTCACTAGTGAATAGTATGAATAGTAACTCCTCTTTGGTTTCTTGATTTTCATGGTAGTTTTAGGTTCCAAAAATCATACCAAGCACTTCCAAGACTCCACCATCCTCAAGAAAACATCTCAAGCTTTCATGAAAGGTAAAAATCTTTGGCCCAACTTTATTTAAGATTCATTTTCAAGATCCATTTAGTATATAGTTATAAACCTAGTTTTAGAAGTGGTAGTGATGAAATCTTGATATTTAGTTAAGTAGATTTGAGGTTTATTGTTTTTGCCTCAAGAACATGATGTTCTTGAGAGGATTTTGTGTGTTGATGATGAAATGATGATTGTTGGTGGTTGTGTTAAGAGTTAGGGCGTAAACGAAACCCCGATCGTAAACGTAATTTCGTTAAAACCAACAAATCGTAACTTTAAGTTTCTGCAGAAAGTCCTGGAGATTTAAACTGTAGTTTCTTGAAAAATAACCATTTTTTATGATAGAAAATTTTATAAGGATCGTTTAGGCGCTTGAATCGCTTGATTATGATTTACGGATCAAAAGTTATGGTCGTTTTACTAAAATTAATTTACACGACAAAAACTGCTACGAATTACGAACTTTGAAAATATAAAGGGTCAATTTAAAAGTGTTCATAAATCACAAAATTTTTACAGAAAGTAACATATTGAGTTTCCTAACTGCCATAAAAATGTCAAGTAAAAATATTGATTTTTCAGTTTTATAAAAATATCGGAGCCGAGGCCGCGCGATTAGAAAACGTAGAATCCAGAAGCGGAGCCGATGACGAAAATGAAAATGAACCTAAGATACTTAGAAAAATAAAGCGACCATGATGTGAATAATGACTTAAAGGAATAATAAGGATAATACAAGTTGAGATGGTGCATAATAAGTAGCACATGAGTACGAGTCGCCGTAAACTAGAATGGGACCTAATGAAGCGAATTGTGTTTATGGTTATAGATTTCCGAGCGGAACCTAGAGCATCCTCCACCTCGAGATACCCAGGAAAGTTTACGAACCCAACTCCATTTTACTGTTGTGTTGTGAAAGGATTGTTTTACTATCATTTCATAAGTACCATGCTTGCCATGATACGTAGTTGTTGAATTTTCGCATAATGTAGCGATGTTGTACGATAAGTATAAATCGTACAATATTTAATTCCGCTTTAAGCGTGACGTATGATTATAAGACCGAGAGTCAGTCGGGATTTTAAGATGAAACCCGGGATTCATTCCGGTGATATTATAGGATGATAACAAGTCCATAATAGTACGTTTTAAAGGGACTTAACGTCCACTTATGAAACATTAAAAATACCTCGAACTTTTATTACAACGATTTGCCAAAGATCATATTACCTCAACTATATTTTATTGTTCGAATAATAAATACTTTATACCTATTCCTTTATTACGGGAGAAGTATATTCCAATGATCATGTATTTCAAACCCGATTATACATGAAAGGTTATTAACTACATAGACATAAACTAGTTGAGGAATATTAATTTAAATATTCTTTTAGAGAGTAAACTCATTCGAGGTTTATTTATTTATCGATTATTATTTAATTAATTATTATTCATAAAGGGTTTATTATTGATTTAAAAATCATAGATCCTGATTTAAAATATACTTCCTCATTTCGGAACATCATTCGAATAATTTCAGATCGTCGGTGAATATTATCTCGACTTATTTAATATTTTGAATATAGTTTCAATGAGAAACTTTTCCCCCTTATTTAATTATCTGTTGACAACGATCAACTCACATCCTTAGTACTTCCTTCGAAAATCTCGGAAGTACGTATATACATATATAAACTTATATCTTAGTGAGATAAGCTGTTTCTATCAACAAGAAAAATGCTTGGGGAACTTCGATGTGGTTCGAGTTCTCGTGATTGATAGAATTCTTTTAAATGACATGGGAGGGGTAGACTCTGGTACTATGTGTGCTAGATGGACTACCAAAGGTATCGCAGGTGAAGGTACTCTATGTACTCAGGAACTTGTGAAGTATGTGTATACCCAAAAACGGGACACGTAGCCCGAATGCGGCAAGGGTGATAACCGGGATACGAAGGTGTCGTCCTTCTACTAGTAGAAAAGGTTACTATTGTCGTATTACAACTGATCATCGTATATGATGGCTCCAACAAGTGTCCTAATTTCTTCCAATTGGAATTGTGATGCAATACCATAACCCAAGCCTAGGTGCTGGGTCTGGGTTTCCTATTAAGGTATTCGCATGATAATAAAATCCCCTAAAGAACCGTTTTTATAAGAAGGTGTGTATCACCAAGGGAAAACTATTTTCAAATAAAACATAATTATCATATATGATATTTTACGTAGGTTATCATGCAGTCATTTTTATACTGTACATTATTATGCTGGGCATTATAGCTCACACTTGTTTTCTTAAATCGACACAACACAACAGTGAATCAAGATGCCTGCCATGAGAACCACAGCCAGGAAACGGGTAGGAAATGGCCAGCTGTTCCGTAGACTGTTTGGTGTTGTACCTCAGGTAGTTCGAATAAGCTGGATTAGTTTTCAGTTGTATTTAGTTCGACTTATTTATAAGTATGACTTATGTAAGGTAATAAACAAGAAGCGTATATTTGGACGGCGGACCAGCCTTACTTAAAGGTTACTCCCCGGTAAGAATTAATCACTTTGGGTTGTAATAATTATCACTTGATGGTTGAAATCACTCTAGTTATGAATGTTTCGTTTCTAATATAA
The DNA here is from genome assembly GCF_009905375.1 of Apium graveolens. Taxonomy (NCBI): domain Eukaryota; kingdom Viridiplantae; phylum Streptophyta; class Magnoliopsida; order Apiales; family Apiaceae; genus Apium; species Apium graveolens. The sequence goes on along the minus strand of NC_133649.1, from coordinate 176,830,987 downwards.
TAACCTGTAAGTGTGTGTGTGTGTGTGTGATAAGTGTGGGATCGTGAAGTGTGAGTATTTATATATTGTGGTGTAAGTTGTATGGTTTTAGTAGTTTAGAAAGTGTGGTCTCCGAGATTCCTGACCCCGGATTTTGGGGCGCCACATGGAGCGAAACACACTTGTTCAAAAATTGTTGAAAAAAAGAAGAAAAATATATGTTATGCATAATTGATCACGAGTGAGCTATTTAATTCTCGAGTTATTAAGTTCTTTGGGGACTTTCTGCCTAGTGACCTAAGGCTTTTATAGTCTGGGATCCACTAACCTAACGATCGCTACATGGGTATTATTGCATAAGTCTTTTATAGACCTCACTCATTGCACGATCAAATAAGCATGTTTGTGTTTGTTTATGGGTTATCAATAAAAGCATGAATCTTTGTATAACTGCAATAAAATTGAAGTGTTGTCAGTCATTTTGAGTTTATCATTTATTCTATTTATAACCTTGTGATTGTCTTGATGAGTTGTGAGTCATGGTTATTGATCTAGTTGCGAGAGTATATCTGCTAAGTAATTGCACACACACACGTTTCTAATTTTTGAGTTGATTTGTGGGATTTGATTGAACTTTGTGCGAATAATTGCATTTGTTGAGATGTTGCTCATTGGTTGGTTTAGTTATTCTGAGGAGATCGTTGCATTCATGTTAGTTGCATTCATACATTTTTATTTCTTGTTTTTGGAGTCTGTTTATGCTTGAGGACAAACATTGATTCAAGTTTGGGGGGTGTGTTAAGTGGCATTTATATCCACTTAGAACGCTTTATAAAGGCTTGAATTGGTGTTTTGTACCTAAGTTGTTTGTGTATTTGATGTGTTTTTGTATTGTTTTGCATTCCAGGGCATAGATGAAGCAAGGAGGATATTCAACATTGTTTTGGTGCTAAATTAGTGTTAGGAAGGTGCCTCAGATGATTTCTTGTTGATCGCCATCAAAAACCAGCCAATAAAATAGAAGTCAGATTTTTTTCCAGAAGCTTAGCGCGCCCGCGCTATGTTAGCGCGTGGCCATGTTGGGATAGTGCGCGGCCGCGCTAGGTCGATTCTGCAGTTTCCATATTCTTACATGATTTTGAGTGTTGGAGGCTAGGATGATTCTACAGCCTATATAAAGCCTAAATAAGATGTTTTAAAGGACGTGATACACAGGAGAGACACAACAAGGAGCAATGAGAAGACGTAAGAAGACTGTATAGTATAATTCAATGAAGATGAAGAGGATCTAGTTTATCCTTGTGATTCTTTGTTTAAGTTGTAATCTGGGATGCTAGTTTTCTTATTTGTTGAAACTTATACTCTTGTGATCGTACTCTTGTTTATTATTCAGTTTTATAAAAACCTAGTTTGTTATACCATGCTTTTATCGGAACCCACAGTGATGATTGAAAGTAATATGTCCTAAGTTCAATCATGTATTAGGATTTAGGAATAACTTTTATGAATCTGTTTTGATTTCATTGATATTAATAAAAGACTTGTTTTGTTTTTATTACAGGCTTTATCTATTTAAGTGTTTAAATAAGATATACCATAGTTTAGAGTAAAGCTTTTTATGGATTATGATGAGATCATAATAGTGAGACCTAAAAAGATGATAACTTTAAACTTAAATAGTTCCTGGTCGTAGGATTACTAACTGGTAATTAATAATCCGCAGAGATCGGTACATACTATGCTTGCTTCATTATGAAGGATGTCTGTTCTCATAGATATTTGTGTGGTGACACTATAGCTAGTATGTAGGTGCTTATTATAGAATAAGTTCACTGAACATGACTCGCACAGCTGAACAACTGATGGAGTTCACTCATGTGTCAGCAGTTGTTCACATAGTGATAGTTGTACAAGTATCCTTAGACTTGAGGTCATCATAGTCATCTTGTGTACACTGAACTATGCTTTGGTTTAGTTCTTAGTCTCCAGGGACAATTATTAGGGCTCTTCTGGGTATAGGAATTTGTACACGAAGATAGTGTATGATCAATAAAGGATCTACCCCTTCCAGTGAAGGAGGCGAATGTTCAAGGCTGATCCACTTATGCTAGTTCAGGAATCTCTGGCCAGAGTGAATGAAATTAGAAAGGAGTTTCTAATTTGCATAGAACTACGCATAGTAAATGGTAAGCAAGTGATTAAATTAGATAGGCTTGACACGAGATCCATGCCTTGTATTTAATCGGGACATTGTAGGGTAGAAGGAGTTTATTGTACGGTAACTATTCACTGAATAGGTTCTTGGTATTCTAAGCAGTGAATTCATATTATCCGGATAGTCGCGATATGCTGAGAAGTATCCCTCACGATGTAGAATAAATGTTGTTAGGAATGTATGTGCATTAGTTTGATGATATGTTTAACAAAATACTTAAGTAGAAATTTAGTGTCTGTAGCCTCAACGGATAAGACCACTTTGGCTATCCGTTGATGGTGTAGCTTTACTTAGAAATAAGTCTAGTGTTGTAGCATATTTCAGTCTCTGTATTTAAAATGTAATTCTTGGAAGTTGAGAGAAACTATGAGTCATGTTGACTACTAGATGATATGCAGATAGGAAGGCTAATTGTAAATACTTCATGCCTTGTAATTTTGTATAAGTGAAGTGGTATCAACGGATGACTTAAAGACCTTCAACGGATGAGAAGCTAAGCTTCAACGGATGTCTCTAAAGCTTCAATGGATAAAGTCATCAACGGATAACATCCTTCAACGGATGAGTGCATCAACGGATGAAAGCTTCAACGGATAACATCCTTCAACGGATGAGTGCATCAACGGATGAAAGCTTCAACGGATGTTCTGATGATTAGCCGTTGATAAGGGGTAGTTGTACCTACAAACAGAGGCACATGGGTTGATAGAGACAACTGAGATGTGGTAGCCGAATTTCAGGAACAACAGAAAAAGCAGCCGTTCTTCTCTAGTACAAAGATGCAATAGTCAACAAAGTACTGGAGTGAACAGGAAAAGAAGCAAGTGAAGATCTTATTTTATTACTGTATTTTATATTGTTCTTCACTTGTACACTTGGTAATATATAAACCAAGTAGAAGCTAGTAATTAGATGAGAGATTTTCCAGAGCTGTTTAGAAAAATATTGAGAGAAAATTCATCTAGTTTGTACTAGGATGCAGCTGTGATCAACATTGTTTAATCACAGATTTTCTAAAATACCATCTCTGGTGGAACAACAAATCCACCAGAAAAGTTTTTAAGGTCTGTTGTGTTCTTTACATTTGTGCTTGAATATATATCTGTCTGTATTAGCTTAAAGCAATTCACACACTTGTTCTTCTTGAACACACAACTTTCATAAACTGCTCAAAACTTGAAAAAGTTTTGAGATTTACATTCAACCCCCCTTCTGTAAATCTCATTGTTAGTCCACTAGGAATAACAATTGGTATCAGAGCAGGCTCTTGACATACAAAGAGTTTAAAGATCTTGGAATCTAACAAAGATGAGTAAGAAGGATATTGGAGTAAAGATCCCAGTTCTTGACAAAGACAGTTATCACCATTGGAAGGTGAAAATGCACCTTCATCTACTCTCCCAAGATGAAGGTTATGTAAACTGCATTGAGAATGGTCCTCACATTCCCCACAAAGTAGCAACAGTTGCTACAGCCACAGTTGCTGTTGGTCAATCCATTCCAAAACCTAGAGCAGAATGGACAATGGAAGACACAGAAGAAGTCCACAAGGATAAGAAGGCTATGAACATTTTGTTTAATGGTCTTAACATGGATATGTTTGATAATGTGATAAATTGCACAACTGCCAAAGAGGTTTGGGACACAGTTCAACTACTGTGTGAAGGTACAGAACAAGTGAAAGAAAACAAAATGCAGCTTCTCATTCAACAGTATGAATACTTTCATTTTGAAGAAAATGAATCTTTAAATGAAACATTCAATAGGTTCCAAAAGCTGTTGAATGGACTGAAGCTGTATGGAAGAGTGTACCAGGTGAAGGATTCAAATATTAAATTTTTAAGATCCTTGCCAAAGGAATGGAAACCCATGACTGTCTCCTTAAGAAACTCTCAAGATTATAAGGACTTCACTCTTGAAAGATTGTATGGAATCTTGAAGACTTATGAACTAGAGCTGGAACAGGATGAGGTATTGGAGAAGGGGAGAAAGAAAGGAAGTTCAGTTGCATTGGTAGCTGAAGATGAGAGGAAATGCAGACAAGAAACTGCGAGATCTACATCAAACTCCAAAGATGGTATAAGAAATCAGGAATCAAGCAAGGGGAAAGAGCAAGTTGCTGAAAATGAAGACAACTCCAGCCAAGATGACTCAGATGGTATTGATGAGCATCTTGCATTTCTGTCCAGAAGATTTGCAAAGATGAAATTCAAGAAAAACACTAGAGCCACTAAACCTCACAAAAACACTGTGGACAAATCCAAGTTCAAGTGTTTCAATTGTGGTATAAGTGGACACTTTGCAGGTGAGTGCAGAAAGCCAACTTCTGAAAAGAAGAAATTTGAACAAGTAGATTACAAAAAGAAATATTTTGATCTACTCAAGCAAAAGGAGAGGGCTTTCATTACTCAAGAAAGGGACTGGGCAGCTAATGGAGATGAAGAGGATGAAGATGTGGAGTATGTCAACCTTGCTCTCATGGCTGATTCTGAAGAAAATGAAGTTAGTTCATCAAGCAATCAGGTAATCACTACTGACTTAACACAGCTTACTAAAGAAGAGTGCAATGATGCTTTTAATGACATGTCTACCGAATTGTATCATTTGCGTGTGTCTCTTAAATCTCTTGCTAAAGAAAATAGTAGGATTAGAGAGAACAATCTGTTTTTAAGTAATAGAAATGCTTTGTTAGAAGATAAGATGATTGACCTAGAGAAAACAAAGTTGCATTGTATATCTGTTGAAAATGAACTAGCTGAATCTGTTAAGAAAGTAGAAATACTTTCCAATCAATTAGAGAAAGAGCAAGAGGTGATTAAAGCCTGGAAGACATCTAGGGATGTAAGTGCTCAAATTGCTAAGGTCCAAGGAATTGAATCATTCTGTGAAACTGCCTGGGATAAAAATAAAAAGAAACTGGAATTAATTGATGGGCTGTCAACGGATGTGGAATCAACGGATGATGAAAGTTATCCGTTGAAGGAAGAAAAGGAGCATCCGTTGAAGGTTCCTCAATCAAAACAGGCAGATGTTTCTAAAAGAGAGAATCTAAAGAAACTCAACAAAAAGTTTGGTTCAACTTCAAAGAACTTTGTCAAAGAAGAAGCAAGCACATCCAAAGATGTCAGTAAGGTGAATGTAGGGCACATGACCTTAGAACAGTTAAATAATAGGCTCAAGATGGTTGAGGATAAAAAGGAATCTAAAAGAAAATCCAACAGAAATGGGAAGGTAGGAGTTAATAAACACAACAATTACACACCTGATAGGTATGCTCCTAGAAAAAGCTGTGTGCATTGTAGTAGTGTTAATCATCTATCTGCTAGTTGTAAATCCATTAAGAAGACTCCCATAAATGTACCCTCTTCTATGCCTAATATGTCTGCATCACCTCTGCATGCTATGCCTGTTATGTCTCAACAAAATCCTTATGCACATTTTGTAAACATGCCATATTTTAACAATCCTTATCTTGCTGCATTTAGTATGCCTCAAATGCCATACAATATGCCCATATGGAATAACATGTTTGCACAATCAATGCCTAATAATTTTACAAATGTGCTAAATGATTCTGTGACTAACCCTACACCTCAACCAACTACATCTAAGACCAAGGTTGACTCAAACTTACCTAAGTCTAAAGATGCAGGAGGAATGAAGTCTAGGAGAAAGGCTAACAAGAATGGACCCAAGGAAACTTGGGTACCAAAATCAAATTGATTGATTTTATGGTGTGCAGGGAAATGGAAGAAATCTATGGTACTTGGACAGTGGTTGTTCAAGACACATGACAGGAGATTTCTCCCTGCTCACAGAGTTCAAGGAGAGAGCTGGCCCTAGCATAACCTTTGGAGATGACAGCAAAGGGTTTACTATGGGATATGGCTTGATTTCAACGAGGAATGTCATCATTAATGAAGTTGCATTAGTTGATGGTCTCAAGCACAATTTACTGAGCATCAGTCAACTATGTGATAGAGGGAATACAGTTTCCTTCAATTCTGAAGCCTGTGTTGTCACTAGTAAGAAATTGTGTACATAGCTGACTTCAACTCTACAGATGCAGAATCCATTACTTGTCTCTTCAGCAAAGCAAGCACAGTTGAAAGTTGGCTATGGCACAAGAAGCTATCTCACTTGAATTTCAAGACAATGAATGATCTAGTCAAAAAGGACTTAGTTAGAGGAATCCCTCTAGTTGAATTCTCAAGGGATGGTTTGTGTGATGCTTGTCAGAAAGGCAAACAAAGGAAAGCATCATTCAAAAAGAAGCTTGAAACAACAATTGATGAACCATTACAGCTGCTACATATGGATTTGTTTGGACCAGTCAATGTATTGTCTATTGCAAGAAAAAGATATTGCTTAGTGATTGTAGATGATTTCTCAAAGTTCTCATGGGTCTATTTTCTTGGATCAAAGGATGAAGCAAGTGAAATCATTATCAATCACATCAGGCAAGTCAACAATCATCCTGACTTGAAGGTTAGAAATATCAGGAGTGACAATGGAACTGAATTCAAGAATTTGACATTAAGGCTGTTCTGTGAAGAAAATGGAATCATGCATGAGTTCTCAGCTCCAAGAACACCTCAGCAAAATGGGGTTGTTGAAAGAAAGAACAGATCTTTAATTGAAGCTTCCAGAACAATGCTTGAAGAATCAAAGTTACCAACATATTTCTGGGCTGAAGCTGTTAATTGTGCCTGCTTCACTCAGAATATTTCTTTGATCAATCAAGCTAAAGGCATGACTCCTTATCAGTTGTTCAAGAGAAGAAAACCAACTCTAAACTTTCTTCATGTCTTTGGATGTAAATGCTTTATACTGAGGAATCAATCTGACCATAAAGGGAAGTTTGATGCAAAGGCTGATGAAGGGATATTTGTTGGTTACTCAGCTGGAAAATCTTATAGGGTCTACAATCTAAGAACCAACATTGTTATGGAATCTGTGCATGTTGTGTTTGATGATAAAAAGATTGATGGACTAACAGATGAGGGACATAATGAGAGACTCAAATTTGACAACATTGAGATATATTGTGATGATAGTGAAGAGGAGACTGATGGAGATGACACTTCAAAAGGGATTCAAAACATGCCCTTGGATAATGCACAAAATACTGCATCCATTGATAGAGGCAATGCAGTATCCGTTGAAAGACATAGTGCATCATCCGTTGAAGTACAAAATGAAGCATCCGTTGATCATAGTTTATCAACGGATAATCGATTTACATCATCAGTTGATAGAACTCCAAGTTCCCTGCAAAGGACCAACAACTCAGGGGGAGTTTCAACTAGTCAACACTCTGTCTCACATCATGACAATACTGAGGCCACCTCATCTAGAGCACATCTTCCACCACAAAGGAAATGGACCAAGAATCATCCCTTTGAACTGATCATTGGTGATGCATCATCTAAAGTGCAAACAAGAAAAGCCACTCAAGATGAATGTCTGTATAGTAGTTTTCTGTCTCAGGAGGAACCTAAGAAAGTGGAAGAAGCTCTATTGGATCCAGATTGGATATTAGCTATGCAGGACGAGCTGAACTAATTTGAGAGAAACCAAGTATGGAAGCTGGTACCCAAACCAAAGAACAAGAGTCCTATTGACACAAAGTGGGTATTCAGAAACAAGATGGATGAAAATGGCATTATCATAAGGAATAAAGCCAGACTGGTTGCTAAAGGCTATTCTCAGCAAGAGGGAATAGATTTTGATGAAACATATGCTCCTGTTGCAAGACTTGAAGCCATCAGAATATTTCTAGCCCATGCAGCCCATGCCAATTTCAAAGTCTATCAAATGGATGTCAAGAGTGCATTTCTAAATGGGAAATTAGAGGAAGAAGTCTATGTAAGTCAACCTCCAGGATTTGAAGATCCAAATTTTCCAGACTATGTGTATTATCTGTTGAAAGCACTCTATGGACTGAAGCAAGCACCTAGAGCCTGGTATGAAACCTTATCAAAATTTCTTTTGGAGAATCACTTCACTAGAGGTACTGTTGATAAAACTCTCTTCTTTAGGGATGTTAATGGCTCTAGTATACTTGTTCAAATTTATGTAGATGACATAATATTTGGCTCTATAGATGATAAACTTTGCAAAAAGTTTGCTAAGCTAATGCAAAGTAATTATGAAATGAGCCTAATGGGAGAACTAACCTATTTTCTTGGTTTACAAGTTAAACAAGTTAGTGATGGAATTTTCATTAGTCAAACTAAATATATTTATGATCTTTTAAAGAAGTTTGACTTAATGGAATGTTCATCTGCAAAAACTCCCATGGCCACTGCCACCAAACTTGAATTAAATAAGACTGAAAGGTCTGTGGATATTACAAGTTATAGAGGCATGGTTGGTTCACTTTTATATTTAACTGCTAGCAGACCAGATATAATGTTTGCTACATGTCTATGTGCTAGATTCCAAGCTGATCCTAGGGAGTCTCACTTAATTGCTATCAAAAGGATTTTCAGATATCTCAAGGGTACACCAAATTTAGGTATTTGGTATCCTAGAGAATCTGGCTTTGATCTAATTGGTTATTCAGATGCAGACTATGCAGGTTGCAAAATAGATAGGAAAAGTACAACAGGCTCCTGCCAATTCCTGGGAAACAAGCTTGTATCATGGTTTAGCAAAAAGCAAAATTCAGTCTCTACTTCTACAGTTGAGGCTGAATACATTGCTGCTGGAAGTTGTTGTTCTCAAGTGTTATGGATGAGGAACCAACTCCTTGACTATGGACTTCATGTTGATAGAATTCCTATCTTTTGTGACAACACAAGTGCCATAGCCATAACAGAGAATCCTGTGCAGCACTCAAGGACCAAGCACATTGATATCAAGTACCACTTCATTAGGGAGCATGTCATGAATGGTACAGTGGAACTACATTTTGTTCCAAGTGAACAACAAATTGCTGACATATTTACCAAGCCACTTGATGAATCAACATTCACAAGATTGGTAAGTGAGCTAGGTATGCTTAATTACTCTTAAAATTCATGTCTTTATTGCAATTTGAATTGAAGCCTGAAATATATTAGTTGCTAAGAACAAATTTGACTTTTAACATAGTTTATTCCATCAACGGATGTTCCCTATCCGTTGAAAGTCAAAATTGCTCTATCAACGGATAATCATTATCCGTTGAAAGACAAATACATTTCTGGAATTTTTATCCGTCAACGGATAAAACTGAAGTACCTTTCAACGGATGACAATTTGCCTTATCCGTTGAAATGTCACATCAATCGATTCAGGTGTTTAACAGCCGTTGATTCTATTCTCTTAACCGTTGATACTCATACATACATCTGTATGTATTGGTTTTAAAGGTAGTTTTTAGAATACTTACAGTTTATTCTTAAAACGGCTGAAATTCACTAACGCATATTTATTGATAAATCTTTATTTTATATTTTTGTTTATTAATTTGAGAAAGCATATAAGTCCTTCTGATTGTTCATTTTTACTTTACGCTTTCTTAAAATTTCAAGCATTTACCATTTTCTCTCTGCAAAAACTACAAGTTATTCTCTGCAATTTCTACTCACAATAATGGCACCAGTCGTGAAGATTATGTCTCAATCTGGGTTCATCTATGAAAAGAACAATTTCATAGCTTTGGTAGAAAAGAATGAAGCCCACTCAGACTATCACAAAATGATGGACTTCATCAAAAACTGTAAACTTAGCTATGCAATGCTGGAAGCCCCAACAATTTTCTGTGAAGTAGTTGAGGAGATTTGGACAACTGCTGAGTTCAACTCCATGGATATGACTATCTCCTTCACTCTCAAAGGTAAAACTCACTGTATTAACTGTGATGATTTACAAGCATGTTTTAAATTGCCTGAGAACAATGCCATGACACCACACACTGATAGTGATGTATCCAGCATGTTAGATTCCATAGGTTATTCTCTTAACTCTGCTAATTTAGGGAGTATTAGAAGAAAAGGCCTTAGGAAAGAATGGAGTTTCCTTGGGGATGCCTTTATAAAGGTTTTCTCTGGGAAAATTAGTAATTTTGATGCCATAACTTCATCTCTGGTTAATATGCTCTATATGCTTGTTTCTGATAGGTATTTTAACTTTAGCAACTATGTGATGCTAGAATTAGGTACTAGATTAGGTAACAAAGCTAATAGACCTAATAACATCTATTATGCTAGATTCTTTATGTTATTGGCTAACCATGTTGCTGAAGGTTTAGTCATAATCAATGAGAATAATAAACTCAAGTGCTGGGCACAAGAGAAAAGAGTTCTTGCAGACTTGATGAGAATGGATCTTAACAGCAGTGTGTCATTGGTATATTTACCAATCATGAATGCACCTCAGGTAGGTGAGGTAATTGCTTCTACAACTCCTACTTCTTCCAACCCCTCTATTTCTTTATCTTCTAGTGTGGCCATGAAATCTGTGATGCCCCAACAGATTTCTACCAAGGTCACCAAAACTAAACTTTCAAAATCAAAGACAAAGAAATCCACCTCTGTTGTTTCTCAAAAGACAACAGTTGTAACACCAACTATTAACCCTGAGGTGAGTGAACAGGGTGTGAGTGGTGAGGGGAGGGGTGAACATCAAAGAAACCCCCAGGATAAGGAAGGAAAGTTGAGTGCTTCCCAAGCTAGCCAAGCCACAGTTTCTCAAAAAGCTGTGGTGGTTGAAAAGGTATCTAGCACATCCCTAGTAGCATCCTCCCAAAAGGATGTTACTATTGAAAATAGTTCCAAACCAGGAACACAGAACAAACGAGGGAGGGACACTAAAGCCAAACACTCACCAACAAAAGCCTTTATTAGAAGAAAGAAGGCTAGAACCCAATCTTCTACACAGGGTGCACACACTGCACAGATACATCCATCTGTATCTATGCCTTCTCAAACTCAGTTTGATGTGACTCCAATAAATGTGGAGTCACAGCCCCATTCTCTCACAATAATCACACATCAATCACCAAACACTTCATCACCATCTCTGGATGTGGATATGTTATTCCCATCAATTCCTGATTCTCCCTCTTTACAACTCAGGGAGAAGCCCCACTCAAATACAGGTGATCATCATCTCTTGGATGATTTGTTGGATCACCCGCAAATTCTTTCAGATATAATTGAAGGATCTGTGTCACCACATCTCAAATCAATCTACACAGATTCAACAGTTATATCACTTTCAATTTCAACTTCTTTTCCTTCTTCAACGGATATCACTCATCCGTTGACAAGTGGTTGTTCTTCAACGGATAAGCTTAACAGCAGTTATCCGTTGATAACATCAGTTTCACCTTCAACGGATATTCCACATCCGTTGACAGTCTCTACACAAATAACTGAATTAATCCCAAGTGTAGAAGACATGAATACTGTGCAATCACTCTTAGGATTGAGGGAAGGGAGTGACAATTTGAGTGAGAGGCTGGGTTGCTCCCAGGCAAAAGGAGAGATTGAGAGCTCAAAAATGCATGCTATTTCTTCCAGCATGGCAAAAGTAAGTGAGTGGAGTACCACCTTAGTAGGTGAAGGTGAGGGAGTGAGTTGTGGGAGCCAGGGGGAGCCCCTGATGCAAGAACATAGAGAAAAAGAGAGAAAAGCAGGTACAGTAGATACAAGGGTGGAACCAGCCATTGCTAATGAGTCAATGATTGTGGATGATGCTGAAAAGGAAAGACAATTTCAGCAACAATACAAAGCTGTAATTGATAACATTTCCTTGGATGCTGACACTTTTACTCATCCTGTGACAGCCTATCAACTGTTGGCTGCTCAGGGCAATGAGAAAGCAGAAAGGTCACTACATCTAGTGCACACAACAGAATCTCTTCAAAGGGATAAAGCTGCCATTAACAAAATGCCTTCTACAGCTGGTGAGCCATCTGAGGAATTTGGAGCAAATTCTGATGATGATGACTCTATTTCTTTTGATGGAAGCATGAACTTAGGGGGAGATGAAGGCCCTAGTTCAATTCCAAATCTACCTGAATGGGCCTTGACTAAGGAGTACAGATCAGGGGAATTCAATGTCTCTTTAGTCAAACAAATCAACACTATTCAACAGGCCATTCAGAATACTTCACATGCAAGTATCAAGGCTATCCTTCAAGCTCACCTGGACTCACTGCATCTCATGAAGCTGCAGCAAGTGAAGCAGAATCTGAGTATGGATGATCTCAGGAAGGATATTGCTGACTTGAAAACCTATACTTCAGAAAAATTGGATTCAGTCATGCCCTATGGTACATTGCAGGACTTGGTTTTGAGATTGAAGAAAGAATCTGTTACTGAAAAACGGTTGGCCAAGTTAGAAGACAGAGTTCAAGTTATTGAAAATTCTGTGGCCACCATTCTTCACAATCAACAATCTCAAACCAGTCTCCTAATGCAGCTGGCAAAAGCACAAGGCTTGACCCCTCTCCTTGATGATAACAAAAAGGGGGAGAGTAAAAGGGAAGGGGAAGGAGAGCCATCTACAAAAGTCAACATATCTAAAGTGCTAGTTCCTGCCATCACTACTTCTCCAATCATTCAAATCAAGGGCAAGCCTGATGGAATTGATTTGATTCAGCTAGCAGCAGCTGAAATTCAAGTGAAAGAGCAAAGGAGGAGAATTGATGAAAGGTTGCAACTGTTGTTTGGTTCTACACAAGACAAATCAACATCTGTGAAATACAGCACAAAAATTGAACCAATCAACATGGAGCTCATGCCAGTAGGGAGTCATAAGGATGGAGAAGCTTCTTCCAAAGAACTACAAGCTATAATTCTCAAGCCCAATGAAAGATCCAATAAGGACTCAACAAAGAATCCTTTAAAAGAAGTGGACTTTCCTCCTCCAAAAGCTGATGAGAACAAGATTTTAGGCAGAAGTATTGCTTATCTCAAAAAGACCATGGATGAGGCTGTAAGGAGAAATAGAGCTATTATCATTAGAGAGGGAAAGAGCATATGTGTGATGCAAGGACATCCCAAATTCTCAATAGCCAAGAAGGAAGAAGACAAGCAATTAAAGGCTGACAAAAGAGCACAAGCAAAGCTTGAACAACAGCTAAAGTCAAGTCTAGTTGAAAAAGAAAAAGGGATTGAAGTCAGGGGTGAAGACAAGACTACAAACCTAGATGAGGTTTTAGGGAGTATATTTGGTGAGAGTGTGGAAGAAAGAGAGGAATGGCAGAAGGGAAACAGAAGAAAGGCCAAGGCACATAGAAGGAGTGAAGATAACACTGAAGTAACCAAATCTATATCTAAACCACTACCTTCCATACCTGAACCCCTTGTTGCTGATCCCACAATAAACATCCATGGTGAACCAATCATTCCAAAAGAGGAACCTATTGATTGGGACACTATCAAATTGCCTACCTTTCTAACCACTCTTCCACTACCAAAGAAACAGAAAAGAAAACCAAAATCTACACCTCCCATAACCTCTAAGAAATTCACTCAAAAACAAAAACCTAAGCCTAAGTCACCCATTTCTAAAGATGATTATGTTCACATCTGTGACATAAAAGAAATTTCAGACATTGAACTCTATCTGGATGAGCTGGAGGATGTAAGGGGAATAGCTGCCTACAGACAGTTACCAGAGAGATTAGTGTTCAGATATAAAGGAGCTGGGGAAAGAACATGGCCTCTCCACAGGATTCTGGATGAAGGCTACTCTACCTTGATTAGAGTCTATTCAGCTATACAAAAGGATTCTGGCTTTACCAGAACTGCCAAGACTGAAATTCTCAACAAGATAGCCAATATAAGGAAAACTTGGAGGGAGCCCAATGCTTTACCCAGGACTTTACTCATTCAAGAAAGGGAAATGAAAATTCTCAAATCACCTCATTGGTTGATGGAATTTAGAGATGATAAAGGAGTCAGAAGATTTTTCAGACTTGAAGACCAACTCAAGATTGCCAGCAATGAAACTCTCAAAGAAATGCAATCTAAGTTGGATGTCAGTGTTGAAGATGAAGCTGAATTCTTCAGACAACTCCAACTCCAAATTGAGGAAAATGACAAAAGGCTAGGAAAGAAAACCAGGGAACAAAGAAGAAAAAGATGATTTGCTCAGACTAAAGGAGTGTCCTTGGAAACACTGTAAATCTTCAATTATCTCCTAGTACATACACTTTTGCAGCATTTTTAAATTTCTACTTAGTTTCAATTCATATATCTGTTAAGTGTTTTGTTATCATCAAGTTAACCCTGAATTTATGCCTACAATTCTTATAGACATAAATAGGGGGAGATTGTTAGGAATGTATGTGCATTAGTTTGATGATATGTTTAACAAAATACTTAAGTAGAAATTTAGTGTCTGTAGCCTCAACGGATAAGACCACTTTGGCTATCCGTTGATGGTGTAGCTTTACTTAGAAATAAGTCTAGTGTTGTAGCATATTTCAGTCTCTGTATTTAAAATGTAATTCTTGGAAGTTGAGAGAAACTATGAGTCATGTTGACTACTAGATGATATGCAGATAGGAAGGCTAATTGTAAATACTTCATGCCTTGTAATTTTGTATAAGTGAAGTGGTATCAACGGATGACTTAAAGACCTTCAACGGATGAGAAGCTAAGCTTCAACGGATGTCTCTAAAGCTTCAACGGATAAAGTCATCAACGGATAACATCCTTCAACGGATGAGTGCATCAACGGATGAAAGCTTCAACGGATAACATCCTTCAACGGATGAGTGCATCAACGGATGAAAGCTTCAACGGATGTTCTGATGATTAGCCGTTGGTAAGGGGTAGTTGTACCTACAAACAGAGGCACATGGGTTGATAGAGACAACTGAGATGTGGTAGCCGAATTTCAGGAACAACAGAAAAAGTAGCCGTTCTTCTCTAGTACAAAGATGCAATAGTCAACAAAGTACTGGAGTGAACAGGAAAAGAAGCAAGTGAAGATCTTATTTTATTACTGTATTTTATATTGTTCTTCACTTGTACACTTGGTAATATATAAACCAAGTAGAAGCTAGTAATTAGATGAGAGATTTTCCAGAGCTGTTTAGAAAAATATTGAGAGAAAATTCATCTAGTTTGTACTAGGATGCAGCTGTGATCAACATTGTTTAATCACAGATTTTCTAAAATACCATCTCTGGTGGAACAACAAATCCACCAGAAAAGTTTTTAAGGTCTGTTGTGTTCTTTACATTTGTGCTTGAATATATATCTGTCTGTATTAGCTTAAAGCAATTCACACACTTGTTATTCTTGAACACACAACTTTCATAAACTGCTCAAAACTTGAAAAAGTTTTGAGATTTACATTCAACCCCCCTTCTGTAAATCTCATTGTTAGTCCACTAAGAATAACAAATGTGATTAATTAATTAATCATATTTAATAAATTAGAGAATTTATATAAATAATGATAAAATAGTTTTATTATTATTTATTTCTACTACCGGCTTAATATTGAACCTACAGGGTCACACCATAAAAAGAGAATGGTTTAATGGTGGAGGAATTAATTAATAATGGCTGAGAATTATTTATTTATGAAATAAATAAATAATTGGCAAATTTAATAATTGATTAAATGAGATTTAAATTGATTATAAATTAATTAAGAAAAGTTCTTAATATTATTAATTAAAGGATTTAATTTTTGGAAATTAAATCAAGAGAGAGAATTATTTCTAAAGTGTTTAGAAAAAGGATTAATGATTAAAAGGTGTTTTAATTATTAATGAGAATAATAAATGGGATAATAATAATAATATTTATGGGAAAATTTCAGCTGAAAATTTTGCCTATAAATACACTATTATAGACCCTAATTTTATTCTAACACGAAAACCCAAAAAGTTTGGAAAACCCAATTCTCTCCACCTTCTTCCTCCTCCTTAACATCGTTTTCTTGGTGGATACCGGTAGAGTGCTTCACACTTGAGGAGCAACTGCTAAGGATCTCTGATCGTTGTCTCCGAATTATTTTAAAAGGTTAGATTCGATCCCTCGAATTTTTATTCACGATTTATATGCTTTTATTTGGATTTTGTATGTGTAAAAGTGTTTTGCCATGCCCCCGCTGCGTTTAAAATCCAACAATGATGAGTTCGGTTATGAACTAATCATTATTGTGGGGTTCTAGCGGATTTACTTATGGATTTCAATAGTTAATATATTTCGATATCTTAGTGTGTGGTGATTGTATGATATCCTAGTATCGGTTGTGCTTATTTGTCTTATTAGCGTCGCAAACTTATAAGATAGCATGTTAATCTCTATTGAAGCGAAAGTGAATATAGGGGTTCAAAACTTGCCATGCTAGCAAAGGCTCATCTATTTGTTATGCATGATTCATAGGTAATTTTAACAATCTACTTGCACTATGTAATCATGATAGATAACTTACACATTAAACCTTTATGTTGTCAAATTCTATGGACATATAGGGTCTCAACATAATTGGTGTATATTCATCTTCTATCTCTTTTGTGGATGTCTGGTAGTAGGGTACTCGTGCAACGAAAGTTGGCGTTTACTAGTTTCGTGTTATCTGATTAGTTGTCATCACCATTGCATGTTAAGGTTAAGAACAATGGTGTTAAATGAAGTAGTAATGAAGTTAGAATCCCATGTTTGTCTCATATAAGTAATTCAACCTCAATTCTCTTAGTTAAAGTTAGGTAGTATAATCTCTTAGTTATAAACAACCAATTTGTTATTTGTCTTAGCATTGAACGATAACCATATCTTAGCTACTGTTGTTTGTGTGTTGCACGGAGAAAAAGAGAGCAGACAGAGATCAGACAAGTCAGGTACGGCGTTCAGATGGCAGGCGTGTGTGGCGCACGCGCGAGGGAAGGGCTGTTGCGCATTCGTGGAATGCGTTACACCCATTAATGGCTTAAAATGGGTGTAACGCATCACCGGGATGCGTTACAGGTCCTGTAACACGTTCCTGTAATGCGTTACAGCCCGTCTGTCGATTTTAAATTTGATTTTCTGGGAGTTTCGTAACTCCGTTTTAGGCGTGCAATATACTGTTGGATTCGTTTTTCCGAGACGGATCTAATGGAGTGATTAATTTTAGTTTATATAAAAGTTTTGAACTGTTTATATTCCATGAAGTGTTTTAAAGTTGTTTTTGATCGTTTGAATTGATTTTAAATGCTTCATGTGATACATAGAGATGTATAATGCTTAGACTATTGCTCTAGATGATGTAACATGCCTACCTTGATGTTTATTCATGTTGATATATGTGATATATGCTTAGTTTATCATGCGATGATAGATTTAGGTGAACTTAAATAAACATAAGGCGTTTGTTAGACAACCTAGTATAGTGAAATTGTTTCATAACCTTAATAATAATATTATGAATACAATCATGGGATTATTGTGTTTATGAAACACGTAATTGAATATGAATTTTTGATATGAGAGAAAGGATGATTCTGTCAACAACAGATTTCTATCTATAAGAAAGGGTTATTAAGTGACGCCTCTTGACAATGTTCCACCCGATCTGGGAATCATCTGATTATTGATTATTGATTTGAAATATTTAATTTAAAAGGAAGAATCTCTTTATAATATGATTATGATTGTAACGTAATATAATCCTTCTAAAATTAAATAATATCAAGTAGTAATTGGCCAATGACACAACGGGCTTGTGTCAGTCATAGCCTTCCAACATGATAGAAAAGTAGTTCTTATTTTTGAATCATTGTCGTTTCGTGCCACAGCCGAGGGCTTTGATTTCGAAATAAGAAATACTTGTCTATTACATAGAGATGTGTACATTGAATAAGAATCTAAAGGTCGTTACGTGCCACCGCCGTGGGCCTTTGGGGACTGATTCAACTGTACGGAATGTTGGGTTAGACTTGACTTAGAATATTGAGTTTGTCGTGCCACAGCCGTGACTCAATTATTCAAGAGGCTAAAGTTTGATTAGGGAATAACATTAGATATAATTGACAAGAGTTGTCTGCCTATTGAACATTACATGGCGTTTCGTGCCACAGCCGGGGTTGTGTAATAGAATGTAGGATCCCTATTCCCACTAGCATTATGAATGCTTAATTTTTTACGTAGGGGGTTGAATAAATTAGATAAACTAGTGATAGCCACTTATGAATAAAGACCCGATTCATATAGTGTTTTGAAATGAAATCAAATATTTGCTAAGTGTTGTTATGTGTTTATCATTTACAGATTTACTTTGTACGTTATGTCTTCTGCACTATCACTCAGGAGCATACTAGATGCTCACAAATTAACTGGTCCTAATTATGCTGATTGGCTTCGAAACTTGAGAATTGTTCTCAGGATTGAGAAGCTGGAATACGTGATTGACTCACCTAAGCCTACTGAACCTGCTAGTGATGCACATAATGATGAACATGTTGTGTATCGTAAGTGGATAGATGATGCAAATGTTGCTCAATGCATCATGCTAGCTTCCATGAACATTGAGCTACAGAAGCAACATGAGCATATGGATGCTCACACTATCCTCATGCATCTACAAGAGTTGTATGATGTAGCGGGGAGGACAGCTCGAAATGAGATATCGAAGGAGTTGTTCGGTTGTAGGATGTCTGAGGGATCATCTTTGAATGACCATGTATTTAAGATGATCAATTTGATTGAACGTCTTGGACAACTTGGTTTTGCCATGGATGGGGAGCTGAGCCAAGACTTGGTCTTGCAATCGCTTCCGAGTTCATTCTCGCAGTTTGTTGTGAACTTTCACATGAATAAGTTGGATGTCAGCCTGCCTGAACTCCATAACATGTTGAAGACTGCGGAATCGAATTTTCCCCCTAAGAAGAGTTCTGTTCTTCTAATTGGTGAAGGTTCCAATCCTAAGAAAAGGAAGAGGAACTCTTCCAAGAAGAAGAAAGTAGGTGAGAAAACGCCGGTTCCACCAAAAGCTGAAGACCCCAAGAGCAAAGTTGTTTGCTTTCACTGTAACAAGGTGGGGCACTGGAAGAGTAACTGCAAGGTTTACCTTGCAGAATTGAAGAAGAAGAAGGGTAGTGAGACTACCGCTTCTGATTCAGGTATGTTCATGATAGAAGTGAATATGTCATTAAATCAAATTTTTACTTGGGTATTAGATACCGCCTGTGGTTCTCAAATCTGCAATTTGTTGCAGGGACCAAGGAGAAGTAGGACTCTTGAGGAAGAGGAGGTGATTCTACTGATGGAAATGAAGCAAGAGTTGCTGCTGTAGATGTAGAATCATTTCATTTACATAGGCCTACGGGAAAGACTATTGTTTGAAATAATTGTTATTTTGTTCCCTCGATTGTGAGGAATATTATTCCCATGTTAGACTTGGCTGGATTTTCATTTATTATTGAGAATAATGAATGTTCTATTCTTAGAGATAATATTCTTTATGGATGTGGTACTTTAAATAATGGTCTGTATATATGTGACATAATTTACATCAGATTGAACAAACTAATAAAAGAAAAGGGATGATGAAAATCTCACTTTATAGTGGCACTGCAGTCTCCATTTAGTAGACATGGAGAGAGGGCTGAAAATTTGCTAGGAATGGTGCACACAGTTGTATGTGGACCAATGTCTACGCAAGCCATGGGTGGATTTTCATACTTCATTACTTTCATAGATGATAGATCTGGATTCGGATATGTGTTTGATGAAACACAAGTCTGAGGCCTTTGAAAAGTTGAAAGAATATAAGTATGAAGTGGAGAAACAACCAAACATAGTATTATAACTCTTCGATCAGATCGAGGTGGTGAATACTTTAATGGAGTGTTTCTAGATTATCTCTAAGTAAATGGTATAGTCTCCCACTGGACTCCTCCAGACTGGTATCTGAAAGGAGAAACCGAACTTTGTTAGACATAGTTCGGTCCATGATGAGCTATGAGAATCTTCCAGTATTCCTATGGGGTTATGCATTGGAAACCTCATCATATTAACTGAATAAGGTGCTTTCCAAATCTGTTCCTCAAACTCCGTATGAGATATGGAAAGAAAGGAAACCGAGTCTTAAACACGTTAAGATTTGGGGATGTCCAGCTTATGTCAAGAAAGTTGACCCAGATAAGCTAGAATATCAATCCGTAAAATGTAGTTTTGTGGGATATCCTAAAGAGACTTTAGGGTATTACTTTTGCACCGATCATCGGGTGTTTGTCTCCAGACATGCTACCTTCTTCGAAAAGGAGTTTATCCTTGAAGGAAATAGTGGGAGCAAAATTGATTTGATGAAGTTCAAGAAGCACAAACTACTACAGATCGAGTGGAAACACCTGTTCTGACTGAACAACCTTTTGTGGAACAGCCCATTCATAGATCAGGGAGAGTGTCTCGCCAACCTTAGAGGTAATATGGCCTTGTCATTGAGAATGACAATGAGTTGTCGATCATTGATGATGATGACCCTGTGAACTATAATGAGGCTATGAGTAGTGTTGACTCAGAGAAATGGCATAGTGCCATGAAATCCGGAATGAAATCTATGTATACGGGATACAAAAGAATGATTAGAGCAGATGGCCAGGTGGAGACCTTTAAGGCCAGGCTTGTGGCAAAAGAATTCAAATAAAGGCAATGGATTGACTTTGATGAAACCTTTTACCTGTAGCCCTGTTATAATCAGTTCAGATTTTGCTTGCGATTGCTGCTTACTACGACTATGAGATCTGGCATATAGCCAGATCGTTTTCTTTCCAAGAGAAATGAAAACCTAGTATATAAGCTGCTGCGAACCATATGTGGTTAAAGGAAGCTTCTCAAAAGATGGAACATTCGTTTTGATGAGACAATCAAAGAGTTTGATTTTATCAAAATCGAAGATGAACCATGCGTCTACAAAAGGGTTAGTGGGAGCGCGATAACATTTCTTGTGTTGTATTGAAATAGAGTTGACACACATAACAACATAGCAGACCCACTCATAAAGCTACTTTATGAAAGTCACTTTGATCGTCATAAAGACAAGATGGGTATTAGATACCAGAGTGATTGGCTTTAGTACAAGTGGGAGATTGAAAGGAATATGTCCTAAGTCCAATCATGTATTAGGATTTAGGATTAACTTTTATGAATCTGTTTTGATTTCATTGATATTAATAAAAGACTTGTTTTGTTTTTATTACGGGCTTTATCTATTTAAGTGTTTAAATTAGATATACCATAGTTTAGAGTAAAGCTTTTTATGGATTATGATGAGATCATAATAGTGAGACCTAAAAAGATGATAACTTTAAACTTAAATAGTTCCTGGTCGTAGGATTATTAACTGGTAATTAATAATCCGCAGAGATCGGTACATACTATGCTTGCTTCATTATGAAGGATGTCTGTTCTCATAGATATTTGTGTGGTGACACTATAGCTAGTATGTAGGTGCTTATTATAGGATAAGTTCACTGAACATGACTCGCACAGCTGAACAACTGATGGAGTTCACTCACGTGTCAATAGTTGTTCACATAGTGATAGTTGTACAAGTATCCTTGGAATGAGGTCATCATAGTCATCTTGTGTACACTGAACTATGCTTTGGTTTAGTTCTTAGTCTCCAGGGACAATTATTAGGGCTCTTCTGGGTATAGGAATTTGTACATGAAGATAGTTTATGATCAATAAAGGATCTACCCCTTCCAGTAAAGGAGGCGAATGTTCAAGGCTGATCCACTTATGCTAGTTCAGGAATCTCTGGCCAGAGTGAATGAAATTAGAAAGGAGTTTATAATTTGCATAGAACTACGCATAGTAAATGGTAAGCAAGTGATTAAATTAGATAGGCTTGACACGAGATCCATGCCTTGTATTTAATCGGGACATTGTAGGGTAGAAGGAGTTTGTTGTACGGTAACTATTCACTGAATAGGTTCTTGGTATTCTAAGCAGTGAATTCATATTATCCGGATAGTCGCGATATGCTGAGAAGTATCCCTCACGATGTAGAATAAATGTGATTAATTAATTAATCATATTTAATAAATTAGAGAATTTATATAAATAATGATAAAATAGTTTTATTATTATTTATTTCTACTACCGGCTTAATATTGAACCTACAGGGTCACACCATAAAAAGAGAATGGTTTAATGGTGGAGGAATTAATTAATAATGGCTGATAATTATTTATTTATGAAATAAATAATTAATTGGAAATTTTAATAATTGATTAAATAAGATTTAAATTGATTATAAATTAATTAAGAAAAGTTCTTAATATTATTAATTAAAGGATTTAATTTTTGGAAATTAAATCAAGAAAGAGAATTATTTCTAAAGTGTTTAGAAAAAGGATTAATGATTACAAGGTGTTTTAATTATTAATGAGAATAATAAATGGGATAATAATAATAATATTTATGGGAAAATTTCAGCTGAAAATTTTGCCTATAAATACACTATTATAGACCCTAATTTTATTCTAACCCAAAAACCCAAAAAGTTTGGAAAACCCAATTCTCTCCACCTTCTTCCTCCTCCTTAACATCGTTTTCTTGGTGGATACCGGTGGAGTGCTTCACACTTGAGGAGCAACTGCTAAGGATCTCTGATCGTTGTCTCCGAATTATTTTAAAAGGTTAGATTCAATCCCTCGAATTTTTATTCACGATTTATATGCTTTTATTTGGATTTTGTATGTGTAAAAGTGTTTTGCCACGCCCCCGCTGCGTTTAAAATCCAACAATGATGAGTTCGGTTATGAACTAATCATTATTGTGGGGTTCTAGCGGATTTACTTATGGATTTCAATAGTTAATATATTTCGATATCTTAGTGTGTGGTGATTGTATGATATCCTAGTATCGGTTGTGCTTATTTGTCTTATTAGCGTCGCGAACTTATAAGATAGCATGTTAATCTCTATTGAAGCGAAAGTGAATATAGGGGTTCAAAACTTGCCATGCTAGCAAAGGCTCATGTATTTGTTATGCATGATTCGTAGGTAATTTTAACAATCTACTTGCACTATGTAATCATGATAGATAACTTGCGCATTAAACCTTTATGTTGTCAAATTCTATGGACATATAGGGTCTCAACATAATTGGTGTATATTCATCTTCTATCTCTTTTGTGGATGTCTGGTAGTAGGGTACTCGTGCAACGAAGGTTGGCGTTTACTAGTTTCGTGTTATCTGGTTAGTTTTCATCACCATTGCATGTTAAGGTTAAGAACAATGGTGTTAAATGAAGTAGTAATGAAGTTAGAATCCCATATTTGTCTCATATAAGTAATTCAACCTCAATTCTCTTAGTTAAAGTTAGTTAGTATAATCTCTTAGTTATAAACAACCAATTTGTTATTTGTCTTAGCATTGAACGATAGCCATATTATTGTTACTTAAGTGCATAGATTGAAGTTGACCTAAACCAGTCTCTATGGGAATGAACTAGAAAGAATTCTATATTACTTGCGAATGCGTATACTTGCGTGTAAATTTAGCACGTGTTTCGTCCTAACAAGTTTTTGGTGCCACTATCGGGGAGATTATCAGCACTTGGTATATCAGAGTTTAACCGAGAGTCAAAAGACTATTGTTCTGTAGCTGTTTCTTTTGTACTCTATGCACCTTGTGAATCTGAAGGTTCAACTTATATGTAGACATTCAATGGAGGGACTGATAAGATATTAGTAGATGGTGGTGTATGATGAATTCTTCCTTTAGCATCTATTACCAGAGGCATTACAGCAGGAGTGAAGCCTTCATTATAACTTTGATACAATGGTTCTTGTGTGGCTGGAGAATCAGGAGTTGCTTGATGACTTTGACACCCAGGTTCTTGTGTACTCTTCTCCACAATTGCAGTGTTTGACTCTTGTGTTGGCTCTGTATGAAAATCAGTTGTCTGACTGAATCTTTCAGAATCAAATTGCCTAAAGAAGTCATTGATCTGAGAGACTTCTGCATGAACTATGGCAGTTTCTTTATCATGCCATTATTGAATGGACTTTTCATTAAGAGGCTCTTGTTCTTCAATATCTGATGCACCACTTTAAGGTGCAGGTTCTTGTGGGATTGGATCAGAATATGTATCAGTTGTTGTACCCCTTTGAGATACAGGTTCTTGTGTGCTTGATCCAGGGAAAAGACCTTTCCCTTGTAGCCTCTTGACAGTTTTCTGAACTTTCTCATGAGAAATCTCCCTTGCTCTCTTGCTTTGCTGCTTCACAGGAGAATCAGAAAAATTTTAAGGTGCAAGCAGAATTTGATTGAAAATCAGGATTTTGTGTCCCTGTGTCTCCTCGGCAATTTCCTATTTGATCTTGAGCAAGTTCTGATTGTAGTATGTTAGTAGCAATTGATGATATCAGCAGAAACTATCAGAAGTTCACATCAGAACTTATATAAATAGATGATGATATCAACGGATGATAATATCAACGGATGATGATGTCAAAGGATGATGTAATTAGTATTTGTCACATCAGTTGATCTTCGATAAGGAAAAAGAAACAGGAACTCAAGGCGGTGAAGGACTTTATCTCAGAAGCGTTGTATTAATAGAATAGGATTTCTTATACATTATATAACACCTTCCAAATCTGGGGTATAGATTTGGGGAATTATTAACACTAACTACTTACTAAACCTGTAAAAGCTTAAGATAAATAAATAATTAACTCGAACTACTACTACTCAGGATCTTTTCAAGGTTAAGGATTGAAAACAAGAACGACAACCCAACTTTATTACAAACCAATCTAAGCAACATGTCTCAAGAACTTTCTTTATTACAAAACATTATTCTATTGAAATTTTAAACTAAAAATCTTTTATTCAAACTACAACTATCACTTATCCTGCTACACCTGCTCTGGCAACTCAAAGCTCTCTTCTGGGATAGGGACAAACACTCTTGGAATTAGAGGGTCCCGTAGCTTGACCCGCTTCTTGACTATACGGGTTCTGATGGGTTTCATGAAAAACAAAATGAACAACAATAAAAGGGGGTAAGTCAAAATTGCTCAACAAGCATGCAATAATATATATATATAGTGTAAAGAGAGAAGGATAAATGAACCGGTAATCTACTGGTTTGAATAACCATCTATTTCTGTAAAGAATAATAAATGCCATTACTGGCGAGTGCCAAATGAACGAGACTGGAAACAAGAACCAATATATTCACTATAACCTGCTGATCAGTCAGGATGCAGTGCAGATCTATACCCAACTACATAGACCCAACCAACATATGGGGTACCCAGGAAACTATGGCCTAATAATTCAAGGATCCGGTTCATACCCGACCCGTATCGTAACCATCCAGTCCATAGTTTAGCATCCGAAACAATCTGTATGCTTTCGATATATCCCAACATTAGCATATATCATAGTATATGTAAATAAGGGTATAAGTATTGGAATATGAATAAAGGATTCAATGAATTAGGAGAAATCAAGAATGGAAATGAAATAGAAACAAGGATCAATAATTGTGTATCAGTGTATGTGAACAAGAGTTATCAATGTGTAATTGATATGGAAAGTTGGATGTATTTCACTATTCTGAACTTAGTATAGGGGAAAACCTTTCCTGGCACGGACTTTACCTCGTATGATTCACATCTGTCTATTTCCTACTTGATTTGCCTTATTGATACTGAATATATCAAGGAAAGATATTCGTTTAGATGACTTACTTCATACGCAAATCTCAAGTTGATACCACGAAGCCCTAATCGTCTACCCATACGATCCTATCTGACTCGCATATAATTATATAGCACATAAGGTTCACATAATCACGTAAAGCAAATAGCACATAAGGCACATAATTAATTATAGACTTATAATTATTTTTAATGGAATCGGATCATTTTTCCGAGTCTAAGGGTTTTCGTTTCACTTAAATCGGATCATCGGTTTAATTATTACGCAATAAACAAGATTTAATTAATTATAAATCAATTATATTTAATTAATCATAATTAATTAAACATTAATTATATTTTTAAATAATTAAATAAGAATTATTACATTTTAAAATAATTATTCCCT
Organism: Apium graveolens; assembly: GCF_009905375.1. Lineage (NCBI taxonomy): Eukaryota > Viridiplantae > Streptophyta > Magnoliopsida > Apiales > Apiaceae > Apium > Apium graveolens. Next base: position 176,804,779 of record NC_133649.1, on the reverse strand, counting down.
AATTTTTAGAATTAGTTACAATTTATTACAAATTATTTAATTAATCGATTACTTATAATTAATTATCCGGTACAAATAATCATTACAACTCTGATCGCATAAATAAATCAACGCTCGAACATCAAATCCCAAATTCTCGAAACAAAACTCGAATAACTACGAGTTGCTCGCATTAATTGATTAATTATCGAGTCACTAATCGGATTATTCGATCTTATTATTTAATCTTATTTACTACATAATTACTTAATTATAAAATAATAGATACTTAAATAAATAATTAAATAATTTATTAATTAATTAATTTCAAATTTCTAAATTAATAAAATATTTGAGAGATTATTTATAAAAAAATTCAGATTTTAAATCAGATTTTTATTTGATTTTTAGAATTTACAAAACTAATTTTCGAGTTTATGAAAATAAAAGTAATTAATAGAATTTCAGAAACAGTTTTAGAAATTGGTTTAGTGGTAATCAGGATCAAAACCGGGTCATATTTCTGGGTTAACGGGTCAGTAATTCGGGTCGCCAAGAACACGGGTCGACCCGCCTGAATCTGCAACAACTCCGGCCACTAGCGGAGTTTTCCGACGAGCCCAAATCGTGCTCCCAGGACGTCATTTCTTCCGATTTTTTTGATGCCATTCGATTCCCCTAAACTGCAGCCACCTCTTCCCGGCTTCACCACCGTCAAATTATCCCTCCTCCGCCATCTCCGACCAAAGGTCGAAGTTCTCCGATAAACTTCATCGGAAAATCGACTTCCACCAAAATGTTAACCAAATTCGACGATTAATATATGAATCAAAGCTACTGAGTTCTACAATCGATCCCAACAGTTAATAGCAATAAAAAACATCTACAAATCAACCAAAAATGAAATCAAAATTTACTAAAAACCATGAACTCGGGAATCACCTTCTAGGGGTTTTACGATAAAATTAAATACATAAAATCATTCTTAAACTCAAAATAAAGCTATTGGAATCAACCAAACAATCAAACGATTCCTAGATTAGAAACCCCTAATTCGAGCATAAACCCAAAAAAACAAATTGAAAATTGAAGCACTAAAACATGAAATTGATTACAGGAATAGATAGAGGAGATCAAGAGGATCAGTTTGGTTACTCACATGAAGGATTTGAGCAACAAAATCACTTCCAAATCGATGGTTTAATTCCTGCCCTGTTCTTTACAAACAAAGTCAATTTCTTGATTTTCTGATTTTTACTAATTAATTAACTAATAATTAACAATAATGCAGCTATTTATATTTACCAAAATAATACCCCTAAATAAAATTAAGGGTCTAATTACACATCTAATAAAATTGTTTGGCCCAAATTTTTATAATTTTTGGGTATTAATTATGAATTTTTAAAAATCCAATAAATACAAAATATATGCCATAAATTCCCAAAAATTATGAATAATACAAAAATGCAAGGAAAAATGATGTTTGATAATTTCATGATCATATAAAAATAAAATTTTGATTTTTGTGGGGTTTTTGACACCCGAAGGGGTCCGGAAAAGTCGTTTTTGTGAAAAAGGTAAATTTGTAAAACGTCTAGATGTTCAGAATATCGATGTGGTATAGGCCATACTTGGCAAAATAGGGCCAATGATTTTGTTTGAAATATAGGCTTTTAAAACACTGTTTGAGTTGTACGAATTTTGATATAAAACTTATAACTTATAATAAAACACTCGATAAATACTCAAAACACATTCCGATCAAAACAGACAACACGTAGCACATAACAATTAGGGTTTTACGACTCAACACACTTAATCACATAATAAGACACGTAAATTATCTTTATTAAGATATAATACAAGCGTAATTTCTTGGTCGTTACATTCTCCCCCCTTAATAGGATTCTGTTCTCAGAATCAGCTATGAATATAACTGAGGGTACTTTTCTAACATATCGTTCTCAAGCTCCCAGGTTGATTCTTCAACCACGGGATTTCTCCTTAAGACTCTTACTAATTGTACAGACTTATTTCTTAAGACTCTCTCTTTCCGATCTAAAATTCTTACCGGCTGCTCTATATACGACAAATTTGCCTGAAGTTCTATCGGCTCATATTCTATTACATGCCTTGTATCAGGGTTATACTTCTTAAGCAGTGATGTATGAAACACATTATGAATATGCTGCATATGGGGCGGTAAAGCTAACTCGTATGCAACTTTTCCGACTCTCTTCAGAATTTCAAATGGACCGACATATCGAGGCTTTTAGCTTTCCTTTGTTGCCAAACCTAGTCAATCCCTTCCATGGTGATATCTTCAGCAGTACATGTTCTCCTTCTTGATAGTCCACATCCCTTCTGGTTGGATCTGCATATTTACGTTGTCGATTTTGCGCTGCTTCGAGTCGCATCCGAATTAGTTCTATTTTTCCTTGGTCTGCTGAATCAGTTCTGGACCTAGAATTTTGTGTTCTCGAACTTCGTCCCAACATGTAGGTGATCTGCATTTTCTTCCATATAAAGCTTCATAAGATGGCATTCCGATGCTTGCATGGTAGCTATTGTTGTAAGAGAATTCCACTAGCGGTAAATGTTCGTCCCAACTGCCTTCAAAATATGTCACACATACCCGTAACATATCTTTAATTGTCTGTATAGTCCTTTCACTTTGTTAGTCCCTTAACAATATAGCAAGAATTACAGAAGGGGGTTTGAATGGAATTCTTGAACCTTTTTCTTGAAATAAAAATGTTCAACTCGAATATAGATATAATGTTTTGATTAGCACAATGCGGAATAGAAACTTAATTGAATCAAAACATAAGTAATTAAAAACAAGAGTCTTTAAAAACTTTCTGGTGGATTTAAACAATTCTACCAGAGATATATATAATATATCGAGAGGACTCTGTGTGCAAGAATGCTCACAGCTGCTTACAAAAGGAACTACTGAGAATACAGGAAATGCTAATGATTCTGCTTACAAAGATTTTTCTATTTTTGTGTTTCTCAGCTATCTTAGTTATTTTTCTATTTGCTACTCTCTTGGTTTATATAATACCAAGATTACAAAGTCAAAAAGACTGAACAAATATAAAAACTATCAGTCTTAAGCTTTGCTACTTTTCGTCCTCTATTACCAAGTTAATGGGCTTCCACAATGTGTTTGTATACATCTCGACGGTTGTGTGTCAGCTTTCACTGTTCAACTGCTGTTTGAATTCTTCATATGATCATCCGTCAACTTTCAGAACATCCGTTGATGGTTTAATTGATCATCCGTCGACTGCTATATTAAACATCCGTTGATAGTCATTTGATCATCCGTCGATGGCTTCGTTAATCATCCGTCAGTAGCAATTTTGTCACTTGACTCTATTTCACTTATACAGAATTACAAGACATCATTTATGTACAATTAATCAACCTATTCTGCATATCTAGTTAAAATCAACATGACTTATATGCTACTACAGATTCTATACAAAGGTGCATACATAACTGTGCTACAAACTTATTATTACATAAGCTACTCACTCGATGGATAATAAGTTAATCATCCGTCGGGACTATAATAAGTTATCCGTCGGGACTATAACTCTTATCCGTCGAGTGTTACATAATTCACTAAGTAAAATCTACTTAGATGTTTTGTTTATGAAATCATCAAGTACACAATATATGCACAAAAATCTCCCCCAATTTATGTCTACTGGAATTGTAGCCAAAAATTAAGAGATACTTGATGATAATAAAACATCCTGAACATACATCTTTAAAGATAAGAGATAAACTGAAAGTGCTTCAATTAAACAAAATGTACAAGGTTTGGCTCACGGTCAATTCAAGATGCTTCTCTAGCCTAAGCAGATTTTTCTAGTTCCTTGAAGGTTTGGATCATCTTCCAAGCTTTCTGTTGTTTTCCTCAATTTGATTCTGGAGCTGCTTGTGGAATTCCAGTTCATCAGATTCTGAGAGATCTAGCTTTTCTTGCATTTCCAAGAGAGTCTCATTGCTAGAGATACTCAGTTGATCTTCTAATCTGAAGAATCTTCTCACACCCTTATCATCCATGAACTCCATCAGCCAGTAGGGCCTTAGATGCACTCTTCTCCCTGTATATGGGATGATTAGTGTCTTTGGGAGTGCATCATTAGCTCTAACACTCCTTAGCTCTTCAATCTTCTTCAATACTAGTCTTCTTGCAGTTACATTGAACCCAAAGTTTTTCTTGAAGGATGAATAGACTTTAATCAGCACAACTTGGCTTTCTTGAAGAATCCTGTGAAGTGGCCGCTGGATCTCCCTTCCTCCTTTGTACTTGAACACCAACTTTTCAGGTAGGTTTCTGTATGCATCAATTGCCCTTACTTCATCCAGTTCATCCAGATAAAGATTTAGATCTGAAAATTGTTTAATGTCACACAAGTACAAGTAGTCTCCCCTGTTGACCTTGGGTTGAGCTTTAACTACTGACTTGGATTTGAGAGGTGACAGCTTCACTTTCTTGACTGCCCTTGACTTTGTCCTTTTTGGCTTGCTAAGGATTGGTAAGTTGAAGTCAGGAATTGGTATGTTATCCTAATCTATTGGCTCATCCTTTGGCACAATAGGTTCACCATGTATGTTCCTGTAGGGATCCACCACTCTTATGTCTTCAAATACCACAGAAGGCTTTGACGCTTGAGTTCTAGCTGGTGTGGATTTCTTAGGAAATTGATCTTCCAATTCCTTGTCAACAACATCCAGTTTCCTTTTTGTTCTTCTAGCCAATTCTTTCTTCCATGGGGATTTCTTCTGTTCTTCAATTTTCTTCTTTGATTCAGCAGCTTCAGATGGTTGAGAGGGAATTTGTTGAGAAGAGTTTACAGCCTGTAGTTTGGCCAAGATGGCAATCTGTTCTTTCCTTTGTTTAGACTTCTTTGCATCTAGAGCAGCTTGCCTCTTTTCCTGCTTTAATCTGGCTTTTTCTTCTTTCTTTGCTTGAGCAAATTGTGGATGTCCAGCTACCACACAAATTTCCTTTCCATTTTTGAATATCTTAGCAATTCTCCTTTTTGAAGCTGAATCAGCTGGATCTTTATAGAAGACAATAGATCTTGATAGAAGCTTCTTTTCATCGGGCTTGGGTGTCTCATACACAGTGTCCATAGGGTTCTTCCAAGATGATTTTGGATAATTTTCCCTTGGTTTAAGAATTGTTTCAGCCTTTAGAGACTTGATGCAGGAAGATTGTCCTTTTTCCAGATAGTTCATGCTCATCTCATTCACACTAATTGGCTTGACATGAAAGTGATGGATGGCTGACTTAACTGGCTCCTTGACTAGTTCAAACTTTTTCCGTATCTCCTCATCAATCTTATTCCAGTTGATCAAACTCAACTTTCCTTTTTCAGCAACTTTCAAATTTGCTGCTGTTGCTTTAATTAGATATATACCATCTGCAACTGTTGGCTTGGAGACAGTAATTGAAGGTATAATTACTTTGTTGATTTGTAATTGAAGTTTCTCCCCCTCAGCTGGTCCTTTCTCCCCCTTACTTGATTCTCTCTCCCCCTTTTTGTTATCATCAAGTTGAGGAGTTAGGCCTAGTGCTTTAGCCAGTTGCATGAGAAGATTTGTCTGAGTCTGTTGATTTTGAAGAAGGATAGCCACTGAATTCTCAATAACTTGAACTCTGTCTTCCATCTTGGCTAGCTTCTTTTCAGAATCTGATTCTCTCCTTAGTCTCAGTAATAGATCTTGCATGGTACCATATGGCATTACTGAATCCAGCTTCTCAGAATTATAAGTTTTCAAGTCAGCTATATCTCTTTTTAGTTCATCCACACTCAAATTTTGTCTTAAGTGCTGGATCTTCATGAGATGTAGAGAGTCTAGGTGAGCTTGAAGAATAGCCTTGGTACCAGCATCTGAAGTTTCCTGAAGGGCCTTTTAAATAGCCATCACTAGCTTGACCAAAGATACACCAAATTGTCCTGCTGTAGATTACTTTGTCCATGCCCATCCAGGTAAATTTAAAATAGAACTTGGGCCTTCATCTCCCCCTAAGTTCATGCTTCCATCCAGAGAAACAGAGTCATCATCATTAGAATTTACTCCAAATTCTTCAGATGGCTCACCAGCTTGAGAAGGCATCATACTGATAGCAGCTTTATCTCTTTGAAGAGATTCTGAGGTGTGTACTAAATTCAAAGTCTGTTCTGCCTCCACATTGCCCTGAGCAGCCAATAATTGATAGGCTGACACAGGATGAGTAAAAGTGTCAGTATCCAAGGAAATGTTATCAATTTTAGCTTTGTAATGTTGCTGAAATTGTCTTCCCTTTTCAGCATCATCCACAATCATTGACTCACTGGCAATGGCTGGATCCACCCTTATTTCTCCTGTACCTGCCTTTCTCTCATAATCTCTCTTTTGTTGCATCAGGGTCTCACCCTGGCTCCCCACCCTCACACCTTCACCTACTAAGGTGGGACTCCTCTCACTCACTTTTGCCAATCATGAATAAATGGATTGCTGAGATTCACTCTTTTCCTCTCCTTTTGCCTGGGAGCAACCCAGCCTCTCACTCAATGCACTCTCCTCTCTCAGTCCTAAGAGTGACTGTATTACCACTAAATCTTCTGCACTAGAAATAATTGAAGTTTGAAGTTGTGCAGAGACACTCGACGGATAAGTGATATCCATCGGGTGAGTGGTAAACCTATTCGACGGATAACTGCTGTTAAGCTTATCCGTCGGGATACAATCACTACTCGACGGATGAGCAATATCCATCGAGAGAGTAGAAATAAATGAGGTGGGAAGAGAAACTATTGCTGACTCTGTGTTGATTGAAGTTATTTGAGGCACAGATGTCACAATAGTATCTGAAAGAATTGGCAAGTGAGCCAACAAATCATCTAAAAGATGATGCTCACTTGCACTAGATTTTGGCTTCCCCAACAGAGTTAAAGAAGGGGAATCAGGAATTGAAGTGTTTATCATATCCACTTCCAGAGAGTTTGTTGGTGAGTATGGTGTTTCAGAGGCTTCTATTATAAGAGATTTTGTCTGTGACTCCACATTTATTGGAGCCACATCAAACTGAATTTGAGAAAGTGCAGGGACTGTGTCTTTAGCACCAGTTTGCACTGTATGTGTGCCCTGTGCAACCCCAATGGTTTTGGATTTCTTCTTTCTTGTGTAAGTTTGGGATGAGCTTGTGTCTCTAACCCTTTTGGCCTGTGCTCTTGGCTGAGAGCTTTGTTCAATAGCCACATCCTTTTGGGAGGATGCAGCAAGAAGTGAGCTTTTATCCTTTTTAAGCACTGCAGTTTGTTGGGAAACTGCAGTGTGGCTAGGCTGGGATTCACTCAACTCTCCAACCTTATCCTTGGGGTTTCTTTGATGTTCACCCCTTCCCTCACCTAACTGACCCTCCTTCACACTCCCCTATTTGGCTTTGTTAGATTTTTCAACTGGTACCTTTTGAGAGATACCAGAGGGGGTTTTCTTTGACTTGGATTTAGAAATTACAGTTGTTTTGGCAGCTTTGGTAGACAACTATTTGGTCATTGTCACAATTGCCATAGCTACCCCTGAACTCAAAGAAATTGAGGAGATTGGAATAGTTGAGGGTATGGATGAACTTACCTCACTTACCTGAGGTGTCTGCATTACAGGAAAGTAGAACATTGGCACATCCCTATGATGGTTGGCTCTGTTCAAATCTGCAATGATTCTTCTCTCTTGAACCCAACAAGCTAATTTGTTGTTTGGGTTCTCAAGTACAATCTCTTGACAAAGATGGTTAGCCAATATCATGAAAAATCTAGCATAATATACATTCTTTCCCCTTTTGGCTAGCTCACCTAGTTAAAAACCTAACTCATACAAGACAAGGTCACTGAAATTGTAAAATTTATCTGTAACTAGCATGTATAGCATGTTAAGCATGGAAATGTTCACAGAATCAAAATTACTGATTTTTCCAGAGAAAACTTTAGTCACAATATCACACATGAAACTCCATTCCTTCCTAAGACCTAATCTTCTAATATCACTTAGCTTAGTAGTAGGAAGTGCATAATGCATGGGATTAAGCATATTGATAATATCAGTGTCATTGTGTGGTGAAGTTACATTATCATCAGGAATTTTGAAACATGCTGTTATCACATCACTATTGATACAGAACTCATTACCTTTGATAGTTAGAGTGATGGTTTTGTCAGTAGAGTTGTAGATTGCAGTGGTCCACATTTCTTTAACAACTTCACAGAAAATTATGGGTGATTCAAGCATGGCATAACTTAACTTGCAGTTCTTCACGAAATACATCATCTTGTGATAGTCTTCTGATTGCTGAATACCCTTATTGACCAAAGCAATGAAGTTATTCTTCTCATAAATGAACCCAGTCTGAGACATAATCTTTACTACAGGGGCCATTGTTAGAGAATGAAAGCTTGAAGAGAAAGAGAATATTTGCTTGAGAGAAAATGAAATAAAAGCAGTTGAATTTGAGAATGATAAAAGAAAATAATTGGAATGAAATAAGCTTTTATACTATCTCAAAAACAACGGATGAAAATAATAAAGAAAAGTAAATTACCCAATAGAAATAGCCTAAAATAGCCGTTTTAAAAATAAACTGTAAAGATTCCACCCATTATCCGTCGTGTAATGCTTACAAACTGTAAGTATACTCAATGGATAATGTTCAGGGAATTAACGGTTAAGATTTAGACAATTCGACGGATGAGGATAAACTGTTATCCGTCGAGTTTTAAAAGATTCCAGAAAAGTAATTGATTTTTATTTGCAAATAGTATATCGACGGATGACTCAACTCGATGGATAATGGTCATCCGTCGAGATGCAAATTTTGACTTAGCCAAAATTTCATCCATGACTAAAAATTAGCTAAATTTCTGGCTACATTTCAACTTGCAAAATAACTCAGATAAATTCAAGAGTAATTAAGCATACCTAACTCAGTTACCAACCTTGAAAAGGTGGAATCATCCAGTGGCTTGGTAAAGATATATGCAAGTTGCTTCTCACTTGGAACAAAATGTAACTCTACAGTACCATTCATTAAATGTTCCCTTATGAAATGGTACTTGATATCAATGTGCTTTGTCCTTGAATGTTGCACTGAATTTTCAGTGATGGCAATTGCACTTGTGTTATCACAGAAAATAGGAATCCTCTCAACTTGCAAACCATAGTCTAGCAATTGATTTTTCATCCATAAAATTTGTGCACAGCAACTGCCAGCAGCGATATATTCAGCTTCAGTTGTAGAAGTAGAAACTGAATTTTGCTTTTTACTGAACCAGGACACAAGCTTGTTTCCTAGAAATTGACAAGTTCCTGTTGTGCTTTTTCTGTCAATTCTGCAACCTGCATAATCTGCATCTGAATAACCAGTTAGATCAAAACCAGAATCTCTAAGATACCAAATGCCAAGTTTTGGTGTTCCCTTGAGATATCTGAAAATTCTCTTAATAGCTATCAAGTGAGATTCTCTAGGATCAGCCTGAAATCTAACACATAAACATGTAGTAAACATTATATCTGGCCTACTAGCTGTTAAGTACAGAAGTGAGCCAACCATGCCTCTATAGCTTGAAATTTCCACAGACTTTTCAGTACTATTTAATTCAAGCTTAGTTGCAGTGGCCATGGGAGTTTTTGCAGATGTGCAATCCATTCGATCAAACTTCTTTAAAAGATCAAAAATATATTTAGTTTGACTAGTGAATATTCCATCACTAACTTGTTTAACTTGTAAACCAAGAAAGTAAGTTAGTTCTCCCATCATACTCATTTCATACTTACTTTGCATCAGTTTGGCAAACTTTTTACAAAGTTTCTCATCTGTAGAGCCAAAAATAATATCATCTACATAGATTTGAACAAGTATGCTAGAGCCATTAACATTTCTGAAAAATAAAGTTTTATCTACAGTACCTCTTGTGAAGTGATTTTCCAAAAGGAACTTTGATAAAGTGTCATACCAGGCTCTAGGTGCTTGCTTCAGTCCATAAAGTTCTTTCAGTAGATAATAGACATACTCTGGAAAACTTGGATCTTCAAAGCTAGGAGGTTGACTAACATACATTTCTTCCTCCGAATCTCCATTAAGAAAGGCACTTTTGACATCCATTTGATAGACCTTGAAATTGGCATGGGCTGCATAGGCTAAGAAGATTCTGATGACTTCAAGTCTTGCAATAGGAGCAAATATTTCATCAAAGTCTATTCCTTCTTGCTGGAAATAGCCTTTAGTAACCAATCTGGCTTTGTTCCTTACTACTATGCCATTTTCATCCATCTTGTTTTTGAATACCCATTTGGTGTCTATTGGATTCTTTCCTTTAGGCTTGGGTGCCAGCTTCCATACTTTATTCCTTTCAAATTGGTTTAGCTCCTCCTGCATAGCTAAAATCTAATCAGGATCTAACAAGGTTTCTTCTACCTTCTTTGGTTCTTCCTTTGACAGAAAGCTGCTGTATAGACATTCTTCCTGAGTTGCTCTCCTTGTTTGAACTCTAGAAGAAACATCACCAATAATCAGTTCAAAGGGGTGATCTTTTGTCTATTTCCTTGGTTGAGGTAGATTAGCTCTAGATGAAGAGACCTCATTGTTGTCTTGATGTGTGATTGAGTTTTGATTGCTAGAAACTCCCCCTGAGTTTGTGGATCTTTGATTTGAGAAAGGGGTACTTTCTATGGGTGATCTACCTTGACTTCCTGCTCCTTTTGATAACCCGACAGATGGTGAATTTTGAGTACCGACGGATGAGGCAGGTTGTCTTCCGACGGATAACACAGATTGCCTTCCGACGGATGAAGCATTATGCAACTTGACGGATGTTGAGTTTTGTGCTTCATTGGTGGTAGATTTGTCTACATTATCCTTAGACATTGTTTCTTGATCACTCTCATCATCACTTTCATCACTGACCATCTCAACATTGTCGAATTTGAGGCTCTCATGGTAATCTCCATCTTTCAGTCCTTCAATCTTTTTATCATCAAACACAACATGTATAGATTCCACAACAATGTTGGTTGTTAGATTGTAGACTCTATATGCTTTACCAACAGCATATCCAATAAAAATTCCTTCATCTGCTTTAACATCAAACTTCCCATTTTGATCTCTTTGATTTCTCAGAATATAGCATTTACAGCCAAAGACATGAAGAAAGTTTAGAGTTGGCTTCTTGTTCTTGAACAATTGATAAGGAGTCATGCATCTTGCTTGATTTCTGAGTGTAGCATGCAGTGTTTACAGCTTCAGCCTAGAAATATGTTGGTAATTTTGATTCTTCAAACATTGTCCTTGCAGCTTCAATAAGTGATCTGTTCTTCCTTTCCACTACTCCATTCTGTTGTGGAGTCCTTGCTGCTGAGAACTCATATAAGATTCCATTTTCCTCACAAAATGCTCTCATGACATAGTTTTTGAACTCAGTTCCATTGTCACTCCTGATTCTTCTAACTTTGAAATCAGGATGATTGTTAACTTGCCTTATGTGATTGATGATGATTTCACTAGCCTCAGTCTTTTGACTTTAGGAAATATGTCCAAGAGAACTTTGAAAAATCATCTACAATTACTAGGCAAAATCTTTTCTTTGAAATTGACAATACATTGAATGGTCCAAACAGATCCATGTGAAGCAGTTGCAGAGGCTCTTCAATTGCTGAATCAAGTTTCTTCCTGAATGATGCTTTGATCTGCTTCCCTTTTTGGAAGGCATCACATAGTCCATCCTTTGTAAACTCCACTAGAGGAATGCCTCTTACTAGTTCTTTCTTTACCAGCTCATTCATGGTCTTGAAGTTTAAATGGGATAGCTTATTGTGCCATAGCCAACTTTCATCTTGACTTGCTTTACTGAGAAGACAAGTTACAGATTCTGCTTTAGTTGAGTTAAAGTCAGCTAGGTACACATTTCCTCTTCTCACACCAGTGAGAACCACTTTGTTGTTTTGATTATTAGTCACAATACAGGCTTCTTTATTGAAGGTTACTGAGTTGCCTTCATCACAAAGCTGGCTGATACTCAACAGATTGTGTTTGAGACCATCCACTAAGGCAACCTCTTCAATGATGACATTATCCTTTGAAATCAAGCCATATCCCACAGTATAACCCTTGTTGTCATCTCCAAAAGTAATACTTGGGCCAGCTCTCTCCTTAAACTCTGTGAGCAGGGTAGAATCACCAGTCATGTGTCTTGAATAACCACTATCCAAGTACCAAAGATTCCTTCTGTTTCCCTGCACACATCAAAATCAAATCAAGTTGATTTTGGTACCCAAGTTTCCTTGGATCCTGCCTTGTTAGCTTTCTTCTTCTATTTCTTAGGTCTTAACTCATTTGACTTAGGAATTTCAGATTCTTCCTTAGTCATTTGGGTTGGCCCTTTGAAACCATTTAATGCAACAGAATTATCATGCATATTATGGCTAACAGGAAATGACATGCTTGGTGCAAACATGTTATTCCAATAAGGCATGCTAAATGGCATTTGAGGCATATTGTATGCAGCATAATATGGATTACGTGTAAATGGCATATTAGCAAACTGTGCATTCATACTCTGTGTAGGCATAGCATTAACAGGCATGGGAGGCATGGCATTTATGTTGGGAAATTGAGACTGAATAGACATGGGAGTAGGCATGGCAGATTTGCAATTAACAGATAAATGATTTATACTACCACACTTGACACAGATTTTTCTAGGAGCATATTTATCAGGTGTGTAGTTATTGTGTTTGTTAATCCCTACTTTACCATTCCTATTGTTTTTCCTTTTAGTCTCTGTTTTTACCTCAATTTTCTCAAGTCTGTCACTTAACTGTTTGACAGTCATGTGATCAACATTAGCCTTTTTCCCTTTCTTAGCTTGACTTGACTCTCCTGAAACAAAGTTCTTGGAAACAGACCCATACTTTTCATTTAGCTTGATTAATTTGGCTTTGCTAATGGGTTTGCTTACAGCTGACGGATGAGGATTTTCATCATTCGACGGATAACACTTTTTATTATCCGATGGATAGTCCTCATCATCCGTCGAGTCTACATCTGTCAACAACAACCCATCTACCAAAATAGGTTCTAGTTTTTCTTTATTCTTCTTCCATGCTTCTTCACAAAAAGACTCAATTCCTTGAACTTTGGTGATTTAAGCATGAACATCCCTGGATGTTTTCCATGCTTTAATCACCTCTTGTTCACGCTCGAGCTGCTTTTTCAAAATTTCTTCCTTTTTCAAGGACTCAGTTAATTCCTCCTTGGCAATCTTACACTCAATTTTAAGTTTCACAAACTCAATAAACTGAGACTCAAGCACATTATTCCTCTCACTTAAAAATAAGTTGTTTTCTTTGATTTTAGCATTTTCTTTAGTGAGGGACTTAAGTGTAACACGCAAATGATACAATTCTGTAGACATATCATTTATGGCATCATTACACTCAGCTTTAGATAAATGTGCAAGGTTTGTAGTGATTACCTGATTGCTTGAGGAACTTGTCTCTGTTTCATCAGACTTGGCCATTAGGGCTAGATTGGCATAGCTGACATCTTCATCTTCATCCAAACCATCAGCTGCCCAGTCATTCTCTTGTGTAATAAAAGCCCTTTCCTTTTGTTTGAGTAGATCAAAGTATTTTTGCTTATAATCCACAGACTCAAACATTTTCTTACTGGAATCTGACTTTCTACACTCATTTGCAAAATGCCCTGCCAAGCCACATTTGAAACATTTGAATTTTGACTTATCCACCATGTTTCTATTTGGCTTGGCTACTCCAAAGTTCTTCTTGAACTTGAGATTGGAAAATCTTCTTGAAAGAAATGCTAGGTGCTCATCAATGTCCTCCATGTCATCTTGGCTCAATGATTCTTCACTTTCTGCAGCTAGCCCCTTACCCTTATTCTCACAGACCTTTGAAGTTGATTCTACAGCTTCCATCTTCACTTCCTTCTCCTTTTCCAGATCATCAACTAGTGCAATGGATCCTCCTGTCTTCTTTCCTCTCTCCATTCTTTCATCCTGCTCTATCTCAAGCTCATAGGTCTTTAGAATGCCATACAGTCTCTCAAAAGTAAACTCCTTATAATCTAGTGAGTTTCTCAATGAGACTGTCATTGGTTTCCATTCCTTTGGAAGAGATCTGAGAAATTTCAGATTGGAGTCTTCAGTCTGATAGACTCTTCCATGCAACTTAAGAGCATTTAGTAGTTTTTGGAATCTACTAAAAATGTCAGTGAGTGACTCACTTTCTTCATTGTGAAAATGCTCATATTGCTGAATCAGGAGCTGCATTTTATTTTCTATTACTTGCTCAGTGCCATCACAAATTATCTGTATTGTGTCCCAAACTTCCTTGGCAGTTTTGCAGTTGATGATGTTATCAAACATGTCTGCATCAACACCATTGAATAGAATGTTTATGGACTTTTTATCTTTCTCGACTTGTTCAATGTCAGGATCAGACCCTTCATGCCTTGGCTTTGGAACAGATGGCTCGTTTCCTGTTGCAGCTCTCATTGGAACATGAGGGCCTCTTTCTATGCAGTCCACATAGGCCTCATCTTTAGAAAGCATATGAAGTTGCATCTTTACCTTCCAATGATGGTAATTATCTTTATCAAGAAAAGGAATCTTGATTCCAACATCTTTCTTGTTCATCTTGCTGAATTGTTTTGATCTTTAAACTCTTTGTAGATTAAGAGCTTGCTCTGATACCAATTGTTAGTCCCTTAACAATATAGCAAGAATTACAGAAGGGGGGTTGAATGGAATTCTTGAACCTTTTTCTTGAAATAAAAATGTTCAACTCGTATATAGATATAATGTTTTGATTAGCACAATGCGGAATAGAAACTTAATTGAATCAAAACATAAGTAATTAAAAACAAGAGTCTTTAAAAACTTTCTGGTAGATTTAAACAATTCCACCAGATATATATATATATAATATATCGAGAGGACTCTGTGTGCAAGAATGCTCACAGCTGCTTACAAAAGGAACTACTGAGAATACAGGAAATGCCAATGATTCTGCTTACAAAGATTTCTCTGTTTTTGTGTTTCTCAGCTATCTTAGTTATTTTTCTATTTGCTACTCTCTTGGTTTATATAATACCAAGATTACAAAGTCAAAAAGACTGAACAAATATAAAAACTATCAGTCTTAAGCTTTGCTACTTTTCGTCCTCTATTACCCAGTTAATGGGCTTCCACAGTGTGTTTGTATACATCTCGACGGCTGTGTGTCAGCTTTCACTATTCAACTGCTGTTTGAATTCTTCATATGATCATCCCTCGACTTTTAGAACATCCGTTGATGGTTTAATTGATCATCCATCGACTGCTATATTAAACATCTGTTGATAGTCATTTGATCATCCGTCGATGGCTTTGTTAATCATCCGTCGGTAGCTATTTTGGCACTTGACTCTATTTCACTTATGCAGAATTACAAGACATCATTTATGTACAATTAATCAACCTATTCTGCATATCTAGTTAAATTCAACATAACTTATATGCTACTACAGATTCTATACAAAGGTGCATACATAACTGTGCTACAAACTTATTATTACATAAGCTACTCACTCGATGGATAATAAGTTAATCATCCGTCGGGACTATAATGAGTTATCCGTCGGGACTATAAATCTTATCCGTCGAGTGTTACATAATTTCACTAAGTAAAATCTACTTAGATGTTTTGTTTATGAAATTATCAAGTACACAAAATATGCACAACACACTTTGCCCGTCCATCTGAGGATGATAAGCAGTGCTCATATTTAGCTTAGTCCCTAGACATTCCTGGAATTGTCTCCAAAATCTCGAATTAAAATGGGGACTCGATCCGATACAATGGATACAGGTACTCCATGACGCATCACAATTTCCTTGAGATATAGATATACTAACTTGTCAAATGAAAACCTTTCGCTGATTGGAAGGAATTGTGCTGACTTCATTAATCTGTCGATGATAACTTAAATCGCATCATGATTTGCTCTGGTCCTTGGAAGTCCTACTACGAAATATATAGCTAAGTGCTCCCATTTCTATTCTAGAATATCTAGTGGTTGTAATAATCCGCACGGGCGTTGATGTTTATCTTTGACTCTTTGGCACGTATAGCACCTACTGACCCATTCAGCTATCTCTTTCTTCATATATGGCCACCAAAAGTTTTCCTTCAAATCTATATACACCTTGGTACTTCTGGAATGAATTGAATATCTTGAACTATGAGCGTCTTGCAAAATTTCTGCTTTCAATTCCGGTACATTAGGTATCCAGATTCTCGAAGCAACTCGAAAAATTCCCTTGTCATCTTTCTGGCTAGTAATTTCTTCTCCTGACAAATTGTCGATTTCGTGATTCATTACTTCCTCCTGACATCTTCTTATCTTTTCTAACAATTCTGGTTGAAAAGTCATTGCATAAATCATTTCAGTGGAGCTTTCTGGAACACGAACTTCAATTTCCAATTTATTAAATTCTTTGAGCAATTCCTCTGAAGAATTTAACAGGTTCAATATTTCCTTTCAACTCAATGCATCTGCTACAACATTCGCTTTTCCTGGATGATAATTGATTGATACATCGTAATCTTTGATTAGCTCTAGCCAAAGTCATTGTCTCATGTTGAGTTCTTTCTGCGTGAAAATATACTTCCGACTTTTATGATCCGTATAGATTTCACATCTTTCTCCGTATAGATAATGTCTCCAGAGTTTCAGTGTGAATACAATTGCTACTAGTTCTAGATAATGTGTCGGATACTTTTGCTCATGAGGCTTTAGTTGTCTAGAAGCGTACGCGATTACGTTGCCATGCTGCATCAAAACACATCTGAGTTCTCGATAAAAAGCGTCGTTTTAAATGACAAAATCTCCTTGATAATCAGGTAAAATAAGTACAGGTGCGGTTACTAGTCGATTCTTTAATTCTTGAAAACTTTCTTCGCATTTCTCATTCCATTCAAACTTTTCATTCTTTCGGGTTAACTTGGTCAGTGGTGTGGCTATCTTTGCAAAATCTTTAACAAATCTTCTATAATAACTTGCTAATCCCAATAAATTTCTGACTTCTATCGGAGTCTTCGGTCTTCCCCAATTTAAAATAGCTTCAATCTTTGTTTTATCGACTTGAATTCCTTCAACACTGATGATGTGACCTAGAAATTGCACTTCCTTTAACCAAAATTCGCATTTTGAAAACTTCGCATAGAGTTGTTCCTTCCTCAATGTCTCCAATGTCATTCTCAGGTGCTCTGCATGTTCTTCTTCAGTCTTCGAGTAGATCAAGATGTCATCAATAAATACAATGATAAACTTATCCAAGTACTTCTTGAATACTCGGTTCATCAATTCCATAAATGATGCCAGTGCATTGATTAGTCCAAACGCTATCACAAGAAATTCATAGTGTCCGTACCTAGTTCGGAACGCAGTCTTTGGAATATCTTCTGCCTTGATCTTCAATTGGTGATAACCCGGTCTTAAATCAATTTTCAAAAACCATGCCGCTGCTTTCAGTTGATCAAATAAGTCGTCGATTCGGGGCAAAGGGTATTTGTTCTTGATAGTTAACTTGTTTAGCTCATGATAATCGATACATAGTCGCATGCTACCATCCTTTTTCTTCACGAACAACACTAATGCACCCCATGGGGATACACTGGGCCTTATGATTCCTTTGTCAAGAAGATCCTCCAATTGCTTTGCTAACTCTTTCATTTCAACTGACGCCATTCGATACGGAGCTTTTGAAATTGATTCAGTTCCTGGTGCTAAATCAATAGTGAACTCAGTTTCTCGATCTGGAGGTAGTCCTGGAAGTTCATCTGGAAAGACATCGGGAAACTCACAAACTACAGGAATATCTTCGAATAAAGGTCGAACTTCTCCGATGAACATCGGAAAATCGACTTCCACCAAAACGTTAACCAAATTCGACGATTAATATATGAATCAAAGCTACTGAGTTCTACAATCGATCCCAACAGTTAATAGCAATCAAAAACATCTACAAATCAACCAAAAATGAAATCAAAATTTACTAAAAACCATGAACTCGGGAATCACCTTCCAGGGGGTTATACAATCAAATTAAATACATAAAATCATTCCTAAACTCAAAATAAAGCTATTAGAATCAACCAAACAATCAAACGATTCCTAGATTAGAAACCCTTAATTCGAGCATAAACCCTAAATAAAACAAATTGAAAATCGAAGCACTAAAACATGAAATTGATTACAGGAATAGATAGAGGAGATCAAGAGGATCATTTTGGTTACTCACATGAACGATTTAAGCAACAAAATCACTTCCAAATCGATGGTTTAATTCCTGCCCTGTTCTTCACCAACAAACTCAATTTCTTGATTTTCTGATTTTTACTAATTAATTAACTAATAATTAACAGTGTTCCAGATGTCGGCGTATTAGCCGATAAATCGGCCGAAATATCGGCTGGACTCACGTTACCGATATTATTCTTCCAAATCGCCACACTATACGTATAGTTCACATTGGTCAAATTTCGGGTCAAAAATCGGCAAAATCAGACGTAGGGTCAAGTACTATACATACAGAAAATTTCACAAACACAACGGATTCTTTATGTTTGATTGTTTCTGCTGTGATTTAACAAGAAATTAGACAAAAGAGTTGAATGAGGAGAAGGAAAATACTTATAATATGAATACGAAGAAGAATAAGATGGAAGGGAAGATGGAGGATGGAGGTGGAAAATTAAGAAGTGGAATTATTCTTTTTAATTAGAAAGGCACATGCAACTATGCAAGAAGAGAAGGAAAAGCTTCAGACGAAAACAAAGTTGATGGTAAGACGAAGGAAAAAGAAACGGAGAAGAAAGGGAGGAGGAAGAGACCGAAAAATATCACGTAAGTGTAACATATTTTTTAATTTATCACTGATATATATACACATGTAAGTGTAACCATGTTGCAGTACTAGTACTAGTGCTAATTTGTACTCCACTTTCTCCATGTAAAGTAGTACAAAACTACAAGGGTAGTACAACTCCTTTAACAATTAAATGGGCTGTAACCAAATTAGGTCCATGGACTGTATATCTACAAAGCCCAACTGCAATTTAACGTCTCAAGGTCTGATCCATCAGATATTTAACCTATATTTTTAAAAAATAAAATTAAAATATATCCGATTTTATTCCGATTTTATAATCTGATAAATCTCTGATTTCCGATAAATCGCAAATCGGTACCTCAATGGATTTAGTCCGATAAACGATTTCTGTAACCATGATAATTAACAATAATGCAGCTATTTATATTTACCAAAATAATACCCCTAAATAAAATTAAGGGTCTAATTACACATCTAATAAAATTATTTGGCCCCAATCTTTATAATTTTTGGGTATTAATTATGAATATTTAAAAATCCAATAAATACAAAATATATGCCAAAAATTCCCAAAAATTATGAATAATACAAAAATGCAAGGAAAATGATGTTTGATAATTTCATGATCATATAAAAATAAAAATGTGATTTTTGTGGGGTTTTTGACACCCGAAAGGGTCCGGAAAAGTCGTTTTTTGCGAAAAAGGTAAATTTATAAAACGTCTAGATGTTCAGAATATCGATATGGTATAGGCCCTACTTGGCATAACAGGGCCAATGATTTTGTTTGAAATATAGGATTTTAAAACATTGTTTGAGCTATACGGATTTTGATATAAAACCTATAACTTATAATAAAACACTCGATAAATACTCAAAACACATTCCGATCAAAACAGACAACACGTAGCACATAGCAATTAGAGTTTTACGACTCAACACACTTAATCACATATATTATACATAAATTATCTTTATTAAGATATAATACAAGCGTAATTTCTCGGTCATTACACATTGTGTAGTTGTGCTCTATATAAAGCACAGATTAGGTTCATGCTATAAGCATTGCGAACATTGTTATAACTTTCGCATAACCTAGCAGCTCTCAAGGATATTTGTTCATCCTTTTGAGAGAGTATGTTTGTAATCAATTTTTATCTGTTAATATAAAAAATGTTGATTCTGTTGAATCTTTGTCGAATTGATTGTATTAACTGTATTCACCCCTCTTCTACAGTTGATTAAGGGCCTAACAATTGGTATTAGAGCTTGTTGTTAACATACAAACAGTTTAAGATCTGAAAATCAATCTATAATGTCAAACAAAGAAGAAGAAACCCAAAATCCAAAACCACCACCCCCAGCCACATCACAGATCGGCAACAACATGAGTAGGTATGAAGAAATCAAGATGCCGATCCTGAAGATACATGAATATCTAATCTGGAAAGTCAGGATGGCCATATGTTTGGAAGCCACGGATCCTGAATATCTAAATAGGATTTATGATGGTCCTCATGAACCAATGAAGGTAGCTATTTCTGTTGGAGGAGAACCCGAGAAGATGGTTGACAAAGACATGAAGGACTATACTCCTGGAGATCTTTCATCTATTATGAAGGATGCTAAAGTCAAACACATCCTGCACAACAGTCTTGATAGTGTTATGTCTAATAGAGTTATTGGATGTAAGACAGCAAAAGAGATATGGGATGCTTTAGAGGTAAAGTGTCAAGGTACAACTGCTATGAAGAAGAACAGGAGGACAGTACTTAATCAAGAATATGAGCACTTTGACTCAAGAGACAATGAGCCATTAATTGAGATCTATGACAGATTTTAGAAGTTGCTGAATGACTTATCCCTTTTCAACAAAAATATGATTTGGAGAACACAAACTTAAAGTTCCTCCTTGCTCTCCCTGAAAAGTGGGACTTTAAAGTGACATCAATAAGGGATAACTATCAACTTGATAACACGCCTCTAAATGAGATCTATGGAGTTCTGAAAACTCATGAACTAGAGATGGAGCAAAGAAGTAAGAGGAAAAGATCTAAATCTAGACCGGTTGCACTCAAGGTTGAAGAGAAGCCAAAGGAGAAATCTAGGATGAAAAGATACTCCAAAGGGAAAGCCATGATTGCAAAGTCAGATACTAAATCATCAAATTCTGATGATGACTCAAATACTGATAATGAATCAGATACTGATAGTGATCATAACAACAATGGAGACATGGATCAAATGGTTGCCCTACTGGTTAAAAGCTTCAAGAAGATGGTCTACAAGAACTTCAAGAAAGGGAGAAGATTTTCCAGAAAAGGTTCTAGTTCCTCAAACTATGATAAGTGGAACAACAGAAGAAATACTGATCGGAAGAAATCGAGATCTGGAAAACTTAACAAGTCAAAAGAGAGATGTTTCAACTGTGATAGAATTGGACACTTTGCAGCTGACTGCAAAAAACCCAGAGCTGAGAAGAAACAAGCCTTGATCTCAAAGAAGAGAAACTGGGATAATTCATCAGATTCAGATGATGGAGTCAATTATGCTCTTATGGAAAATGCTAATGTTGAGGCTGATAATGCTGAATTAAATGTACCTCAGACTATTCTTGCCTTTGATACTGATGATATCTATGAATTAAGATTATTTCTTAAAACTCTGCATATTAGTTATAGGGATCAAACCTTAAAGAATAATAGAATCAAGGGTGAAAACTCTGAGTTAAAGAAAAGGAATGATCACCTATAAACTGAGTTGCTTTCCATGATAGAAATTCAAAAAGAAAGAGATAATGTTGTTTATGTTAAAGAAAAATTATTAGAAAAATATGCTTATCTAGAGAACGAGTTAGCTAATGAAAGAGAAGTTATTAAACTGTGGACTAACTAAGGAAAAACAACTCAGGATATTTTAGAGAATGGCTGTTAAGGATCAGGATTAGGATATACTACTAGATCTAATTTTGATAAGAAAATTGGAAAAGAAACTGAGAAAATAGAACCAATAAAAACTAATAGCAAGGTCAAACTAAACAAGGTTCAAATAAAGACCATTAAGTTTAATCCAAGTGCTAATAATGTCAAGTCAGTCGATGAGGAAGGTACAACCTCAACACCTAGATCAAACTTAATTACTGATAAGAGTGAACAGGTTCACTCAAAATTAGTAAATATTGGTTCAATGACTCAGAAACAGCTTAGGCAAAAGCTGAAGGATTTACACATGAAAGAGAAGAAGAAAAGGACTAGGAAAAATAAGAATGGCAAGGTAGGTATTATAATTTTTTTAAAAAAAATAAGAATGGCAAGGTAGGTATTAGTAAAAATGGAAATTATGTAACTCCTCCTAATGAACCTAGAAAGGCCTATTCAAACTGTGGTAGCACTAATCATCTTGCTAATTTTTGCAAGAAGAATAAAGAAATAAATGTTGTTCCTTTCAAATCAGAGTTTAGGAATAGAACAATTAGATATAAACCACAGAGTACTTGGTTTCATTGTGGTAGTGTTTGGTACTCTATTTATACATGTAAAGAGTATCATAGTTTGTATTATGACTATTATCAACTGAAACCCTCTTTAATTAAAGCAAAATCTGTTTTTGCATGTATAAAAACTGATAGTAAGAATGTTAACGTAAACTCTGATAAAAAGTCTTATGCTGCATATGTTAACAAACTTAAAGAGGCCAAAGGATCCAAGCAAGTTTGGGTCCTTAAAAACACTCTAGTCTTGGATAGTGGATGCTCAGGACACATGGCTGGTTATAAAACCATGCTATCAGAATTTGAGGAGAAAGCTACCCCAAGTGTTTCTTATGGATATGGCAACTTAGGAAATATCTTGGGATATGGAAAAATCATAATTAGAAATGACATCATTGAAAATGTACCTCTAGTTGCAGGATTCAAGCATAATCTAATCAGTGTGAGTCAAATCTGTGACAGAGGTTACCATATCAACTTCTATGAGGAGCATTGTGAAATTGTCAGTAAGTTTGATGGCAAGATTGTATTAATTGGTGTAAGACATGGTAGTTTATATGAAGCCAGGGTCTCCACAAGTAATGATGGATCAGAAGTTTGTCTACTAAGTAGAGCATCTGTGAAAGACAGCTGGAACTGGCATAAAAGACATTCTCACCTCAACTTCAATATCAATGAACTTGTGAGGAAAGATCTTGTGAGAGGATTTCCCAATGCAATGTTTACTCCTGTTGGATTATATGATTCATGCCAGAAATCTAAGCAAAGGAAAACATCTTTCAAGAGTAAAACCGAATTTTCCATTCTTGAACCATATCATCTACTTCATATTGATCTCTTTAATCTAGTAAATGTTATGTCAATTTCCAAGAAGAGGTATGCACTCGTAATTGTTGATGAATATACAAGATACACATGGGTGTATTTTTTACACACCAAGTATGAATCTCCATCCATTCTTCTCGATCATGTGAGGGAGCTAAAAAAGGATCAACATACAAAGTGAAGATCATTAGAAGTGATAATGAAACTGAATTCAAGAATAGCTCTATGGAAGAGTTTTGCAAACTCAAGGGGGTAAAACAAGAGTTTTCTGCTCCTGGAATTCCATAACAAAATAGAGTTGTTGAAAGAAAGAATAGAATGTTTATAGAAGCTGCAAGAACCATGCTAGAAGAAGCAAGATTTCCTACCTACTTCTGGGCCAAGGCTGTGCAAGCTGCTTGCTTTACACAAAATGCAACATTGATCAACAAGCATGGAAAAACACCATTTGAGATGGTGAAGGGAAAGAAGCCAAATTTGAAGTATTTTCATATTTTTTATTGTAAGTGTTTTGTTCTCAAAACTCATCTGGAGCAGCTGACCAAGTTTGATCTAAAAGCTGATGAAGGAATTTTTGCGGGATATCCATTTTCCACAAAAGCCTTCAGAGTTTATAATCTGAGAACAAGAAAAGTCATGGAATCTATACATGTATCTTTTAATGACAAGAAGATAACAGGTCTAGAAGATGCAGATGACCATGATAAACTGAGATTTGAAAATGAAGTACCTTATGCTGAATTTTTGAATCTTGATCCTGATATAGTAAATCCTGATATCACTCAAGGTTGTGATGTTCCACATAATAGTGGAAATTGTTCTAACAATGAAGTATATGTTGAGGGGGAGCAACATGATTCGAATCTAGAGACTACTACGAGTGATTCAACTCAAGAAACATCAGTAGAAAGATCATCAGACTCATATTCCTCAAACTCTGATAAGTCAAATGTTGATAACAATGGGAACACTGATTCAGGGGAGAATCAGGAAATAACAGTGGTACTAATCAAAATATAATAGAGAGTTCATGAATCAAGGGGGAGGTTCATCTTCAAGGAGTCAACTTCTATCTACAAGAAAATGGTCTAAGTCATACACACATGACTTATCATTGGAAACCCTGACAGTGGTGTAAGAACAAGAAAAGCCACTCAAAATGAATGTCTCTACCATTCTTTTCTATCTCAAACTGAACCAAAGAAGGTTGAAGATGCTTTGCAAGATGTTAACTGGGTTACAACAATGCAAGAGGAGCTCAATGAATTTGAAAGGAACAAAGTCTGGACTCTTGTGCCAAGACTAAAGAACAGATCTGTAGTTGGCACAAAATGGGTGTTCAGAAACAAAACTGACAGTGAGGGCATTATCACGAGGCATAAAGCAAGACTGGTTGTAAAGGGTTATTCACAACAAAAGGCATTGATTATGATGAGACATTTGCTCCAGTTGCAAGGCTTGAGGCAATTAGAATCTTTCCTGCCTATGTTGCTCACAAGAAGTTTAAGGTGTTCCAAATGGATGTGAAGAGTGCATTTCTAAATGGAGAACTTGAAGAGGAAGTTTATGTTGAATAGCCTCCAGGGTTCATTGATCCAACATATCCAGATCATGTCTACTTACTGGATAAAGCACTCTATGGACTAAAGCAAGCTCCAAGGGCCTGGTATGAAACACTTGCTCTATTTTTGCTAGAAAGTGATTTCACAAGAGGTACAATTGACAAAACTCTCTTTTATAAATACCATGGTTAGGATTTGTTATTAGTACATATATATGTTGATGATATCATTTTTGGATCTACTAATGATAAACTCTGTGAGAGATTTGTAAAGCTAATGCAGTCCAGGTATCAAATAAGTATGATGGGAGAATTGAGTTACTTTATGGGGTTACAAGTTAAACAAAATGATGAAGAGATCTTCATGAATCAATCCAAATACACCAGGAATTTACTCAGAAGATTTGGAATGCAAGACTGCTCAACTACATCAACTCCCATGGCCACTGCAACCAAGTTAGATTTAAATATTGGTTTTTCAGTAGATATAACTAAATACAGAGGTATAATTGGCTTAGTCCTATATCTGACTGCTATTTTACATGATATCATGTATGCTACCTATCTCTGTGCAAGGTTCCAAGATGATCCTAGAGAACCTCATATATTAGCTGTGAAAAGAATTTTTAAGTATTTCAAAGGCACCATGAATCTGGGATTATGGTATCCTAGAGATTCAGACTTTAAGTTAATTGGATATTCAGATGCTAATTTTGCAGGATGCAAAATAGACAGGAAAAACACTTCTGGAAGCTACCAATTACTTGGTGGAAGATTGGTTTCTTGGTATAGCAAGAAACAAAAGACAATTTCCACATCAACTGCCGAAGCAGAATACATTGCTGCAGAAAGCTGTTGTGCTCAGATTTTATGGATGAAGAATCAGTTACTGGATTATGGGTTAGATTATTCTGCTATTCCTATATATTGTGATAATCAAAGTTCTATTGCAATGACAGGAAATCCAGTGCAGCATTCAATGACTAATCACATCAGCATTAGGTACCATTTCATAAGGGAACATGCGGAAGCAGGTACAGTGGAATTGGTCTTTGTTCCAATAGATCAGCAAGTAGCAGATATATTCACCAAGCCTCTCTGTGAAGCTACTTTCACAAGATTAGTGAATGAATTGGGAATGATATCAGGAAAAAACTCAAACTCTGATAATTAAAACTACTGATATATTGAAGCATGGTATCTTATTATCTGTCAATACTTGTTAGATACTGATAACATGCAATTATATTCTATGATTCTATCTAAAAGCTACATGTTAAACTACTGATTATGCGTATATGCTCTGTTATTAGTTAAACTAGCTTTGACTAATAGATCCTGTCAGTAGTGGATAAATTATGATATTGGTCAAACCCAGTGTTCACTAATAAATCCTGATAGTCGTAATTAAAATACTGATAATGGTGAAATCTTGATTGACTATTTTATTTCATTGATTATTTTGAATTTATTCGAAATAAATGCTTATACAGTATTTTTAATTAAACAGTGAGTTAATGGAATATCTTTTAATTGATTAAATGGGTTAGCTACTTACACTACAAGAAAAAAGTCCATAGACATCGGTTTTTGGCCGATGTCTATGTTGTTTGGCAACCGATGTTGATGTCGGTGATGTCTATTCTAGACATCGGCCATAACCCGATGTCTTTACTTGCTTAGACATCGTTTCTGGCAAAAAAACTGATGTCCATGCATTGTTTTTTTACAAAAAATGTTAGAAATAGATAATTTAATAAATAAATTACACCTATTACAACAGATTAAACATATTACGAGCTATGTTTTTTTCCACATAGACATCGAGTATTTTCATTTAGGTGATGTAAAATCAGATATTAAACATCGATTTCTTTAGTGAAAGGTGATGTCTATATCGACACATAGACATCAGTTTTATCCCAAACAAAGTATTGTCTATGTTTAATTTAGACTTGAACATGTCAGTCTTTGACATCAATTATTCATCTAAAAGCGATGTACATTAACTTTTTTAATATCAGTTTTTCTTCTTTAAAAGTGATGTCTATATTGTCACATAAACATCAGTTTTATCCCAAACAAAGTGATGCCTATTTTCAATTTATACTTGAACATGGCAGTCTTTGACATCAGTTTTTTATCTAAAAGCATGTACATTAAGTTTTTTTTGACATCAGTTTTTGTTCTTTAAAAGTGATGTACAATTGCTTTTGTAACTAAGATATATGAAATATACGGAACTTGCACTCAAGTAAACTAAAAAAATAATAGATTTGAATACATGCTTAAATACATAGTCTGGTCCTTTATCATCATCAAAATAAACTGCATCTTACATTGAAAATTTTATTACTCAAATGAATATCCTAAAAAAATTAGCTTTCACACTAAAAGAAATAAATAAGTAAACAAGCGCCATAACAACTTAGCTCCAAATAGAAGTGAAGGAACATGAGTTTTGTGTTTTGACTCAGAAAACCCTGTGATCTTCTTTGAAAGATTAATAACAGCTTCATCCTGACCTGCAACGCTGTAACAAAGAGCAAAAAAGAACCACCTCTCATCTCGGGTAAAGGTCCTAGGGAGGACCTATTCAAAGTGTCCAGCCAGCGATTCAAACTGAGGAGGAAGGCTTGCTTCAATGCCTCCATAGAGTAGCATAGCAGCTAAGTTCTTCTGTACATTTGCCAACTTATGTCGGTCTAAGTTCCAGGGTTAACTAGAGTTCGTCTGTATGCTATAATAGCTTTATCTAGAGAGCCTGCATCTATCCAGAGCTTCGGAAGCAACTCAAGTGCTTTGTGAAGCATTTCCTACAACTTACAATCTTCATTACAGTATATGCGTAGAATTTAATTGATAAAAATCAGTCCTAAAATAAACAACTCCTAATTACTTCTTTCCCCTTATTATAACTGTATTATTACAAACTATTTGTAGTTAATGATCCTATGATTCATGAATAAAAAGTATTTCATTATGCTATGATGAAGGATCTGATTCCAAGCCTTTAAAGTTTACAGCACACATACAAATTCTTACCCAACTAAATCGGCAGCAAGGACAACACATAACAGCTTTGATCGAGATGGTATCTTCAATTCAAGTCCCAAAGCAATTTTTTGAACTTGTTTTCGATCAGGATTTCCGGAGCTTCCAAAAGCATCAAAAATGACAACAACTCATTTGATGCTTCGCTGGTCAACAACTCTCTCGGCTCGTGCTGCTTTGATGCAACAACGTGCTCCAACACGTACTAATAATAATCTTACCCATCACAGAAGAATAGAGATTAACAGGTGTTGAGTTTAGTAGCTTGATCAACTTGTTAACATTTGATAATGTATTGGGGTTTTTATATACTCCCACCGTCTGAGTTATTGTTTTACATGTTTTTTTCTCTATCATGTATTTTAAGGCAATATAATATAATACAGTTCTATTATTTATTTTAAAAAAAATTCATTTTCTGTATAAAAATTAAAATATTATATTTTTACTCAAAAGGAAAAATATATTAAATTACTAAAACACTAATGTATCAGTAAAAATATATAAATCGCAAGAAAAATTATTAAAATTAGTCCAGGACAATAGTAATTACGTGTTTTTATACATACTTGTACATTTTCACTTTCACAATTCAGAATAACTTTTTTCCGTAAAATAAGTTTTTAGTACATGCTTACATGCTGACTACTGGGTAATATGTTACATTCTAAAGGAGAAACCATACCCTTCCACCAATTATTACTTATATTATCTGAATTACCAAGTGAATGTTAAATATGAGAATAATGTGCTACATGACTTACTAGTTATACCAATCAACCTAGAAAACAATTAGTATTAAAATATAAACATCTAAACATCAAAATTACAATATTTTTTATAACCAAGTAACCCAAATAGTGAATCTAAACATCTGAGAATACAATAATAAGCTTACTTGTTGACGGATGAGCTATCTCTTCGTGCATTCATCTCAGGAAAACGATTTCTTATTGTTACTTCCTCTCCAACACAAGTTGTTGCAGCTCTTGCTTCTTCTTCTTAGAGACCCTGTTAGCAGCAAACATTGTAAGAAAATAGTGATATATGAAAACAACAGAATACACATAGAGAGAGAGGGGGGGGGGGAGAGAGAGAGAGAGAGAGAGAGAGAGAGAGAGAATGCCTAAGCCCTTGCAGCAGCTGCAGTAACACTCTGCCTCCTCAACCTCCTGCTGACTCTTTGTCTCAGTGATATAAACTCAGTGATATAAACCAATTGGCATGTACTACATTCAAGTAATCAACTCTGGCAACAATTAGAATAAGAAATCAATAAAGTAACGAATACTTGAATTAATATGTACCCTGTCCATTGTCTTTCCTGTCCCAGGAGGCCCAAATAAGAGTATACCCAAGCAAGGTTGCCAGAATTAATCAGTGAGATTTTAGTTACACCAGCTACATAGTGTATATGCATGTGTGACAATCTGAAAATCAGACAATCAGGCACTATGACAGTTTTATAAACTTTATATTTGAAACTCTATGACAAATCATCATTAACAAACGAATAGATACGAACGAAAGCACCAACAACGTTAAAGACTAAGTAATACAATTTTTTTATAAAATAATAAAAAAAATGAAATTTCTTCATGTTGAAAAATTAGAGTTACTAACTAGTCATTAATATTGCAAGGAGAAATGACACATAAACACTCCAGAAAGTCTAATCCTTGAGAAATTCAAGTCCTCTACAGTCTACACCATACTGTCTACCAATTATGTCCCAATGATTTCAAGGTGTTTTACCGATGATTTCAGTACCAGGCTTGCTATGCTAACTCGCTTCTTTGTAAACTCTTGATCTAAGAATTTCCTTTTTTACTTTCTACCTTCCAATATCTAAGAAACAATTCTCTCGTAAAAATACAAGTAACCCATATCCTCTGGAGGATCTTTCCAAGCCCCAACTTTTGCATCGTTAAATATCACCCCACCATCCATCTTTGTAAATATGAGCAACATAATGGCCACAGTGGGTAGAAGTACCAATGTGACTCACCAATCCAATAAGTTTGTACTCTCCATTGGCACAGAACCAAAACTTTTGTAAGAAAGGGTAAAGAGGATAGTAATTAAGCTAAATATTTTAAAATCAGAGGACGTTCAAACTAAACATAAATTAAGCAACCAAAGAAGCATACATTATCTTCTATGGCTACAGATTAAAAATGTCAAATCGAGAAACCAGCTAACAAAATTTGGATTAGCTTCTACAATATTCACAAATATTATTATCCTTTATATCTATAGATTATACAATATGGCACATAAAAATGACACAATTTCAGGCCGTTGACATATTTCCAAAAATTTAGTAATTGGCCCGTAAATGCAAGACTTAGTGACATAATCGCAGCTGCGGCTTAGGCCAGTTTGTGGATCCCGTGAAACCTTAATTAACAATGTAATTAAAAATAAAAAAAGTATTGAGCTAATTAATTACGCGAAGTGAAAGAGAGCAAACAATAAAAACAAGGGAGGGGGTACCTCAACAGATTGAATGGTGCAGAAAGTATCAAAAAGATGAAGAAGGTCAGAAATATCGAAAGTAGATGGAAGATTACAAACATAGAGTTGGCAAGGTACTAGTTGTTTCTTGTGTTCCTCCTCAGGCTCAGACTCGGTGTCCAACTCAGTATGATACTCGGTATCATTGTTATGAGTGTCCAGGGCTAATGCAAGTGGAAACACGTCTCCATTTTTTCAGAAACCAAAGAGAAACATGGGCCAACGCAAGACAACTGCAAAAATATACAAGAAAACTACAAAAAATTACAAACAATCAAAGTACCTTAAATTTAAACCAAAGATTACCTCAAATAATAGTTGTATCATATAGAAAAACAAAATCAATAAATTAATAAATGAAAGATAAATCCAAGTAAACGAAAATAACATGCTAATTATTACCCAAACCATACTCCTTATAACAAACAAAGAGTATTAAAATTAAAAACCCCAATTTAAAAAATTAAGGTTTCGATTTTAAAAATCCCCAATTTAAGAAATTAGGGTTTTGATTTTAAAAAACTTAACTGTTAAAGCAGAGAAGACCATAAGAGTATTCATGTAAAGGAGACACCAAGAGATTGTTAGCAGACCGGTGAAGGTGATTGTGATGGTGAACCCATCAGACCAGGTGGAGATGGTGGTTACTAAAATAGCAGAGCTGATGGCGGTGGCCATTAGAGTAGCGAAGGTTGTAGTGGTGAGAGACAAGTGAGAAAGAGAGAGAGAGAGAGAGAGAGAGAGAGAGAGAGAGAGAGAGAGAGAGAGAGAGAGAGAGAGAGAGAGATTCAGTGGGGGTGGGTTGAGAGACGAGAGAGAGATTTGTGAGAGATTTACTTTTTTTTTTTTTAGTTTCTCTGGACAGGGGGAATAATTGGCAATCAAACGAGGGAAAGTTTTGTAAAATTTCACTAAGGGTGAAACAAATTGAAGGGGCCCGCGCTGATTTATTTTAGAGAACTTTAGACATCGGTTGTTAAATAATCGATTTCTTCAAATAACAAAGACATCAGAAAAATACGGGGTGATGTTATTACCTCTTTTAACATCAGTGGCATCCGGAAGCGATGTCTAATGTGTGATGTCTATTCAACTTTTTCTTGTAGTGTTATGTAAGTATCTAGTATTACTTGAGTACTTACATTGGGAATAGGAATCTGAAGATAGAGATTACTTTTTGTTTACCTAGATACATGTAATTGTGTATATGTATTATAATTAAATATTACATGGTTAATTAAAGAGTCTTTTCAGTTTCTATCTCCTCTACTATAAATACAA
Source organism: Apium graveolens (assembly GCF_009905375.1). Taxonomy (NCBI): domain Eukaryota; kingdom Viridiplantae; phylum Streptophyta; class Magnoliopsida; order Apiales; family Apiaceae; genus Apium; species Apium graveolens. The sequence goes on along the minus strand of NC_133649.1, from coordinate 176,773,113 downwards.
ACCCTCCACTCTCAAAACTTCTCACTGCCATTTCACTTCAAACACTCATATTTCAAGTCTTCTTAAATACAACTCCTCATCTTCTCATATGTTCATGGCTCAATGCCTATTTTGCACTCGTACTATTGCTGGAACTTACTGTCCTACTTTTAAGCTCGATAAGCGTCGTGTCTATTATGACCTTTGGGGACGTACAGTCAAGATTAATAATCAAATCTTTAGTCCTCGTGTTATTCCATCATCAGTCTATGAGGAGTTTCCAGGTGACCGACAAATGGATCTCCAGTTCTTTCAGATAGAAACCATTCTTGGGGAAGAGCACTTAGCTAAAGAGGCTAACCAGCAGAGACTTGAAGCTCTTAAGCTGCAAGAGAATATTATTTCTCTTGCAAAGACTATCTTGGGGATTTATCACCTCCGAGCTTTGAAGAAGAAAGAAGCGATGAAGAAGTTGAAGTTAGCATAGTTCCTAGGAATAGTTTCTAGCTTTTGTTAGGACTATGCTAATGACTCTGTCTTGTACTTTTCTTTTTCATTAATCAATGAAAATATTTTTGCCTTCTTTGACTCTTTCAGTGAATGAATATTTACTTTCTTGATTGTGCTTGAATTCTTTTAACTGTTCATATTCAAATCAGTACTGCATGCTTAATTTTAGATATTTTTAATAGTGCATGTGAAGAAACTAATCTCTGTTTAAGTTCATATGTTCACTTCAGTACCAAATTTAGCACACTACAGGAAGTAACTGTTGTTAAAGAAGAAATTTATGAAAAATTTAATTCTGAGTTCACAAGAATTATAATCTTTGAGTGTTGCATTCCATCCAAATTCTTTAAAACTTTCTTTTTCTCACCAAGAAAGTTGTTTACACTCATTTCTTAAAATAACACATCTTATATCGTAAATTTTTTCTTACAACTGAAACACTTGAATCCATTTCTCAAATATTGCCAAAAATCAAGTGACGTAATTCTTAAATTATGCTCAACACTTAGAAACAACATTAAATTGGTTAGAGACTACTACCTGAGGTAGATCTTAATGATATTAACAGAGACACGGAGGTTTTATCAGTTTTTACTGAAGACTCTATGAGAGCTTTTAATAAACACATTTAAGTGTTAGTTCTCTACAAGAAGAACAAGGTTTGAGATCATGGTACATGAGAGTAACCTGATAAAATCCTCTCCAATTCAAATGGAGGTTCTCATTATTGGTGAACAACAACTGTCATAACCACAGTGTTACTTGTGAGTTTAATTGTGACTTCAGATTCACAAGGTATAAATACTGTTATTACTTTATCATCATTTATTCTAAATACTGATTTAGTCTTTTCAACATTTTATTTTTCATGATATAAATCCTAGTGGTATGATTATTTCTAGACCTTATTTAAGGACTACCTCTAGTTGTATGACCACATATCACCCGTCTTTAGCCACCTCTTATTTCTGTAGGACAATCTTTCTGAGCTTTTTCTGTGAGATGTGTGATAACATTGAGAGAGAAATAGAATTAAATAAAGGCAGGAGATTTCCTGAAAAAAGGAGAGGTAGATGAGAGATAGGATTTAGTAATCCTTGTGAGGAAGCTCTGACTATTAAAAGTCATGAGATGTGTGGTGTGAGGAGTAGTGAGACTACTTTAAAATAATAGAGAGATTAAGTTTTACTTGCTATATGTTTGCAGGTGCACAGAGTTCTAAAGAAATAGATACTGAAAATTAGTCTGTTGAACCTCAAATAAACTCTGATGTACCAAGTGTTGTTAATCTTCCTGCAAGTCTAAGTACTGATACTTTCTTGTAGTCCATACATTCTACTATTCTACCACATAAGATAATCCTTGTTTTTGTTGAAAAACAATCCATTTACTCTACTTTTCCATCATATGAGAAAATCCCTATTATTGCTGAAGATGAAGTAGCACAACAGTCCATTCATAAAGTTTCATCCATTTTAGAATCACCGCAGCATTCTACAGGAATTGAGGTCCTGGAAGTAAATTTTGAAGCCCCAGTTTATTTATCTATAATTCTTGAAGATGTGGAGTTAACTGCTGATGGGGTGGAAGCTTCTGAAGCTGCTAGATTACATAATGCACCAATTTCTAATTCTATTCTACATGTTGAAGCTGGTGATGAAGTTCAGCAATTAGTGCAAAATTCAGTTGCCATTAAAGAATCTAATGATGGTGAAGAAGCTAATATTTCTAATGTTATTATAGATCCCGAGGATGATCTTTTCTTCCTTGGAGATATGCACATGCATGTTAGATAACAGAATATGAAAGAGTTAGATGCTAAGAAAGAAAAGGACTATTTTGATAATCTCTGGAATGCTCATTGGAAAGATGATACATATCCTATTTCCAGAACAAAAGTTATTGCACATCTAGAAATAACATAATAGAAGATTAAGAATTATGATATGCTAAATCATCTGAAAGCATCAACTTTAGGTATCAGATCCTTACATACAGCTCAAGAAGCAACCAATTCTCAAATCAATCAAATCAAAGAATCATTGATTACTTCAAGGCTGAATACTCGTCAGAAAATTCAGAAACAAATTGCACCAATAATTGTAAGGAAGAATGTAATTGAAGCTAGTCAAGCTAGATTGGAAGCTAAATTACAAAAGTACATAATTCAATGGATCTGATTCTTTCTCTACCGCTTGGTGATGATGCCAAAAGGGGGAAATTGTTAGATCTAAATGCAAACAGCTAAAGTTGACAAATACTTATGATGAAAATCCTGATGGAGGTAATAAGGGGGACATAAGGATAGTGAAATGAGAAGAGGTGAAGAGCTAGTTGGAGTTAGTGGTTCATCTCAATCTAGACAAGGTGGAGAAAGTAAGAGAAAGGAAAAAAGAGTTAAAGAAGTTGACTATGACTACAAAAATGCAACAATATTTACAAGTCACAATTTCTGCTAATAAAGACCAAGGTATTCTGGAGATAGAACTGGTGTTGAAGCAAGTCAATATCTTCAAACTCTGAAAGTAAAAGGAAGGAAGACAACTCTATTCTACAAGGATCTAAAGATTTAAGCATTTGACTCTGAGGTGAGTAGAAGAATCTTAGAAAGAAAAATCCTGGAGTTGATCTTGAACAGCTAAGGCAAATGGAGAAAGACTTCAAGAATTCCATGAAGACAACAAATGCTGATATTGATGTTATCTTTCAAGTACTTTATGAAGATGATCCTTCTAACAGACCAACCAGAGGTGTAGTTATAAGGGAGGTCAGTCAGGCAGAAGATGAAGATCTCTCAGATCTCAAGCTATTTAAAATGCTGACAAGACGCTTAAAGGAAAAGAGAAGATATGAGAGAAGTCAAAGATTTCAAAGCCTAAAGCCAAAGCTGTTGTAAAGAAGAAATTAGTATCTAAGGAAACTAAATCTCAAATACTGATAGATCCAATCTATACAGTAGTTCAAGCATATGATACTGGAGAAATATATGAAGAAGAAGAAATCAGCCAAGCTCATCAAAGAAGGAGGATTTATAGAGCTGACTGGGCTGATAAACTGAAATTAACCATTGACATTTCTCAAGTTAAGGAAGAAGCTGTTATTCAACCAATCACAACCTCTGATTCTACTCATGTTGTTGATTTCTTAAACCCAGTTCAAGTAGATTTATCAAATCCTGATTTTGAAGACATAGTCTCTGATCAGCCATAACTTACTTTTGAAGAAAATAAGAAGGTACTATGGGGAAGCAAGAAACCAGCACCTAGAAAAGATTCTTCTAAAACATTAAAGAAGATTTATAGTGGAAGTTCTCAATCTAGACAACCTAGAATCACAAGTGGTCTTGGAAGATTAAATGCTGATGATCCATTTATAGGAGATGCTTTGACTTTAAGAAAGCATTCTTATTTGACAGAAATTGGAGACAATGTAATGCTTGAAGACTTACAGAAGATCATATCAGTGCAAATTGTTAGTAATCATGCTGAAGAGAAAATAATCTATTTTCTGGAGTCTGGGAGAAGCTTAAGGTTGAATCAAGAAAAGTTAAGAGACAAACCACGGCAGGAATTGAAACTTATTGCTACAATTCTCAAGGTAAGTAATTCTGTAACTGCCAGATGGTCTGCATTCATAAAGAACCTGATACAGTTAAAGCAGAAAGGAATGCCTTATAAATCAAACTACATTCCAAAGTATATTGATCAATCTGAATATGTTGTTGATATTTCTATTGGAGGAACCAAGATAGAAATGAGTCTAAGGACTAAAGTTTTAAGCATTAATCCTGACGGAAAAAAATTGGGTTTCTGGAGATGGATTAGCTGTCTCTTGGAAATTTAAAGTTACATAATCTCAGGGCTGCCATCTTGGAAATTCAAAGTTACATAATCTCAGGGCTGCCATCTATCAGAATGATGAATCAACAGATGAACTAAGGGAACATAAATAGAGGATGTAATGGTATTTAAATGTAACGGAAGAGAATCTGATGAGAAAGTTTCTTGAAGATTTTCCAGACTGTTTTAGAGTTCAGAATGAAGAGTAAAGTATGATATTCATTGAAACAAGAATTAATATGTTTACTTGAGTTATGCATTTAGATAGTTTTGACATCATCAATTGGAACTTGTCCATATTTTCATAATGAACAAGTTGGGGGAGATTGTTAAAAGTAATTGATGATATTAGCAAAAACTATCAGAAGTTCACATCATAACTTATATCAACGGATGCTGATATTAACGGATAATAATATCAACGGATGATGATGTCAACGGATGATGTAATCAGTATTTGTCACATCAGTTGATCTTCGATTAGGAATAGGAAACAGGAACTCAAGGAGGTGAAGGACTTTATCTCAAAAGCATTGTATTAGGTTTTCTTGTTGTTGACATAATAAGATTTCTTATACATTGTATAGATGTGCTCTATATAAAGCACAGATTAGGTTCATGCTATAAGCATTACGAACATTGTTATATCTTTCGTATAACCTAGCAGCTCTGAAGGATATTTTGCTCGTCCTTTCGAGAGAGTACGTTTGTTATCAGTTTTTATCTGTTAATATAAAAATTGTTGATTGTATTGAAGCTTTGTCGAATTGATTATATTAACTGTATTCACCCCACCTCTATAGTTGATTAAGGGCCTAACATAGTATGCTTTAACCAGCTTCCTTTTCTTTGGCCTTAGGCTTGTACCAGATGCATCAGAATTTCTAGCACTTTTAACAACATCAGTTGTTGTGCCCTCCTCAGTTGGTAGTACAACTGGTCTTGGAGAAGAATCAGATGAAAGGTCTGGAAATTTAGAAGAGAAGGTAGCATTGTCCTAATCTGAATCTGATTCTAGTCTGGCAAGCACAAGTTTCCTCTTGAAAGACTCTGAAGGTTTAGAAGATTGAGGAACTTGTGTTGCATCAGCTTTTGCTACATCAGGATTTGTAGCCCTCTTACCCAATTCGTTCTTTCGTTTTACAATAGGTGTCTATTAGGAGACACCTCAGGTGGTAAAGTGTTTCGATTTAAGGGAAGAAATATGAACACTATGGTCAGGAAAAGGGTTGGAAGTGCCTTGTTCCATATTGTAAAAATTTTGAAAAATTTATTTGTTTAGGCATTTTGTTAGACAAAAACACCCACGAATCATAGTACACATGATACTAACATTAAACCTTTTATCAGTTGATTCTTTGACATCAGTTGCTCCGTGATATTTTGTATCTGTTCTTCAGTTGTCATATGAAACTCAAGTAGAAATCAGTTTCACATGCATTATTGAAATATTCAGAATTTAAACATGCAATACAAAATAAAAGATGAACAGTCACAAGTTGTAAAGCACTTAAGAGTAAAAGAACAATTAACATGCATTACACTTTTAAGAGTAATTAAATAACATATTTACATTGATGATAGAAGATGAGTACAAAATACACTTATCAAATAATCATAACTCGTAAAAGCTAGAATCTACTCAGTCTTCATCTTCTTTGCAACCTGCTCCTTCTGCATCGCTTAGTGATGGAAGATGCGAGACATAGAGACTGCAAGAGAAATTATATTCTCTTGCAGCTCTAGAGCTGCCAAGCGTTGCTACTCTGCCTCTTCATCCAGTCTATTCTCTCCAAAATGGACTTCCATTATGAAGAGGTGCAACTCAAGCTGATCATCCCAGCAGAGACGATCAAAAATCGACCTTGGAATTTTAGTCGGGTGGAAAATTTGACCATCAATAAGGAACCTTAGTCGAAAAGGGTTGAAATAAAGTCTTCCTTCCTTAGGATTAAGTACTGGAACATATACTCCATGTTTACGAGTACAAAAGTGAGCCATTGGAATGAAGAAGAGGAATTATAATTTTGGATTTAGAGCTTAGGTGTGGAGAGATTACTAAGAGATAGGAAGAGTGATTTTATTTGTGAGATGGTTTCGTGATTATATAGAGGAGAAAGGAGAAACGGAAGAGACTCTTTGTTAATTGTGTAATATTTATTACTGTAATAATTACTATTTCATGCATGATCTTGTGCGTATTTATGAAAAAAGCAAAGTCTCTTTTCTAAACTCATATTCCCAATATAAAACAGATATTCAATCATTTTTATAGATATGCACGTCATTAATTACCATATATAAGCAATTAATAATTACTTACCCATTAACTTACTGCTTATTTAAAATACTGATTAAATATATATTTTGAATAAATTCAAAATATAATCAGAATATAATAGTCAATAAATGTTTGACCATTATCAGTATTTAAACACATGCTTTCAGGATTGGTTAGTCAACTCACCCTTGACCAATATCAGACTTTAATACAATCAGAGTTTAACAGGCACACTGTATCAGGATTTACTAATCATGAAATATTAAGCATGTATACACGACATCAGAGTTTAATATACTTATCTGAGTTTAACAAAACCTGATACATAGAGTAGATACCACACTCTGATTTGTTCATTGGTCTTGGCACAAGAGTCCAAACTTTGTTCCTTTCAAATTCATTGAGCTCCTCTTGCATTGTTGTAACCCAGTCAACATCTTGAACAGTTTCTTCCACTTTCTTTGGTTCAATTTGAGATATAAAAGAATGGTAAAGACATTCATTTTGAGTGGTTTTTCTAGTTCTTAGACCACTATTAGGATTTCCAGTGATTAAGTCAGGTGTGTGTGTGACTTAGACCATTTTCTTGCAGATGGGAGTTTACTTTTTGAAGAAGTTCCTCCCCCTCGATCCGTGAAATCTCTATTATTTCTTTGACTTGTACCACTATTATTTCCTGATGCTCCCCCTGAATCAGTATTTCCAGTGCTATCAGTATTTGAGGAGTTAGAGTCTGATGAATTATTTACTGATGTTCCTTGAACTGAATCACTTATAGAAGACTCTGGATTAGAATTATATTGCTCCCCCTTAACATATGCTTCGGTATTTGCAGAATTTCCACTGTCATGTGGATCATCGGAGTTTAGAGTGATATCATGATTTATTGTATCAAGACTTGTCAGTATATCAGGATTTAGCTATTTAGCATATGGTACTCCATTTCCAAATCTCAACTCATCATGGTCATTTGCAACTTCTAGACCTGTAATCTTCTTGTCATCAAAAGATACATTTATAGACTCTATGAATGTCCTTGTTTTCAGATTATAAACTCTGAAAGCTTTTATTAAAAGTGGATAACCAACAAAAATGCATTCATCAGCTTTTAGATCAAATTTAGTAAGCTATTTTGGATGAGTTTTGAGAACAAAACACTTACAACCAAAATTGTAAAAGTACTTCAAATTTGGTTTCATTCCCTTCACTGTGGCGCCCTCCAAACCCGGGTCAGAAGTTTGGGGTCCACAAAACACACACACTATATATATAAACCTGCCTATAATAATAATAGAGATAATAATAATATGCAGTGACCCTACTTACCAACATCCACGGATCGCAACAGGTTAAAGTATGCACACAAGCCACACACACACACACTTATATTATAAACGCCCAAATCTCAACTATTCAAACTTACAACTGATTATGAAAAAAAAAATCTTACAAACTTCTCAAACTTAAACTATCACAAAAAGTCTTCAGCTAGCCTATTCCTCTTAACTTGGAATCCTAGCTCACATGCTTGATTGGGGATCCTTGCTACCAACATGTTCCTTCTTAACTAGAAAAGAACATAAACAGAAACGCACAAATGAGCTAACTAGCTCAGCAAGTCACATTGACAATATTGAGATTAAATAATGATCAAATGAAATGATTTAAGATATCAGGTTTATGGATAAGCAATAATAAGAATCAGATATTAAATTTAAATTTTAAAACCAAGGTTAGGCTGCTGATCAGTCACGCACTAAGCCCAAGCAAAGCACACAACTCTGCTCTAATTACTGGATCCAAGGCACACATTGGCCTAACTTGACCACCAATCTGGTCTGACCATGAATCTGGTCCATAATTTATAAAACAATAAAATTCTATAATAATAACAAAATAAACAATGTAAAAAAGTAGACAGAATTATAAACAACATCGGTTTTTAAGCATAAGGTGATTTACAATCATTATAAGGGAATAAAAGGGTAAATACAAAGGTTGGCTATCAGCCGGTAAAAGAGGTGGATAACAAAAGAATCAAAGTCTTGTAGACCGTAAGTATTAGTCTTTTAATGTATAAGGTATGTAGGTTTAAGTGTTAAATAATTCTGGTTCCGTGATCGGTATTTAGTTTATATGTATTTGTGGAGTAGTATCGTATATCTGTGGTTTGTATCTGGGTATTCAACAATCAATGGTTCAGAAAGAATAAGGCTTACGGCTCAAAGATCAATAACTGGAATCAAGTTTTAGGGTTCAACGCTTCAAAGCACTTGCAATATAAAACAGAACTATCAATTATTCGCAATATATCTTGAGAAGGTTCTGAACACTTGCCTTGTCTTTACTCGCTAACACTTCACTGGCTTTCAATCACTATCTCTTTTTCACCAACAATCTGCTTCCCTTTCCTATGCCCCGCTTCTTCTGCTCAGATATCACAAGTATCTATCAATAATTATCTCACTTGATTCTATTCGGTATAAACTTCTATCTACCCTTCGTTTTACCCAAATCCGATTTACGGATCGAAAGTTACGAGTAATCAAACGATACACGTATATGCACATAAAACATCAATTAGTTCACATATAACACATAACACGTAAGATATTTGATGAAAATACTTTTTCAAAGAAGATTTGATGTTAAAATGATTTTTCGGATATTTAATAGGAATTTTTGAACATTTTTCGGAATTAAAACGAGCCGTTGAATCATTTTAAAACAATAAACACGGTTCAATTTCCCGAATCTGGCATTAAAATCATTTTATAAAAATCATCGATCCTTGAAAACAATTTAAAATAATATTTTAAAGCTCGAAACTATTTTTCAAAATTTTTAAATCAAAATAAATAATTAAATTTAATTAAATAATTAATTAATATTTAATTAAATCAATTAATCAATTATTTTCGAATTAATTGACCAATTAACTAATTAATTATCAACTAAAATTAATTAACTAATTAATTCATATTTATTTTTGAATTAAAAATAATTTTTGGAATTAATATAATAATTTTTAGAATTTTTAATAATTAAAATCGAATTTCTGTAATTAAAATAAATAGAAAATATGATTTTTAAATCATTTTTAAACAGGAATCCTATTTTTGCAATTTCTGGAAAGTACAAGAACTGAACTTCATCATTTTCAAACAATAGGGACCAAACTGCAATTTTAACACCCCTCGTTTAAAAACAGTCGGGGTTCGCCGGAGAATTCGTTCCCGGAATCCTCCCATCATGAAAAGCTCCAGAATTAATCTACAATTCACAAGGAATCTAACCATACCATTCAATCACACAGATAACCCCTGAGTTGGCTGGAAAAGCTCGAAGAAAACATGTTGGACGACGTGTTCTTTCTTGCTCCGGCCAGCTCGATTCCGGTATCGTCTATTAACGTGACCACCAACAATCTATTCCTCTTTTCAAGCTCTACAAATCCCTACTAACCAAACAATCTAATAACCCCTAGAACAGAAACCCCTAATTTCAATTGAAAACATTCATACGGGTTATAAACCCTAATTTTTTAATTCGAAATTAAAACACAGATTTGAGCATGTTATTGAACTCCAAATCAGTCATATAATATATCAAAATCATCAGGAAGAAAAACTCTACAACATGCAATCATCAAATCATACAAACAACATCTCGAACAAAAATTCATAATTAATTCAAAATAATTTGAAATTAAATAAAATATATAAATTTAACCTTTGATTATGTAGTAGTATGAAGCACATACTTTGAAAGTATATTTCATGAGCTTTGATTTGAGTACTCGAGCTTCTCAAACGGATTCCGGTAACTCCTTGAAATTATGGTTTGATTATGAAGAACACTATGAATTTAGGGTTTTTTCTCTGTAAAATTATATATTTAACTGTTTGCAAATGATTTTATGTCCAAAATAAAATACGGTAAGGGATATTTATATCTACGGAATATTGGTACCCCATTGGATCATACCGGATATAAAATAGTACTTTATTGGATAAAAGAGATCCAAAACGGTACATGTTTTAGGCTAATTATCCAAATCCATACATTTTGTAACTACGGTCTTGGTCTCAGCGCTTTAGTTACACGTACTACGAGATGATAATATAATAGTTTAATAAAAAGATCATGTTTCTAAAAAATACGGGTTTTATCGATTTTCTGAAACGAATTTTGTATCGAAAATATTGCGTCGGGACCCGCACGGGGAAAACCGTACGCCGAATCAAAAAAGTCAAAACATGGAAAATGCTTGGAATATTGCAACTAGGTTAGGTTGGAGTTTTCGGAAGATTTTCGGGTTGTAAAAATGTAAAATTGGTTGAAGTCGGTTGATTCCCGATTGTACAAAATAGTTTTTAATTACTTAGAAAAATAATTTTATAAATCCATAAATCTTTTATAAAATCATAAAATAACATAAAAATTAATAGAAAGATATGACAAATATATATACTTTATTTTGTACATATAAAAATTAAAATACTCAAATTGTATCATATTTAAATATCTAAACACATATACCACTTAACAAATAATTCACAGAATGAATACAGAATAAATACAGAATGTACATTTATTAGCAAAAATAACTACACGTTATCCTAGATATTACATCCTCCCCCCTTAAAAGTATTCTTTTCTCAGAATCTCCTAAGAAAACAAATGGGGTACTTTTCTCGCATATCGCTTTCGGCCTTTGGGTTTTTCCACAATACTCTTACTAACTTTACAACTTTATTCCTTAACACTTTCTCTCTTTCTTCTAGAATCTCTATTGGACTATCTACATAAGACAAATCTGCCTGAAGTTCTAATGGCTCGTACTAATTTACATACCTGGAATCCGGATTATACTTCTTAAGAATCGATACGCAAAAAACATTATGAATGTGCTTCATATGCGGGGGTAATGCCAGTTCGTAGGCTACTTTGCCGATACGCTTCAAAATTTTAAAAGGTCTGGCATGACTAGGACTCAACTTTCCTTTCTTCCCAAATCTTGTCAATCCTTTCCACGGTGACACTTTTAACAACACTAAATTTCCTTCTTCAAATTCCATATCCTTCCTTGATTGATCTGCATACATCCTCTGACGGTCTTAGGCTGCAATTAACCTTTTATGAATAACTTCATCAACTTCTTTCGTCTGTTTCACCATTTTGGGTCGAAGTATCTTGCATTCTCCCACTCCATCCTAATATATTGGCGATCGACATTTTCGTCCGTAAAGAGCTCCATAAGGTGTCATCCCAATACTGACATGGTAATTATTGTAAGCAAATTCTACCAAGGGTAAATGCTCATCCCAACTTCCTTTGAAATCAATTGCACAAACGCGTAACATGTCTTCAATTATTCAGAATTGTTCTTTCACTTTGGCCGCCTATTTGTGGATGATAAGCTATACTCATATTCAATCTAGTTCTCAAACATTCTTGAAAACTTCTCCAAAATCTCGAATTAAATCTTGGATCTCGATCAGATACGATATATACAGGAACTCCATGACGAACTACTATCCCTTTCAGGTACATGTGAACTAACTTGTCTAGCGAAAATCTCTCATTTATAGGAGGAAAATGAAATGACTTGCTATGTCTTTCCACTATTACACAAATGGCATCGTGATTTGCTTTTGTCCTTGGTAATCCAACTATGAAATCCATGGCAATATGCTCCCACTTCCATTCTGGAATCTCTAATGGTTGCAATAATCCACTTGGTCTCTGGTGCTCAACCTTGACCCTCTGACTTGTATAACATTTACTGACCAATTCTGCAATTTCTCTCTTCATATCTAGTCACCAATAATTTTTCTTTAAATCTCTATACATTTTGGTACTTCCTGGATGGATTGAATATCTTGAATTATGAGCTTCCTATAGAATTTTATTCTTCAACTCTATTACTGGTGGAATCCAAATTTTGGAAGAAAATATAAGAATACCTTTTTTGTGTGCACAACTCTTCACCTACCAAATGATTGATGTCCAGATCCATTACTTCCTCTTGACAATTGTTGATCTTCTCTAATAATTCTGGCTGGAAAGTCATAATATACATCTTTGCTTTGTCAGGCTTGCAAACTCTGATTTCTAATTCCAATTTCAGAAATTCCTTGTATAACTCCTCGGAAACTGTTAACACATTCAACTTCTCTTTTTGACTTAACGCGTCTGCCACAATATTTGATTTACCTGGGTGATAATTAATCGTACAGTCATAGTCTCATATTAAGTTTCTTTTGCATGAATATGTACTTCAGACTTTTATGATCGGTATAAATCTCCCATTTTTCTCCATATAGATAATGTCTCCAAATCTTCAAAGCGAATATTATGGCCTCCAGCTCCAAGTCATGAGTAGGATACTTCTGCTCATGAGGTTTTAGTTGTCTCGATGCATATACAATAGCCTTATCGTGCTGCATCAAAACACAACCTAGTCCCTTATGAGAAGCATCACTATAGATTAAAAAATTTCCTTGATCATCTGAAAGTGACAAAATAGGTGATGTGATCGGTCTCCTTTTCAATTCTTGAAAACTTTCTTCACACTTGTCATTCCATATAAACTTTTCATTCTTCCCGGTAAGCTTTGTTAAAGGCGTCGCAATCTTCGAGAAATCTTGAACAAATCGTCAATAATATCCCTCTAATCCCAAGAAACTTCTCACTTCTGTTGGTGTTTTCGCTCTTTCCCAATTTGTAATAGCTTCAATATTTGCCGGGTCCACTTTGATCCCTTCATTACTGACTGTGTCCTAAGAACTGAACGTCATGTAGCCAAAACTCACACTTTGAGAATTTAGCATATAATTTTCCTTCCTCAAAATTTCCAAAGATATCCTCAAATGTTGCGCATGATCTTCTTCTTTCTTCGAGTAAAAAAAAATATCGTCTATAAACACAATGACAAACTTGTCCAAATACTCCTTGAAAATTCTGTTCATCAAGTCCATAAACACTGCTGGGGCATTGGTTAATCCAAAAGACATCACTAAGAATTCATAATGTCCGTACCTTATTCTGAAAGTTGTCTTTGGTATATCTTCTGCCTTAATCTTCAATTGGTGATATCCCGATCTCTAATCAATCTTGGAGAAATACTTGGCTCCCTTCAACTAGTCAAACAAATCATCAATTCGAGGTAACGAATACTTATTCTTAATTGTAAGCTTGTTGAGCTCTCGATAATCGATGCATAGTCTCATGCTTCCGTCTTTCTTCTGAACAAATAGTACTGGTGCACCCCCATGGGGATACACTGGGTCTAATTTCTCCTTTTTCTAACAATTCATGCAATTGCTTTGTTAACTCTTTCATTTCAACGGGCGCCATTCTATACGGGACCTTGGATATTGGTTCCGTTCCAGGTGCTAAGTCGATTGCAAACTCAATTTCTCTATCTAGAAGAAGTCTTGGTAACTCATCCGAAAACATGTCTGGGAACTCATTAATACTAGAATATCATCAATTTTGCTGGCTTCTGACTTCTATCAATCACATACGCAATGAAATGCTAGCATCCTTGTCGTAGCAACTTCTTAGCTCGAATCATCGTTAAGAACTTCTTCGCTGGCTTCTGCCCTTTAAACGTTCTCGTCTGGCGTCTTCAAAATTACTTTCTTATAACGACAGTCTATCTGAGCTCCGTATTTAGATAACCAGTCCATTTCTAGAATAACATCAAACTCTCCTAACTTAAATGGTATCAAATCTACACAAAATTTACTATCAGAAATCTCCATCACACAGTTCATACAAACTTGATTAACAGGTACACATTCTTGATTTGCTAATTCCACAGTCATTATTTCATTTAAACACTCAACCGGACAATTTAACTTATTACCAAAATCTTGAGAAATAAACGATCGAGTTGCTTCTGAATCTATAAACATTTTATCACATAAAGAATTCACATTAAGCGTACATGCCACGACATCAGTATCCTGGATAGTGTCTTTCACAGACATGTCAAAAACTCTGGCCCTTGGAGTCTCATTCACTACTGGGGTTGTAATAACCCCAAATTTTTGGAAATTTTTGAAACCCTTATGAATAGTGATTTTGCATATTATGCTGAATGAGAAAACTTTTCATGCCACACTATGTAGGGGTTCTGTTATTGATCTTCTGGGATATTATTAGTACTCTATGTGGTATATAAGTGTATGTAAAGATCGTCAGAATCCAATTCCGAACACTTTGATTTTTCCCGGAAATCCACTAGATACGAAAAGAATTGAGTATAAGGTAACAAGATAAGAAGGATTTAGATTAAAGGATTATAAGAGAGGATCATAAAAGGAATATAATATATTGAGAAAGGTTAAGGGAACCTAAGTAATAAGATCCCGGGTATGATCCCTCAAACGATAAATGAAAACGAGAGTTAAGCGAACCGTATAACAGATCAGCGGTCATTAGGCAAACAATTAGGAAGTTAATCAAAGATATTAGAGGGGATGATGTCATCCAACCAATGGGAAGAGGACAAAGAGGGAAGGATGACACCACATGATGACATAAGCATGACATAGGAGGGAAGGAAGTGTGGTTGAATTATAACCACACAAAATCAAGGTTAATTAGGTAATTAACCTAAAACAACTCAAAATTCAACCAACCAAGCAAACATTTCATTTTTCACCAAACAAAAACACAAAACCCTCCATTTCTTCATGAAGCTCTCGGCTTCTTTCTTAACAAAATGAAGATCCAAGCTCCACCACTTACTATTTAGCAAGGTATTTATCTAAGCTTCCCCATGGATAGTTACATACTTCCTATAAGTTTAAGCTTCTAATTCCAAGCCAATCTTTTTCTATAAATCATGAAAGAAGATGGTGAATAGTGTTTTTCAAGAACTAAAATTTTTGTTCTTGAAGTTTTGTTTAGTTTAAGCTTGGATAAAGACTTTAAGGGTGATTCCAAGCCATTCTCTTGATTCTCCACTCTCCAAGGAAGATATAAACTCCAAACCCTAGCTTTAGTTTTGAGTAATTACGAATGAATATGATTGATATAGTATATGTGAAGCATGAGGCTTGTTTGTTTAAAGTTTGGTTGAGTTTGTAGAGATTAGTTGGTTTTGTGGTGTTTTTGGAGTTGTAAATCTTGTTAATTAGTTAAAGAACTTAAGTAAAGCTTTTAGTTCATGTGGGGAATAAGTATAAATTATTAATGTTGAGTTGTTGGGGCTGTTATGATATAGTATGGATGGATTTTTGATTTGGTTGTGATTGTGGATTGAATTGTGATGGATTTGGAATGGTTTAAATTTGGGAAATCGCGTAAACATAGCCGTCATAATGTCCGATTTACTTTAGACTATTTTTGTTCTTAACATCAGAACCCTTGAACTCACTGCTAGGTTTTGACCATTTACATGTTTAGATAGTTCATGTTACGAGCTTCGTTTTGATATGTAGTTCATTTGATTCCGATGTACGGTTTAGGAGAAACTGACCGTTTTAAGTAACGGCATTTCGCGACCGAACCATTACCCCTCGCCTTACTTTGAAACCTTGGTTAAGGACCTTAAATGACTAATTGAGGTAAGAAACATTTATGTAAGGTGTAATAGGCAGTTGGTAAGACACTTGCGAAAGAATCGCCTTAAAACTCGTAATGATTAATTTATTAAAAATGGTGGAGCCGAGGGTACTCGAGCGACTTAAGTAAATCGTTAAGCGCGAAAGCGAACGTTAAGACTCTAAATGGTTAAAGTCTAGTTTCTTAAGCGACCGGGGTTTAATTCCGACTTATGTTGTTGTTCATAGGTTATCGGACCCACTCTAAGCTTAAGTCTATCCGGGAGCACTCAGGCAAGTTTTCTATCCGTTATACTGTTGTTGTGATGTATACACTTGTATATGCATTATCTTGTAATAGATGCATGACGGTGATATTAGCAAATTCTTGCGATATATTGTAGCATGTGATATGGTACATATGCATGCCTGTTTCGTATACTTGCCATATATATCTGTTGGTTCAGTTGATAATACCTATGCTAGAGAATAGCGGTAATTTGCATATACTCTTAGTATAGGGACCCAAAGGTGAAAACATTTTCTAAAACCGGGAGTCGAGGATCCCGAGTAGATTTTATATATATATATATATATATATATATATGGTAATAGTTTTCAAAACTATTAATCGAATAAGGTTTATTCGATAACTTTATTTTATTAATGAATATTATCTTGAATATTCATTCGAGGACTTATGACTCCTTTATATTATTTGTTGAATATTACTTGGATATTCATTTGAGGATGTATGACTCCTTTATTTTATTTAATGAATATTATTTATAATATTCATTCGAGGTATTATGACTCCGCTTATTATTTATTAATATTCTTTATTTTATTAAAGAATAATGTTCGATAATCAAACTTATTTTCGATTATTCAAATAAAGATAGTACTTTTGTATAAGTATATCTTTGATTATTTAATTTTCATTCAAGTAAGAGTTTTAAAACTTCTACTTCAATTATTTTTATAAAGATTATTCTTTATGGGAATATTATTTAAATAATAATATTCAGATATTTTCTAATATATTGGGACTGATTTACCTTGTTAAATCAGCATCACTCCAAACATTCTTAAAAATGTTTTGCGAGTCTTCAAAATAATTTTTAAAAGTTAGAGGGGATCCCAAAAGTCATTTTTATATTTAAGATCCTCCTTTCGAAGGGGATTTAAATACTCGCTCAAAACCTGAGGGATCCGGCTCTGTGGTGTGTTTTATATTCGCAACAAGGTTGCTGTTTTGATAAATGAATTGATTACTTACCCAACACTCGGGAAGTAAAATTCTTGGAACAAGTTAATCCATTAACAGGCATCGCCTGGGAAATATCGGTGAGTTTTCCTTTCCAACTAGATACGACTTCTTGGTGGAACCGTATCAACAAGTTTCTACTTGGGGAAAGGGGGAACGAGCTTTACGTTTCAGAGTCATGGATTTCATCTGAACTAGGAGTGGCGTAAGTGGTCGAGTGGCGCCGACCCAGCCTTATTATATTGGCCCAAATGGCCTGGAAGTTCCGCTAAGGCGGTCCATTCCTTAGGAGTTCAGTGTTCGGTTGACAAGTAAATCCGACAGGTTCTCCTCTACATGTAGAAAATGGTGGGGTTGCACTACTACGACTGATCATCGTAAGTGGTCTTCCTGGCGCGGCAAACTCCCGTAATGAGTTCATCATCCACTTGGATATTTCTGCAACACTACCCAGAGCACTTCGATAGAAAGGCTACGGTTGGGCGATTGTTGAGTGTTGGCAGGGTCAAGTGTTCAAAATGATGTTTGCATCAAATGAAGTATCTCGTAACTTCATTTTATTTTGATGATATTTTAAAGATTTAATCTATTCAAATCTGGTCTTGTAGTCTCATCTATGTGATGAACTTTTGAAACTAATTATAACTTGAATGGTGGTAGTTCAAGTAGTATTTAGAAAAGATATAAGTATATTGGAGTATCTTGTAACTTCATCTTTTAAACTTATATCTAGTAAATGATTATCTTATGCATGACAAAGATTTTCAGAAAAACGTTGAGACAAGGTTAGATATATGAGATCACCTTGTAACGATATGTTTATACAGTTATACACTGGAACTCTGTGTGTATTATGCATGGAAGAGGACTTCCAATATTTTGAAAAGTATATATGTATATATATATACTGAATGTTTTGCAACTTCATCGCATTAAGATATCAACTTGGTTCATTTCTTTTGACCAAGACTTTCATGAGTACTATGAGAAGGCTCATATATTGTTAATCATTATACATATTATTTTGGTGGGCTTGCTGCTCACCCTTGATTTCTTCTTTCATCACACAACATCAGATAGACAAGATGAACAGGACCAAGCTCCCAATTCCCGAGCGGATAGGAAACGTTCCGCAGTTTTCTAGAGGCGTTGATGTCGCTGTAGCTGAGGTAGGAGCTACCAATAGGCTAGGCTTTCAACTTTTGATGTACCAGATTTATGTATATTTATGAATTGTAATAATGGCAAAGAAATGTAAATTTATTCAGAAAACCCTTTTTAGGTGTATTGGCATATTGGTGGAATAAAACGACTTGTGATTATTTTTGGATATTTATCTCTGAGACTATAACTTGTGGTGTGTGTGTTTATTGTGGGGTCACAGTACAGAGTAGTTGATTATTTATTAAGATTGGGTGTTATAAAGGGAAATGGAACTCGTGACAACCCGGATCCCCGACCCCGGATTTGGGGGTGTTACAGGGGTGGATCCCATGATTCTAAATGCATTGCTGACCGGGGCTGGTGCCTTGCAATCCCTTGCTATATGTCCTAGCTTTCCGCACTTGAAGCATATAAATCCAATTTATGGAACCCTAACGGCTGGATTCCGGATAGGCTGGTCCTTGTTCATTGGCTCTCTAGCTGGTTGGTTACGACACTCCCTTGAATAGTGCCATTTCTGGTTACACTTGTAGTAAACCACATTCAACTTATTAGAAACTCCTCCATATTTCTTCCCATATACCTAACAATCTGGAAAAGTTAGCCTTAGCTAATTTGGCTGGTTCCCAGTAGCTGAACGGTTGCCTTGACCTCCGTCACCTGCATTTTACTTCTTGAAATTAAAATTTCTCCCTGGCTGAAACTTTCCCTTCTTCTGATTGAAATTTAGAAATTTTCCTGCTTGTGACTGACCTTCACTCCCTTCGAACTTTCTTTTCTTACTCTCCTTCTCCTTCCATGACATCTCACTTTTCGTTTCTGCAATCATGGCCTTCTATACAACTCCTGCATAGGTATCCAATTCAAATATGGCTACCTTCCTTTGATCCATGGCTTTAAACCTTGCTGAAATCTCTTAGCTTTCTTCCTATCAGTATCCACACACGACAGTAAAAACCTTGACAATTCTTCAAACTTACTTTCATAATCAGCTACCGAAATATTTCCTTGTGTTACCTCTAGGAACTTCAATTCCATTTGATCTTGAACAAACTGAGGAAAATACTTCTCAAGAAACAACTCCCTAAATCTCTCCCAAGTAATAGCATCTGTACCTTCCAATGTCTTCACTGTTTCCCACCAGTAGGTGGCTTCATTCTTCAAATAATAACTTGCAAACTCAACCTTTTGTTCCTCTCTCACTTTAACCAAAGCAAATGACTTCTCTATTTCCTTTAACCAAACACTCGCTTCAATCGGATCCAAAGAACCCTTGAATTCTGGTGGATTCACCACCTGAAAAGTCTTAAAAGTTACCTGGGGTTAGTCTATCTGTGCTGCTGTTGATTCAGGTGAACTGTTTGTTGAGCCAAGATCTGAAGAATCTGGGCTACGGTTGGGTCTATTGGACCTAGATTTGCATTCTGGTTGTTGTTGTCTTGGTTGTTATTGTTGGTTTCTTCATTCTGGTTGGTAGAACGGGTATTTCTTCTGGGAGGCATTTTTTGTAAAGAATCAAACAAATTATTTAGCCTTTAAATCAAATCCTTTTAATGAAAAGTTTTTATAAAATAGAAATATCTCTTTTTAAAAACAGTTGTAACAGTTGAACTAAGTAAATTGCATACTTCTTTACAAAATATAAACTGTTAAGGAGGTAGGGTACATGTTATCACAAGAGTTATAACTGGTGCAATAAATAAAGTAAGATAAAGCAGGTGCAGTAATATAAATGACAATGCTGGAAAAGGAAAAGGTATTGATATATATAGATCAAAGTTTTGGTAGTACAAGCATGAAAAACGCTTCAAAGCCAAAAGGGGTAAAACAGGCCTATATAATACTCAGCATATCTAGTCTATAAATATAAACCAAAAGTCTGCTGATACACACTACACACTAATGTATATATTTAAAATAACCACAACAACTCTAACTCAGTATCTCTATCTCTACATCTCTGTCTCTAGCTCATGGCAAATCTGGACCTCCAATCTCCTCAAGCTCCTCTAAAACCCACTTAGCCCGCTCCACAAGAAAGTCAAGGGTAATCTTCTCATGAGTAGCCTCAGATATCCTCACAGCAGTTGCTCTCCGAAATACCTGAATCTTTTCTTTGAGCCGCCTCTCACCACTCTCGATATCCCTGGTACACATAATATGCAACAACTCTTGGATCTGCCCCTGTAGATGCCGCTGCTCCATAAGGCAAGCCTCAAACTGATGGTACATAATAGGGTATGAAGAAAACTGAAAAGGTACAATCGTAACTGAATGCCCAGTAGAATTCGAATCAGCAGGTGGGGGTCCTCGGATAGGTGGCCTCATAACAGGAGGTGGAATAGCCCACAGTGGTACGTCCTCTATCACAACAAGAGGTAGTATAGCCAACACCGGTTGAAGAACAAGATGTGGATCAGATGATGGTCCTCCGACTGAAGGCTTAGAATGATCAGCTAGTACTGGAATAAAGGAATCTGCCATCGCTGCTATCTGAAAATCATATCGCAAGATAAGAATCTCGAACCACAACGCGAATCATACTAACACCTATTATACAGTCGCACTCAACCTCTCGACGTTCTATCTTTCTATTCCTTACTTCTAATCCTAACCCTCTACCCATTCCCGACAATCTAGGCTTGTGTCAGTGACTTATAACCTGTAGCTCTAATACCAAACCTGTGGCGCCCTCCAAACCCGGGTCAGAAGTTTGGGTTCATAACATACACACATCATATATATAAACCCGCCTATAATAATAATAGAGATAATAATAATATGCAGTGACCCTACTTACCAACATCTGACCCACACACACACTTATATTACAAACGACCAAATCCCAACTATTCAAACTGACAACTGATTATGAAAAAAAATCTTACAAAATTATCAAACTTAAACTATCACGAAAAGTCTTCAGCTAGCTTATTCCTCTTAACCTGGAATCCTAGCTCGCACGCTTGATTGGGTATCCTTGCTACCAATATGTTTCTTCTTAACTGGAAAAGAACATAAAAAGAATCGCATAAATCAGCTAACTAGCTCAGCAAGTCATATTGATAATACTGAGATTAAATAATGATCAAATGAAATAACTTAAGGTATCAGGTTTATGGATAAGCAATTATAAGAATCGGATATTAAATTTTTATTTTAAAAACCAAGGTTAGGTTGCTGATCAGTTACGCACTAACCCCGAGCAAGGCACACAGCTCTGCTCCAAGGCACACATTGGGCTAACTTTACCACCAATCTGGTCTGACCACGAATCTGGTCTACAATTTGTTAAAACAATCCAATTCTATAATAACATCAGAATAAACAATGTAGAACAGTAGACAGAATCATAGTTTATATTGGTTTTCAAGCATAAGGTGATTTACAATCATTACAAGGAAATAAAAGGATGAATACAAAGGTTGGGTATCAGTCGGTAAAAGAAGTGGATAACAAAAGAATCAAAGTCTTGTAGACCATAATGATTAGCCTTTCAATGTATAAGGTATGAAGGTTGAAGTGAAAAAATTCTGGTTCAGTGATCGGTATTTAGTTTGTATGTATATGTGGAGTAGAATCGTATATCTATGGTTCGTATCTGGGTATTCAACAATCAATGGTTCAGAAAGAATAAGGCTTACGGCTCAAAGATTAATAACTGGAATTAAGGTTTAGGGTTCAGTGCCTCAAAGCACTTGCAATATAAAACAGAACTATCAATTATTCGCAATATATCTTGAGAAGGTTCTGAACACTTTCCTTGTCTTTACTCGCTAACACTTCACTGGCTTTCAATCACTTATCTCTTATTCACTAACTATCTGCTTCCCTTTCCTATGCCTCACTTCTTCTGCTCAGATATCACAAGTATCTATCAATACTTATCTCACTTGATTCGATTCGATATAAATTTCTATCTACCCTTCGTTTTACCCAAATCGGATTTACGGATCGAAAGTTACAAGTAAAATAGTCAAACGATACACGTATATGCATATCACACATCAATTAGTTCACATATAACACATAATAAGTAAGATATTTGATGAAAATACTTTTTCAAAGAAGATTTGATGTTAAAATGATTTTTTTGATATTTAATACGAATTTTTGAATATTTTTCGGAATTAAAACGGGCCGTTGAATCATTTTAAAATAATAAACAGGGTTCAATTGCCCGAATCTGGCTTTAAAATCATTCTATGATAATCATCGAGCCTTGAAAACAATTTAAAATAATATTTTAAAGCTCGAAACTATTTTTCAGAAGTTTTAAATCAAAATAAATAATTAAATCTAATTATATAATTAATTAATAATTAATTAAATCAATTAATCATTTAATTTTTGAATTAATTGACCAATTAACTAATTAATTATCAACTAAAATTAATTAACTAATTAATTCAGATTTATTTTTGAATTAAAATAATTTTTGGAATTAAAACAATAATTTTTACAAGTTTTAATAATTAAAATCAAATTTCTATAATTAAAATAAATAGAAAATATGATTTTTAAATAATTATTAAACAAGAATCCTATTTTTGCAA
Organism: Apium graveolens; assembly: GCF_009905375.1. NCBI lineage: Eukaryota > Viridiplantae > Streptophyta > Magnoliopsida > Apiales > Apiaceae > Apium > Apium graveolens. Next base: position 176,749,957 of record NC_133649.1, on the reverse strand, counting down.
TTTCTGGAAAGTACAGGGACTGAACTGCATCGTTTTCAAAATAATAGGGACCAAACTGCAATTTTTACAACACTCGCCGGAAAACAGTCGGGGTTCGCCGGAGAATTCGTTCCCGGAATCCTCCCATCATGAAAAGCTCCAGAATTAATCTATTCCTCTTTTCAAGCTCTACAAATCCCTACCAACTAAACAATCTAATAACCCCTAGAGCAGAAACCCCCAATTTCAATTGAAAACATTCATACGGGTTATAAACCTTAATTTTCTAATTCGAAAATAAAACACAGATTTGAGCATGTTATTGAACTCCAAATCAGTCATATAATATATTAAAATCATCAGGGAAGAAAAGCTCTACAATATGCAATCATCAAATCATACAAAAAACATATCGAACAAAAATTCATAATTAATTCAAAATTAAATAAAAATATAAAAATTTAACCTTTGATTCCGCAGTAGTATGAAGCACATATACTGAAAGTATATTTCAAGAGCATTGATTTGAGTACTCGAGCTTCTCAAATGGATTCTGGTAACGCCTTGAAATTAGGGTTTGATTATGTAGAACACTATGAATTTAGGGGTTTTCTCTATAAAATTATATATTTAACTGTTTACAAATGATTTTCTGTACAAAATAAAATACGATAAGGGCTATTTATATTTACGGAATATTGGTACCCATTGGATCATACCAGATATAAAATAGCACGTTTATTGGATAAAAGAGATCCAAAACGGTACCGGTTTTAGGATAATTATCCAAATCTATATATTTTGTAACTGCGGTCTTGGTCTCAGCGCTTTGGTTACACGTACTGTAAGATGATAATATAATAGTTTAATAAAAAGATCTCGTTTCTCGAAAATACGGGTTTTATCGATTTACCGAAACGAATTTTGTATAGAAAATATTGTGCCGGGACCCGCACGGGGAAAACTGTACGCCGAATCGAAAAAGTTAAAACATGGAAAATGCTCGGAATATTGCAATTAGGTTAGGAAGGACTCTTGTAAAAACGTAAAAACGATTGAAATCGGTCGGTTCTCGATTGTACAAAATAATTTTTATTTACTCGAAAAAATAATTTATTAAATCCATAAATCTTTTATAAAATCATAAACAATATAAAAATTAATAGAAACATATGACAAATATCTATACTTTATTTTGGACATATAAAAATTAAAATACTCAAATTATATCATATTTAAATATCCAAACACATATACCACTTAACAAATAATTCACAGAATGAATACAGAATAAATAAATAATATACATTTATTGGCAAAAATAACTACACATTATCCCAGATATTACATTCACCATCTCAAATGGTGTTTTTCCATGTCTGTTGATCAATGTTGCATTTTGCGTGAAGCAAGCAGTTTGCACAGCCTCAGCCCAGAAGTAGGTAGGCAATCTTGCTTCCTCGAGCATGGTTCTTGCAGCTTCAATGAGAGTTCTATTCTTTCTTTCAATAACTCCATTTAGTTATGGTGTTCCGAGATCTTGTTTGATCCCCTTGTACTTACGAAACTCTTCCATAGCACTGTTCTTGAATTCATGTTAGGTCACTCAACACTATAGAAGGGGGTTGAATATAGTATTTATACAATCAAATTGATTTATCAACACAAGTATGTAACAGTAATCAAGTATATTCAATATAATAAACTCTGTTATAATAGAACAGTTGTTCTCTCTCAATAATGAACAATATCACTAAGAGCAGCTAGGTTACAATGTATAATCTTTCTCGTGAATGATAACACTTATAGTGTAAACCTGAAGATGTGTTTATATAGTTCACAGTTACAAGATATCTTCTAATTGATATGGAATATAATTCTGTCTCCTAAAATATATCAATCAGATATTATCTTCTACAAGTCTTCTAGGCTTCTAACTCTTCATCCATATCTTCTATTATTTTAGTCACGATCCTTTCCTGTAAATCAGCTGCTTTCCTTATCTGAAGTACCCACACTTAAGTCCTGATATAAATCCTGACGGCCTCAAGTTCTGATATAAGTTCTGACTTCAGTAAGTTCTTATTTCCAGTAAGTCCTGATATTAAGTTCTGAAACTAAACACAACATATTAGACATGACATCTCAAATATATCTAATAATTCAGATCCATTATCACTTCTAATGATCTTCACTTTGTATGTTGATCCTTTTTCCAGTTTTCTCACATGATCAAGAAGAATGGATGAAGATTTATCGTTGGTGTGCAAAAAATACACCCATGTGTATCTTGTATATTCATCAACAATTACAAGTGCATACCTCTTCTTGGCAATTGAAATAACATTGACTAGACCAAAGAGATCAATATGAAATAGATGATATGGTTCAAGAATAGAGAAATCAGTTTTACTCTTGAAAGAAATTTTCCTTTGCTTGGATTTCTAGCATGAGTCACATAAGCCATCAGGAGTAAATACTGCATTGGGCAATCCTCTTACAAGATCTTTCCTCACAAGTTCATAGATGTTGTTGAAATTGAGATGAGAAAGTCTTTTATGCCAGTTCCAGCTTTCTTCCACAGATGCTCTACTAAGTAGACAAACTTCTGATTCATCAGTATTTATGGAGACCCTGGCTTCATATAAGTTATCATGTCTTACACCAGTCATTGCAATCTTGCCATCAGACTTACTGACAATTCCACAATGTTCCTTATAAAAGTTCACATGGTAACCTCTGTCACAGATCTGACTCACACTCATCATATTATGCTTGAGTCCTGCAACCAGATCTACATCTTCAATGATGACATTCCCAATTTTGATTTTTCTATATCCTAAGATTTTTCCTAAGTTGCTATCTCTATAAGAAACACTTGGGCAAGCCTTCTCCTTAAACACTGATAGCAGGGATTTATAACCAGTCATGTGGCATGTGCATCCACTGTCCAAGACCAGAGAATTTCTCATGTTACCCTGTAATCAGTATTTAAATCAGTTAGTGTTTTTAAGGACCCTGACTTGCTTGGATCCTTTGGCCTTTTTAAGTTTGTTAACATATACAACAAAAGACTTCATATCAGAATTTATGTTAACATTCTTACTATAGGTATTTACACATGCAGAAACAGATTTTTCCTTATTTAAAGAGGGCTTCAGTTCATAATAATCAAAATATAAACCGTGATACTCTTTACATGTATAAATAAAGTTCCACACACTACCACAATGAAAACGAGGATTCTATGGGTTTTTTTTAACTGTTCTATCCCTAAACTCTGATTTGGGAGGAACATTTATCTCTTTATTCTTCCTGCAAGAATTAGCAAGATGATTAGTACTACCACAGTTCAAGCATGTCTTTCTAGGTGCATTGGGAGTAGTTACATAAATACCATTTTTATTAACACCTACTTTACCACTCCTGTTTTTCCTAGGCATTTTCTCTTTATCTTTCATGTGTAATTCCTTCAGCTTTTGCTTAAGCTATTTTTGAATTATTAAACCAATATTTACTAATCTTATGTGAACTTGTTCACTCTTATCAGTATTTAAGTTTGATTTAGGTGTTGTGGTTCAACCTACCTCAAGAACTGACTTAACAACATCAACACTTGAATTAAATTTGATAGGTTTTATCTTAACCTTGTTTGGTATAAACTTAGTAACAGTATTTACTGGTTTAGTTTTCTCAGTTTATTTTCCATTTTTCTTATCAGAATTAGATCTATTAGCATATCCTGATCCCTAACAACCATTTTCTAAAATTTCTTGAGTTGTTTTTCCTGAGTTAGTCCAAAGCATAATAACTTTTCTCTCTTTAGCTAATCCTTTTCTAGATAAGCATGCTTTTCTAACAGTTTTTCTTTAACCTAAACCATATTATCTCTTTCTTTTTGAATTTCTAGCATGGAAAGCAACTCAATTTCTAGGTGATCATTCCTTTTCTTTGACTCAGAGTTTTCACTCTTGATTCCATTATTCTCTAAGGTTTGATCCCTATAACTAATATACAGAGATTTAAGAAACAATCTTAATTCAGAGATATCATCAGTATCAAAAGCAAGGGTGGTTTGAGGTACCTATAATTCAACAGTGTCAGCCTCAGTTTCAGCATTTTCCATGAGAGCATAGTTAACACCATCATCTGAATCTGATTAATCAACCCAGTTTTTCTTCTTTGTGATTCAGGCTTGTTTCTTCTCAGCTTTTAGTTTTCTGCAGTCAGCTTCAAAGGGTCCAATTCCATCATGGTTATAGCATCTTTCCTTTGACTTGTCAAATTTTCTAGACTTTGATTCCTTCCAATCAGTATTTCTTCTATCATTCCTCTTATCAAAGTTTAAAGAACTGGAACCCTTTCTGGAAAACCTTTTCCCTTTCTTGAAGTTCTTGTAGACCATCTTTCTGAAGCTTTTAACCAATAAAACAACCATTTGATCCATGTCTTCATTGTTGTCATGATCACTATCAGTATCTGATTCACTATTAATATTTGAGCCATCATCAGAGTTTGATGACTCAATATCAGACTTTGCAATTATAGCTTTTCCTTTGGAGTAACCCTTTCTCCTAGCTTTCTCCTTTGGCTTCACTTCAACTCTAAGTGCAATTGTTCTAGTCTTGGATCCTTTTCTCTTTCTTCTTTGCTCCATCTCTAGTTCATGAGTCTTCAATATGCCACAAATTTCATCTAGAGATGTTTTATGAAGTTCATAATTATCCCTTATTGATGTGACCTTAAAGTCCCACTTTTCAGGGAGTGCAAGTAGAAACTTCAAGTTTGAGTCCTCTAAATCATATTACTTATTGATAAGAGATAAGTCATTCAACATCTTTTGAAATCTGTTATAGATCTCAGTTAAGGACTCATTATCTCTTGAGTCAAAGTGCTCATATTCCCGAGTAAGTATTGTCCTCCTATTTTTCTTGATAGTTGTTAGGGATGTGTTGTGTAATTGATGATAACTTGAACAAAACACTTAGTAGATTTTAGTTAAGTGATTTTGTAGCTTTCAACGGATGATCATTTCAACATCCGTTGAAAGAGTAGCTTATGTAACAGTAAGATTAGTAGCACATTTCTACATACTTAAAGTAACTTAGTGAACTATATGTTGTAGAATGTTTAAGTCATGTTGACTACTAGATTATATGCAAGATAGGATGGTTAATTGTAAATATTAGGTGCCTTGTAATCTTGTATAAATGAAATGGAGTCAAATTCCAAGAAGACAGTCTCAACGGATGATTCACAAAGTTTCAACAGATGATCAACATAAGTCTCAACGGACGATCAACCTAAATTTCAACGGATGATCAACCAAAGTTTCAACAGATGATCAGTTTCAAAAGTACAGTTGATAGTGACTTGACAGTCACATGCGTTGGTTGTATACAAATGAAATGTGGCAACCTAATTCAGGTTTTAGAGAACAAAAAAAGTATTTCCATTTCTATGCTAAACAGAAGATATTCAAAGATGCTGGAAAGAGAAGTGTAGAAGCATGTAATTAGACTAGAAATAGTTTATCTTATTATCTCGTCTTTTTATCACGTAACTTGGTGATATATAAACTAAGTGTAGCAAGTTGAATAGAATTAAAGTAAGTAAGCATTTTTACCAGAGAAATAGATAAGGCAAAATCTGTAAAGAATTTCTATGTTCTTGTTGTTTAACATGTAAGCAGCTGTGTACATTTTTTAACACAGAGTTCCCTACTTAATATATATCTCTAGTGGAAAAGTTCAATCGACCAGAAAGTTTTAAATACTTGTATTTAAATGCTTTATGTTTTGATTTCTACTTAACTTTCATTCCGCACTATTGCAAAATCAAACACATTTATTTATTTGTAGAAGAATTGTTCTTGAAATCCAAAAGAAGCCAAAATTCCATTCAACCCCCCTTCTGTAATTCTTGTTTAGATTGTTTGGGAATAAAAATTGGTATCAGAGCAAGCTCTTGAAGAACAAAGAGTTTAAAGATCACAACAACTAACAAGATGACCAGAAAAGATGTTGGAGTAAAGATTCCATTCCTGGACAAAGACAACTATCATCATTGGAAGGTGAAAATGCACCTGCATCTCCTAAAGCATAAGTGGACTGCATTGAGAAAGGTCCACATGTCCCTATGAGAGCTGCTACAGAAAATGAACCATTTGTCCCAAAGCCTAGAGCAGAATGGTTTGATCCTGATATTGAACAAGTTCATAAGGATAAAAAGGCCATGAACATTTTGTTTAATGGTGTTGATGGTGACATTTTTGACAACATCATAAACTGCAAAACTGCTAAGGATGTCTGGGACACAATTCAAGTTTTATGTGATGGAACTGAGCAGGTAAAGGAAAACAAAATACAACTCTTGATTCAGCAATATGAGCATTTCCATAGTGAAGAAGGTGAGTCACTCACTGACATTTTCAATAGATTTCAAAAATTATCGAATGCTCTAAAATTGCATGGAAGGATCTATCAAACAAAAGATTCAAACCTCAAATTCTTTAGATCTCTGCCAAAGGAATGGAAGCATATGACAGTCTCATTGAGAAATTCTCAAGATTACAAGGAATTCACCTTGGATAGACTGTATGGGATTCTAAAGACCTATGAGCTTGAAATAGGGCAAGATGAGAAGCTGGAGAAAGGAAGAAAGAAGGGAAGATCCATTGCATTAGTTGCTGAGCAAGAAAAGGAGAATGAGACAAAGGTTGAAGCTGTTGAATCTGCACCAAACCTTAGAGTTTGTGAAGGTAGGGGAAAAGGGCTAGTAGCTGAACATGAAGACAATCTTAGTCAAGATGACATGTATGACATAGATGAGCATCTTGCTTTTCTATCCAGGAGATTTTCCAAGCTCAAATTCAAGAAGAATTTTGGAGCAGCTAAGTCAAACAGAAATATGGTTGATAAGTCTAAATTCAAATGTTTCAAGTGTGGCTTGGCAGGTCATTTTGCTAATGAATGCAGAAAGTCTGATTCTGGTAAAAAGAAGTTTGAGTCTGTTGATTATAAACAGAAATATTTTGAGTTGCTCAAACAAAAGGAAAGGCCTTTCATCACTCAAGAAAATGACTGGGCTGCAGATGGATTAGAAGCGGATGAGGATACAAGCTATGTCAATCTAGCACTTATGGCCAAATCAGATGAAACAAAAGTTAGTTCATCCAGCAATCAGGTAATTACCACTAAGCTAGCACATGTATCTAAAGCTGAGTGTAATGATGTTATAAATGACATGTCCACTGAATTATACCATCTGCGTGTCACACTCAACTCTCTCACTAAAGAAAAAACCAAACTTAAAGAGAACAATTTGTTTTTAAGTGAGAGAAATAATGTGCTAGATACTCAATTTGTTGAGTTTGAAAAATTAAAGATAGAATGCAAGATTGCTAAAGATGAACTAATTGAATCTTTAAAGAAAGAGGAGATTTTAAGAAAGCAGCTTGAACGAGAATAAGAAGTAATTAAGGCATGAAAATCATCTAGAGATGTCCATGCTCAAATTACTAAAGTTCAAGGTATAGAATCCTTCTGTGATGAAGCCTGGAAAAAGAGCAAGGAGAAACTAGATCCTAATTTGGTAGAAGGACTTTCTACAGATGTGGATTCAACGAATGATGAATGTCATCCGTCGAAAGATCTAAAGGATCATCCGTCGAGTGAGAAAAAGCCAATTAGCAAAGCTAAACTAGCTAAGATAAATGAGAAATATGGATCAGTTTCTAAGAACTTTGTTCCAGGAGAAACAAGTCAAGTGAACAAGAACAAAAGAGTCAATGTGGGGCATCTGTCTATCAAGCAATTGAATGACAGATTAGAGAAAATTGAAGTAAAAGCAGAATCTAAAAGGAAAAACAACTGAAATGGGAAAGTAGGAATTAACAAACATAACAGCTACACACCTAATAAATATCCACCAAGAAAAATCCGTGTTAAGTGTGGTAGTGTTAATCACTTGTCTGTTAATTGCAAACTTGCTATGCCTACTCCCATGTCTGCACCACCTTCATTTCCCAACATGTCTACAATGTCTGTAAATGTTATGCCTGCACATAATTTGAATGCACAATTTGCTAATATGCCATTTGCTCAAAATCCTTACTATGCTGCATTTAGTATACCACAAATGCCATTTAGCATGCCATACTGGAATAACATGTTTGCACAAAATATGTCTTTCCATGATAATCATCCTGTGCATGATAATTCTGCAATGATGAATGGTTTTAAGGACTCCACTCAATTGTCTAAGGATGAACTTTAAATGCCTAAGTCAATTGAGGACAAGCCTAAGAAACCTAAGAAAAAGGCTAACAAAACAGGATCCAAGGAAACTTGGGTACCAAAATTAACTTGATTTTATTTTATTTTGTGCAGGGAAACAGAAAGAATCTTTGGTATTTTGATAGTGGGTGCTCAAGGCACATGACTAGAGATTCTACCCTGCTCACTAAGTTCAAGGATAGAGCTGGCCTAACTATTACATTTGGAGATGACAACAAGGGTTATACTATGGGATATGGCTTGATTTTAAAGGATAATGTCATCATTGAAGAAGTTGCCCTGGTGGATGGACTCAAGCACAATTTGTTGAGTATCAGATAGCTTTGTGACAAAAGCAACTCAGTAACATTTAATTCTAAAATTTGTGTTGTGATGAACAAGAGAAGCAACAAAGTGGTTCTCACTGGAGTGAGAAAAGAAAATGTGTATCTAGCTGACTTCAACTCATCAAATACAGAATATGTCACTTGTCTCTTTAGAAAGGTAAGTCAAGATGAAAGTTGGCTATGGCACAAGAAGTTGTCCCATCTTAACTTCTAGACTATGAATGAATTAGTCAGGAAAGATTTGGTAAAAGGCATTCCTCAAGTGGAATTCTCAAGGGATGGATTATGTGATGCATGTCAAAAAGGAAAACAGATCAAGGCATCATTCAAAAAGAAGCTTGATATAAAAATTGAATAACCTTTACAACTACTGCACATGGATTTATTTGAACCAGTCAATGTGTTGTCCATCTCAAAGAAAAGATGATGCCTAGTAATTGTGGATGATTTCTCAAAGTTCTCTTTGACATGTTTTCTCAAATGTAAAGATGAAGCTAATGATATCATCATCAATCACAAAAGACAAGTCAACAATCATCCTGATTTCAAAGTTAGAAGAATCAGGAGTGACAATGGAACTGAGTTCAAGAATTCTCTGATGAGATTATTTTGTGAAGGGAATGGGATCATGCATGAGTTTTCAGTAGCAAGAGCCCCACAACAAAATGGAGTGGTGGAAAGGAAGAACAAATCTCTTATTGAAGCTGCAAGAACAATGCTAGAAGAATCAAAGTTACCAACATACTTTTGGGCAGGAGCTGTAAATACTGCATGCTACACTCACTATATTTCTTTGGTTAATCAAGAAAAATGCATGACACCCTACCAATTGTTCAAGAATGGGAAGCCATCATTAAAATTTCTTTAGGTCTTTGGATGTAAATGCTACATCTTAAGAAATCAAACTGATCAGCATGGAAAGTTTGATGTCAAAGCATATGAAGGCATTTTTTTTGGATATGCAGTTGGAAAAGTATACATAGTCTACAATCTCAGAACCAATATTGTTATGGAATCTGTACATGTTGTGTTTGATGATAAAAAGATTGAAGGACTGCAAGATGGAGATTTCCATGAAAGCCTCAAATTTGACAATGTTGACATGATCTGTGAAGAGAGTGATGATGAAAGTGATCAAGAACATATATCTATGGACAATGCAGAAAAGTCTACAATCAATGAAGCATGCAACTCAACATTCATTGGAAGATCAAAAGCATCATTCGTTGAAAGACAGACTGCATCATCTGTTGAAAGCCAAAACTCAACATCTGTTGAACCATCAATAGAAATTGAGGGACAATACAAATCACAATCAGAAAGGACCCCAACTACAAGTCTAAGATCCACTAACTCAGGGGGGTTTCTTCTAATCAAAACTCTGTCACCCATCAAGACAACAATGAGGCCTCTTCATCTAGAGCTAATCTACCTCAACAGAGAAAATGGACTAGAGATCACATATTTGAATTGATCATTGGTGATGCCTCTTCAAGAGTGCAAACAAGAAAAGAAACTCAAGAGGAATGTCTATATAGAAGCTTTCTATCTCTGGAAGAGCCTAAAAAGGTATAAGAAGCTCTATTGGATCCTCATTGGGTTTTAGCTATGCAGGAGGAGCTAAACCAATTTGAAAGGAATAAAGTATGGAAGTTGGTACCCAAGCCTAAAGGAGAGAATCCCATTGACAATAAGTGGGTATTCAGAAACAAGATGGATGAAAATGGCATAGTAGTCAGGAACAAAGCTAGATTGGTTGCTAAGGGTTATTGTCAACAAGAAGGAATTGATTTTTGTGAAACCTTTGCTCCTGTTGCAAGACTTGAAGCCATCAGAATCTTCTTATCCTATGTAACCCATGCCAATTTCAAGGTCTATCAAATGGATGTAAAAAATGCTATTCTAAATGGAGACTTGGAGGAGGAAGTCTATGTTAGTCAGCCACCTGGCTTTGAAGATCCAAATTTTCCAGAATATGTCCACTACCTCTTGAAAGCACTTTATGGATTGAAGCAATCACCTAAAGCCTGGTATGACACTTTGTCAAAGTCTCACTTATAAAATTACTTCACAAGAGGTATTGTTGACAAAACTCTATTCTTTAAAAAAGTTAATGGCTGTTGTATACTTGTTCAAATTTATGTAGATGATATTATATTTGGTTCTACAGATGAAAAACTTTGTAAAGAGTTTGCCAAACTAATGCAAAGTAAATATGAAATGAGCATGATGGGAGATCTAACTTACTTTCTTGGTTTACAAGTTAAGCAAGTTAGTGATGGAATATTCATCAGTCAAACCAAATACATTTATGATCTTTTGAAGAAGTTTGATTTATGGATTGCACATCTGCAAAAACTCCCATGGCCACTGCAACTAAACTTGAATTAAACACTATTGAAAAGTCTCTAGATATTTCAAGTTATAGAGGCATTGTTGGCTCACTTTTATATTTAACAGGCAGTAGTCCAAATACAATGTTTGCTACATATATTTAAGGTAGATTTTAGGTTGATACTAGAGAATCTCATTTAATAGCTATTAAGAGAATTTTCAGATATCTCAAAGGAACACCAAAACTTGGCATTTGGTATCCTAGAGATTCTAGTTTTGATCTAACTTGTTATTCAGATGCAGATTATGCAAGTTGTAAAATTGATAGAAAGAGTACAATAGGAACCTGTCAATTTCTAGGAAATTAGCTAGTATCCTGGTTTAGTAGAAAGCAAAATTTAGTATCTACTTCTACAACTGAAGCTCAATATATTGCAGCTGGTAGTTGTTGTGCTCAGATTTTATGGATGAAAAATCAACTGTTGGACTATGGTCTACAGGTAAATAGGATTCCTATTTTCTATGACAACACAAGTGTCATTACAATTACTGAAAATCCAGTGCATCATTCAATGACCAAGCACATTGACATCAAGTAACACTTCGTTAGAGAGCATGTCATGAATGGTACTGTGGAACTTCATTCTGTTCCAAGTGAGAAGCAACTTGCAGACATCTTTACCAAGCCACTTGATGAATCCACCTTCACTAGGTTGGTAAGTGAGTTAGTTATGCTTAATTACTCTTAATCTTTATTGATGTCTAAGCAAATTTCAATGTAGCCAGAGTAAAAGTTGGTATTTCCTGTCAAAGATAAAATTTTGGCTAAGCCAATATTTATATCTCGACGGATGTTCATTATTCGTTGAAAATGAACATTCGTTAAATTTTATTATCCGTAGAAATATCAATTATTACTCTGAGTATATTTTTTATTATCCGTCGAATTATACTCAATCTTAGCCGTTAATTTTAAGCATCATCCGTTAAATTTACTTACAGCCTGTATGTATATTTTAACAGATAATCTTAGAATTTTGATAGTTTTCTTTATTTTTGAAATGGCTATTTTGGGCTAATATGATTGGTTACTTTATTTACTTTTTAATTTTTGATAGTTTATTTCTGAGTAAGTATAAAAGCTAATTTCATTTGTATTTTTCACTTTTATCTTTCTCAAGCAATTTCTCTAACTCTCTTCTTCCCAAAAGCAAAAACTCTCTTCTGCAACTAATCTCAGCAATGGCACCTGTAGTCAAAATCATGTCCTTAACTGGATTTATTTATGAGAAGAATAACTCCGTGGCTCTGGTTAACAAGCAAATTCTGGCATCTGGAGACTATCACAAAATGATGGACTTCATCCAAAACTGCAAACTAAGTTATGCCATGCTTTAGTCTTCAATCATTTACTGTGAGGTTGTCGAGGCAATTTGGTCTACAGTAGTGTTCAATTCAAAGGACAAAACTATTACCATCACTCTCAAAGGTAATGAACACTGTGTTAATTGTGATACTATTGAAAAGTGCTTTAAATTGCCTGAAAATAATACACTTGCTCCACACACAGACACTGATGTGAGTAACATGCTAGTCTCCATAGGTTATGCTCTAACTGCCACTAAGTTAGGTGAAGTTAGAAGATTAGGCCTTAAAAAAGAATGGAGTTTCTTGTGTGATTCTTTTATCAAAGTATTTTCTAGAAAAGTCAGTAATTTTGATGTTGTATCTTAATCACTTGTTCACATGCTTTATATGCTCCTTAGTGATAAGTACTTCAATTTTAGCACTTCTGTTATGTATGAGTTAGGGAGTAAATTAGGGGATATTCAGAAGAGTCTAAGAAATTTATTATGCTAGATTCTTTATGTTGCTAGCTAATTTTGTTTCTGAGAATCTCTTAATTGAGAACCCAACAAACAAGTTAGCTTGTTGGGTCCAAGAGAGAAGAGTTATTGCTGATCTTAACAAGTCAAATCACCACAAGGATGTTCTCCTTGTGTGCATGCCAATCATGGAACAGCCTCAGGTAAGTGAGGTAAACACTTATGTCCCTACTACTTCTCAACCTATCACTTCTTTGCAATAAACGGTGGCAATGGCATCTGTGACTATGACCAAATAGATGCCTTCCCAAGCCACAAAACCAAAAATCTCAAAATCCAAATCAAAGAAAGCTCCCTCTAGTTTCTCCCAAAAGAAACTAGTTGTAAAATCCACAGAAATCCAAGAAGGTAGTGTGAAGGGAAGTGAGGCTGGTAAGGGACAAGGTGAAAATCAAAAAAGCCCTAAGAATAAGGATGGAGAGGTGAGTGCATCTCAGCCTAGCCACACTACAGTTTCCCAACAAACTGTAGTGCTTAATAAGGATATTAGTTCATTTCCAGTTGCATCCTCCCAAAAGAATATAACTATTGAATAGAGCTCACAGCCAAGAGCACATGTCAAAAGGGTTAGGGACACAAGCTCACCCCAAACTTATGTCCGAAAAAAGAAATCAAAAACCATTGGGGATACACAGGGTGCACACACTGTGCTTACTGCAGTCAAAGACTCATTTCATGCACCTTCTCAAATTCAAGTTGATGTAGCTCCAATAAATGTGGAGTCACAGCCAAAATCTTTAACCATAGAAGCACCTAACATACCAAACTCACCCACAAATTCTCTGGATGTTGATATGATTCATACATCAATTCCTGATTCTCCATCTCTAACTCTGATGGAGAAGCCAAAATCTACAACAAGTGAGCATTATCTTTTAGATGATTTGTTGGCTCACTTGCCTTTTCTTTCTGATTCTACTGAGACTGCTGTGCAAAATCTAAAATTAACCACCACATATTCTACAGTAGTCTCTACTCCAAACTCTGTCATTTCTACTATCTCGACGAATATTTTTCATCTGTCTACTAGTGACTGTATCTCGATGGATGTTCTTGACAACAGTCATCCGTTGAAACTTTCAACTACTATTTCGATGGATTTTTCTCATCCGTTGAATATCATTGCACCATTCCAAATTTCAACTTCAGTCACAAGTGCAGATGATCTAGTGGTTGTACAGTCACTCCTAGGATTGAGGGATGGGAGTGAATAGAGTGAGAGGCTGAGTTGCTCTCAAGAAAAAGGAGAGGAAATGAGTGAAACTCTACAAGCTAATTCTTCCAGCTTGGAAAAAGTGAGTGAGTGGAGTCCCACCTTAGTAGGTGAAGGTGATGGTGTGAGGGTGGGAAGCCAAGGGGAGCCCTTGATGCAAAAATAGAGAGAAAATGATAGAAAAGCAGGTATAGGAGAAATAAGGATGGAGACTATTGCTAGTAAGTCAATGAATGTCAGTGATGCAGAAAAAAATAGACTATTTCAGCAAGAATATCAAGCTGGGATATATTATATCTCTTTAGATGCTGAGAAATTTACTCATCCTATTCTAGCATATCAAATTCTAACTTGACAGGGAAATGAGGAGGCTGAGAAGATACTCAACTTAGCGCAAACTACTACCTCTATGCAAAGGGCTAAAGATGCCATCACAACCATGCCACCACAGCTAGTGATGATGTTGATTATGGAACTGGTGGTTCTGAGATATTTTTAGGGATGAAGATGATGATGAAGGAGAGTTCATGGATACAGGGGGAGAAGTAGGCCCTAGCTCAAGATCAAACATTTCATCTTGGGTATTTTCCAAAGCATGTGATGAGCACCACTTCAAGTCCACTCTTTCTAACATTATTCAACAAATTCAGACAACCCTTCAAACTACTACAAATGCCAACACCAAGAGACTTCTACAAGCACATCTGAACTCTCTCCAACTACATCAAATTCAATCTCTCAAACAAACTCTAGATGTCATTGAGCTAAAGACAAAAGTTGATCAAGTCAAGAAGGATGTTATTGACAGATTGGATGCTTAGTTTCCTAACACAACCATGCTTGACATCAATAGACAACTTAGAAAAAATTCTGATCTAGCCAGCAAGGTGGACTCCTTAGACAAAAGGCTCAAAACCCAGGGAACATCAATTACTGAAATCCATCTACATCAAGCCTAATAAACTCTGCTACTTCAGAAACTGGTGGCTGCACAAACCTCAACCTCCACTCAACTTGATGCTAACAAAAAGGGGGAGAAAGACTCTATCATTCCAGTTAGCCAGGGGGAGTCAACAAGTAAGGGGGAGAAAGTTCTCAATATTCAAGTAAGCAAAGTGATTTCTCCAGCAGTTACTTTCACAAAGCCACCAATCTTGGACAACATTGATCTGATCAAGATAGCAGCTGCTAAGTTGGAATCCAATGAAAAATTTAAAAAGCTTGATGTTGCAGCAGTTGAGCAAGAGCTGGATGCAAAATGGAAGAAGCTTGATGAAAATATCAAGAAGAAATTTGGTCCAATTGAGAAGCAAGACAAGGTCTTTGCTCACTTCTGCCAATTGAGATAAATTTCAGTTAATGAAATGAGCATGGGGAACTTAGAAAGGGGTCAGCCCTCAACAATCAAGTCTCCAAAGGCCAGTGTGATTTTTAAGCCAAAAATAAATTATCTAAAGAACTCATACAAAAATCCACTAGACCTGTCATATGAAACCCCTAGGCCATATGAAAAGAAACTGCTTGGAAGGTCCATAGCTTTCTTCAAGGATCCCAGAGACTCAGTACTAAAGAAAAGGATTGCTAAAATTTATAGAAATGGTAAACTGATTTGTGTTGTGGCTGGACATCCAAAGTTTGCAGAGGCTAAGAAAGAAGAAAAGGTGAGGCTCAAACAACAACAAAAGCAAGCTGCTTTAGATGCCAAGAACCAAGCTAAGAAGCCTGCAATCACAAAAGCTGTATTGCCATATGAGACATCTGAAAATCTGGATGAAAGAAAGAAAGAAGAACCAAAGCAGACAAAGAGGAAGTTTAGATACAAGATCCATGCAAAGAGGAAAATAGATTTCAATGATGATAAGGAAGACTCCATGCCTGTCAAATCTATAAATTCAAGTCAATCAGCCATACCTATAATGAAGGAGGTTGAATTCAAGGTTGATCCTAACATCACCTTTCATGGTGAACCTATGATCCTAAGGATGAACCTATAGATTGGGATAGCTCACCTCTTCCTGATCTAAATCTTCCAATATTTGCCAAATAAAGGAAGAAAAAGAAAAGAGTAGTCAAAATAGTCAAGCCTACCAAGCTTAAATCCAAGCAAGTGGCCAAACCCAACCCTAATGTCAACAAGGGAGATCAACTCTACATATGTGACATCAAGGAATTTTAAGACATAAAACTTTATCTGGATGAGCTAGAAGAAGTCAGATCTATTGATGCCTACAAGCACCTTCCAGAGAGATTAGTCTTCAGGTACAAGGGTGGTAAAGAGATTACATGGCCACTTCACAGAATTCTCAATGAAGGTTATTCCACTTTGGTGACCATCTTCTCTGTAATCAAGAAAAACTTTGGATTTAATATAGTTGCCAAGAAAATGGTACTAAACAAGATTGAAGAGATAAGGAATAGCCGGAGAGGACCAAATGCACTCCCAAGAGTATTGACAATTCCTTTTACTGGAGATGGGGTGCATTTGAGGCCATATTGGATTATGGAATTCAAGGATGAAAAATACATTAGAAGATTCTTCACATTGGAATACCGGCTAAAGATTGCAAGCAATGAAACTCTCAAGGAAATGAAAGAAAAGCTGGATCTAACAAATGAGGATGAATCGGAATTTTTCAGAAAACTCCAATATCAAATTGAAGAGAATTATGTGAAGCAGGGAAAGAAGTCAAGGCCATCAAGGAAATGATCTAAATTTGCTCAATCTAGAGGAGAACCTTGAAAATGATCTCTAAGACACTATACAAATCTTTCTTTGTGAGATTTTTTAATAAACTGCAGCACTTGTAAACTTTAATCTACTTTATCTAATTCTTTATTCATAGAGTGTTTTGTTATCATCAAGTTTCTCCTAATTTATGGCTACAATTCCAGTAGACATAAATTGGGGGAGATTGTTAGGGATATATTGTGTACTTGATGATAACTTGAATAAAACACTTAGTAGATTTTAGTTAAGTGATTTTGTAGCTTTCAACGGATGATCATTTCAACATTCATTGAAAAAGTAGTTTATGTAACAATAAGATTAATAGCACATTTCTGCATACTTAAAGTAACTTAGTGAACTAGATGTTGTAGAATATTTAAGTCATGTTGACCACTAGATTGATATGCAAGATATGATGGTTAATTGTAAATATAAGGTGCCTTGTAATATTGTATAAATGAAATAGAGTCAAATGACAAGAAGACAGTCTCAACGGATGATTCACAAAGTTTCAATGGATGATCAATATAAGTCTCAACGGATGATCAACCTGAATTTCAACGGATGATCAACCAAAGTTTCAACGGATGATCAGATTCAAAAGAGCAGTTGATAGTGACTTGAAAGTCACATGCGTTGGTTGTATGCAAATGGAATGTGGTAGCCTAATTCAGGGTTTAGAGAACAAAACAAGCATTTCCATTTCCATGCTAAACAGAAGATATTCAAAGATGCTGGAAAGAGAAGTGCATCAGCGTGTAATTAGACTAGAAATAGTTTATCTTATTATCGCGTCTTTTTATCATGTAACTTGGTGATATATAAACCAAGTGTAGAAAGTTGAATAGAATTAAAGTAAGTAAGCATTTTTTCCAGAGAAATAGATAAGGCAAAATCTGTAAAAAAAATTCTCTGTTCTTGTTGTTCAACTTGTAAGAAGTAGTGTACATTTTGTAACACAGAGTTTTCTACTTAATATATATCTTTGGTGGAAAAGATCAATCCACCAGAAAGTTTTTAAATACTTGTATTTAAATGCTTTGTGTTTTGATTTCTATTTAACTTTCATTCCGCACTATTACAAAATCAACACAGTTATTTATTTGTAGAAGAACTTTTCTTGAAATCCAAAAGAAGCCAGAATTCCATTCAACCCCCCTTCTGTAATTCTTGTTTAGATTGTTTGGGAATAACAATTGGTATCAGAGCAAGCTCTTGAAGAATAAAAAGTTTAAAGATCACAACAACTAACAAGATGAGAAGAAAAGATGTTGGACTAAAGATTTCATTTCTGGAGAAAGACAATTATCATCATTGGAAGGTGAAGATGCACCTGCATCTCCTATCTCAGGATGAAACATATGTGGACTACATTAAGAAAGGTCCACATGTCCCTATGAGAGCTGCTACATGAAATGAACCATCTGTCCCAAAGCCTAGAGCAGAATGGTCTAATCCTGATATTGAACAAGTTCATAAGGATAAAAAGGCCATGAACATTTTGTTTAATGGTGTTGATGGTGACATGTTTGACAACATCATAAACTACAAAACTTCTAAGGAGGTGTAGGACATAATTCAAGTTATATATGATGGAACTGAGCAGGTAAGGGAAAACAAAATACAACTCTTGATTCAGTAATATGAGCATTTCCATAGTGAAGAAAGTGAGTCACTCACTGACATTTTAGTAAATTTCAAAAGTTACCGAACGCTCTAAAACTGCATGGAAGGATCTATCAAACAAAAGATTCAAACCTCAAATTGCTTATATCTCTGCCAAAGGAATGGAAGCCTATGACCGTCTCATTGAAAAATTCTCAAGATTACAAGGAATTCACCTTGGATAGACTGTATGGGATTCTAAAGTCCTATAAGCTTAAAATAGAGCAAGATGAGAAGCTGGAGAAAGGAAAAAAGAAGGGAGGATCCATTGCATTAGTTGCTGAGCAAGAATAGGAGAAGGAGACAAAGGTTGAAGTTGTTGAATCTGAAGCTTATACAAACTGTAGAAGGGGGTGAATACAGTTTATGCAAACAATTCGATAACAATTAACAAAATCAACAGTTTTTATATTAATATGATAAAAATTATTACAAAAGTACTCTCTCAAAGGATGAACAATTATACTTGAGATCTGCTAGGTTCTCTGAAAGATATTACAATTCATGAACAAAGAAAGTGTAAACCTAATAAGTGGTTATATGGTGCATAGTTACACAATCAATAAGGAATCCTATTCTATTACAGTAAGGAAACCTAATACATATTCATGTATGATTGCTTCTGAAATAAAGTTCTTCACCGCCTTGAATTCTGTAATCCTTTTCCTTCTCGAATATCTACTGAAGTGACTAAATCCTAATAACATCAAATGTTGATCATCAAGTACTGATAGACAAGTACTGATGTCATCACCTTTAATAAATCCTAAGAATAACTCCTGATAGTTTATTTCCTGATATCATCAATTATATCTAACACATACCAATTGTTCTGGATGCTTATCTTATGGACTGGATGGTAACGAATAGGGCCAGGGATGGACTGGACCCTTTGTTATTAGGCCAGAATGGGCATGGTTACCCTATTTGATGGTGGATCTATACGGATGGGCATAAATCTGCACTATATCCTGACTGATCCACAGGTTATAGTGCATATGTTATTCCTTCTGTCCAGTCTAGTTTATTGTTGATCGCCGATAGCAGCCTTCCTATTTTATATCAGAAATAAACATATGTTTATTGGAATTTCTTATTGTGACGGCCTCAACCCCGGGGTCAGGGGTTGACGTCACCAACATCAATAATAACAAACATAATATAATTCAATTCAATATTATTACCTAAACACGGCCCCTTTACCAAGATCTTTTCCTGGTTTAAGTATGATTTAGGTTACACAAAAATTATAAACCAACTTACTCAACAAGTGACACCCTAACTTGTTACAACAACTCCACAGACCACATCTGGTCTGACACAACTACCTCAGAGGAGCCTGATATGGAAGAACTGGAACTCTGCCCTGACTACGATGGATGAGTCTCCTAAGCATCTGCAAAATATATAAATAAAACATTCTGCAAGGGTGAGCAATCAATTGCTCAGCAGTACCACTATATGAATAACGAGTAAGGCATGTTATGATGAAATAGTTATAGGAACAGAAATCATATCTAGTTAACAAAAGCGAGCTAAACATTCATAAACTGGATATTCAAAACTAGCATGCTCTAAAAAATAATAACATCAGTCGTGTGCTGTGTATAAATACCAGACTTAAATTTTACATGTTATCTCACTTCTAAATCATCTGTTTCAAACAAGTTGATTTGGTAAACAGTTTAAAAATTGAATCAATCAAATCTATTGGACGTTCAATGGGCGAAGATAGCTGATCAGTCTATCATCACCGGACAGCGACAAACGGTCATCCAGAATAAAGAATGTGTTCCGAAACTGGGAGGACTAGCTAGGTCTTCCCCTACACTGGACTAATTGGTTAAACGGAGCGCCCAACTGAATTAGCCTCTTACCCCACCACCTATTGGGCTGTTACCGAATAACGGGACTCTTACGCAACTCCAGTCGATTAACTAAATTCCTTTTTTACCTCTTTCCAAATTCCACATCATAGGTGGATCAAAACATTCCATGACATAGGTGTATCAAAACATTCCACGACATAGGTGGATCAAAATATTTCCACGACATAGGTGGATCAAAACATTCCACGACATATGTGGATCAAAATGTTCTCTTTATCCAGTTTTCCAAAAATCACTATTACGTATCTCTTTTTAAAACAATTATGTCACAGCACACTATTTAAAACATCATTTCATTTTAATTGAATTTTGGAGATAGGTACTTTCAGAAGTTACTTTTCCCCAAAACATATTTTAAACAACATTTCCAAATACAGGGGATACATAACTTAAAATGTTTTGTTCCATTATGAGAATAAAACAACAGTTATTCATATATACTGAACCATAAGAGTATGGTCAGGGGTACTTGCCTTGCAGAGCTTTCCAACTATCTCTGTTTGACTTTGAGCCGACACGGACACTCAGGCTTTATCATCTAACCACTAGATCACTCTGGATTCGATTTCAACACTCAAGTCCTTTGATTGGAACCTTACTAAGCTTGTCGACTAACCACCAGGCTATCTTTAGTCCAATGCCAACTCTCGGGCCTTCCGACTAGATATTCGAATAAACACTGCAGAAATTCATTCGAAGTTTCAGTAATTATTCCGAATAACCAACAACAATCATTTAAATTTTCATAAAATGAACCGAAGGATTCAAAGGCAACCATCGACTGACTGTATCAACAAGAAACAGAGAAACGGGCGGTCGGAGCAAAGGAGAGCCGAAGAAACAGGGGGAGATGGGTGAGACAAGGAAAGAAAAGGCGAGAGCGAGAGAAAGACTGAGAGAGGAAAGATGAGAGATTACAGAGAGATTGAAATCGGAGAGATTGGGGGAGGAGGAAATGAACATAGTCATGTTTATCTCTTTTTTTTTCTTAATTCTTTTTGCAGTTGACACGTGTCCTTTTTTCCAGGAAGCCCGTTTTTTTATCCCGCGATTCGATTTTTAAAGAATAAATTTGTGGCGATAATAATCCAAAAACTTACGAAACTAGTCTTAAAATTCTCAGCTTAATAAAATAGTAATAAAAAAAAGTTTCATAATTTTTGAACCATTTTTAAACGCAACTCATACCGGCATTTAACGATTAAACGAAACAACGCGCGAGTGAATTTAATCCAAAAAATTTCCAAAATAATTTTAAAATTCTTAGAATATTAAAAACTTAATAAAATATGAGATTCGTAATTTTTGAAGAATTATGGAATTTCATATTGAATTTACACTTTAATACAATCAGAAAATTATTTAGGGCTAAATAATTAATAAAATATTGATTTCTAAATTTTATAAAATTCCAAAAATAATTAATGAAATTATAAAAACATAAGTATAATTTTAGAGACAATTCAAACATTTATGAAAATTAATCTTCAATAAATGCTCTTTTAAAAGTGAAAATAAACAGTGCTGCTCAGCAATTAACTATACGAAATAATTTTTGTACACCAATAAACCACACATGATTAATAATAAAACAACACACAGTTGACAAAAATCACTACACATTCTTCTATTTACTCAACTATTCAATATTCACATATTTAAATAATGCAAAAATATATGAGTCGTTATATCCTTCCCCCTTAAAAGATTATATCCTCAGAATCTTAACTAATTGAACAAGTGAGGATATTTGTCAAGCATGTAATAACCCCAATTTTTGGAAATTTTTGAAACCCTTATGAATAGTGTTTTTGCTGAATGAGAAAACTTTTCATGCCACACTATGTAGGGGTTCTGTTATAGATATTCTGAGATTTTATTAGTACTCTATATGGTATATAAGTGTATGTAAAGATCGTCAGAATCCAATTCCGAACACTTTGATTTTTCCCGAAAATCTACCAGATACAGAAAGAATTGAGTATAGATTTACAAGTGACTTTGGTTTAATTCCAACTTACTTGTTGTTTATAGGTTACCAGACTCGTCCCGAGCCATTCGTAACCCCCAGTCGCTCAGGCAAGTTTTCTACCCGATATATTGTTGTTGTGATGTAAATATATGTATATGCATTATCTTGTGATAGTGCATGATTGTTATTAGCAAATTTTGCGATATATTGGAGTATGCTGATATGGTATATATGCACGTCTGTTTCGTAATCTGGTTATCTATCTGTTGATTTCAATGCTTATAGTTGCATAATACCTATGCTAGAAATAAGCAAGTAGTTGCGTATACCCTTAGTATAGGGGATAAAAGGTGAACATATTTCTAAACCGGGAGTCGATGTTCCCGAGTATATTATATATATATATATATATTTATATATATGGATATAGTTTTTAAAACTATGGATCGAATAAGGTTTATTCGATACCTTTATTTTACTTAATTGAATATTAATTTGCGTATTCATTCGAGGGCTTATGACTCAGTTTATTTTATTATTTGAATATTATTTGAATATTCATTCGAGGGCTTATGACTCAGTTTATATTATTATTGAATATTACTTGGATATTCATTTGAGGATGTATGACTCCTTTATTTTATGAATATTATTTATAGTATTCATTCGAGGTATTATGACTCCGCTTATTACTTAATAATATTCTTTATTGTATTAAAGAATAAGGTGTCGATAATCAAACTTACTTTTGATTATTCAAATAAAGATATTACTTTCGTATAAGTATATCTTTGATTATTTGCTATTCATTTCAAGTATAAGTTTTAATACTTCTACTTCAATTATTTTATAAAGATTATTCTTTATGGGAATATTATTTAAATAATAATATTCAGACATTTTCTAAATATTCTGGGGACTGATTTACTTCATTAAATCAGCTTCACTCCAAACATTCTTAAAAATGTTTTGCGAGTCTTCAAAATGATTTTTTTAAAAGTTAGAGCGGATCCCAAAACTCATTTTTTTAAGATCCTCCTTTCGAAGGGGATTTAAATACTCGCTCAAAACCTGAGGGATCCGGCTCTGTGGTGTGTTTTATATTCGCAACCAGGTTGCTGTTTTGATAAATGAATTGATTACTTACCCAACACTCGGGAAGTAAAATTCTTGGAACAAGTTAATCCATTAACAGGCATCGCCTGGGAAATATCGGTGAGTTCTCCTTTCCAAATAGATACAACTTCTTGGTGGAGCCGTATCAACAAGTTTCTACTTGGGGAAAGTGGGGACAAGCTTTACGTTTCAGAGTCATGGATTTCATCTGAACTAGGAGTGGCGTAAGTGGCCGAGTAGCGCCGGCCCAGCCTTATTATATTGGCCCAAATGGCCTGGAAGTTCCGCTAAGGCGGTCCATTCCTTAGGAGTTCAGTGTTCGGTTGACAAGTAAATCCGACAGGTTCTCCTCTACATGTAGAAAAATGGTGGGGTTGCACTACTACGACTGATCATCGTAAGTGGTCTTCCTGGCGCAGCAAACTCCCGTAATGAGTTCATCATCCAATTGGATATTTCTGCAACACTACCCAGAGCACTTCGATAGAAAGGCTACGGTTGGGCGATTGTTGAGTGTTGGCAGGGTCAAGTTTTCAAAATGATGTTTGCATCAAATGAAGTATCTCGTAACTTCATTTTATTTTGATGATATTTTAAAGATTTAATCTATTCAAATCTGGTCTTGTAGTCTCATCTATGTGATGAACTTTGGAAACTAATTATAACTTGAATGGTGGTAGTTCAAGTAGTATTTGGAAAAGATATAAGTATATTGGAGTATCTTGTAACTTCATCTTTTAAACTTATATCTAGTAAATGATTATCTTATGCATGACAAAGATTTTCAGAAAAACGTTGAGACAAGGTTAGATATATGAGATCACCTTGCAACGATATTTTTTTTATACAGTTATACACTGGGACTTTGTGTATATTTTGCATGGAAGAGGACTTCCAATATTTTGAAAAGTATATATGTATATATATATACTGAATATTTTGCGACTTCATCGCATTAAGATATCAACTTGGTTCATTTCTTTTGACCAAGACTTTCATGAGTACTATGAGAAGGCTCATACATTGTTAATCATTATACATATTATTTTGGTGGGCTTGCTGCTCACCCTTGCTTTCTTCTTTCATCACACAACATCAGATAGACAAGATGAACCGGACCAAGCTCCCGATTCGCAAGAGGTTAGGAGACGTTCCGCAGTTTTCTAGAAGCACTGATGCCGCCATAGCTGAGGTAGGAACTACCAATAGGCTAGGCTTTCAACTTTTGATGTACCAGATTTATGTATATTTATGAATTGTAATAATGGCAAAGAAATGTAAATTTATTCAGAAAACCTTTTAAGGTGTATTGTCATATAATTGTGGAATAAAACGACTTATGATTATTTTTGGATGTTCATCTCTGAGACTATAACGTGTGGTGTGTGTGTTTATTGTGGGGTCACAGTACAGAGTAGTTGAGTAATTATTAAGATTGGGTGTTATTAAGGGAAATGGAACTCGTGACAACCCAGATCCCCGACCCCGGATTTGGGGGTGTTACAGAAATGGTATCAGAGCTAAGCGTTATAAACCTCAGAGATGATGGGACGTTAAGATAATAAGTTCACTAAGATAATAAGAACTCTTGCCAAGTTCATAGTCGGACTACCTAACGTAGTACTGACAGTTAAAACCCTTATGGGAACCCTTATAAATGTAGCGATAGAAGCGTAGTTCGTTATCGTATATGGTAGCGGGACTCCGAACCCTGAAGTTGAGGAACATCAACACGATGATGTTTTATTATTTATTGGGGATCAGATTATGGATCCGATAGAGCGTCCTAACGCGGGACCGGATGATGTTGATATTGAGGATGTAGCGGTTGAGGATGTTGTCCTAGAAGGGATAGTTGCTGAGAAGGATCCCATGGAGGATCCTGACAAGAATGAATAAAGGACCACTGATGAATTGATGACCATGGTTAGGTCGACTACCAGAGGTAGGATTGGCCGGTCACTACCGGAGGTTCGTTCAAGTTGTAAAGATAGTAGCCCCTTTAACGCGGCTTACTCGTAAGACTGAGAAGTTCGAATGGACAGAGAAATGCGAGAACAGCTTTCAAGAACTGAAGCAGAGGTTGGTGATGGCCCCTGTGCTGGCATTGCCGGATGGAAAAAGGAGATTTTGTGATTTGTAAGTGACGCTTCGCATAAGGAATTAGGGTGCTTCTTAGCACAGCAAGATAATCGCGTCTGCGTCAAGACAATTAAGGTAATATGAAATTTGATATCACCGCCCATGAGCTTAGGCTCGTGGCAATAGTTTTACCCTAAAGATTGAGGCACTACTTGTATGGAGAGAAGTGTGAGATTCATAAACCATAGGAGCTCTAGTACATTCTTACGTAGAAAGAGCTCAACATACGCCAGAGGAGGCGGTTAGAGCTAATCAAGAATTATGATTGGGAGATTCTTTATCATTCGGGGAAAGCCAATGTGGTGGCTGATGCCCTTAGTAAAAAGGAGAGACTCAAGATGATAATGTCTTTGGAGAGTTTATAAGAGATTTTGAGAAAATGGAAATAGTAGTGAAGGTAACCGGAGCCGGTACCGAAAAGCTGTTTGAGATTGCAATAGAGACCGAATTATTGGAAAAGAGCATACGGTGCCAGAGAAAGGTGATGAATGAAGGCAGAGAGCCAACAAATAAATATGAGATTAATACCGAGAAAGATGATAAGGGAATAATGAGGTATTCCTATAGAATTTGGGTTCCGAAAGTTCGAGAGCGTAAGGATGAGAACTTAGATGAGAGCCATAGTTTGAGGAATAAGATTTAGAGCAAACCCTGAACGTGATAGTCAGGGAGGTCGCCATCAAGATAGAAGGAACCCATGACATAATGGAGTGGAAAATGAGGATTTTAAATTAAAAGATGACCCCAATTATGGGGAGTAGGATGAAACATTTCATACTAAGGAAACAGAAAGTCGAGTAAGGAAAGGAGACCCGAGACGGTACTCCTATACGGCAATTCATGGACCTGTCTAGACAGAACTTAGACTATTATCCCCAACCACCACCTTGAGGAAACAATATGATAGGAAATTCTTTCAGGACCTGTAAGTCTCTAAGCTCTCAGAGTTCCAAGGAACAGGTTGACCCAGTCGAGGCAAGAGCCTGGCTAAAGGAAATAGAGGAATCATTTGAGATTCTGAATGACTGACGAATCACAAAAGACTGTTTTTGTCACTTACCCTCCTAAGAGAGAGACCACCCACTGGTGAAAGGCCAAGGAAGGCACGGAGCAAGAGATTATAATAAACTGATTTAAGTTCAGTCAATTGTTTTCAGGAAAGTACTTCCCAAGGTTATGGAGATAGTGTAAAAGCTTTAGAGCCAGAACAAAGGCAGACGAGTATGATGAATTATGAATCTAAGCTGTAAAAGTTGTTAAGATTCGTTCTGAAGACGCGAATCCAGAATGACGGGATATTTGAAATCAATGCTTATGTTGTGTTGGTTCATGAAATAATGATAAGAGAAAGGAAAATAAAAAGAAACTGAAGTGGAAAGGAATATAAAGGCAATAGAGTTTGAGGAAACCCTAAAGACTCATAGCAATAGAAATAGAAAAGTATGTAATCGTCAGGATGATGATCCACCATGAGTTAAAATTGATGGTTGAAGGCATAAGAGATACATATATTGTACCCCCTTTAAGTTGGGAGGATTCGAGGAAACCTTGAGATAGTTCGAAGGATAAATATTGAGACACGGATAGACTGAGGAGACAAGAAAGTAAGAAATCAGGAAAAATTGGATGAAGGAAGTGACCTTCAATAATGTGAAATGTAAGACCGGTGGCTCGATACCCAGAAAGGGAGACGCCAGGTATGGGAGGTATCCCAACATTGAGGTGACTGTTGAGATAAACAACAAAAGTAAATAAGGAATTATTAAGAAGAAGTTCACGTTGAACATGACCAATATCTTCCAGAACATCCATGTTATCATTACCAAATCAGGAAAGAAAAGCGGATGACCATTGTTATCTTTTGGAGGCCATATGGATTGACCTCAATTTGAATAAGGATGCTATTATGAAGTTAGGTATAGACTATCGAGGTGGGAATGATGAATAAGATAATCTATCAAGGATATATGACTTGATTTATCCATGGAAGGACACAGGTACCTTTTAAAGGTGGAATTAAGGATAGAACATTGGTAACGTAAAATGAATCGTAGGGGACTGCATAAAGGTTGGCATGTCACCCTTAATAGGGACAGTATGAGTTTTGACAGTATGATTGGGAAAGGGTTAAGGTAACAACAACCTTTAAGAATCAGTGGAGAAATTTTTCAGAAGAATATAGACAATGGTTCTAGTATTAGTAAATGGTATTGTGATATGCCCTGTATCTAGGGAATACAGGAGGAACGATTGAAGGATAACCTTAGAGGTTTTACAAGGAGAAAGGTAATATTCAAAATTCTCAAGAATAGAAATGTTGATAAAGGAAATATGACGTAATTATAATGTTGCCAAGTGAGGCACGTGTTAAACCACGAGAAAGTATGGATCGAACCAGTAATGGTCGAAATTGTTCAGGGCAATTAGGACTTAAGATAAAAGATGTTCTAATTATGATTGAGCGTCAGTCATGACAGTGATTAACCTCTAAAGACTGAGACCATCTTCACATAAGCTGTGATTGAAATAAGGTAGAAAATGTATTTGGAGGTGGTTAAAATGACATTGACTGTAAGGAAATTTTACTATCAGGAAAGGCTAAAGAGGTGGCCGACACTTTAAAGGTAAGAGGATAATTATAGGCGCTTGTGCCAAAAGAATACAGTGATGATGGTTAAAACTGCGAAGGTTGTATTATGGTTTGGAAGATTGACATTCCTCCTGATGACTGTGCAATACCCAACCGTAATAGTAGTTGGTAAAGGTTTAATTCGTGTAATCGCCATGAACGGGCTATCTATCTTAGAAGGTCCTATCTTGAGATAAGCCAGGACCATGTTTCAAAAAGGACTAGACGAACCTTTGAGTAAGTCTTCTATTTAAGGCATATGATTTAGAATGGTATTAACCTGCTATCGTTGCTTTGATTGAAACTCTTCTGCAATTTTATCTGCTTCATGTCATGTATGTATGTTAGGATCAGGAGTGTTCTTCATGAATCATGAATGGTGATTATGTTACCTCCTTAGAAGGATTTGATACGACATGTATGGACTCCGTATGGTTAGATATTAAGATTTTATGGAAAGGTGAATGACGACAGTAGGTCAGTGGTGGACCATAGTAATGCAGTAATGATTCCACGAGTAATGAGTTGATTACCACCGTGAGAGTTGTATTGGAATGGGTGTTGAGATTGAGTACCACTAATCGGGTCATGGTAGTGTATAAGTTATCATTGATAGAACATTGATAGACTAATTAAGTAGAGTATCTACCTATTGAATATTTATTCTTTCTTATCAATAGAGAGTCATATTATTATACGAGGAAGGTTACGGTGCAAGCATAGAATTCTAGTAACGATGATGTCTAGAATGAGATCCCAGATTCGATTTTCGATATCGAGGGAGTTTCAAAGGTGATTGTGTATAAGCTCGAGGAAGAGCATGGGTCCATAGAATGATGGACGGAATAGAAATATTTAGGCATGGGAAATACGATGCTATAATACTTGATGCTGATATAAATACATATATGTTTTGTTCTCCTATGACAAACCTCTATAGTTCAGAGGTAGGTTCCAAGCCAGATATTTTGTGGCAGTATATTTTTCATATATACAATTCTCTTCAATTCGTTCTTTTCTCTTCTTTTCATTTCATGTAAGCTGAGAAGAACAACCCTTCCAG
Organism: Apium graveolens; assembly: GCF_009905375.1. Lineage (NCBI taxonomy): Eukaryota > Viridiplantae > Streptophyta > Magnoliopsida > Apiales > Apiaceae > Apium > Apium graveolens. Next base: position 176,720,718 of record NC_133649.1, on the reverse strand, counting down.
AAAGGGGAGGTATTGCCGAATGACTATCTATCTGTGTGATAGAAGCCTAGTAGGATACCATCTATTGTTTAAATTGCTTGTCAAGTACTAAAGGCTGGCCACCTTCTGTACTAACTAAGCGATATAACAAGTGTTCATGATCATAGTGATCTCTCAACAAATTCATTTACTTCTATATGATTGATCAAACTTTGGGAAATAGAAACAGCTGAAAAAGGAGTAATAAAGTTGTGGTAGTATTCGGAATGGAAATACATTCGTGATACTAAGGTTGACGTGGTTATTAAAAGGTTATAGAACGCTAACGAGCAAAAGTATAACCAGTATAATATTAGGAACGGAAGGTAGTAGCGATTACGAACTGGAAAAGAATGGGTATTGAGACGCCAAAGCTATAGTGCTAGAAGTTGTGATAAAATTCCATGCGATAGACTTGAAAGAATTTGGAATGATCACTTAACACGGATTGAGTTTTCTTACGATAATAGATCACATGTCAGTATTGAGATATCGCCTTATGAGATCCTTGAGGGAAGACTATGTCGATCTCCCTTATGTTAGGATGAAGTTGTAGAGCGCAAGATGTTCGGACCCGCAGTAGTCCAAAGGATCAAGGATATAATAGATTTTAATCAGAGGACGGCTGGTAGTAGCCCAAGATGGGAACATGAAGTATGTTGATTTGACACGAAAGGACAAGGAATAGGAAGTGGGGGACCTAGTATTGTTATAGGTATTCCCTTGGAAAGGAAGGATGAGGTTCGGAAAGAAACGGAAGCTAAGTCCACGAATTGTTGGACCCTTGGATATATTAAGACATATTGGGAAGATAGCATATGAGCTAGCCCTACCCTCGAATATATAGCAAGTTCATAATGTGTTCCACGTATCAATGTTAAGAAAATGTAATTCGGATGCCAGATAAATAGGGGCATATGAGCGCATAGGCATGCGACCAGACATAACCTATAGGGAGCAACCAGAAAGGGTTATAGATCGAAAAGGGACAAGTGCTTAGGAGAAGGGTTATCAAACTAGTCAGAGTTTGGTGGTAGAACCACAATGTGGGAAAATTTACTCGAGAGTTAGAAAGTGCAATGCTAAGAGAGTATCCCTATTTATTTTCTATTTGATTCCGGGACGGAATCCTTTTAAGGAGGGGAGACTGTAATAACCCCAATTTTTGGAAATTTTTGAAACCCTTATGAATAGTGTTTTTGCTGAATGAGAAAACTTTTCATGCCACACTATGTAGGGGTTCTGTTATGGATATTCTGAGATTTTATTAGTACTCTATATGGTATATAAGTGTATGTAAAGATCGTCAGAATCCAATTCCGAACACTTTGATTTTTCCCGAAAAATCTACCAGATACAGAAAGAATTGAGTATAGATTTACAAGTGACTTTGGTTTAATTCCAACTTACTTGTTGTTTATAGGTTACCAGACTCGTCCCGAGCCATTCGTAACCCCCAGTCGCTCAGGCAAGTTTTCTACCCGATATACTGTTGTTGTGATGTAAATATATGTATATGCATTATCTTGTGATAGTGCATGATTGTTATTAGCAAATTTTGCGATATATTGGAGTATGCTGATATGGTATATATGCATGTCTGTTTCGTAATCTGGTTATCTATCTGTTGATTTCAATGCTTATAGTTGCATAATACCTATGCTAGAAATAAGCAAGTAGTTGCGTATACCCTTAGTATAGGGGATAAAAGGTGAACATATTTCTAAACCGGGAGTCGATGTTCCCGAGTATATTATATATATATATATATTTATATATATGGATATAGTTTTTAAAACTATGGATCGAATAAGGTTTATTCGATACCTTTATTTTACTTAATTGAATATTAATTTGCGTATTCATTCGAGGGCTTATGACTCAGTTTATTTATTATTTGAATATTATTTGAATATTCATTCGAGGGCTTATGACTCAGTTTATATTATTATTGAATATTACTTGGATATTCATTTGAGGATGTATGACTCCTTTATTTTATGAATATTATTTATAGTATTCATTCGAGGTATTATGACTCCGCTTATTACTTAATAATATTCTTTATTGTATTAAAGAATAAGGTGTCGATAATCAAACTTACTTTTGATTATTCAAATAAAGATATTACTTTCGTATAAGTATATCTTTGATTATTTGCTATTCATTTCAAGTATAAGTTTTAATACTTCTACTTCAATTATTTTATAAAGATTATTCTTTATGGGAATATTATTTAAATAATAATATTCAGACATTTTCTAAATATTCTGGGGACTGATTTACTTCATTAAATCAGCTTCACTCCAAACATTCTTAAAAATGTTTTGCGAGTCTTCAAAATGATTTTTTTAAAAGTTAGAGCGGATCCCAAAACTCATTTTTTTAAGATCCTCCTTTCGAAGGGGATTTAAATACTCGCTCAAAACCTGAGGGATCCGGCTCTGTGGTGTGTTTTATATTCGCAACCAGGTTGCTGTTTTGATAAATGAATTGATTACTTACCCAACACTCGGGAAGTAAAATTCTTGGAACAAGTTAATCCATTAACAGGCATCGCCTGGGAAATATCGGTGAGTTCTCCTTTCCAAATAGATACAACTTCTTGGTGGAGCCGTATCAACAAGTTTCTACTTGGGGAAAGTGGGGACAAGCTTTACGTTTCAGAGTCATGGATTTCATCTGAACTAGGAGTGGCGTAAGTGGTCGAGTAGCGCCGGCCCAGCCTTATTATATTGGCCCAAATGGCCTGGAAGTTCCGCTAAGGCGGTCCATTCCTTAGGAGTTCAGTGTTCGGTTGACAAGTAAATCCGACAGGTTCTCCTCTACATGTAGAAAATGGTGGGGTTGCACTACTACGACTGATCATCGTAAGTGGTCTTCCTGGCGCAGCAAACTCCCGTAATGAGTTCATCATCCAATTGGATATTTCTGCAACACTACCCAGAGCACTTCGATAGAAAGGCTACGGTTGGGCGATTGTTGAGTGTTGGCAGGGTCAAGTTTTCAAAATGATGTTTGCATCAAATGAAGTATCTCGTAACTTCATTTTATTTTGATGATATTTTAAAGATTTAATCTATTCAAATCTGGTCTTGTAGTCTCATCTATGTGATGAACTTTGGAAACTAATTATAACTTGAATGGTGGTAGTTCAAGTAGTATTTGGAAAAGATATAAGTATATTGGAGTATCTTGTAACTTCATCTTTTAAACTTATATCTAGTAAATGATTATCTTATGCATGACAAAGATTTTCAGAAAAACGTTGAGACAAGGTTAGATATATGAGATCACCTTGCAACGATATTTTTTTTATACAGTTATACACTGGGACTTTGTGTATATTTTGCATGGAAGAGGACTTCCAATATTTTGAAAAGTATATATGTATATATATATACTGAATATTTTGCGACTTCATCGCATTAAGATATCAACTTGGTTCATTTCTTTTGACCAAGACTTTCATGAGTACTATGAGAAGGCTCATACATTGTTAATCATTATACATATTATTTTGGTGGGCTTGCTGCTCACCCTTGCTTTCTTCTTTCATCACACAACATCAGATAACAAGATGAACCGGACCAAGCTCCCGATTCGCAAGAGGTTAGGAGACGTTCCGCAGTTTTCTAGAAGCACTGATGCCGCCATAGCTGAGGTAGGAACTACCAATAGGCTAGGCTTTCAACTTTTGATGTACCAGATTTATGTATATTTATGAATTGTAATAATGGCAAAGAAATGTAAATTTATTCAGAAAACCTTTTAAGGTGTATTGTCATATAATTGTGGAATAAAACGACTTATGATTATTTTTGGATGTTCATCTCTGAGACTATAACGTGTGGTGTGTGTGTTTATTGTGGGGTCACAGTACAGAGTAGTTGAGTAATTATTAAGATTGGGTGTTATTAAGGGAAATGGAACTCGTGACAACCCAGATCCCCGACCCCGGATTTGGGGGTGTTACAAAGCATATCTTATTCTAACGCTTAAGTAGACTCTTCTACTCAAGGATTCCTCCAAAGTATATTCATTATAGGAATAGACTCATTCATAAGGTCTCGCTTTAGGATCTGGAATCTAGATTGATTCATACACAATGTCTTGATTCGAATCGAGAATATGTTTCTTTGACACAAAGACGTTAAACACATGATGGGTATGCTGTAGCTGTGGTAACAGCACTAGCTCATAGGCAACTTTACCTGTTTTTCTCAATATCTTAAATGATCTGATATTCCTAGGGCGTAGCTTACTTTTATGCCTAAATCTCACTATTCCTTTCCAAAGTGAAACTTTCAGCAATGTTAATATTCTAACTTTTATCTCTATATCCTCCCGGCACGAATCTGTATTCGCCCTTTGTATATCATGATTTGATTTTAACATTTCCCAAATCAATATTCCGTATTCATAATCTAGTAAACTAATTCGAGACCTAACAATTCCCTTATATTTGCAATCAGTTTAGACTAGAAATGAACTTCATATAGTGGCTTCTTATCACCTCCATGTACTGAACTTCAACTACCATATTTTCCAATTCTTTTACTAACTCCTTAGTGATCTTAACCACATTCAATCATTTTTTTCTGCACCAGGAATATGCTACTACACTAGCTTTTCTTAGGTGGTTGTTAGTGGAATAATCAAAATCTTTTGTTAATCTCAACCAAAATTCATACTTGAAAACTTAACGTACAGTTGCTTCCCTTCTAATCTTCATAGGGAAATCCTTGGTCGTTCTACATGAAATTTCTTAATTTTAAATAGCTGAGGATGTTATCAATAAATACAATTACACTTATACGAGTATTCCTTATACACTATGTTCAATAAATCTTTAAACGCAACTGGGGAATTTACTAATCCAAACAGTATCACTAGAACTCGCGATGTCCATATCTTACTCTAAACACAGTCTTTAGTATGACCTCAGGCTTACCTTGAGCTGACGGTAGCCTGATCTTAGGTCAACCTTTAAGAACCAACACGTTTCTTTAATTAGGTCACCCATCCTAGTACTATTCTCGCCCGAGTACGCTTAACTTCGGAGTTCTGATGGGATCCAGTGCAATAGTGCTGGTATGATCGCACCATTATCCAATAATTCTTGTAGTTACTTAGCTAATTACTTGCTTCCTACTGGGGCCATACAATATGAAGCCTTTGACACCGGTTCGGCTCTGAAGAGTAACCAATGAGAAATTCTATCTCATGCTCTGAGGTAATCCTGGTAAGTCATCTGGTAAGACCTTTGGGACTTCACTTACTATCTGAATTTCTTCCAACTTAGGTGCTTTCTTCTTGATATCCCCTACATGCACTAGTTATGCCTTACATTCTTTCTTATGTCCTTGGATACTCATCCTAATATTAGCTTTCGTAAACATTACAATTTTCTTCTTCTGGAAATTAATCATTGCCCAATGATAAACACCTAGTCCACTCTTAAAATTATATGAATCTCCTTTAATTAAAAAAATAATAAGTTAGTCGTAAAAATTTTCTAAGATTTCTATAGGGTATTTAGGTCAAGACTGATTTACGGGTACTTTATCTCGATCAGCCATTTTTATAATTAAGGGTTCATTTAAATATTCCAACATTAACTCCATTCTTTCCCCATATAATTAACTTAGACACTCTATTGCCGCTCAATACTTTAACAGGTATGAATTTAAGAAAGGATGTACTTGATTTCGCATCAGGGACTTAAGCAGTTGACCTTTTAATCATATTATAAGTCTTTGCCTTGGGTGTACTGGATGTAAGACCTTTTGATGCACTACCTCTCATGCTATCTCGGGAAACACTTCTACAGTTCTTGGCAATATGCCCTACCTTGCCATAATTATAACATGTGATTCCTGGATTTTCCACTTTACACTCCGATGCATAGTGTCCTTTTCGTCCACACCTGAAACATTCAGTATTTGCTTCACACATTCCACCGCGCCTTTTACCATATTGCTTACAGTCCGATATTGGTGACCTGACCGACTTAACTTAGTTAGAATGGATTGAGATTTTACTGGGCCTGTTTGAAGAAAACTTTGTCCTCTAAATTCTTTATTCTTATTCCTTCCAACCTTTTTCTGAGACTTCTGGCTAGAACCTTCTTGACCTGATATTTCTTCCACATCATCTATCTTTCGCTTCCTATCATCTTTTTCTCTAGCGGCTAACTTCTGATCAATCTCAATTACTAGGGCGGCCTGAACTACAGAAGGATATGTCTTGAGTTGCAATGCCACAACTCCACTCCGAATTTCAGGCTTCAACCCCTATTGAAACATCCTTGCCTTCTAGGCTTCAGAGTGTACATAGTCTGGTACGAACCTAGCTAATTCTGTAAACTTAGCCTCATACTCAGCTACACTTCTGTCGCCTTGCTTCAATTCTAGGAACTCAATCTCCATTTGATTTCGCACACAGTCAGGGAAATACTTTTCCAAAAATAATTCGGTAAACCTAGCCCATGGGACAGGACCTTCTCCTTCTAAGGCTCTGGTTGACTCCCACCAGTAATTCGCTTAATTCTTTAGGAAATAGCTTGCATAATCAGTCTTAAGATTGTAACTCACTTGGACGAGGTTGAAAGCTTTCTCCATCTCTTTTAACCATGCTCCAACAGCTATTGGATCAGGCTCACCCTTAAATTCAGGAGGTTTAACATTCTGGAAGGATTTGAAATTAACAATTTGATTCACTCCTTGTTGTTGCTGCTGCAACAGTAGTTGTTGCTGCTGAACCTGTTGGATTAGCTATTGTTGTTGTTGTTGTTGCTGCTGACGCAAAAAATCCAGAATTTCATTTATAGATAGACCCACAGCAAAACTACTACTATTCTCTCTAGACTGGGTAGATTTCTTGGGTGGCATCTTCCTGAAATATAGAGATGAGTTTATTTAAAACATAACAAGAATGTTTGACAGAAGATATCACTGTTTAAATGGTGCACCTGTATCAGGAAAATGCTGCCCAATTAAAATACCCATGTCTTTAATATCAGGGTCCATTTATAAAAGAGATCTAGATTAATAGCATTGGCAACAATAGCAACAATGACAGTAGCAGAATCAACAACGATACAGGAAAACTGAAATATAAAGAAACTAAACACCATATCATGGTTCCTCAATATAACAACAACTGGTTACTTCCCACCACTACTTAAATACAATAACTAAACCAATCTAGTATACAACAAATCTTGGCTGGCTATATCAGCCCCAAACTACATAGAACAAACTGGTAAACCAAGTTAACTTAAGGAGCGCTGGTCTATACCAGGCACCCTAGTTCAAGTTTCAACCAACCATTTCCCTAAAGATAATTTCCTACTGCCTCCAAGTAACTTGCCAACCACTGAATTACTTTTCCGAGGCTGCAACTTTCATCATTGGATCTTAAATCCTCTCTGCTGCCATTATTATTGAATAACAACCTGATGTAGATCTCCCATTCCTCCTGACAGTCAACTTTTATTTACTTTCAATAACTAGGACTGTCTAACTGCAGAGGTTACTGAAGAATTTCATTGTCATAGAATACCAAATTAAATTTCAAAATCAAGGAAATCAGTTAAGAAGGAAAGTGAAGAAAATGTTAGTATGACTGAGAGCAACCATACAAGTACATAAGATGTCCAGTCTTAGTACCGCATAGTTCACAACACATAATTCGATGACGTCCCACCAGACCCTTTGTCACACAGACAAATAGTCAAATCATATGCATTGTTTGCCCCCAATCAACGTATAAAATCACCGAGGAGAGATATAATGTTTAGATAGAAAATTCAAAAATAAAAAGGGAAAATTCAGATTCATGATAAATCAACAGAACCTTAAGTTGCTTGCTTCAAGTTTGACTTTCTTACGGATAAATAAGCAACTTATTAGATGGTAAACAATTACCCTGGAAACAAAAGGTATCTCAAGAAATACGCGTAAGGGTTCAAGATATAAACAACAGTACGGATCCCCATACATTATGAGACTTGGTTGTCATAGCATCCACCAAATACTATCATTCCATCTGAACTCACTGAGCTCACACACTCGGTCCAGCAACATCCTTTAACATCAAAGATGCGATATTTAGCAATAATATTGGTATCTCTTCAGCCGATACATCAAGGGTCCGCTCAGAAACTGAACTTTCACGATCAGACTCATTTTCTCAAAAGGGAGAACTAAAATCTCTACCGGACCTTGCCAATAATACCTATATACAAGGGAGACATACTAAAAAAACTAGGGCAGTTCCAGCCAATTCCTCGATAAACGATAGGGTTATGCCTTCGAAACCCTCGACTGAACTCTTAGACTCGCTCCTCTGAATGAGTTGATGACTCACACCTTTATATAAACCTTTTTATGCTCTTTTGACTCTATTCCTAACCTAAATCAGGGACTCAAACCTGTAGCTCTGATACCAACTATGACGGCCTCAGCCCCGGGGTCAGGGGTTGACGTCACCAACATCAATAATAACAAACACAATATAATTCAATTCAATATTATTACCTAAACATGACCCCTTTACCAAGATCTTTTCCAGGCATAAGTATGATTTAGGTTACACAAAAATTACAAACCAACTTATTCAACAAGTGACACCCTAACTTATTACAGCAACTCCACAGACCACATATGGTCTAACACAACTACCTCAGAGGAGCATGATACGGAAGAACTAGAACTCTGCCCTGACTACGATGGACGAGTCTCCTAGGCATCTGCAATACATATAAACAAAACATTTTGCAAGGGTGAGCAATCAATTGCTCATCAGTACCACTATATGAATAACGAGTAAGGCATGTTATGATGAAACAATTATAGGAACAGAAATCATATCTAGTTAACAAAAGCGAGCTAAACATTCATAAACTAGATATTCAAAACTAGCATGCTCTGTAAAACAATAACATCAGTCGTGTGTTGTGTATAAATACCAGAGTTAAATTTTAGCGTGCTACCTCACTTCCAAATTATCTGTTTCAAATAAGTTAATTTGTTAAACAGTTTCAAAATTGAATCAATCAAATCTATTGGACGTTCAACGGGTGAAGATAGTTGATCAGTCTATCATCACCGGACAGCAACTAAAAGCCGTCCAGAATAAAGAATGTGTTCTGGAACTGGGAGGACTAGCTAGGTCTTCCCCTACGTTGGACTAATTGGTTAAACGGAGTGCCCAACCGAATTAGCCTCTTACGCTACCACATGTTGGGCCATTACTGAATAACGGGCCTCATACGCAACTCCAATAGATTAACTATATTCACTTTTTACCTCTTTCCAAATTCCATGACATACGTGGATCAAAACATTCCACGACATAGGTGGATCAAAAAATTCCACGACATAGGTGGATCAAAACATTCCAAGACATAGGTGGATCAAAACATTCCATGACATAGTTGAATCAAAACGTTCTCTTTATCCAGTTTTCCAAAAATCACTATTACCTATATCTTTTTAAAATAATTCTGTCACATTACACTATTTAAAACTTCGTTTCATTTTAATCGCATTTTAGAGATAGGTACTTTCAGAAGTTACTTTTCCCCAAAATATATTTTAAACAACATTTCCAAATACAGGGGATACGTAACTTAAAACGTTATGTTCCATTACGAGAATAAAACAACAGCTATTCATATATACTGAACCATAAGAGTATGGTCAGGGGTATTTACCTTGCAGAGCTTTACAAATATCTCTGATTGACTTTGAGCCGACTCAGACGCTCAGGCTTTATCATCTAACCACTAGATCACTCTGGATTCAATTTCAACACTCAGGGTCCTTTGTTTGGAACTTTACTGAGTTTGTCGACTGACCACTAGGCTATCTTTAGTCCAATGCCAACTCTCGGACCTTCCGACTAGAACTTCGAATAAACACTGCAGAAATTCATTCGAAGTTTCAGCAATTATTCCGAATAACCAACAACAATCATTTGACTTTTCAGAAAATGAACCGGAGGATTCAAAGGTAACCATCGACTGAATGTATCACCAAGAAACGGAGAAACGGGAGGCCGGAGCAAAGGAGAGCCGAAGAAATAGGGTAAGAGGGGTGAGACAAGGAAAGAGAAGGCGAGAGCGAGAGAAAGAGTGAGAGAGAATAGATGAGAGATTACAGAGTGATTGAAATCAGAGAGATTGGGGGAGGTGGAGATGAAAATAGTCATGTTTATCTCTTCTTTTTTTTCTTAATTCTTTATGCAGTTGACACGTGTCCTGATTCTCCTGGAAGCCCATTTTTTTATCCCGTGATTCGATTTTTAACGAATAAATTTGCGGCGATAATAATCCGAAAACTTACCAAACTACTCTTAAAATTCCCAGCATAATAAAATAGTAATAAAATAAGAGATTCATAATTTTTGAACCATTTTTGAAACGCAACTCATACCCGCATTTAACGATTAAACGAAATGACGCGCGGGTGAATTTAATCCCAAAAAATTCCAAAATAATTTTAAAATTCTCATAATATTAAAACCTTAATAAAATATGAGATTCATAAATTTTGAATAATTATGGAATTAAATATTGAATTTACACTTTAATACAATCAGAAAATCATTTAGGTCTAAATAATTAATGAAATATTAATTTCTAAATTTTAAAAAATACCAAAAATATTTAATGAAATTATAAAAACGTAAAAATAATTTTAGAGATGATTCAAACATTTATGAAAATAAATCTTCAATAAAAGCACTTTCAAAAGTGAAAAAAATAGTGCTGCTCAGCAATTAACTATACGAATAATTTTTGTACACCAATAAACCACACATGATTAATAATAAAACAACACAGCTGACAAAAATCACTACACATTATTTTATTTACTCAACTATTTAATAATCACATATTTAAATAATGCAAAAATATACGAGTCCTTATACTTATCTATTCATTATCAGATTCACTTAAGGTTACCTTGTGATACTATATACACATATTGTGGACTTGTTGAGGAATTCTGGCTCACACTTGTTGTTACTCACTTTTATCTTTAAGTAAATCTTGAGAATGAAGCTTATTCACACCAGGGTAATAAAAAAGCGAGTGAAAAGCCGGGACCCTCTGGTACCAAGAGTGCCAATTCCAATCCAGGAAGAGAGCTTTGAACTACCAGATCAGGTTTAACTTGGATAGTTCTTGTGTGTGTTTGAATAAAATGGAATTTAGACTATTTGTTTTGTAATAAATAGAGATATTATAAGATTTTAAATTTGAGAATGTAATAATAGTAGTGTTGTGTTCTTGTCTTCATACCTTAACCTTAAAGATCCTGAGTGATAGTATGAAGGGGTTAGATATATGTTCATATAATTATTAAACATTTTGATTTATGTTGGTAGTTGGCAAGTAATCCCAAATCTAGACCCCGGATTTGGAGGGTGTTACACTTGGTCCTGATTCCCCTAGACTCCTTAGACCCGGAGAAAGTCATGTATATTGGAGCATCTTTGGACAATCCTTGAAGGGCCAATTGACAACATTCCTACAAAAAATAGTGGTGTATTTTCTTGGACAGTAGTTGATATGCCTGAGATTGACATGAACCTCATAACTCATAAGCTGAATGTTGATCCAACTCGGAAGGCTGTAAAGCATAGAAGAGAACTTATGCCCCTGATAGGATGGAATCCATTAAACAAGAGGTCGAGAAGCTCCTAGAAGTTGGATTCATAGAGGAAGTACAATTCCCTGAGCGGTTGGACAACCCCGTAATGGTCAAGAAAGCCAATAGGAAGTGGATGATGTGCATCGACTTCACTGACTTGAATGATGCTTTTCCTAAGGACTACTACCCCCTACCGAGGATCGATACCTTGATCGATGCCACCGCAGGGCACGAAATGTTAATTTTTATAGATGGCTTCAGTGGTTACAATCAGATTAAAATGCACAAGGATGACACCCTCAAGGTATCTTTCATAACTGACTTTGGTGTATTTTGTTATCTTGTTATGGATTTTGGAATTAAGAATGCATGAGCTACTTATCAAAGGTTGGTAAATAAGATATTTTCTCATCTAATTGGGAAGACCATGGAGGTCTATGTTGATGACATGTTAGTCAAAAGCCTAAGCAAGGACGATCGTATTAGTCACCTCAGAGAGGCATTTAAAATGCTGAGGCACCACAAGATGATGTTAAACCCCCACCAAGTGCGCTTTTGGTGTTGGGTCTGGAAAATTTTTGGGTCACATGGTCTCAAAGAGTGGAATAGAGGCCAACTCTGACAAGATCAAAGCCATCCTGGAATTGGACTTCCCAACTATGAACAATGAAGCAGAATATGAAGTATTGATAGTTGACTTAGGCTTGGTTAGAGCCGTGAGGGCTAAAAACCTGAACGTCTGTGGAAACTTAAGACTTGTAGTTTCTCAACTCAATGGAGAGTTTAAGGCCAAAGATGATACTATGGCCAAGTATATGAGAGTCGTGAAAGAAATACTGACTCAATTTGATGAATGGTACGTAGAGCATATTCCGAGAGAGGTGAACATTATGGCTGATGCCCTATCCCAGTTCGCCTTGTCTGAAATCGAGAATGATCTGAGGAATATCTACTTCCAGGTCCTAAAGACTGTTAGCTATTGAGTATAACACAGAGGGGGGAAATGTGTTTTTTTGGATTTTTAGCCTTTTAAACAATTTGATTATTTGGTGAACAGAGCATTTTCTAACTTGCAGAGATATTATGTTAGCAGAAATAAAATCACAAGCACAATATTTCAAAACTCACTTAATTTATATTAATTAAGTTTGTCTTGCTACAAATTCTATGTTTTTAAAAATATAAGAACTCAGCTTCTTCCTTGAGAGAATACAAGAAAATATGAATATGTTTGTTACACCTAAAAACAAAGGATCAGTGTTTATTTTATAGATTAGTAAACACGGGTTTACACAACATACATGCAATAAGATGTACTAAACCCTTTTCTAAGTAATGTCGGATTCTCTCTATTTTAGGCTTAGTAAATCTTTGCTAATCTTATAGGTCTATGACCATCCTTTGTCAATTAATCTTGGCCCTTGATCTTGTACTCTTCAAGCTGCTTTTGTGGACTTTTCAATCTAAGTGAATAGATCATTTGTTGATTGACAATCTTGAATTTTTATATTGTATGTATTACTGTATTTGAGGTTCATGTCGAGATCTCCAGTTTGTTCTATAGAAAAGTGACATCTCGATAGTTATAATGACTTATCGAGATCTCTGAGTTCTCTATAAGTGTATTTGACTTGTCGAGGTCTCTGAGTTCTCTATAAGTATACTTGACTTGTCGAGGTCTCTAGATCTTTACATGTAAAATGACTTGTCGATATATCTGAGATCTCTATTTACATTTTGAATTGTCGATATCTCTGAGATCTCTAATGAGAAATTGACTTGTAGATATCTCCAATCTTCACATCTTCATTTGACTTGTCGATATCTCTGAGTTCTCTACATGCAGAAATGACTTGTCGATATTTCCAATATTCACATCTTCATTTGATTTGTCGATATCTCTGAGACTTCTCTATAAGCCATTTTGGACTTCTCGATAAGTCAATCTGGAGTTCTTGAATGGCTTCTCGATATAACTTGATATGTGACTTGTCGATATCTTGACTTAGAACATTTTTCATGAAAAAGATTAATTCAACTCCAAGCTTCTACATCTTTTCTCTAAGGCATGATCTTTACTTGATCTTCTTCCAAAGTTTATTTCTTAGGCTTGAAACTGTTTACAGAAAAATACTCCAGTCAAATCTTTTAACCTTTTTACAGGCTCAAGAAATACAATACAGAATACAGATTTAGACTATCATACAACTAATTCTCAGGGTTGTCAATGTGACTTAGTGTTGGTTTCTAAACACGCATTAATAATACACGCAAGTATACGAGTTCGCAAGTAGTATAGAATCTTTTCTAGTTCATTCCTACAAAGACTGTATTGGTTAACTATCTAATTTATGCACCTAAGCAACAATGTATGGTTATCACTCAATGCTATGACTATAACAAATTAAGATTGTTTATAACTAAGAATTACGCTAAAAATTATAACTACGAGAATAAGATTGACTAAATTGATATATATGACAAACATGAGATTCTAAATTCATTAAATACTTCATTCAAAAGCTTTAGTATTTTTAACCTTAGCATGCAATGGTGATGACACTAATCAGACAACACGAAACTGATAAATGCCAACTTTCGTTGCACGAGTACCATTCTACCAGACATCCACAAAAGAGATAGAAGCTGAATAGGCACCAATTATATTGAGACCCTATATGTCTATAGAATTTGACAACATAACGGTTTAAGCTCAAGTTATCTATCTTGATTACATAGGGCAAGTAAGATGGTTAAAATTACCTATGAATCATGCATAACACATACATAAACCTATGCTAACATGGCAAGTTCTAAATCCTTAAATTCACGTTCGCTTCATTAAGAATTATCACACTATCTTATAAGTTCGTGACGTTCATAAGACGAATACGCACAACCAATACTAGGATATCATACAATCACCACATACTAAGGCATCAAACAATTTAACTAAAGAAATCCATAAATAAATCTGCTAGAACCCCACGATAATGATTAGCCCATAATCGAACTCATCATCAACGTGGTTTCCGATGAGAACATGATATAGAAAACGTAGTCTTTATACGAATAAATAAATCCGAGTACAAACAAGAGTATAGGCTCAGCAAAACAAGAAACAAGCATCCAAATTACAACTCAAAACAAAGATTCACAAGCATAAACTAGATCGTCTTCTCCTTTGTTGAATTATGCTAAAGGTGTCTTGTTGTCTTCTCCTTGCGCTCTGGTCCGTCTCTGACTTGATATCTAATGAAAAATGACCTAAAGTTATTTATATGGCAGCCCTCACCAATCTGGAAGTCTTCCCTTTTAGACTTGTAGTAGAAATAGGATTCTGAAATTTGGCCTCAGCGCGGCCGCGCGCTATCACAGCGTGGGCGCGCCGTCCTTCTGGGAAAAACTCATATTTTTTCTTAAATCTTGCTGCTTCGAGCCGTCTTGCCATGAGCTTTTATTCCAACACGACCTGGACACCAAATTAGCACCAAAATAATGTTAATTCCACCTGATTACCCGAATAGTGCCTGAAATGCAAAAACACTAGAAAACACATTAAAACACATAACAACTTGAGTACAAATGCATCAATTCAAAACTTATTAGAGCATAATAAAGTGTCATAAATGCCACTCAACATACCCCCAAACTTGAATCGATGCTTGTCCTCAAGCACAAACAAACTCAAAGAACGAGAAATAAAAATGCATAAATGCAACTATATGAATGCAACGATCTCCAATAGAATAACTCAACCAACCAACAAGGAATATATCAACAAATGCAGTTATTTGCATGAAGATCAATCAAATCATACAAATCAACTTACAAACTAGAGACGTGCGTGTGTGAAGATGCTTACAGATATACTATCGTAACTAGATCAATAATCATGACTCACTACTCATCAAGGCAATCAGAAGGTTATAAATAAAATAAAAAGCTAGACTCAAAATAACTTATAACACTTCAATTCTTATATTAGAGTTTTATACAGATTCATGCTTTTATTCACAACAAAACAACACAAGTATGCTTATTTGATCGTGCAATGAGTGAGGTCCATAAAAGACTTATACAATATCACCCATGTAGCGAGCGTTAGGTTAGCGGATCCCAGACCATAAAAGCCTTAGGTCACTAGGCACAAAGTCCCCTAAGAACTTAATAAATCGAGTACTAAAGAGCTCACTCGTGATCAATTATGTATAACACTTATTCTTTTTTTTTGTTTTTCAACAATTTCTGAATGAGTGTGTTTCGCTCTATAATAACCCCAAAAAAAATTGAACTTTTTGTAACCCTTATGAATAGTGATTTTGCTGATTATGCTGAATAAGAAAACTTTTCATGTCACACTATGTAGGGGTTCTTTTATTTATATTCTGAGATCTTATTAGTACTCTATATGGTATATAAGTGTATGTAAAGATCGTCATAATCCAAATTCGAACACTTTGATTTTTCCCGAAAACCCACCAGATACAGAAAGAATTGAGTATAAGGTAACATGATTAAAAGGATTTTAATTCAAGGATTATAAGAGAGGATCATAAAAGAAATATAAAATATTGAGAAAGGTTTAAGGGAACCTAAGTAATGAGATCCCGGGTATGATCCCTCATACGATAAACGAGAATGAAAGTTAAGCGAACCGTATAACAGATAAGCGATCATTAGCCAAGTAATTAGGGGTTAATCAAAGAGGTTAGTGGGTGATGATGCCATCATACCAATAAGAAGAAAACAAGTGTAAGAAGATGACATAAGAAAGATGACATATGCATGGTGACATAAGCATGACAAATAGAAAGGTTAGTAGGTTGATTGTGAGCCATGTAATTTTTACCATGGTAAATTTAATTAGCAAACAAGAGAAGCAACCAAGCCAAAAGAAATCATAACACAAAAATTGAGAAGTTGACTTTGTTTTTCCACAAGAAGCTCTCGGCCAAAACCAGAGCAGCAACTTCAAACTACCATATCCCCTTCAATACTCACTCAAATAGTATGTTCTATAGCTCTTTGGAAAGGTATTGAGATGGCCTACAACTCTTGTTCACAAGTCTCGTCCAAATAATCATGGTAAGACCCTCGTTTTGATAGTTCTTTCAATCTGACTTTTAGAAACTTCAAAACCTAACTTTGTGTTCTTGATTTCTTTGGCAAGATCAAGCTTGTAGGAGGCTCCCTAAGACTTCCTAGCTACTCTAATCACTCCAAGGAAGGTATAACACCTCCAAACCCTAACTTTACTTTGACTATTAAGATGGTTTTGATGGTTATAGTAAATGAGAAGCATGATGCTTGTGTGTTTAGAGTTTGGATTGGATTTGTAGTGATTTGGATGTTGAAATCTTATTTATAGTTAATAAAACTTAAGTATAGCTAGTAGTTCATGTGTGGGGTTGTACAAATTAGAATATCTTGAGGTTTGGGGACTGATGTAGTAAGGTTTGGATGAGAGTTGGTTGTATTGTTGGTTTTGAGTTGAATGGTGGTTGTTTGGAGTGGTTTAAAACTTGGTAATCGCGTAAACATAGCCGTCGTAATGCCCAATTTCATATAACTGCTTGTTCTTAGTGTTCGGGACAGAGAGCTAACTATTGAATCTGTGACTTTTCCATGTTTAGTTAGATTATGTCGTAAGCTTCGTTTTGATATGTGGTTCACTTGAATCGGATGTACGGTTTAGGAGAAACGATCGTTTTAAGTAACGGCATTTCGCGAACGAACTATTACCCCTCGCCTTACTTTGAAACCTTGGTTAAGGCCCTTAAATGACTAATTGGAGTATGAAACAGTTATGTAAAGTGGATTAGGCAGTTGGTAGAGTACTCGCGAAAGAATCGCCTTAAAATTCGTAACGGTTAATTTATTAAAAATGGTGGAGCCGAGGGTACTCGAGCGACTTATGTAAATCGCTAATCGCAAAAGCGAACGTTAAGGTCTAAGTGGTTAAAAAACTAGTTTCTTAAGCGACCGTGGTCTAATTCCAGATTATGTTATTGTTCATAGGTTACCGGACCCAGTCTAAGCTTAAGTCTATTCCGGGAACACTCAGGCAAGTTTTCAACCTGGTTATACTATTGCGGTAATGTATATATGTATATGCATTATCTTGTGATAGATGCATGATTATTAGCAAATCTTGCGATATATTGGAGCATGCTGATATGGTTTATATGCATGCATGTTTCATAATATTGATATCTAACTGTTAATTCAAATGCTTATAAGTTGCATAATACATATGCTAGAGATAAGCAGTAGTTGCGTATACCCTTAGTGTAGGGGACCCAAAGGTGAATATTTTCTAAACCGGGAGTCGATGTTCCCGAGTATATTATATATATATATATAGTTTTCAAAACTATTAATCGAATAAGATTTATTCGATAACTTTATTTTAATTAATGAATATTAGTTTGAATATTCATTCGAGGACTTATGACTCCCTTTATTTTATTTAATGAATATTATTTTGAATATTCATTCGAGGAATTATGACTCTGCTTATTTTATTAAATAATATTCTTTATTTTATTAAAGAATAATATTTCGATAATCAAACTTATTTTCGATTATTCAAATAAAGATCGTACTTTCGTATAAGTATATATTTGGTTATTTATTATTCATTTCAAGTATGAGTTTTAAAATTTCTACTTCAATTATTTTTATAAAGATTATCCTTATAGGAATATTATTTAAATAATAATATTCAGATATTTTCTAATATATCGGGACTGATTTATTTCGTTAAATCAGCATTACTCCAAACATTCTTAAAAATGTTTTCGAGTCTTCAAAATGATTTTTAAAGGTTAGAGCGGATCCCAAAACTCGTTTTCAAATTTAAGATCTTCCTTTTTGAAGGGGACTTGAATACTCGCTCAAAAATCTAAAGGATCCGGCTCTGTGGTGTATTTTATATTCACAACGAGGTTGCTGTTTTGATAAATGAATTGATTACTTACCCAACGTTCGGGAAGTAAGTCCATCTATTTGAGTCGGCATAAGCAACATGGGCTCAGTGGGCGTCCATGAAAGTGTAAGTGGCTCAGTGGGAGTCCATGAAATGCGTAAGTGGCTGAGTGGCAGTCCAGCATAAGGTCCTATTGCGGCCAGGGTGATGACCAATGGGGAATACGTCCATCTACTAGTAGAAAAGGTTACTTATTGGTTTCTTTGCCTGATCAGCAAGATATCAGGTTTATGCCAAGGTTTTCTCCTTTCCAAATTCATTGGATATTGCAACTCTGTTTACAATTTTCATAACAGAGGTTTTCAAGGAGTGTATGAAATGTATATATATATAGGTGTATATATATCGGGACTTAATGAAGTATCTCATAACTTCATTTCTTTCAAATGCTATTTCAAAGATTGAATCTATTCAAGTCTTATCTTGTAGTCTCATCAGTGTGATGAACTTTTGAAACTAATTATAACTTGAACGGTGGTAGTTCAATCAGTATTCGGAAAAGATATAAGTATATTGGAGTATCTTGTAACTTCATCTTTTCAACTTATATCTAGTTAATGATTATCTTATGAATAACAAAGGTTTTCAGAAAAACGTTGAGACAAGGTTAGATATAGGAAATCGCCTTGCAACGATATTTTTATACAATTATAAACTGGAACTCTGTGTATATTATACATGTCAGAGGATTTCAAGGATTGTGAAAAGTATATAGGTATATATATACTGAATATTTTGTGACTTGGTCGCGTTAAGATATCAACTTGGTTCATTTCTTCTTGACCAAGACTTTCATGAGTACTATGAGAATGCTCATATATTGTAAATTATTATACATATTATTTCAGTGGGCTTGTTGCTCACCCTTTCTTTCTTCTTTCATCACACAACAACAGATAGACAAGATGAACAGGACCAAGCTCCTAATTCGTGAGCGGTTAGGAAACGTTCCGCAGTTTCCTGTAGGAGTTGATGCCTTTGTAGCTGAGGTAGGAGCTACCAATAGGCTAGGCTTTCAACTTTTCTTGTACCAGACTTATGTATAATTATGAATTGTAATAATGTCAAGGAATATGTAAATTTATTCAGAAACCTTTTGAGGTGTAATGGCTTATAATTATGGAATAAAATGACTTGTGTTATTTTTGGTACTCATCTCTGAGACTATAACTTGTGGTGTGTGTGTGTATATTATGGGGTCACAGTATGCAGTATTTGGTTGTTATTAAAATTAAGTGTTATTAAGGGAAATGGATCTCGTGATAGCCCGGATCCCTGATCCCGGATTTGGGGGTGTTATAGAAATGGTATCAGAGCCAAGCGTTATAAACCTCAGAGATGATGTGACGTTAAAATAATAAGTTCATTAAGATAATAAGAACTCTTGCCAAGTTCATGGTCGGACTACCTAACGTAGTATTGACAGTTAAAACCCTTATGGGAACCCTTATAAATATCGTGATAGAAGCGTAGCTCGTTATCGTATATGATAGCGGGACTCCGAACCCTGAGGTTGAGGACCAACAATGCGATGATGTTTTATTAGTTATTAGAGATCAGATTATGGATCCGATAGAGCGTCCTAACGTAGGACCGGCTGATGTTCATATTGAGGATGTAGAGGTTGAGGATGTTGTCCTAGAAGGGATTATTGCTGAGAAGGATTCCGTGGAGGATCCTGACAAGAATGAATAAAGGACCACTGAGGAATTGATGACCATGGTTAGGGCGACTACCAGAGGTAGGATTGGCCGGTCACTACCGGAGGTTCGTTCAAGTTTATAAAGATAGTAGCCCCTTTAACGCGGCTTACTCGTAAGACTGAGAAGTTCGAAAGGACAGAGAAATGCGAGAACAGCTTTTAAGAACTAAAGAAAAGGTTGGTGACGGCCCCTATATTGGCGTTACCGGATGGAAAAAGAAGATTTCGTGATGTGTAGTGACGCTTCGCATAGGGAATTAGGGTGCTTCTTATACAGCACAGCAAGGTAATCGCGTACGCGTCAAGACAATTA
Source organism: Apium graveolens (assembly GCF_009905375.1). Classification (NCBI taxonomy): domain Eukaryota; kingdom Viridiplantae; phylum Streptophyta; class Magnoliopsida; order Apiales; family Apiaceae; genus Apium; species Apium graveolens. The sequence goes on along the minus strand of NC_133649.1, from coordinate 176,700,028 downwards.
AGGGAATATAAAATTCGATATCCCCACCCATGAGCTTGGGCTCGTGGCAATAGTTTTGCCCTAAAGATTGGAGGCACTACTTGTATGGAGAAAAGTACGAGATTTACATAAACCATAAGTTCTCTAGTACATTTTCACGCAGAAAGAGCTTAACACGCGCCAGAGGAGGTGGTTAGAGCTAATCAAGGATTACGATTATGAGATTCTTTATCATCCAGGGAAAGCCAAAATGGTGGCTAATGCCCTTAGTATAAAAGAGAGACTCAAGATGAAACTGTCTTTGGGAGAGTTGATAAGAGATTTTGAGAAAATGGAAATAGAAGTGAAGGTAACCGGAGCCGGTACCGAAAAGCTGTTTAAGATTGCAATACAGCCCGAATTATTGGAGAAGATCATATTGTGCCAAGAAAAAAAGTGATGAATAGAGGCAGAGAACCAATGACCGAAGAAGAGATTAATACCTAGAAAGATGATGAGAGAATAATGAGGTATCCCTATAGAATTTGGGTTCCAAATGTTCAAGAGCTTAAGGACTGGATCTTAGATGAAAGTCATAGTTCGAGGAATAAGATTTAGGGAAAACCCTAAATGTGATAGTCAGGGAGGACGCCATCAAGGTAGAAGGAACCCATAACATAATGAAGTGGAAAATGAGGATTTAAAACATGTAGGATGACCCCGATTATGGGGAGGATGAGAAAACATTTCATACTGAGAAAACAGAAGTCGAGCAAGATAGGGAGAACCAGGACGACACTCCTATGGGGCAATTCATGGACCTGCCTAAACAAAACTTATACTTTTATTCCCAACCACCACCTTGAAGAAACAATGCGGTAGGAAATTCTTTCATGACCTTTAAGTCGCTAAGCTCTCAGAGTTCCAAGGAACAGGTTGACCCAGTCGAGGCAAGAGCCTGGCTAAAGGAAATATAGGAATCATTTGAGATTCTAAATGATTAATGAATCACAAAAGACTATTTTTGTCACTTACCCTCCTAAGAGAGAGGCCACCCGTTGGTGAAAGGCCAAGAAAGGCATGGAGCCAGAGGTTATAATAAATTGATTAAAGTTCAGATAATTGTTTTCGGGAAAGTACTTCCCAAGGTTATGGAGGTAGTGTAAAAGCTTTAGAGCCAGAACAAAAGCGGACGAGTATGATGAATTATGAAACTAAGTTGTAAAAGTTGTCAAGATTCGTTCTGAGGACACGAATCCAGAATGACGGGATGTTTGAAATCAATGATTATGTTGTGTTGGTTCATGTAATGGTTGTAATAGAAATGAAAATAAAAGGCTGAAAAGGGAAGGATTATAAAGGGATATAAAGGAAATAGAGTTGAAAAGTGATAAGGGAGTTAGGTATGGGAAACCCTAAGAAACCCTTGCAATAAATATAGAGAAGTGTGTCATCATCAGCGCGATGGTGACTGATCATGAGATAAATTCAAGGTTTGAAGGCGTAAGCGATACTTATAGTTAATTCCCTTGAAGTTGAGAGTATTCGATGAAACTTTGAGATAGATCGATGGATTAATAAGGAAACACGGATGGACTGAGGAGACAGGATGACAAGAATTTAGGAAAATGGGATGACGGAAGTGACCTTCAAGAATGTGAAGTATAAGACCGGTGGCTTGATACCCAGAAAGGGAGACGCCAGGTATGAAAGATATCCCAACATTGAGATGAATGTTGAGATAACAATAAAAGTAAATTAGGAATTATTAAGAAGAAGTTCACGTTGAACACGACCAATATCTTTCAGAACATCCCTGTTGTCATTACCAAATTAGGAAAGAAAAGCGGGTAACCATTGTTATCTTTTGAAGGCCATATGGGTTGACCTCAGTTTGAATAAGGATGCTATCGTGAAATTGGTATAGACTATCAAGGTGGGAATGATTGAATAAGATACTCTATCAAGGATATATGACTTGATTTATCCATGGAAGGATGCAAGTACCTTTTTAAAGGTGGAATTAAGGATATAACTTTGATAACTTGAGATGAACCCTAGAGGAATGCATAAAGGTTGGCATTTCACCCTTAATAGGGACATTATGAGTTTGGGTAGTATGGAATGAAGGACTAAAGTAATAACAACCTTTAAAGATCAGTAGATAAATTTTTCAGAAGTAAATAGACAATGGTTCTAGTATTAGTAAATGGTATTTTGATATGCCCTGTATCTAGGGAATACAGGAGGAACGATTCAAGGATAACCTTAGAGGTTTTACAAGGAAAAAGGTAATATTCAAAGTTCTCAAGAATAGAAATTTTGATAAAGGAAATGTGACGTAATAATAATAATGCCAGGTGGGGCACATGTTGAACCATAAGAAAGTATAGATTGACCCAATAAGGGTCGAGATTGGTGAAATCAAGAAGGACCCAAAATAAGAGACGTCCTAAGTATGATCAAGAGTCAATCGTGACAATGTTAACCTCTAAAAGACCGAGGCAATAACTTATGGAAAAATGGTGATATTTTTTTTTCTCACCAAAGTGTAAGGAAGAGAGTTTTCGCACAAGCAGTGATTGGAAATGAGGTAGAAAATTTAGTTAGAGATCATTCAAAAGACATTGATTATAAGGAACTATTACTATCAGGAAAGGCCAATGAGGTGGCCGACACTCTAAGTGTAAGAGAGCAATTATAGGCGCTCGTGCCAGAGGAATATAATAATGAGGGTTAAAGCCGTGAAGGTTGTATTATGGTGTGGAAGATTGACATTCCTTCTGATGATTGTGCGATACTCAACCGTGATAGTAGTTTGGTAAAGATTAATTTATGTAATCGCCGTGAGCGGGCTATCTATCTTATAAGGTCATATCTTGAGATAAGCCAGGACCATGTTTCAAAAGGACTAAACGAACCTTTGAGTTAAGTCTTCTATCGAAGGCATATGATTAAGAATGGTATTAACCTGCTATCGTTGCTTTGATTGAAACTCTTCTGCAATTTTATCTGCTTCACGTCATGTATGTACATCAGGATCTAGAGTGTTCTTCATGAATCATGAATGGTAATTATGTTACCTCCTCATAAGAATCCGATACGGCGGGTATGGACTCCGTATGGTTAGCTATTAAGACTTCATGGAAAATGAACGACTACAGTAGGTCAACGGTGGAACATAGTAATGCAGGAATGATTCTACGAGTAATGAGCCGATTACTTACAACCGTGAGAGTTGTATTGGAATGGATGTTGAGATTGAATACCACTAATCTGGTCGTGGTGGTGTATAAGTCATCATCGATAGACTAATTAAGTAGATTATCTACCTATTGAATACTTATTCCTTCTTATCAATAGAGAGTCGTATTACTATACGAGGAAGGTTACGGTGTAACAATGGATTCTAGTAACGATGATGTCTAGAATGAAATCCCAGATTCAATTTTTGATGTCGAGGGAGTTTCAAAGGTGATTGTTTATAAGCTCGAGCAAGAGCATGGGTCCATAGAATGATGGATGGAATAGAAAAAAAAATATTTAGGCATGTGAAATACGATGCTATAGTACTTGATGCTGATATATATACGTATATATTTTGTTCTCCTATGACAAACCTCTATAGTTCAGAGGTAGATTTCAAGCCAGATATTTTATGGCAATATATTTTATATATATACAATTCTCTTTATTTCGTTCTTTTCTCTCCTTTTCATTTCATGTAAGCTGAGAAGAACAACCCTTCCAGAAGGGGCGGTATTGCCGAATGACTATCTATCTGTGTGATAGAAGCCTAGTAGGATACCACATGTTGTTTAATTACTTGTCAAGTACTAAAGGCTGGCCACCTTCTGTACTAACTATGCAATAGGACAAGTGTTCACGATCATAGTGATCTCTCAATAAATTCTTTACTTCTATACGAAGGACCAAGCTTTCGAAGATGGAGGCAGCTAGAGATGAAGTGGTACCCAGTATGGTGGTATTCGGAATGGAAACACATTCGTCATACTAAGGTTGACGCATTTATTAAACGGTTATAAAACTCTAGCGAGTAAAGGTATATCTAGAATAGTATTCTGTACGGAAGATAGTAACGATTATGAACGGCAAAAAAGTGGGTATTGAGAAGCAAAAGCTATAATGCTAGAAGCTATGATGAGAGTCTGTGAAATAGACTTTAAAGAATTTGGAATGATCACTTAACGCGGATTGAGTTTTCTTACGATAATAGATCATATGTCATTATCGAGATGTCACCTTATGAGATCCTTAAGGGAACACAATGTCGATCTCCCTTATGTTAGGATGAAGTTGTAGAGCGCAAGATGCTCGGACCCGCCGTAGTCCAAAGGACCAAGGATATAATAAATCTAATCAGAGGACGGCTGGTAGTAGCCCAAGATGGACATAAGAAGTATGTTGATTTGACACGAAAGGACAAAGAATAGGAAGTAGGGGACCTAGTGTTGTTATAGGTATTCCCTTGGAAAGGATGGATGAGGTTCGGAAAGAAAGGAAAGCTAAGCCCATGAATTGTTGGACCCTTGGATATATTAAGACATATTGGGAAGTTAGCATATGAGCTAGCCCTACCCCCGAACCTGTAGCAAGTTCATAACGTGTTCCACGTATCAATGTTAAGAAAGTGTAATCCGGATGCCTGACATATAGGGGCATATGAGCGCATAGACATGCAACCAGACGTAACCTATATGGAGCAACCAGGAAGGGTTATAGATCGAAAAGGAACAAGTGCTTAGGAGAAGGGTTATCAAACTAGTCAGAGTTTTATGGTAGAACCACAATGTGGGAAAATTTACTTGAGAGTTAGAAAGTGCAATGCTAAGAGAGTATCCCTATTCATTTTCTATCTGATTCCGTGACGGAATCCTTTTAAGGAGGGGAGACTGTAATAACCCCAAAAAAAATTGAACTTATTGTAACCCTTATGAATAGTGATTTTGCTGATTATGCTGAATAAGAAAAACTTTTCATGCCACACTATGTAGGGGTTCTTTTATTTATATTCCGAGATCTTATTAGTACTCTATATGGTATATAAGTGTATGTAAAGATCGTCATAATCCAAATTCGAACACTTTGATTTTTCCCGAAAACCCACCAAATACAGAAAGAATTGAGTATAAGGTAACATGATTAAAAGGATTTTAATTCAAGGATTATAAGAGAGGATCATAAAAGAAATATAAAATATTGAGAAAGGTTTAAGGGAACCTAAGTAATGAGATCCCGGGTATGATCCCTCAAACGATAAACGAGAACGAAAGTTAAGCGAACCGTATAACAGATAAGCGATCATTAGCCAAGTAATTAGGGGTTAATCAAAGAGGTTAGTGGGTGATGATGTCATCATACCAATAAGAAGAAAACAAGTTTAAGAAGATGACATAAGAAAGATGACATATGCATGGTGACATAAGCATGACAAATAGAAAGGTTAGTAGGTTGATTGTGAGCCATGTAATTTTTATCATGGTAAATTTAATTAGAAAACAAGTGAAGCAACCAAGCCAAAAGAAATCATAACACAAAAATTGAGAAGTTGACTTTGTTTTTCCACAAGAAGCTCTCGGCCAAAACCAGAGCAGCAACTTCAAACTACCATATCTCCTTCAATACTCACTCAAATAGTATGTTATATAGCTCTTTGGAAAGGTATTGAGATGGCCTACAACTCTTGTTCATAAGTCTCGTCCAAATAAGCATGGTAAGACCCTCGTTTTGATAGTTCTTTCAATCTGACTTTTAGAAACTTCAAAACCTAACTTTGTGTTCTTGATTTCTTTGGCAAGATCAAGCTTGTAGGAGGCTCCCTAAGACTTCCTAGCTACTCTAATCACTCCAAGGAAGGTATAACACCTCCAAACCCTAACTTTACTTTGAGTATTAAGATGGTTTTGATGGTTATAGTAAATGAGAAGCATGATGCTTGTGTGTTTAGAGTTTGGATTGGATTTGTAGTGATTGGGATGTTGAAATCTTGTTTATAGTTAATGAAACTTAAGTATAGCTAGTAGTTCATGTGTGGGGTTGTACAAATTGGAAAATCTTGAGGTTTGGGGACTGATATAGTAAGATTTGGATGAGAGTTGGTTGTATTGTTGGTTGTGAGTTGAATGGTGGTTGTTTGGAGTGGTTTAAAACTTGGTAATCGCGTAAACATAGTCGTCGTAATACCCAATTTCATATAACTACTTGTTCTTAGTGTTCGGGATAGAGATCTAACTACTGAATCTGTGACTTTTCCATGCTTAGTTAGATTATGTCGTAAGTTCGTTTTGATATGTGGTTCGCTTGAATTCGATGTACGGTTTAGGAGAAACGATCGTTTTAAGTAACGGCATTTCGCGAACGAACCATTACCCCTCGCCTTACTTTGAAACCTTGGTAAAGGCCCATAAATGACTAATTGGAGTATGAAACAATTATGTAAACTGGATTAGGCAGTTGGTAGAGTACTCGCGAAAGAATCGCCTTAAAATTCGTAACGGTTAATTTATTAAAAATGGTGGAGTCGAGGGTACTCGAGCGACTTATGTAAATCGCTAAGCGCAAAAGCGAACGTTAGGGTCTAAGTGGTTAAAAAACTAGTTTCTTAAGCGACCGTGGTCTAATTCTAGATTATGTTATTGTTCATAGGTTACCGGACCCAGTCTAAGCTTAAGTCTATTCCGGGAACACTCAGGCAAGTTTACTACCTGGTTATACTGTTGTGGTGATGTATATATGTATATACATTATCTTGTGATAGATGCATGATTATTATTAGCAAATCTTGCGATATATTGGAGCATGCTGATATGGTTTATATGCATGCCTGTTTCATAATATTGATATCTAACTGTTGATTCAAATGCTTATAAGTTGCATAATACATATGCTAGAGATAAGCAGTAGTTGCGTATACCCTTAGTGTAGGGGACCCAAAGGTGAACATTTTCTAAACCGGGAGTCGATGTTCCCGAGTATATTATATATATATATAGTTTTCAAAACTATTAATCGAATAAGGTTTATTCGATAACTTTATTTTAATTAATGAATATTAGTTTGAATATTCATTCGAGGAATTATGACTCCCTTTATTTTATTTAATGAATATTATTTTGAATATTCATTCGAGGAATTATGACTCTGCTTATTTTATTAAATAATATTGAAATGCATGTCATAGCCTACTCGTTTATTCGAGTATTTAACTCAACTCAAATAAGAATGTAATAAGTAAATAGTGGATCTATCATCAGAGAGATCTCACAAAGTAACATCTGTCAAAGAATAAAGAAACATTGTTCATCTGCAGACTTGAAGATTCACTGGAAGAAGTTCAAGAATTTGATCATGCCTCAGTGATATAAATCAAGATCGTGGATTTAATCAAGTGACAGAGATCTCGTCAGGGTATCATTTATTACAAGGATTCAATCAGAATATCAAAGTCAATACATGAAGAAACGTCACCGAAGTTAGTCACTCATGAACCAGACAGTACATCGAGTGTCAGCATTGAAGTGGCGGAATTGATTCATAAGTCTCAGTGACTTTCAGAAGATTGTCAGAAGAATGGATGCTGCTCAGGGTTAGTATTAATTCTCTATTAATTAATTAAGTCATATAATTTAATTAAGAAAATAAATTAAATCTGCAAAGATTAATTTATTGATTAATTGAATTAAATTGATTAATTAATTTATAATTAATATTAAGGATTTACAAGATTTTAACTGGTTTAAAATCTGCTTAAATTCAGCAAGACAATTCATTTGAACTAGTATGACAATCGGTATGACAATTGATAGTCATACCGAAAGTCATGCCAATACATTTAATTGTCTTATTAGAATTTCTGTTTAGATTAAAATCTGTTATTAATTCAGCAAGACAATTTATTTGAACTAATATGACAATCGGTATGACAATCAATAGTCATACCGAAAGTCTTGCTAGCTCATTTTAATTGTCTTGCTAGTTGTAAATTTTGTCATACCGAAAGTCTTGCTGGCCAAAGAAGATTGTCATGCCAGTACATGTTTACATTCGGCTGTTTAATAAAAAGGAGCAGAAGTCTATTATTTACAAATCAATCAAACAGAACACAAACTCAAGAACAAAAAGAAAAAGGAGCAGAAAAATATTTCATCTCATCTGCAACTTCAAGATCAATTTCTAGATTGTAAAGTTAAATCCAATCAACTAGAAATACTTATCTTGTTCTTGTGTATCAATCTAGCGGATTAAAATCCCTAGAACTTAATCTCAAATCGCATTTAGCATTTGATCTTTTAATTACAAAAATAGAAAAAGTTCATGTCGAATTTATTCTAGATTTGTAATAATTGATTTGAGATTAATCCCTTGTAACCGATACCGTAGTTGTAACACCTTTCAAGTTTAATAAAAGTTTTATTTAACTTGAATTTTGTTTCACAATTTTATTCCGCATTTTATTCGATTAAACGGTATTGTTTGCATTCAACCCCCCCTTCTACAAACAATTGGGACCTAACAATTGGTATCAGAGCCTTCTGATTAATGTACAAATCTAGATCCTAGACTTTTGTGTTTCTTTCACTTCTTGAATTTTTTATTCACTCAAAAAATTCATAATGACTACACAAAAAGTTGGAACCGTTAAAATTCCACTTTTCGATAAAGAAAATTATGTTATGTGGAAGAAGAAGATGCTACTGTTTTTACAGGTTGCTAATCCCAAATATTTGCAAGTGTTGAAGAAGGGTCCAAAAATTCCTATGGTTATGGAACCAGAGGTAATATAAAATGATGTGGTGATCACCAAAGCGAGAACTTATGTGAAGGATCCTGAGGACTTCTCTCCTGCTGAAATAGAAGAAGCTTCCCTGGATGCTAGCCTTCAATTAATCTTAGTAGATTCCCTTAATCCCCTGATGAATAGACATGTGATGAATTGTAAAGATTCCAAACATATCTGGGAAACTATTGAGATTATTAATGAAGGCACAGAGGAAGTTAGGGAGAACAAACTAGAAATCCTAACCTCTGAGTATGAATACTTTAAATCCAATCCATGAGAAGGAATCACTGAAGTGTTTGAGAGGTACAATGCATTGATCAACAACCTGAACATTAATGGTAAATACTATTCCATCAGGGAGGTCAACAAAAAGTTCCTTTTAACACTGCCAACTCATCTCGAACATAGAATCACTGCCATTAGAGAAGCAAGAGATCTGAGTGAGATTTCTTTGGAAAGGCTCTATGGTGTGTTAAAGACTTATGAGTTGGAGCAGATTCAGCAGAAGGAAGTTTACGGGAAAGGAAGAGTGGTCAGCACGTCTACTGCTCTAGTAGCTGATGAACAACAACAACAACCACAATATCAACAACAATCTCAACAGTCAGAAAGAATGGTACAGTCTTCCAAGGTTGAAGATAATGTGATAGTAGCAAAATTTGATTCTCCTACTACAAATCAATCAGGAGATGATTATTATTCCTTGGAAGAACTGGAGCAATTGGAGGATGAGTCAATGGCCCTGATTGTTAAGAGATTCTCAAATGTCAGATTCAAAAGGAATCCCAAGTTCAAGTACAAGTCCAACTACAACAGATTCCATAAAGGTGGATCTTCATCCTCTAACACCAGCAGTGGTGGGTATAAAACAGGGGTGGTTGATCGAAGCACCATTCGATGCTTCAACTGTAATGAGTTGGGACACTTTGCCACAGAATGCAGGAAGACAAAACAAGCTAGGAAGAACTCTTACGATTCTAATCAGAAGAGTAAATCTGAAAGGGCGTACTTGGCAAAGGGAAGAAGCTGGGATGATACTGACAGTGAAGATGAAGAAGTTGGGAATCTTGCTCTCATGGCTAGTAATGCAAGCACCTCATCGTCAAGAAAAGAGGTAAAATTTACTGATGCTGAATTAGTTTATCATCTAGGAGGTTCCTTAGATTGTGCTCGTCGTGATAATGAATTGTTAAATCAACAAATCAAAGACCTTGAGAAAGAGGTCAATGAATTAAGACTTGTGCACATTAATCAAGATAAACTAAAAGAACAAGTATCTTTTCTAGAGAATAGAGTTGACTGTTATAGACAACTCGAAACTATTCTCAAAGACAAGATCACCGGTCTTGAGGCTAAGGTTAAAGCTTACTTTAATTCTTGTTCGAAGTCCAAAGAGTTTTACAATAAGCAAGCTGTTAATCAAACACATGGAATAGGTTATGATTACAATGCTGCTATTGGAAAATTAGGCATAAACTCCCCTCCTCATGTATGTGCTAAAGGCAGGGAAGTACCACATGTGCTTAAGGGTGTTGATGAACCCCTCTATAAAGAATCAATTGTTGAACCATTTGATGAGACCTCTTTTATTATTCAAGAAGAAATCTGTGCTGAAGATAATGCTAATGGGAAAGCTGTCTCCAAGTCAAGTGTGTCAAAAGTTCCAGTCAAGGTTGTGAAAGCAACTGAGACTAACTCAGACACACATGAGTTGGATAACACAAATGCCATGTCTACCATGCATAAGTTGCCTATTGTTAATCCTTCTCATAAAGCATGTGGTGTTCCTGATTGTATGTCTTGTGCTTTTAATCTGTTGTTTGCTTATTTTAATGGTAAGCATGTTTCTAATGATAAGACTACTCCTCGTCAGTATGTGAATAATAGAAAGCATGATAGGTCTAAGACTGCTAGTCCTCCTAAAGCTAGAAAGGAGACATTTGTGCCTAAGCCTAAACAGAAATTTGTCAAGGCTGTTCACAAGGTCAAATGTTCAGTCATTGAGAACGTTGAGAATATTGAAATTAAGAATGTTGTTTTGCCTGATAAAGGCCAATTTTACAAGTATGCCGGACCCAGCCAAGCTTGGGTTCCGAAGAAGGTCTAATCCATTTGTATTGCAGGGCATTAAACAGGTACAACCGGTAGTGTGGATTCTTGACAGCGGATCGTCAAGACATATGACCGGAGATAGAGCCCTGCTATCAAATGTGGTTGAGAAAGCTGGCCCAGTGGTTACCTTTGGAGATAACAGCAAAGGTTTAACGGAGGGATATGGCTATTTGCTAGCTGGAAATGTTATCATTGAAAATGTATATGTTGTGCAAGGACTTGAACACAATCTGCTTAGCATTAGTCAGTTCTGTGACAACGGCTACAATGTTTTATTCGACAAGCTGAAGTGTCAGATTCTGCACAAGAAAAGTGAAAAACCCTCCTTAATGGGAATCCGGAAAGGAAATCTGTTCGTAGCTGACATGAACTCTGGAAGCAATCTTGAAGTCAATTGTTTCTATACAAAGGCATCGTCAGATGAGAGTTGGCTATGGCACAAGAGACTTTCTCATCTCAATTTAAAAACAATGAATTCTCTTGTCAAAAGAGAATTGGTAAGAGGTCTGCCTCAGCTGGAATTCTCTCCAGAAGGACTATGTGAGGCTTGCCAGAAAGGAAAGTCAAAGAAAGCAAGTCACAAAGGCACTGGCACATCTTCCATAACTGGTGTTCTGCAATTATTGCACATGGATTTATTTGGTCCAGTTAATATCCTTTCTATGTCAAAGAAGTGTTACTGTCTTGTGATAGTTGATGACTATTCCAAGTATACGTGGGTTTTATTTCTTCACTCTAAGGATGAAACACCACAAGTTGTGATTGATCATATCAAGATGATTGAGTTAGATTCTAACGTCCCTGTTAGAGCAATAAGGTCAGATAATGGGACAGAATTCAAGAATGCACTTCTCAATGGATTCTGTACAGACAAAGGGATTACCAGACAATTTTCAGCTCCTAGAACCCCTCAGCAAAATGGAGTGGTAGAAAGGAAGAATCGTACATTGATTGAAGCTGCGAGAACGATGTTAAGTGAATCAGGTCTTCCAATGTACTTTTGGGCTGAAGCTGTCAATACTGCATGTTATACTCAGAATCGAACTCTAATCAACAAAGACTTCATGAAAACTCCTTATGAGATTTTGAATGAACAGAAACCTTCTATCAAATACTTTCATGTATTTGGTGCCAGATGCTTCGTGCTCAAGGATGGAGATGATCGCCGTGGTAAGTTCGAGGGAAAGGCATATGAGGGTATTTTTGTTGGATATGGAAGAAGATCACATAGAGTGTATATCATTGATCAACACAAAGTAACTGAAAGTGTCAATTTTACATTTGATGACACTAAACTCCCTAGTATCCAAACTGAAGATCCTTCTGAGAAACTGAAGTTTGATGATACGTCAGATTCAGAATTAGAACATGGTCAAGAACCTGAGGTTGTTGCTGGTGAAGAACCTGTTAATCCTGATGATACTCAAGGTAATAGTGATGGAAACTTTGGCAACAATGGAAATACCACTGCTACTGACGGAGAATCTTCAAGTCAACATGGCAACAACTCAGGGGGAGATGCTGAAGGATCATCTAGTAGGACACAACATCACAATGAATTTCAAGGCGAATCATCAAGATCAAATCTTCCAAGACAGACTGTCTGGAATAAAGCTCACCCTTTTGAGTTGATTATTGGTGATCCAGATGTTGGAGTCAGAACTAGACGTGCTACTCAAAATGATTGTCTGTTCTCAGGATTTCTTTCTGAGATGGAACCTAAGAAAATTGAAGAAGCACTGACTGATCCAGATTGGGTGATTGCTATGCAAGATGAACTCAATCAGTTTGAAAGTCAACAAGTCTGGAAACTGGTACCTAGGCCTGTACACAAGAAAGCTGTTGGTACTAGGTGGGTATTCAGGAATAAACTAGATGAAGATGGTGTGGTTACAAGAAACAAGGCAAGACTGGTAGCTAAAGGGTATTCTCAAGCTGAAGGCATTGATTATGATGAAACCTATGCTCCAGTGGCTAGACTTGAGGCCATCAGGATATTTCTAGCATTCGCAGCATTTTCAAACTTTAAAGTTTATCAAATGGATGTCAAGAGCGCCTTTCTGAATGGAAAGCTGGATAAAGAGGTATATGTAGAGCAACCTCCTGGTTTTGAAGATCCAGATCATTTGGATTTTGTCTTCTTTCTTTTCAAGGCTATCTATGGGCTAAAACAGTCTCCAAGAAAATGGTATGACACTCTCTCTGAATTTCTTATTGAAAATAGCTTTATTAGAGGTGTCATAGACAAAACTCTCTTTTCTAAAAAACATAAGAATGATACTATATTAGTCCAAGTCTATGTGGATGATATAATATTTGGGTCTACTAATGATAATCTCTGTAAGAGATTTGCTAAGTTAATGCACAGCAAGTTTGAAATGAGCATGATGGGAGAGCTGAAGTTCTTTCTTGGATTACAAGTAAATCAAAGGTTAGATGGAACATTTATTTGTCAATCCAAGTATCTCAAGGAACTCCTCAAAAAGTACAATCTAGAGGATTCTGCATCAGCAAGGACTCCATCAACTATAGCTGTCAAGCTTGGACCATGTGAAAACTCCATTAAGGTAGATGTCACAAGCTACAGAGGTATGATTGGCTCGTTACTCTATCTTACTGCAAGTAGACCAGATATTATGTATGCTACATGTTTATGTGCAAGGTTCCAAGCGGATCCTAGAGATATTCATCTCGTTGCTGTTAAACGAATCTTAAGATATCTTAAGGGAACACCAAATCTAGGTATTTGGTACCCTAAAGAATCTGGTTTTAACCTTGTCGGATATACAGATTCAGATTATGCAGGAAGTGTTGTTGATAGGAAAAGCACCTCAGGGAGTTGTCAATTCCTAGGTAGCAGGCTAGTGTCATGGTACAGCAAGAAACAGCAAACAGTTTCCAACTCAACGGCCGAGGCTGAATATATTGCTGCTGGAAGCTGCTGTGCTCAGATCTTGTGGATTAGGAACCAACTACGAGACTATGGCTCTGTATTGAACAAGATTCCTATTTTATGTGACAACACAAGTGCAATATCCATCACCAACAACCCTGTGCAGCACTCGAGGACAAAGCACATTGACATCAGGTATCATTTTATTAGAGAGCACGTCATGAATGGTACTGTTGAACTATTTTTTGTTCCAACAGAAGAACAAATAGCAGATATTTTCACTAAACCACTTGACAAATCCACATTTACCAGATTAGTTGGTAAATTGGGCATGTTGAATAGTTTTAGTGATTAATTTAGTTAATATCTATGATCTGTTCTTGAATGAATTTACAAATGAATTTTTCATAAATGAAAAATTCATTTGCAAATTTATGTTATCATTTTATCATATTTCTTGCTTATTTCTATGTAATATATATTATCTTATCTATTTTTATTTTCCCTTCTTGTTAATTTAAAATATCTCAGAATATTTTATTTCCTCTAAAAATATTTTACTATGAATTTTATTTGCTAATAAAATTCAATAGAAATCTATTTTTGGAATAAAAATAATAAATTCTGATATATTGTCTTTGTTTCTGTAAATATTATAGGTCTGTATTTCAGTTTTACCATTTTGTAATATAATTTCAGTACATTTATAGAGTCTGTACATATTTGATTGTATTTCTACTAAAATGACAATCGGCAAGACAATTGAAATTGTCTTGCTGAAAGTCATTTAGCTATATAATTGTCATATTAGTGTTTTTCAGTATAGTTTATACTGGCAAGACAATCGTTATTACTATCAATTGTCTTGCCAGTTATAAACAATATATATATATATATATATATTTTCTTTTATTTTATACTGGTATGACAATCGGTATGACTATCAGATTGTCATACCAGTTATATATACTCAGTGTGTATTTTGTTATTTCCTTTATTTCTGTTGTTTTTTTTTCCTTCTTTTGCCTGGTATGACAATCGGTATGACAATCCAGGATTGTCATACCAACTGTCATATAAAGCAGTTTGTTTATCTTGTTTTAAACCATTTTCAACAGTTCAGTTCTTTTCAAAAATTCGAACAGTTTTTTTTCTCTTCATTTTCTCTCTTCTCTCTCTTCGAACTAAAACCAACGAACTGCTCTTTCCTTGCTCGAGTTTTTACTCAGCAAACTGAATCTTCACTCCTGTGATATATACTTACATATATATATATACAGGAGTGCTGTCAAAATTTTCAAATTTTTTTTATCAGTTTGCCCATTCAAATTCAATTTGTGTTTGTTGATTTTGAATTTTTTATTTTTATTTCAATTTCTGATTTGTGTCTTTTGGTTTGTCAAAACTGCGTTTGTGAGTTAAGAATTTTAACGAGATACATTTCTGTCTAAATTTTTCGATTATAATTAATTTAATTCGAATTATTAAATTAATTTAATTAATTCGAATTTTCTTAATATTATTCTTAAAATTCTGAAAAGCGTGTGTCTTATTATTATTTTAAATGGCTCTCAATTTCCAAATTGTCGCGCATAATCAGGTGGCTATTTTAATCCGGAAAAATGTGATGTTGAAAAATTTAAGCCATGGATTAGATTTTTAAATGACCATTCGATTGTTAGCTCTGCTATTAAATCAAATGTGATTTTAAACGTCGATCTACTTAGACTGATTTGCACAACCTCTACTGTGGCCGATGATTCAAAATCTTTTTCATTCACCGTCGCAAACACACAGTATGTAGTTGATGAAACAGTCGTCAATCATGCGTTAAATTTTCCACTAGACAATTTCTGTAATTTACCCTCTGAAAATGATATCACAAATTTTTTCAATGCTATTCACTATCAGGGGGTGATCAATTTAACCAAACTTTCTAAATCAAATTTGGTGTCTGAATGGGATATTTTCTTCGATACACTTTCCAAAGTGTTTGCCAACTGCACAAAATCCAATTTTCATAACATCACTTCCACTCTGCAGTATATTGGTCTGGCGGTTGTTTTCAATCAAAGGATCAATTTTGGCAAACTACTTTTTCCCATTCTCTTGAGACGTCTAACTTCTGCTTTACGTGATCATTCTACAAATCGTAGGGTATCATGTTACTATGCTCATTTTCTCATGCTTATAGCAGATCATCTTCTCTCACCTCAACACAAAGCCCTTTTTGCTAACTCTGCAGTAACCGAACCCCCTCCAGTTAGCAAAAAGATTTACACTCGCCAAGACACAACCTTCAAATTCATGCAAGTTCCAGTACTTGTATCTGCTTTCATAGCCACTTATATTCCTTTACCTATTTTCAATCTTCCCGGCCATGAACAGCAACCTCAACCTCCATTGGTTCAAGCCACCCAGGCTCTTCCATTACAGGTAGTAATTCCTCACTCTCACTCCCTTCCTACTTCTGTTGAAAGACCCCCAGTGGTTGATAGGGCTGACCATGAAGTTGTAGAACCACAGCTTCAATCCCAGGTCATAGAGCCAAACACAGAGTCACATTCTATCTCAACCTCTCCCCCACTGTCTAAAATGTTACCCAGAAGATTACTAGGAAGTAGTACATTGTTAAATATGAGTGAACCCTCAGCTCTGCCTCCTCCTAAGAAAAGAAGAACATATTCTGAGGCATCTGAAAGCCCATCCTTGTCCTCCCAACAGGACATGGACTTTGAAATGGCCAATGAACAGTTACTAGAGGCATTCTCTCAACAGGATGCATCTATTGAAATTCGCCATAGGGCCATGGCATCTTGTACTGAGTCAAGCACAATTCCATTACTCACAATGGAACCATACACTTCCCCAGATCATACTCAGGACACACAGCGAGGAGTGTACGTAGAGTCGGTTACAGTGCCTGCCATAGTTACGGCAGAAGAGCAGTCACATGCTTCAGAGGGAAAATCTGACTCTCCGCCATCTTTAATAGAGTCATTTTCTCCCCTCCCAGATCCAACACCTCTGGCTCCCTTCTGGGATTCTCCACTCGCAGATTTATCTGGAGAAAGTGGAGGGCAACTCGGTCAATCTATCCCTGAAGCAATTCAGACATCTATTCCAAAAGATTTGATAGTATTGACTGAGGATCGGGACTCGCGAATTCCCATTGCACCACCACTGACCTCTCTTGAAGAGGCTAGGGTGATTTTTAATGCAGGTACAGAAGAACAGCAACAGGAAGACTCCTCACGAGCAATTATATTGAGAGAAACACATGCACGTGAGGTGAGTGAACCAAACACGAGTGAAATTCAGGTGAGAGCACACACAGACACTGATACTGTAAACCTGTTAGCTCAGATTGCTACCCTAAAAGAAGAACTTGCTAAAAGCCAAGCTGAAGCTCAAGCATTCAAAGCACAAGTGGTTGAACGGTCTTCTTCTTCCACCTCTGTCAACAATCAGCTTGCAATCATAAGGAATAACATCTCAGATCTAAAGACCACTGTAATACCAAAGCTCAATTCTATTCAGGACACTCCAACTTTATCAGCTGATGACATATCCAACTTCTGCTCTCTACACACAAGAATGACTTCTCTTGAAGACCTCGTTGAGATGAATCATTCACTGGACTCCTCAAGATTTCTAAAGATAGAGATGGGCATGGAACATCTCAATGAAGGGATGAAGCACCTATATTTCATGATCAAGAATTCTCATTGCCCTAATGAAGAACAAAGAACTTATTTTGAAGGACCGTCTGGTGGAGGATCAGGCTCTGGAGGTGATGGAGGTTCCAAAGGAAAGTCAGTAGAGGATCCCTCAACTAAGGGGGAGAAGAAAGGAAGTAGTGCCAAAGGGAAAGAAAAAGATACCTCTGCTGGAAACAAAGGAAAGGCTGATGATGTCTACTACAGTGGAGAACAGGATGACTTTGATATTTTTGACATTCCCACTGAACCAGTTCAGGAAGATAAAGATGGGTTATTTGAAGCTGAAGAGGAAAGTGATTTTGGAGAATGGGAAGAAGAAGCTCAAGTGGATCCTATGTTTGAGAAAGAATTTCAGAAGGAGCAGTCAGAAATGAAAAGAAAAGAAGCTGAACTCAAGAAGGTCTCTCAGATCATTGACATGAGAAAAGACATTCAAAGAACAGAAACTCTTCAAAAGCAACGTCTTCATGACATTAAGGCTCAAGAAAGGAGAAGAGATGTCAGACTAAAGATTGGTGAAAAATGGGATGAAGCTAGGAGAGTACTTGATATGCCTCAGCTGAGCACTAACAATGATAGGCAGTTCTTACATCTTCTTGACAAGCTGGAAATCTCAAATCCTAACAATGACATGTACATGAATGCTATCAAGACTGAAGTCTCAAGGATCACAGCTGCTTTTGATAGATCCCTAAATGAGATGAGCATTTTTGTATATTGTCAGAGTGAAGGATCTTTCAAGGTGTCACTTCATCTATTTGAGAATCGTTCTTTGTCAGAGATTTGGGTTCTTTTAAACAAAGTCAAAAGAAGCTCAGAATTGAATGAAGTTCTTCGAGAAAGGCTTAAAGAGTTTGCCAGCAGGGCTAGTCCTCAAGTGGTCAACAATCCTCATCATGTGAGATTCTTTAAGTCTGATTGTCTTCAAATCTGTCAGCTAGATGTACAATCTCTTAAAGACTACTCAGCTAAGCATCTGGTCTGGATGGAACATCATTTGAGAACTGCTGGATATTCATCCATGTTGAAGACTCAAGCTGCTGACTTGATTCAAGCTTATTGTGAAAAGAATGTTAAAAGATACAATCAACTCAAGAATAAGCTGAAGTCAGTTGGAGTTCAACCAGTCAGACCAGCAAGCTTCACTTCAGAAAAGGATCGTGTCTTTGACAAGGAATTGCTTCAAGATTTAGAAGAAGGTGAAGTCAGAAGAGAAGACAACTGAAGTCAATTAGCTCAAAACTCAATGTAATATGATTAGAGCTTTATGAATCAAGATAGTCTAATGTAGTTATATGTTCAGGCTAGAGGAACATCTATCTTATATTCACTTGTAAATTTCATTTGGAATCTGGAAAATGTTAAATATAATCCAAAACTTTTCTGCTATTTACTTTACATTACTGTTTATATCTTTTTCTTATTTGTTAGTTGAGTTATCCTCTAGGTATTTGTTGTTATTGTCTAACAAACAAATAGGGGGAGATTGAAAGGCATATGTCATAGCCTACTCGTTTATTCGAGTATTTAACTCAACTCAAATAAGAATGTAATAAGTAAATAGTGGATCTATCATCAGAGAGATCTCACAAAGTAACATCTGTCAAAGAATAAAGAAACATTGTTCATCTGCAGACTTGAAGATTCACTGGAAGAAGTTCAAGAATTTGATCATGCCTCAGTGATATAAATCAAGATCGTGGATTTAATCAAGTGACAGAGATCTCGTCAGGGTATCATTTATTACAAGGATTCAATCAGAATATCAAAGTCAAGACATGAAGAAACGTCACCGAAGTTAGTCACTCATGAACCAGACAGTACATCGAGTGTCAGCATTGAAGTGGCGGAATTGATTCATAAGTCTCAGTGACTTTCAGAAGATTGTCAGAAGAATGGATGCTGCTCAGGGTTAGTATTAATTCTCTATTAATTAATTAAGTCATATAATTTAATTAAGAAAATAAATTAAATCTGCAAAGATTAATTTATTGATTAATTGAATTAAATTGATTAATTAATTTAGAATTAATATTAAGGATTTACAAGATTTTAATTGGTTTAAAATCTGCTTAAATTCAGCAAGACAATTCATTTGAACTAGTATGACAATCGGTATGACAATTGATAGTCATACCGAAAGTCATGCCAATACATTTAATTGTCTTATTAGAATTTCTGTTTAGATTAACATCTGTTATTAATTCAGCAAGACAATTTATTTGAACTAATATGACAATCGGTATGACAATCAATAGTCATACCGAAAGTCTTGCTAGCTCATTTTAATTGTCTTGCTAGTTGTAAATTTTGTCATACCGAAAGTCTTGTTGGCCAAAGAAGATTGTCATGCCAGTACATGTTTACATTCGGCTGTTTAATAAAAAGGAGCAGAAGTCTATTATTTACAAATCAATCAAACAGAACACAAACTCAAGAACAAAAAGAAAAAGGAGCAGAAAAATATTTCATCTCATCTGCAACTTCAAGATCAATTTCTAGATTGTAAAGTTAAATCCAATCAACTAGAAATACTTATCTTGTTCTTGTGTATCAATCTAGCGGATTAAAATCCCTAGAACTTAATCTCAAATCGCATTTAGCATTTGATCTTTTAATTACAAAAATAGAAAAAGTTCATGTCGAATTTATTCTAGATTTGTAATAATTGATTTGAGATTAATCCCTTGTAACCGATACCGTAGTTGTAACACCTTTCAAGTTTAATAAAAGTTTTATTTAACTTGAATTTTGTTTCACAATTTTATTCCGCATTTTATTCGATTAAACGGTATTGTTTGCATTCAACCCCTGTTAGGTCCCAATGTGTTTGTAGAAGGGGGGTTGAATACAAACAGTACCAAATAATCGAATAAATGCAGAATAAAAAATGTGAAACAAAATTCAAGTTAAATAAAAATATTATTAAACTTGAAAGGTGTTACAACAACTGTATCGATTACAAGGTATTAATCTCAAATCAATTATCACAAATCTAGAATAAATTCGACATGAACTTTTTCTATTTTTGCAATAATTAGAATCAAATGCTAAACGCGATTTGAGATTAAGTTCTTGGGATTTTGATCTGCTAGAATGTTACACAAGAACAAGAGAATGATTTCTAGTTGATTGGATTTAACTTTACAAACTAGAAATTTAATCTTGAAGTAAGCAGATGAAAAATGAAATATTTGTTGCGGCTGCTGTGTTCTTGTTTTTGACTTGTGTATTGGATGGATAATTGAACTACTGCTTGTCTGCTTCTTTTTAATCAACAGAATAGAATTGAACTGGCAAGACAATCCTGAGCTCAGCAAGACAATCGGTAGGACAATGGATTGAACTAGCAAGACAATCTGAATGAACTAGCATGACAATCAGAATGAACTAGCAAGACAATCCTCCTCCTAGTATAACTTTCGGTGAGACTATTGAAAATGGCCTAGCATGACAATCGGTATGACAATCCTGATTGTCATGCTAGTTCATTTTCAATTGTCTTGCTGATTTAATGCAGATTTTAATCCAATTAAATTCTGAAAATCATTAATATTAATTCAGAATTAATTAATCAATTAATTCAATTAATCAATAAATTAATCTTTGCAGATATAATTTATTTTCTTAATTAAATTATATGTCTTAATTAATTAATAGAGAATTAATACTAATCTTGAGCAGCAACCATTCTTCTGAAAATCTTCTGAAAATTACTGTCAAGTATGAATCAATTCCACCACTTCAATGTTGACACTCGATGTACTGTCTGGTTCATGAGTGACTAACTTCCGTGATGTTTCTTCAAGTCTTGACCTTGATACTCTTGATTTTCTTCAGACTAAATCCTTGTAATTAATTGATACCCTGACGAGATCTCTGTCACTTGATTAAATCCACAATCCTGATTTATATCACTGAGGCTTGATCAATTTCTTGAGCTTCTTCCAGTGAATTAAGTCTTCAAGTCTGTAGATGAACCTTATTTCTGAATCCTTTGACAGATATTACTTTGTGAGATCTCTCTGACGGTAGATCCACTATTTACTTATTACATTCTTATTTGAGTTGAGTTGAATCCTCGAATATACAAATAGGCTATGACATATGACTTACAATCTCCCCCTATTTGTTTGTTAGACAATAACACACAAATACCTAGAGGATAACTCAACTAACAAATAAGAAAAATATATAAACATACATGCAAAGTAAATAGCAGAAAAGTTCTGGATGAGATTTAACATTTTCCAGATTCCAAGTAGATGTTCCTCTAGACTGAACATATCTTCAAGTAGTTCCATCTTCTTTTGTACAACCACATTTCCTGTTGAGAAACACATATCTCTCTTGCTTCTCCCCCTATGAGAATCAATTGATTAAAGAAGATCACCTTCGTTTAACCACCTCTCCCGTACAATAGGATCCGTAGATAAAAACCAATGGTACTCCCCTAACAGCTTCTTCCCTTACTAGGAAATCACCTTGTGTTTACCACCTCTCCCGTACAATAGGATCCGTAGTTAGAAACAACAATGGTGTAGGTGTAGTGTACATTTTTAGGATCTTTTTCTTCCTCCCTGCTATTTCTCCCCCTAGTTGAGGAATCCTCCAAACTATTACTTAAGCTTTTATCTCCCCCTTAAAGAAGGAATGTATGTCGTCGTCTGAAGGAGTTCTCATATTTCACTTGGTTGGAAAAGAAATAACAAGTAGTTTCTCTTTCTTCCTCACTGTGAGTGTGTGATTGTGTTTAGTGTACCTCACATGAGTTTCACTCTTCTCTCCACTCATGTTTACACTCATTCTCACAAGTGTATCACTCTTCTCTCATAGCTCCATAATCCAGCTGTACCTGCAAGGAAAATCACCTTAGCCATCCTTTAAGGAGGTCACAGGTGGTGCAATGGGAGTTCACAAATCCCCATCCTTGTTAAACTCGTCAGATGAATCTGAGTCATAATCTACAAGTTGCTAGTTTCCCTTTTAGGGTTCCAGATTTGAATTCTGGGAAGGTAAACAATGATCCAACGAATTTAGCATAAAGATCAAGATTCCCTTCTAATGTCTGTGAAGACATTTCCTTGTGACTCATCAGGTAATATTTGAATCATTGTCAACAAGTTGCCGATCTGCACCTATGTCAGATCCACTATCCGCAGATGCATCCAGGGGATTTAAGCCTGGGGAGGTAGACACTGACCACTGACATATGGCTTTTGGATCAGTATCCTCTCCTAACACCTATAAAGGCAATTGGTCCATTAACGAACCTTGAACAATCGAATCTGACCTTAAAATGGTCGAAACTCTTGTTTCCGTCAACTCATCCTTTGTGTGTGTAACATTTCCTTGTGCATCAAGAATTGTTTATGTTTGAAATGGTGACACTACATCGGATACCTTGGCCGACAGGCAAATTTCAATAGACGCACCCTGTTGAGAGAATGAATCTAGTAACTGTTTTTGTGCCTTTTCAGCCATTACATCTTTTTGAGAAGATGTATGGGGGCTAGCAGTTATCTCGGTTTAAATACTACTCATCTATGTAGGAGACAGAGCTACTGGGTTGACTACAGAACCTTCCTTATGTGGTGCACTAGGCACTATCTCCCTCACGCTCATTCATACTACATTTAGTGGTAAGAGAGTGTTGGTTGGTTCTGTTTTTGTGTTTGTCTTTACAGTCCGGGATAGATGTTGTGGGTTTTCAACCTCATGACTGTCAATGAAAGAAAGTCATTAGAGACTGAACCTGTAACACAGAACATATAGTAATAGAGAGAAAATGATTTACAATAGTGATTTCAAAAGATTTTACATGAAATAAGAAATCACTAATGTAGAAAGAAGTTTGATTTTGTTTTTCAATATGAATGAGTTTTTGATAAAACATTGATCACTTAGGGTAAAGTCTAAGTAATTCTCATTCATGTCAAAAGCTTACAAATATCTGCAACATAATGTTAACAAGATATCATTGACCGATACTTGTCAAGTACTTTAGATACTAATTGTTATGTTGCATAATCAATATATCACTGCACATATAAAACAATATGATTGTGCCTAATGATAAGAGAGTTAAAAATATTACGACTCTACTAGTTCATATTAAACAATAACTTCAGTTAGAGTGTCATACCATGTTCTTGACGATTGCTTGAGTAGTACACTAGTTCATACCAACCTGAAGTGAGATTGTGAAGAAGAGATTGCATAGTTCAATAGATCTGCAGCTGCAAAGTCCATGAACTGTGGTGCATTGACTTCCTCTTTTGACTCACCAACCAGGAGTACACTTGTACACATCTTACTAGAGTCCAATTCCAAGTGTAATGTGCATCAGGTGCCTGATATGTCGTAATATTCTCAAGTCTCGTCACTAGTGCTATATGTTAGATACTGCTTCCTGATAATAACCTAGCACAATATACAAAATTACAATGATAACATTCCCAGCTTGCAAACAGCCATATCCCTCAGATAAACCTTTGCTGTTATCTCCAAAGGTAACCATGGGGCCAGCTTTCTCAATCCACATTTGATAGCAGGGCTCTATCTCCGGTCATATATCTTGATGATCCACTGTCAAGAATCCACACTACCGGTTACACCTGTTTAATGCCCTGCACTACAAATGGATTAGACCTTCTTCGGAACCCAAACTTGGTTGGGCCCAGCATACTTGTAGAACTGTCCTTTGTCAGGCAAAACAACATTTTTAATTTTAATTGCCTCAACTTTCTCAATGACTGAACATTTGACCTTGTAAACAGCGTTAACAAATTTCTGTTTAAGCTTAGGCACAAATGTCTCCTTTCTAGCCTTAGAAGGACTAGCAGTCTTAGACCTATCATGCTTCTTATTATTCACATGCTGACGAGGAGTAGTCTTATCATTAGACACATGCTTACCATTAAAATAAGCATACATCATATTAAAAGCACAAGACATACAATTAGCAACACTACATGCTTTATGAGAGTGATTAACAGCAGGTAATTTATGCATGGTAGACATGGCATTATTGTTATCCAACTCATGTGTGTCTGAGTTAGTCTCAGTTGCTTTCACAACTTTGACTGGAACTTTCGACTCACTTGACTTGGAAACAATCTTCTCATAAGCATGATCCTCAGCACGTATTTCTTCTTGAATAACAGAAGAGGTCGCATCAAATGGTTCAGCAATTGATGCTTTATAGAGGGGTTCATCAACACCCTTAAGCACATGTGGTACTTCCCTCCCTTTAGCACAAACATGAGGAGGGGAGTTTATGCCTAATTCTCCAATAGCAGCATTGTAATCATAACCTATTCCAGATGCTTGATTAACAGCTTGCTTACTGTAGAACTCTTTAGCCTTCGAACAAGAATTGAAGTAGGCTCTAACCTTAGTCTCAAGACCGGTGATCTTGTCTTTGAGAATAGTTTCGAGTTTTCTATAACAGTCAACTCTATTCTCTAGAAAAGATACCTGTTCTTTTAATTTGTCTTGATTAATGTGCACAAGTCTTAATTCATTGGCCTCTTTCTCAAGGTCTGTGATCTGTAAACTTAACAGTTCATTATCACGACGTGCACAATCTAAGTTACCTCTTAGATGATAAACCATTTCAGCATCAGAAAGTTTTACCTCTATTCTTGACGATGAAGCTTTTCCATCAATAGCCATAAGAGCAAGATTTCCTTCATCTTCATCTTCACTGTCAGTATCATCCCAGCTTCTTCCCTTTGCCAGATAAGCCCTTTCAGAGTTCTTTCTTACTTGCTTTTGCTTCCTACATTCTGTGGCAAAGTGTCCCAACTCATAGCAGTTATAGCATCTAATGGTGCTCCGATCAACCATCCCTATTTTGTATCCACCACTGCTGGTGTTAGAGGATGAAGATCCACCTTTCTGGAATTTGTTGTAGTTGGACTTGTACTTAAGCTTGGGATTCCTCTTGAATCTGACATGGGAGAATCTCTTGACAATTTGGGCCATTGACTCATCTTCCAATTGCTCCAGCTCTTCCAAGGAATAAAAATCATCACTTGATTGATTTGTAGTAGGAGGATCATATTCTGCTACTAACTCATTTTCCTCACCCTTGGAAAACTGTACCATTCTTTCTAACTGTTGAGATTGTTGTTGTTGTTGACCTTCAGCTACAAGTGCAGTAGATGTGCTGACCATTCTATCATTCCCGTAGACTTCCTTCTGTTGAATCTGCTCCAACTCATAGGTTTTTAACACTCCATAGAGCCTGTCCAAAGAAATCTCACTCAGATCTCTAGCTTCTCTAATGGCAGTGATTCTATGTTCAAGATGAGCTGGCAGTGTTAAAAGGAACTTTTTGTTGACCTCCCTGATTGAATAATACTTTCCATTGATGTTCAGGTTGTTGATCAACGCATTGTACCTCTCAAACACTTCAGTAATTCCTTCTCCTGGATTTGATTTGAAATGTTCATATTCAGAGGTTAGGATTTCCAACTTGTTCTCCCTAACTTCCTCTGTGCCTTCATTAATTACCTCAATAGTTTCCCACATGTGTTTAGAATTTTTACAGTTCATCACATGTCTGTTCATCAAAGGATCAAGGGAATCAATTAATATTAATTGAAGGCTGGCATCCAAGGAGGTTTCTTCCTTCTCAGCAGGAGTAAAATCTTCGGGCTCTTTTGGATAGGTTCTAGCTTTAGTAGTCACCACACCATCTATTATTACCTCCGGTTCAATAACCATCGGAGTTTTTATACCCTTCTTTAACAAGTTTGAATATTTGGGATTTGCAACTTGTAAAAATAATAGCATCTTCTTCTTCCACATGATATAATTCTCTTTATCAAATTGTGGAATTTTAACGGTTCCAACTTTATGTGAAGTCATTATGAATTTTTGAATAAATAAAAATTCAAGGAGTTGAAAAATCACAAAAGTCTAGGATCTTGATTTGTTCGTTAATCAGAAGGCTCTGATACCAATTGTTAGGTCCCAATGTGTTTGTAGAAGGGGGGTTGAATACAAACAGTACCAAATAATCGAATAAATGCGGAATAAAAAATGTGAAACAAAATTCAAGTTAAATAAAAATATTATTAAACTTGAAAGGTGTTACAACAACTGTATCGATTACAAGGTATTAATCTCAAATCAATTATCACAAATCTAGAATAAATTCGACATGAACTTTTTCTATTTTTGCAATAATTAGAATCAAATGCTAAACGCGATTTGAGATTAAGTTCTAGGGATTTTGATCCGCTAGAATGTTACACAAGAACAAGAGAATGATTTCTAGTTGATTGGATTTAACTTTACAAACTAGAAATTTAATCTTGAAGTAAGCAGATGAAAAATGAAATATTTGTTGCGGCTGCTGTGTTCTTGTTTTTGACTTGTGTATTGGATGGATAATTGAACTGCTGCTTGTCTGCTTCTTTTTAATCAACAGAATAGAATTGAACTGGCAAGACAATCCTGAGCTCAGCAAGACAATCGGTAGGACAATGGATTGAACTAGCAAGACAATCTGAATGAACTAGCATGACAATCAGAATGAACTAGCAAGACAATCCTCCTCCTAGTATAACTTTCGGTGAGACTATTGAAAATGGCCTAGCATGACAATCGGTATGACAATCTTGATTGTCATGCTAGTTCATTTTCAATTGTCTTGCTGATTTAATGCAGATTTTAATCCAATTAAAATTCTGAAAATCATTAATATTAATTCAGAATTAATTAATCAATTAATTCAATTAATCAATAAATTAATCTTTGCAGATATAATTTATTTTCTTAATTAAATTATATGTCTTAATTAATTAATAGAGAATTAATACTAATCTTGAGCAACAACCATTCTTCTGAAAATTACTGTCAAGTATGAATCAATTCCACCACTTCAATGTTGACACTCGATGTACTGTCTGGTTCATGAGTGACTAACTTCCGTGACGCTTCTTCAAGTCTTGACCTTGATACTCTTGATTTTCTTCAGACTAAATCCTTGTAATTAATTGATACCCTGACGAGATCTCTGTCACTTGATTAAATCCACAATCCTGATTTATATCACTGAGGCTTGATCAATTTCTTGAGCTTCTTCCAGTGAATTAAGTCTTCAAGTCTGTAGATGAACCTTGTTTCTGAATCCTTTGACAGATATTACTTTGCGAGATCTCTCTGACGGTAGATCCACTATTTACTTATTACATTCTTATTTGAGTTGAGTTGAATCCTCGAATATACAAATAGGCTATGACATATGACTTACAACCCCCCTTCTACAAACAATTGGGACCTAACAAATATTCTTTATTTTATTAAAGAATAATGTTTCGATAATCAAACTTATTTTCGATTATTCAAATAAAGATCGTACTTTTGTATAAGTATATCTTTGGTTATTTATTATTCATTTCAAGTATGAGTTTTAAAACTTCTACTTCAATTATTTTTATAAAGATTATCCTTATGGGAATATTATTTAAATAATAATATTCTGATATTTTCTAATAAATCGGGACTGATTTATTTCGTTAAATCAGAATTACTCCAAACATTCTTAAAAATGTTTTCGAGTCTTCAAAATGATTTTTAAAGGTTAGAGCGGATCCCAAAACTCATTTTCAAATTTAAGATCTTCCTTTTTGAAGGGGACTTGAATACTCACTCAAAAATCTAAAGGATCCGGCTCTGTGGTGTATTTTATATTCACAACGAGGTTGCTGTTTTGATAAATGAATTGATTACTTACCCAACATTCGGGAAGTAAGTCCATCTATTTGAGTCGGCATAAGCAACATGGGCTCAGTGGGCGTCCATGAAAGTGTAAGTGGCTCGGTGGGAGTCCATCAAATGCGTAAGTGGCTGAGTGGCAGTCCAGCATAAGGTCCTATTGCGGACAGGGTGATGACCAGTGGGGAATTCGTCCATCTACTAGTAGAAAAGGTTACTTATTGGTATCTTTGCCTGATCAGCAAGATATCAGGTTTATGCCAAGGTTTTCTCCTTTCCAAATTCATTGGATATTGCAACTCTATTTATAATTTTCATAACAGAGGTTTTCAAGGAGTGTATGAAATGTATATATATAGGTGTATATATATCGGGACTTAAAAAAAGTATCTCGTAACTTCATTTCTTTCAAATGATATTTTAAAGATTGAATCTATTCAAGTCTTATCTTGTAGTCTCATCAGTGTGATGAACTTTTGAAACTAATTATAACTTGAACGGTGGTAGTTCAATCAGTATTCGGAAAAGATATAAGTATATTGGAGTATCTTGTAACTTCATCTTTTCAACTTATATCTAGTTAATGATTATCTTATGAATAACAAAGGTTTTCAGAAAAACGTTGAGACAAGGTTAGATATATGAGATCGCCTTGCAACGATATTTTTATACAATTATAAACTGGAACTCTGTGTATATTATACATGTCAGAGGATTTCAAGGATTGTGAAAAGTATATAGGTATATATATACTGAATATTTTGTGACTTGGTCGCGTTAAGATATCAACTTGGTTCATTTCTTCTTGACCAAGACTTTCATGAGTACTATGAGAATGCTCATATATTGTAAATTATTATACATATTATTTCAGTGGGCTTGTTGCTCACCCTTGCTTTCTTCTTTCATCACACAACAACAGATAGACAAGATGAACAGGACCAAGCTCCTAATTCGTGAGCGGTTAGGAAACGTTCAGCAGTTTCCTGTAGGCGTTGATGCCTTTGTAGCTGAGGTAGGAGCTACCAATAGGCTAGGCTTTCAACTTTTCTTGTACCAGACTTATGTATAATTATGAATTGTAATAATGGCAAGGAATATGTAAATTTATTCAGAAACTTTTGAGGTGTAATGGCTTATAATTGTGGAATAAAATGACTTGTGTTATTTTTGGTACTCATCTCTGAGACTATAACTTGTGGTGTGTGTGTGTATATTATGGGGTCACAGTACGCAGTAGTTGGTTGTTATTAGAATTAAGTGTTATTAAGGGAAATGGATCTCGTGACAACCCGGATCCCTGATCCCGGATTTGGGGGTGTTACACGCTCCATCTCATTCAACCCTAGACTACTCATAAAAATATGAGCCGGCTACTAGCCATTTGACACCTAGCCACACAACTAGCAATGAAATCCAATTTCTCCAATTTTTAAATATCCATGTTTTTATTATTAAGAGAATACCCTAAATTCTAAATATAAACAACCGATTAAACCTCGACAAATCAAATAAACCATGATCATGATCTAGCACTCTGGCAACCTATAAGACTTAGTGAAATACAAGTGTCTCTAGCATGCAAATCAATCTAATAAGACTCAACATTACTAAATACGATATCACTACACTAGTATCAATATCGCAAGTCAATCAGGAAAACTATCTAATGGATCATGTTATAATGCAAATGCATGAAACAACATGAACAAATTATCATAAAACTACCAAAATAAAAACTATATAACAAAATATGAAAACATATGAACTAAACTATCATGAACATGCAAACTATATGAGACTCACACAAACATATTCCTTCAACTACTACACCAAACTTAAAATATTCACTGTCCTCAGTGAAGGTAATAGTAAGGAATCAGGCATACCTACTCTGAATAAGAATCATCACCCTCAAGGGGTGGAGTGTCAGGTGTGTCAGGAGGCGGATACACGGAATCCTCACCAAATATTGGCCACTGAATGTCAACTCCGGTAGCTCTAAATGCAATCCCAAGTGCCTGAGTGAGATCCTGTGCAAAATGACTATGAATGTCGTGCATCACATCCATCCTCCTCGCAAGACGCCTATACTGCATCGAGCGTCGAGCTCAAACCAGCTCTCATATCCGCTCCTGCTATCTCCTGCTGCTGCTGCGATGGTCCTCCTTCATCTCCTAACTGAGATCTCCATGTAGTTCTGCTCGCCTAACCAATAGCGGGCCTCCCACTAGGTAGGTGGTCAAAAGAATACCCAAGCCCCTTCAGATCGGGCTTGCCTCCATCCCATTCCTGCATCGTAGCCAAAGTAGTGCTATCGATCGGAGCACTCGGAATCTGCAACTGCTCATGTGCGGGCTAATGCACACCAACTGCCACGCACAGCTTTGTCACCACGGACACATACGGAATAGATCCTGTAGTGCCCCCCTCAAGAACCTCAGAATCCCCTGGTATATCACCATCCCCAAATCTACATAATCACCCTGCATAATGCCCCATAGCAGACGTGCACGCTCCATAGTAACCTCATGCACATGCGAAGATGGCATGATATTAGCACATATAAAAGCGTTCCATGCACGGGCAAACTTGTTCATGCCGGACGCCGGAAATGTAGAATACTCGGCGACTGTGCCCCTCTTGATCTTCCAATGTATGTCGGGCCGACACAGAGTAGCAACAATAAGATCCAGATCAAAGTCCTCTAGAGTCTTATCGTTCCAGGTATCCTGCCCCACCTTCCTCGCAGGCTGCTTAGTCACAGTCCTGATAGCCTCTGCACTATACTCCACCGTCCTCCCTCGCACCATAGTGAAGCCATTCTTCTAGGCCTTGGCGTTCGCATAGAACTCGCGAACCACACTCATAAGCACAGCAGCTGGTGCCTCGCAAAAAGGAACCCAGCCCATCTCCAAGATCATCTCCAAAAGCTTACCATCGTTCCCAGATGGAAGGAAACCTCTCTCCTTAGCAATAGGATTCGCGAGAAGCCTCGTGTACTCCTCCTCAGCCTCGGGAATAGAAAATTTGGGCCTCACGCCACTCGAAGTTGAAGAATTAGTGGTACTGCTATCGACTTGAGTTCTTTGTCTCTTGGGTGCCATGGAAATTGATTAGAGAGAATAAGAGTTGTGTTTGAGAGAGAATTTGTGTTTGAGAGTTTGTAAATTTGTGAAGAAGTTTGTGTATGCGGTGTATGTATATATAGGTGGTGAAAGAGAATTAGATACAGAATAGAAGCGGGATTTGATTATGGGAATAATGGGAGTAATGTGGTTGATTTGGAGACGGAATTATGGGATGTGGGGGAGTAAAATTCAGTTGGGAATTGATTTTGGGACAAAATTTCCGTTTTTCCCCCTTAACTGCCTTTTATTTTTTCCAGAGTCGCGACACGGCGCGGCCGCGCGCTGGGATAGCACGGGCACACGCTACTTCTGCCAAACCGGCGCGTCCGTGCGCTGTAACAGCGCGGGCGCACGGTGTTTCTGTATAAATGGCGCGGCCGCACGTTGGGACAGCGCGAGCGCGCCAGGATTTTGTAGTCAGGTTTGAATTTTTCCATTTTTTTTATTTTTTATGATTTTCTCTTTTCCCTTTGCTTCCTCTACTTACTAATGTACAACAAACTTGGGTTGCCTCCCAAGAAGCGCTTCTTTTACGTCGCTAGCTCGACGTAGAATCTCGAGATCATGTAGACAATAAGACGGCACTAACCACCTCGCGGTTTGATATGTCACCATAATAATGCTTCAACCGTTGACCATTTACCTTGAATGCTTGGCCTGGATCATTCTCAAAAATTTCTACCACTCCATATGGAAACACAGTTTTGATTATGAAGGGCCCTGACCATCTTAAATTCAACTTTCCAGGAAAAAGACGGAGCCGGGAGTTGAATAAAAGAACTTGTTGCCCTGGCATAAATTTCTTGAGCACTAGACCCCGATCGTGCCACCTCTTGACTTTCTCCTTATACATCTTGTTGTTCTCATAAGCTTGAAGTCGAAACTCGTCAAGTTCATTCAACTGAAGCATCCTCTTCTTTCCAGCCGTATCCAAGTCCAGATTCAATTTCTTCAAAGCCCAATATGCTTTATGCTCGAGCTCCACAGGCAAATGACACCCCTTACCATAAACCAACTAAAATGGCGACATTCCCAATGGAGTCTTATATGTTGTTCTATATGCCCAAACAGCTTCATCAAGCTTCAAAGACCAATCCTTCCTTGATGGACATACCACTTTCTCCAAAATGCGCTTGATCTCTCTGTTAGATACCTCAGCTTGACCATTTGGCTAAAGATGATAAGCGGTAGCGATGCGATGATTCACATTATACCTTTTCATCATGGCAGTGAACTTGCGATTGCAAAAATACGACCCCTCATCACTGATTATGACTCTTGGAGTTCCAAACCTTGTGAATATTTGCTTGTGTAGAAAACTCAGCACCACTTTCGCATTGTTTGTTTGCAACGCCTTAACTTCAACCCATTTCGACACATAATCAACTGCTAACAAGATATACTGATTGTTACAAGACGAGACAAATGGCCCAATAAAGTCAATTCCCCATACATCGAAGACCTCAACCTCGAGAAGCACATTAAGAGGCATCTCATCCCTTTTAGACATATTACCCACACGTTGATATCGATCACATTTCAAAACAAACTGATGAGCATCTTTAAACAATGTTGGCCAAAAGAAACCTTCTTGAAGAACACGAACTGTTGTCTTTTCTCCACCATAATGTCCTCCATAAGCCGTTGAGTGGAAATCTCGCAAGATCCCCCCCCCCCCGTTTCGCTGTAAGGAATACATCTCCTGATGATTTGGTCAGCTCCTTGGCGAAAAAGAAACGGCTCATCCCACATATACCATTTCACCTCATGAAGAAACTTTTTCCTTTGAGCATAAGATAATTCGGGAGGCATGATATTACTCACAAGATAGTTCACGATGTCTGCAAACCACGATTCTTCTTCTTACACTCCAAACAGCTGCTCGTCGGGAAAAGGCTCATTTATCAATGTCTTGTCCGACGAAGTAGCATTAGGATTCTCTAAACGCGAGAGATGATCAGCAACTTGATTTTCAGTTTCTTTTTTGTCCTTGATCTCTAGTTCAAATTCTTGGAGAAAAAAACCCATCAAATCAATCTAGGCTTCGAGTCCTTCTTTGAGATGAGATATCAAATGACGGCGTGATCAGTGAAAACTGTCACCTTAGTCCCAAGTAGGTAAGATCAAAATTTCTCAAAACCGTAGACAAAAGCCAAAAGTTCTTTCTCCATAGTAGTGTAATTCAGTTGAGCACCTTTAGAGTCTTACTAGCGTAGTGGACTACATGAAATATGTTGTTCTTCCTCTGCCAAGAACTGCTCCAACTACATAGTCGCTTACATCGCACATCATCTCAAAAGGCTCATTCCAATCAGGAGCAGTTACGACAGGTGCCGTGATTAAACTCTTCTTCAATGTCTCAAAAGTTGCAAGGCACTCACCATCAAATTTAAAAGGAACATCTTTCTCTAACAGACTGTACAAAGGCTTTGAAATTTTCGAGAAGTCCTTGATGAAACGCCTGTAGAAACCCGCATGACTAAGAAAACTACGAATTCCCTTAACAAAAATTGGTGGAGGAAGATTCTCAATGACCCCCACCTTGGCCTTGTCCACCTCTAGACCTTTATTAAAAACCTTGTGCCCGAGAAGAATTCCCTCACATACCATAAAATGACATTTCTCCCAATTGAAAACCAGATTGGTCTCAACACACCTCTTGAGAACGTATCCCAGATTCTGCAAGCATTCATCAAAAGAATCGCCAAAGACTGAGAAGTCGCCCATGAACACCTCCACATTCTGGCCAATCATGTCAGAAAAGATGGCCATCATACATCTCTGAAATGTGGCTGGTTCACTACACAAACCAAAAGAAACTCATCTGGAGGCAAAAGTACCAATTGGACAAGTGAAGGTAGTCTTCTCCTGATCTTCTGGAACGATACAAATCTGATTGTAACCCAAATAGCCATCCAGAAGACAGTAATACTCATGACCGGCCAACCTATCAAGCATCTAATCAATGAAGGGTAATGGAAAGTGGTCATTCCTAGTGGCTTTATTCAGCTTTCGATAGTCCATGCAGACCCTCCACCCTGTGACTGTTCTGGTAGGGATAAGCTCATTCTTTTCATTTGCTACCACAGTATTTCCACCTTTCTTTGGTACACATTGAACCGGGCTCACCCATGAACTGTCAGAGATAGGATAGATGATCCCTGCATCTAGCGACTTCAAAATTTCCTTCTTCACTACTTCCTTCATGATAGGATTAAGTCTTCTTTGCTGCTCGACTGTAGGCTTGCTACCTTCCTCTAGCAAAATTTTATGCATACAGTAAGAAGGGTTGATCCCCTTGATATCCGCTATAGTCCATCCAATTTCCGATTTGAACTCTCTCAGAATCCTCAATTGCTTTTCCTCATCACTACCTGAAAGGTCAGATGCAATAATAACAGGCAGAGTAGATGCATCACCTAAAAATGCATACCTCAAATGCTTAGGTAAAGGCTTAAGCTCAAGAGATGGAGCTTCCTCAATAGAAGCACTACTAGAAAAAGTAGAATATACATCGCCTCTTAGACATCGGTTGCTCCTGGAGCCAATGTAAAAGGTTTTTTAGTCATCATTTTTAATCAACCGATGTCTTTTGTTAATATAGACATCAACTTTTTAGCCCAACCGATGTTGTAAGTCTGTTTTAAAAAATGATTCAGCGCGCCTCTTCTATTTCTCCCCTTAGCCAAATATTTCATTCCCTCTTAAAAATTCCCCCAATTTTTACTTCAAATTTTTTAAGTATCCAAATCTCCCCACCCTTATCTAAAAACATAAAACAAAAATAAAAAACACTCATCATCCTCTCTCTCTCTCTCTCTCTCTCCCTCTCTCTCTCTCTCTCTTCTCTCTCTACTCTCTTGACCGATGAACTCAGCTCTCTTCACTCAATTCTATCGATCGGAGAACTCGACTATCTCCTTTCTCTCTTGATCTAATACCTCCCTCCCAAAACCAATTCTCCCCAACACTGCTCTCTTTTCTTCGGAGGTTGAAAAACTCAAAAACAAGTTTAAAAGACAGAGGTTTAAAAGTTCAAAAGAAGAGGCTTAAAGAAGTCAGAACTATAAGTACAAGTTGAAAGTGGCCAGAGCTTGAATTGGTAAGTTTTAAACACTAAGTTTTAAATTAGGAGTTTTATTTAGAAACCCGAATTTTTTAATTAGTCAATGATTTGATTTTAATTAGTTATAAATAGTTAATGAAGTTGATTAATTATTCAAATGGAGCTTGTTAATTAGTTGAGACTTTGTTTATGTGGGTGTTACATATGATGTGTTTATGTGTAATTATATATATTCCGAGTATACGAGGCTTTGTTGAGGGTTTATTTATGCCTGTGTTGATCTTAATTTTTTTGCTTTGTTTAAGTTAAAATGTATGTTAAACATTTGTGTTGCTTTATTTGATTAAGATATGTCAGATTCTACAATTTTATATAATAATGACCTCATTACCATGAACTTTGTTGTCGCAGGATCATGGAATGGTGATATTAGGCCCGTGGATTGGTTTACCAATGATTCCAAGGATAAGAGTGACAAGTCGTCTCTTTGCTCTGATAAAGGCACTCCCACAGAAACCATCATTGATGCTAAGACTAATAGTAAAGCATCCAGGCTTCGTAGTTATTCAGTTTAAAAGCTAGTCGGGAAAAGGCAAAGGTAAGCCGGTGAGTAATGTAAGATTCAGGTCACCTTTTACTAATATTTATTAAGTAGAAGCTGGGTAAAGTAATTTAAGCATATTGTAATTCTTGTCACCTTGAAGTGTTTATATGTCTTAATTTTTCACAAGAGGCATCATTAGTTCAAGAGAGGCTACAAGAATGTCATTGACGAAGAAGCTGAGAGGGCTGTAGATTTCTCTAGGAGATGCAGTGAGGCTTTTTATTGAGCTAATTTAATGTGTAATGGTTACTGAATATAATTGATGGCGAAAAGTTAGTATAAAATTCTCATTGATGAAGTCTCTAGGCATCTTAGGAACTTACAATTGTTGTGTTACCATCTGAAAATAAACGTAGTACCAGTAGTATCCAACAAACTTTTATGGTAAATAACAATTGGTTGTTTATGTTTTTGCGTTACATTTCTGCAATAGGCTTATTATCAGTCTGTTTAATTACTTTGTTTGGGTGGTGAAGAAATAATATAACAACCCTTAATTTCATAAATATGTTCCTCGTTTTTAGCAATCATTTTGTTGGCTTTCAATCATATAATTATCTTTGTTCTGTTTCCTCAGGGATAAGTAAAGCAAAAAATATCGTCAAGGGGAAAATATATCTTTGTTAATATTGGACCAGTTCAAGTTTTTTGTTAATAATTTACTGATGAGTCTTGTGTAATTATTTTGGACCCTATGCTAGCAACAAACGTTATGTAAAACAGCTTCTCCTTGGTAAAGCCAAGTAGTCAATAATTTTTTTGTTGGGGGCACTTGCAGCCTAGTGCATGTTTATAAAAGAATTGGTAAATGTCCAGATTTAGTTGATTTTCTCACATCAGCACTCAACAAAGTATTCAGTATTCATGCCTTTGAAATAGTATATTATATGTGAATAAGCTGTCTGTCTGGGTTTCCTCAGTGTTGACAAATTGAGTTGAAATAATATATTATTTGGTGCGTGTTGTGTTGCCATTGCTATTGTATTGATTGGTTTTGCAGCCGATATTGGATATGCAGCTGGTGATGACCTGACAAGTAAGTTGAAGCCACGTGCCATTGCAGTGTTTGTCGTCAGGTTTTGGGTACTGGATGTTGCTAACAACATGTTACAGGGTCCATGGCCGACCTTTCTTGCAGACTTATGTGCCAGAGATACAAATCTCATGAGTAGGTCCAACACATTCTTTTCATTTTTTATGGCTGTTGGTAATATCCTCGGGTATGCTGCTGGTTCCTATCAGAAGCTATACAAGATTCTATTGTAATTTACTTTCGTTTTGCATCAGTGTTTTAAACTATATTGCTATTCTATTTGATTTTCTCTTCATCAAGAAAATCATTGTCATTTTTAAGTTCCATCATATCTCAAACTTATCTTATGTTACTAAGATGATGGAATTTTGCAGGAAAATCTATTTTGTCTTGGTTGGCAGGACAGTGGTATGGGGACCAGTGATAAGAAGAACCTTACTATTTTAGGAGGTATAACATATTAATCTTACATTTGGATACTTGATCACGATTATTACGAGAATAAATTTGTATTTGTGATGGTTTGTGTAATCTAAAATACCTAGTCACTATTCTATTTGTTTTATGTTCGATAAGTATTATATGTTTTAACCTCGGAAACAATGTTCTGGATAACGTGGAGCTTGGGTAGTTCCTTATGATCTTGAAAACCAGGCCATTGGATGGACAAAGTATAACTGTTAGTAACTTTTTTTCGTCCACTTAATTATTCTTTTAAAATATCCCCAGAGTAGTTCTTTGTGATTGTATTGCTACCTTTTAATTGATTATTATGTTCTATGTATCATTGAATGTTTTGTTTCCTTATATTACAATAAGATAAGCTCCATAGATATGGACAAGCTATATTGGTTGTGACTGGATAAATATATCATTACTTGCAACTTAGAAAGATTATTATATTAATCATAAAATGGTGCAACCATGTCACATTTGATACTAATTGTGAGCAAAGTTGCTGCTTCCCAGCGCCAATTTGGTCCTGATGGGGATGCTCTAACACCGTCTCCTGAAGTCAGGGCTGGTGCTCTTGCTATTTTCGCAGTACTGGGAATTCCTTTTATACATATGCTAACAACCATATTCTGGTTTCTTAATTATTCGATACAGGTGACCTATAGCATTCCATTTGCTTTGGCATCCATATTTTCAGCTGGTTCGAAAGCAGGGAAAGGTAAAATTAGCTCTAAGCTTGTTTCAACACTTAAATGTGTAAATTGTAATTGTTTTTCGGCTCTTATTAATGCATCATTTGATCTAAAATTGTTGAACATTCACTTACAGATGCTAAAACCTTGTACCTTTCATTCTTTACAATTGCATGATACTAAATCTCAACCCGTATCCTATCTGATTCAGGAGACCCTATAAATTTATGCCGATGCAGGAGACCCTGTATCTTATAGTGAATCTGATTGACAGGTTTTTGGCCATTCAACCTGGTTCGGAAAAAGCTCCAACTGGTTAGTATTACAGCTCTTCTTCTCGCCTGCAAGTATGAAGAAGTGGCAGTCCCGGTTGTTGAAGATCTTATTGTGATCTCTGACAGGGCATACAATATAATAGAAGTCCATGAAATGGTAATTTTAAAACTTGTTTTTGATTTATTTGCTCTGTATATTGAGTATGAGTGTTATCTTATACATTATAAGAGAAGATGTTTAAGTTATTGCTTATGTTATGACTTAAAGTGGTTGATTTTTGTTATAGGATGGAATCAGTATTTTGAGTTTTATTGCTCGAGCAAAGTCGTGCTCAAGAAACCCGTAATCCTGCCCATATGCTACTTGTGTCGGTAAACAATCATAGGCGTCACTAGCAACTAGTCTTGAGAGAGTAAAGTGGCAGGTGAATGTCATGCTTTTTTGGTATTTTTCTTTGTTTATGTTGTTTTAGGATAGTTATTTATTACAGCTGTTTTAATAGCTTGAAGTATTCTACAACAAAATTAATCCTCTCAGGTCTATCAAAAACTTATTATCATCGTACGGGACCAGAAGCTACAGGAGCTTTAATAAGGAGTGGGAAGATGCAGAAGAATAATGGCGTTCCTCAAATGATATTTTACATGCTATTATCGGTACCAAGTCAAATTATTTGTATACACAATAGTAGAATATATGGAGGGATATGTGTAGTACTTGATATTTGGATTAGATGAATCTGTTGTACCAGATGTTTGAATATTGGTTGTTAGATTTATAGATAATTGATATTATGCAGCAATTGGTTTTGGTAGTTCATTGGTTTTTGGAATCTATATTTTTAAAATCTGTATTAATAAAATAGGTACAAACATCATTACAATGGAAAATGATGTTTGTCAAAACTTAATATATCAGTTCTAGTGGACCATTGACATCAGTAAAAACCGATGTTAAATACTACAGCCAAAAATTTTTTAAACAAAAAACTGATGTTATTAAGTATTATAGACATTAGTTTGTTACAAATAGACATCGGTTACCAATTAAGAACCGATGTCAAAGGTATTGTTAACATCGGTTTTTGATGAAAACTGTTGTTACTGGTACTAGTAACATCAGTTTATTGGTTAAATTGAAAGATTTTGCTTAGCTCACATATATTTAAATTGATAAAAATACCATATTATGATGATATATGAAGATTAGATATGCATGAGAAATTTAATATCAAGATACAGAAATCGGTTTTAAACAAAGAACTGATGTTATAGGCTGTATTTAACATCAGTTTAAAACCGATGTTAAATGGGGGGTCTTTAGCATCACCCACGAAGACATCGGATTTTTGCATTCATAGACATCGGTTTTTAGCCGATGTCTATTGACGTTTTTCTAGTAGTTAAGGCTTGAGGCGTTTAGTAGGCTTTGTTCAATTCTTCCATTCTACGAGATTTAAAAGGCATATCAATCTTCCTTTTCCAGGGAGAAGCATTCAAATATTGCAATTGCTCTTCACCTTCGTCATCTTCACTGTCTGAATTTCCTAATTAGGCTTTTTCTAAGGCATCAGACCTTAGAAATTGATCAAGTTCCGATGTGACCACCGAATCGACCAACTCCACTTTTAAGCACTCCTCATTATCAGTAGGAAATTTTATAGCATTAAATACATTAAAAGTCACATCTTGATCCAGTACTCGCATTGTAAGCTCACCCTTCTGCACATCTATCAAGGTTCGGCCAAATGCCAAGAAAGGTATTCCCAAGATTATGGGAATCTTCTTATCCTCTTCGAATTCAAGAATTACAAAATCAGCAGGAAAGATAAGTTTATCAACCTTGACCAAGACATCCTCCACAATAC
Organism: Apium graveolens; assembly: GCF_009905375.1. Classification (NCBI taxonomy): domain Eukaryota; kingdom Viridiplantae; phylum Streptophyta; class Magnoliopsida; order Apiales; family Apiaceae; genus Apium; species Apium graveolens. The sequence goes on along the minus strand of NC_133649.1, from coordinate 176,659,687 downwards.
CTCGCGGATATGTACTAGAACGGTCGGCCAACTGCAAAGTCATATACGTCGGTTTAGGATCAGGTAGATCCAACTGCTTGAAGATTGACAAAGGCATCAGATTGATGCTAGCTCCCAAGTCACATAAGCATCTGTCGAAATACATTTTTCCAATAGTACATGGAATAGTAAAGCTTTCTGGATCTTTAAGCTTTGGAGGTAACTTCTGCTGCAGTACAGCACTGCATTCCTCCGTGAGAGTGACAGCCTCTAAATCATCTAGCTTCACTTTCCGAGAGAGAATACCTTTCATAAACTTTGCATAACTAGGCATCTGCTCGAGAGCCTCAGCGAAAGGTATGTTGATATGAAGTTTCTTGAACACCTCCAGAAACTTCTCAAATTGCTTATCCAGCTTTTTCTTCTGCAGCCGCTTAGAAATAGGCAGTGGAGGATAGATCTGTTTCTCCCCTGTATTACCCTCAGGCGGAGTGTGCTCAACAGTAGTCTTCCTTGGTTCCACTTCTTCATCCTGCTGCTTTGCTTCTTTCTCAGCCCCAGTTTCTTTAGTCAACTCTTGAGTTTGTTCGGGATTCGCAACCTTCCCAGACCTCAAAGTGATTGCCTTTATCTGCTCCATAGCTTCCTTCTTTCCTTCCACTTCAGTGTCACTAGGCAATGTACCAGGTTGACAATTTAGCAAGGCATTGGCAATTTGCCCAATTTAATTTTCCAAAGTCTTGATAGAAACAGTTTGTCTCTTGCACATAAGCTTCAACTCCTCTAATTCAGATTTTTCATTAGCTTGTTGCAACTGGAGTTGTTGTCTTGGTGCGTACTGTGGTTGCTGAAAACCAGGGGGGTTGTACTGCTTAGCTGGATACTGCTGATAAGGCTGTTGAACCGTATTCTGAGCGTTGCTCCAACTGAAATTAGGATGATTGCGGTTGTTAGAATGATAGATGGCTGGCACAGGTTGATGCGATCGCTGGAAGTTGCTCACGAACTGAGTTGATTCACTAGAAATTATGAACTGATCAGTCTCATGGACACCAGCACAAAGCTCACGGACACTAGTTATTTGATTAACTCCGTAATTATCCAAAGTGTCCACCTTCATTGTCAAAGCCTTAAGTTGGGCAGCGATAGCAGTTGCTGCATCCAACTCCAAAATTCCTGCTACTTTTCCCTGAGTCAGACTTTGGGAAGTATTTTGGTACTCATTAGCAGCCATCAGTTCAATAAGTTCATAAGCTTCATAGTAGCTCTTAGCCCACAAGGCTCTTCCTGATGCTGCATCAAGCATGGGTCTAGAGGTAGCACCCAATTCATTATAGAAACAGTTGATAATCATCCAAGCAGGCATGCCCTGGTGTGAACACTTCCTTAACATCTCCTCATATCAATCCCAAGCCTCATACAGAGATTCTCCAGTTTGTTGAGCAAACTGAGTAAGAGCATTCATGATTACTGCAGTCTTCGCCATGGGGAAGAATTTAGTGAGAAAATTTTGAGCAAGATCTTCCCAAGTGGTGATAGACCCTTCTAGTAGAGAATGTAACCAGCACTTAGCTTTGTCCCTCAGAGAGAATGGGAAGAGTCGCAGCTTGATAACATCCTCAGTCACATTGTTGAATTTGAAATTGTCGCAGATCTCGATGAAATCCCTGATGTGCATGTTGGGGTCTTCAGTAGGAGAACCCCCAAACTGAACTGAGTTCTGTATCATCTGGATCGTTCTTGATTTAATCTCAAAAGTGTTAGCCCTGATGGCTGGTCTAATGATGCTAGACTGAATGTCATTAATCTTATGCTTAGAATAGTCCATCAAAGCCTTCGGATTTTCTACTTGATCACCCATAGCTACTATAATTGGCTCTTCAACTTTCTCTTCTTCCTCTAAATTCTTTTCTTCCTCAAAAACTTTCCTACAAACTACCACAAGTTCTTCCTCAGCTTTATCTAGTGTTCTCTTACGAGTACGCGAACACGTATGCATACACCCTCGCTGGAGTACCTGAAACCAGACAAGGAACAAATAAGTAACAATGTCCGAGTCAATGAACTTTAACGACCACTGATGGAAAGCACATAAACTATAAATTAACACTACAGTCCCCGGAAGCGGCGCCAAAAACATGTTAGTCGCTAAACACGCGCTAATAATACACGCAAGTATACGAGTTCGTAAGAAGTATATAATCTTTTCAGGTTCATTCCCACAGAGACTGTATTGGTTAACTATCTAATTTATGCACCTAAATAACAATGTATGGTTATCACTCAATGTTAAGACTATAACAAATTGAGATAGTTTATAACTAAGAATTACGCTAACAATTATAACTACGAGAATAAGATTGACTGAATTGATATACATGACAAACATGGGATTCTACCTTCATTAAATACTTCATTCAAAAGCTTTATTATTCTTAACCTTGGCATGCAATGATGATGGCACTAATCAGATAACACGAAACTGATAAACGCCAACTTTCGTTGCACGAGTACCATTCTACCAGACATCCACAAAAGGGATAGAACTGAATAGGCACCAATTATATTGAGACCCTATATATCTATAGAATTTGACAACATAATGGTTTAAGCACAAGTTATCTATCTTGATTACATAGGGCAAGTAAGATGGTTAAAATTACCTACGAATCATGCATAACACATACATGAACTTATACTAACATGGCAAGTTCTAAATCCTTAAATTCACTTTCGCTTCATTAAGAATTAACACACTATCTTATAAGTTCGCGACGCTCATAAGAAGAGTATGCACAACCAATATTAGGATATCATACAATCACCACATACTAAGGTATCAAACAATTTAACTAAAGAAATCCATAAATAAATCTGCTAGAACCCCACGATAACGATTAGCCCATAATCGAAACAATCATCAACGTGGGTTCCGATGAAAACATGATATAGAAAATGTAGTCTTTATAGGAATAAATAAAACCAAGTACAAACAAGAGTATAGGTTCGGCAAAACAAGAAACAAGCATCCAAATTACAACTCAAAACAAAGATTCACAAGCATAAACTAGATCGTCTTCGCCTTTGTTGAATTGTGCTAAAGGTCTCTTGCCGTCTTCTCCTTGCGCTCTGGTCCGTCTCTGACTTGATATCTAATGAAAAATGACCTAAAGTTATTTATAGAGCAGCCCTCAACAATCTGGAAGTATTTCCTTTTAGAATTGTAGTAGAAACAGGATTTTGAAATTCGGCCTCGGCGCGGCCGCGCGCTATCACAGCGCGAGCGCGCTGCAAGCCTGCATTTCTGGAACCCCGGCGCGGCCGTGCGCTATCACAGCGTGGGCGCGCCGTCCTTCTAGGAAAAACTCAGATTTCTTCTTAAATCTTACTGCTTCGAGCCGGCTTTCCATGAGCTTTTATTCCAACACCACTGGGACACCAAATTAGCACCAAAACAATGGTAATTCACCTGATTACCTGAATAGTGTCTGAAATGCAAAAACACTAGAAAACACATTAAAACACATAACAACTTGAGTACAAATGCATCAATTCAAAGCTTATTAGAGCATAATAAAGTGTCATAAATGCCACTCAACACTTAGTCTTGTTATTATACATGCATGTCTTGCACAATAATCTTCCCCAATTTGTGAGAAGATTGCTTATCACAAATTTATGCCTGATAACAAGACTAACCCTAAGTTAAAAATATTTACATAAAAACTGAAAGATTAACAAATACAACTTTTATACATTTAATGATTACATAAATTCAATATTTACAGCCATAAAGTGAATTTCTCATAGCCTGGTTCTTTCTAAATGAGGTCCTTTAGATTTACAAGTACTTGAAGTTCTTCTATCATTACTGTCCCTCTTAGGGCTTCTACCAGCTTGAGCCAATCATCCAATGAGTAACCATTAAGGTAACCAAATCTAAATTTTAAGAATATGCCAACTTGAATGTTCAGAAATGTCTATCTTTTGATATTCTACTCAACCCCCTTGCCTTGAGTTCATTTGATCTCTGCTCAAACATCTTTATCCCCTTTGCATAGTTTCTGTCCATTTCCTCCTTTTCAGCCTTCAATCTTGCGTTTCTTTCATTTCTTTCCCTAAACCTTTGAGACATCACAGTCTTCCACATTCTTGTACGTGTGTCCTTATCCTTTATCAGGCTGATTACCCTCTTCAATTATCTGGTTGAGAAAGTTTCCATTACTGTTCTGCTAAGAAGAATGAATGAGCCATCCAAGTAGTAGATTCTGACTTCTGCTAAAGATACAACACAGACTTTGACAATTTCTTCAGATAGTTGTTGGAAAAAGTCCTTATCTGTGATGCACATGTTTAGGGGCAGAAAGTTAGTTTGATTATAACAGTCTGAGATGACCCCAAAACCAGCTTGCATTCTCCTTGGGTTTCTTCCAACATTTTTGAAGTGAGTTATGGTTGGAGGCTTGAATGAAGGTAGGTTTTTCATTTTCTTTCGTGCGACATGGCTTGATCTGATTGGAATCTTGAGTACGGTGTTTGCTGTTTGTTTATACAAGTATTTTGGCTTTTGAGGTAGGTTTGGTTGAGATAGTGTTTGGCTAGGCTTGGTGGTTTGAGTTTGTGAGATTTGGATTTTTTGGACATATTTCTTGGTTCCTTCTTTTTCTTCCTTTTTGCATCCTTCTCATGTCATCTCCTCTCTTCCTTTCATCCTTCTTCTTCTCATCTTCCTTACTGCCAATTGTCTTGGTAGATTGACTTGGATTTAAGCCAGAAGGGTTTTGCTCATCATTCTTCTACTCATCATCATCCAAGTCATCTTTGGTGTTAAATTGAGTGTTTGGCAATATGGTTTCTGCATTTTGCTAGAATCTTCACAAAATTTTGATCATTTTCTCATCTTCAATTATCTTGTTCTTCTTGGTCTAGAGATCATTTTCCAATTTCATAGTCAATATTAGATTTGCCCTCATACAGTTTTTGGGTACTGTGAAGTATTTGCACTTTTTGGTTTGTGGACAGATGTAGACCACCCCTTTGCTTGGATGGAGATATGCTTCAGGAAAAGCAGTTATCTGAGTTTTCTTGAGTTCACTAAGAAATTGGGTGTCCTCTAAATTGACTAGATTAACTCTATCAATTATCGTATCTAGCTCAGATACTCCCATGGATTGAAGATTTGAGAGAGACACTTGTAGACACTTGTTTAAACAACAGTCATTGACATTTGCCACTATCCTTTTCTCCATGAAGTTCCCAACCTTTACTATCATCACTCTTAGAAAATTGGTATTGTTGGCCGAAGCTCTCTTGTAGGTGATGTAATTGTTGTGAAGAGAGACTCTTAGCACCATTAATAGCTCATTGAACTTCTTCTCTTGACAGGGTCCTTCTACAGCTTTTTGGAGTCTGTCTTTTCCAACATCTTGAGAAATTTTTACTTGTGCTAGAGCTTTGACTAGAGTGGGATGTAGATTTTCCAGCTTCCTTTGATTGTAGACCAGCTTCTTTGGATTTTTGAATTCTAGCTTCTATTATGGCGCCCTCCAAACCCGGGTCAGAAGTTTGGGGTCCACATACACACCTTAATTATAACCTGCTTATAACAATAATAAAGATAATAATAATATATGCAGTGACCCTACTTACCAACCACCACGGACCACAAAAGGTTAAAGTATGCACACAAGCCAAACACACTAATATATTACAAACCGTTCAAATCCCAACTATTTCAAACTCAAACTGAGTATTAAACATTATTACAAACTTTTACAAACTTAAATTATCCCAAAAGAAGCCTACTAGCTCAGCTTTCTCAACCTGAACCCCTAGCTCTCGCGCTGGACTGGGGATCCTTGCTACCAACTGGTTCCTTTTTAACTGGAAAGAATATAAACAACATCGCACAAATAAGCTAACTAGCTCAGCAAGTCACAATGATAAAACTGAGAATAATGATCATCAGGTTAATATGATTATGATATCAAGTGAACAATGGATTATGATTTAGAATTGGATATTATACTTTTAATTTAAAAACCAAGGTTAGGCTGCTGATCAGTCACGCACTAACCCCGAGCAAGGCATACAGCATTGTTCTAACTACTGGATCCAAGGCACACATTGGCCTAACTTGACCATTATATGGTCTGACCACGAATTTGGTCCACAATTTCATAAAAACAATCCAATTCTAACATAATAACAGAATATGCAATAATAAACAATAACTGAAATCATTAACAACAATAAATGTTTAACAATGAAAGGGTTTCAATCCTTGTAAGGATCAATAAGGCAATTTAAAAGCTTGGATGTTGGGTAATGAAGGAATTGGATAACAAAGAAATTAACATTTCAGGGTTTCAAAGATTTGGGCTTTCAATGCATAAAAAGAACAATCAATGGTCTAGAAAGAATAAGGTTCATGACTCAAGAACAATAACTGGAATCAGGGTTTAGGTTTCAGTGCTTCAAAGCACTTGCAATATCAACAAGACTATCACGTATTACAATATTTCGAGAAAGTTCGGAATACTTGCCTGATATTAGCTTACTACACTGCACTCGCTTCCAATCACAACCGTCTTACTCCTTAACTCTCTTTTTCCCTTTCCTACGTCTTGCCTCTTCTGCTCACATATCATAAGCATCTATCAATAATTTACTCATGGAATTATATTCAACACATACTTCTATCTACCTTTCGTTTTACCCAAATCCGATTAACGGATTGAAAGTTATGCAATAATCAAGTAAACACCGAATATATAGACTGATAGTCAATTAACAAGTCACATATAGCACATAATACATCACGTAATCAATGATATATTATTTATAAAGAAGTCTCGGGTCATAAATAGGCTTTCTGGTATTTAAAATGATTTTTAAAACATTTTTCAGAATTAAAACGGGTCGTTGGATCAATTTCGGGTTAATAAACAGGGTTCGGTTGGCCAATTCTGACTCTGAAATAATTTTAGAATAATTATCGAGCCTTGGAAATAATTTAGAATAATATTTTAAAGTTCGAAACTATTTTTCAGAATTTTTAAATCATTTTTAAATAATTAAATCTAGTTAAATAATTAACTAAAATCAATTAATAATTAATTAAATTAATTAATCAATTAATTTTCGAATTAATTGACCAATTAATCAATTAGAAATTAACTGAAATTAATTAACTAATTAATTTAGATTTATTTGTGAATTAAAAATAATTTTCAGAATTAAAATAATAATTTTTAGAATTTTCAGAAATTAAAAACGAATTTTTATAATAAAAATAAATAGGAAATATGATTTCTAAACATTTTTAAAACAAAAATCCAATTTTTGCAAAGTCTGGAAACTACAGGGACCAAACTGCATCGTTTTCAAAACTATAGGTACTAAACTGTAATTTTCCAGGGGGTCGCCGGAAAACAGTTGGGGATGGCCGGAGAACACGTTCTAGGGATGCTCAGGCCACCATCACCTCCAGATCACATCTACACAACACCAGGAACACAATCATGCAATCAATTCATCCTAACAATCCCTGAGTTGGCCGGAATTTGGCCGTGAAATTTTCCAGTTTCCGGCGAACATCGGAAAACTTCAAAACACAACTCCCTTCTCTACAGACCTCGTTGGTTCATGAAACTTATACGACTAGATTGCAAATTTCACAGAGAACACAACCCACTATAAAACAACATCAATCTATCACAGAATAAGAAACCCCCAAATTTCAATTAAGAACATTCATACGGGTTATAAACCCTAATTTTAAAATTCGAAAATCAAACTCAAATTTGAACATGTTATTGAACTCCAAATCAGACGTATGACATATGAAAATCATCAGGAAAACAAGCTCTACAACATGCAATCATCAAATCATACAATCATCCGAACAAAAATTCATATTTTTAATAAAATAAATTCGAAAATAAATAAATTTTTAGAAAAATAACCTTAATTTCTGCAGGTGTATGGATTACAGAATCTGGTAGAGCTCTTCAAGACCTTCAGATTGGTTACTCGAGCTTTCCAAACCGAATCCAATTACACCTCCAAATGCTTGTTTGATTCTTAGAACAGTTTTAGGAAATTAGGGTTTTTCTCTGAAAATTATATAATTATCTGTCTGCAAATGATTTTGATACGAAATAAATTACGGTAAAAGGCTATTTATAATTACGGAAAATTAGTATCCCGTTGGATCATTCCGGATATAAAACGGTACGTTTATTTGTAAAAACTGATCCAAACGGTATCGGTTTTCGGGATAATTATCCAAATCAGTACAATTTGTACTGCGGTATTGGTCTCAGCGCCTGGTTACACGTATTACGAAGTGATAATTGTGATAGTTTAATAAAAAGCTCCCGTTTATCGAAAATAAGGGTTTTATTGATTTACCGAAACGAATATTGTATCGAAAATGTTGCGCCGGGACCCGCGCAGGACAAACCGTACGCCGGATCGAAAAAGTCAAAACATGGAATATGCTCGGAATATTACAATTAGGTTAGGAAGGAGTTCTCGAAAGAGTTTCGGGTTCCAAAAACGTAACAACGGTTGACGTCGGTTGGTTCCCGTTTTTATAAAATAGATTTTAATTACCCGGAAAAAGATTTTAGAAATTTCATATGATTCTTATAAATCCATAAACCAACATAAAAATAATTAGGAAGATATGACAATTATCTATATTTTATTTTGGACATATAAAAATTAAAATACTCAATTAATATTATTTTTTTGGATATTCAAGTACAGATAACACTTAACAATTAACTCACAGAATAGATACTGAATACACATAATAATTATATAATAGCAAAAATAATTACAAGATATATCTCGGATATTACATCCTTCCCCCCTTAAAAGGATTCTGTCCTCAGAATCTCTAAGAAAACAAATGAGGATACTTTTCTCTCATATCACTTTCTAACTCCCAGGTTGACTCTTCAACCTTTGGGTTTCTCCACAATACTCTTACTAATTTTACCACTTTATTTCTCAATACTTTCTCTCTTTCCTCTAGAATCTCTATCGGACTCTCTACATATGATAAATCTGCTTGAAGTTCTAATGGCTCATATTCTATTACATGCCTGGATTCTGGATTATATTTCTTAAGCATTGATATGTGAAAAACATTGTGAATGTGCTCCATGTGCGGAGATAACGCCAACTCGTAAGCTACTTTGCCAATATGCTTTAGGATTTCAAAAGGTCCGACATATCTTGGGTTTAGCTTCCCTTTCTTCCCAAACCTCGTTAGTCCTTTCCACGGTGATACTTTCAATAATACCAAGCTTCCTTCTTCAAATTCCATGTCTTTTCTTGACTGGTCTGCATATTTCCTTTGATGATCTTGTGCGGCTATTAATCTTTTCTGGATAATTTCAACAACTTCCTTTGTCTGCTGCACCAATTCAGGTCCGAGTATTTTGCGTTCTCCTACTTCGTCCCAATATACTGGAGATCTACATTTGCGTCCATAAAGGGCTTCATAAGGTGGCATCCCAATGCTGGCGTGATAACTGTTATTATAGGCAAACTCTACCAGGGGTAAATGCTCGTTCCAACTTCCTTTGAAATCAATAGCATAAACACGTAGCATGTCCTCGATTGTCTGGATCGTTCTTTCACTTTGGCCATCCGTTTGGGGGTGATAGGCCGTACTCATATTCAATCTTGTTCCCAAACATTCTTGAAAACTCTTCCAGAATCTTGAATTAAACCTTGGATCTCTATCAGCTGTGATAGACACTGGAACTCCATGACGAACTACGATCTCTTTCAAGTACATATGAACTAACTTGTCGAGCGAAAATCTTTCATTTATAGGCAGAAAATGAGCTGACTTGGTAAGTCTATCTACTATAACCCAAATGGCATCATGATTAGCCCTTGTCCTTGGTAATCCAACTATGAAATCCATGGTAATATGTTCCCACTTCCACTCTGGAATCTCCAATGGCTGTAGCAATCCGCTTGGTCTCTGATGCACTACTTTAACTCTCTGACATGTATTTCATTTACTAACCCATTCCGCAATTTCCCTCTTCATATCTGGCCACCAATAATTCTTCTTTAAATCTCTGTACATTTTGGTACTCCCTGGATGGATGGAATATCTTGAACTATGTGCCTCTTGTAAAATTTCATTTTTCAGCTCCATCACTGGTGGAATCCAAATTCTTAAAGAAAACCTAAGAATACCTTGATCATCTTGTTGCGTGCATAATTCCTCACCTACCAAACTATTTATATCTTGATCCATTACCTCTTTCTGGCATTTCTTTATTTTCTCCAATAACTCTGGTTGGAAAGTCATACCGTACACTTTTGCTTCCTCAGGCTTGCAAATTCTAATCTCCAATTCCAATTTTTGAAATTCTTTATATATCTCTTCAGGTACGGATAACACATTTAACCTTTCCTTCCGACTTAACGCATCTGCTACAACGTTCGCCTTATCGGGATGATAATTAATCGAGCAATCATAATCCTTGATCAATTCTAACCATCTCCTTTGTCTCATATTAAGTTCCTTCTGGGTAAATATATATTTCAAACTTTTGTGATCCGTGAAAATCTCACATTTTTCTCCATACAAATAATGTCTCCAAATCTTCAAAGCAAATACTATGGCTGCTAACTCCAAATCATGAGTAGGGTACTTCTGTTCGTGTGGTTTCAATTGCCTTGACGCATACGCAATCACCTTATCGTGCTGCATAAGAACACATCCTAATCCTTTGTAAGAAGCATCGCTATAAATTATGAAATTCCCTTGATCGTCTGGAAGTGACAAAACTGGTGTTGTGATTAATCTCCGCTTCAATTCCTGAAAACTTTCTTCGCACTTGTCATTCCATATAAACTTTTCATTCTTTCGTGTAAGCTTTGTCAATGGTGTTGCAATTCTTGAGAAATTCTGAACGAATCGTCGATAATATCCTGCCAATCCCAAGAAACTTCTTACCTCAGTGGGTGTTCTCGGTCTTTCCCAATTCGTAATTGCCTCGATCTTTGCCGGGTCCACTTTGATCCCTTCATTACTGACTATGTGTCCTAAGAACTGAACTTCCTGTAGCCAAAACTCACACTTCAACAATTTAGCATATAACTTCTTTTTCCTTAAAATCTCCAAAGTTGTCCTTAAATGTTCAGCATGATCCTCCTCCGTCTTTGAATAGATCAAAATATCGTCTATAAATACTATAACGAACTTGTCCAAATATTCCTTGAAAATTCTGTTCATCAGGTCCATAAACGCTGTTGGGGCGTTGGTCAATCCAAAAGATATTATTAGAAATTCATAATGCCCATACCTTGTTCTGAAAGCTGTCTTTGGTATATCTTCTGGTTTGATCTTCAGTTGATGATATCCCGATCTTAAATCGATCTTGGAGAAATACTTGACTCCCTTCAATTGGTCAAACAAATCATCAATTCTGGGTAACGGATACTTTTTCTTGATTGTCAACTTGTTGAGCTCCCTATAGTCGATGCACAGTCTCATGCTTCCATATTTTTTCTTATCAAATAATACCGGGGCTCCCCACGGGGATACGCTGGGTCTGATTACTCCTTTCTCTAACAATTCCTATAATTGCTTTGCTAGCTCTTTCATCTCAACAGGCGCCATTCTGTACGGGGCCTTGGATACTGGTTCGGTTCCAGGTGCTAAGTCGATTGCAAATTCAATTTCTCTATCTGGAGAAAGTCCTGGTAACTCGTCGGGAAATACGTCTGGAAATTCCTTCACAACTGGAATATCTTCAAGTTTTGCTGGCTCCTCACTTCTGTCGATCACATATGCTACGAAATGCTCACATCCTTGTCATAGTAACTTCTTGGCTTGAATCATCGTTAAGAACTTCTTTACCTGCTTCTGTCGCTTGAACGTTACTATTCTTTCGTCTGGCATTTTCACCATTACTTTCTTATTTCGACAATCTATCTGAGCATCATGCTTAGATAACCAATCCATCCCTAATATAACGTCAAATTCTCCTAACTTAAACGGTATCAAATCTACACAAAACTTACTACCAGAAATCTCAATCTCACAATTCCCACAAACTTGGTTAACAGTTACACGTTCTTGATTTGCTAATTCCACAGTCATTATTTCATTTAAATACCCAACTAGATAATTTAACTTACTAACAAAATCTTGTGAAACAAACGACCGAGTTGCTCCCGCATCTATTAACACTTTGGTACATAAAGAATTCACATTAAGCGTACCTGCCACGACATCCGCATCCTGGATCGCATCCTTCACCGACATGTCAAAAACTCTAGCCCTCGGAGTCTCATTTACTGTTGGGGTAGATCCCACAATCCTCAATGCATTACTGACTGGGGCTGGTATCTTGCAATCCCTGGCCATATGTCCTGGCTTTCCACATTTAAAGCATGTAAATCCAATGACTGGAACCTTCACTGCTGGATTCCGGATAGGCTGATCCTTATTTGCTGGCTCTCTTGCTGGCTGATTTCGGCACTCCCTCGAGTAGTGCCCTTTCTGGTTGCATTTAAAACATACCACATTCAACTTGTTACAAACTCCTCCATGCTTCTTTCCACATACTTGACAAACTGGAAAAGTTAATCTCAATTGATTCGGCTGATTCACATTAGCTAGACGATTGCCCTGGCCTCTGTCTCCTGCATTTTGTCTCCTGAAATTAAAATTTCTCCCTGGCTGAAACTTGCCCTTCTTAAAATTTGGAAGCTTCCCTGTTTGTGACTGACCCTCACTTCCCTCAACTTTCCTTTTCTTGCTTTCCTTTTCTTTCTGGAACATCTCACTCTCTGTCTCTGCGATCATAGCTTTCTGTACAACCCCGACATAGGTATCCAATTCAAAAATAGCTACCTTCCCTCTGATCCATGGCTTCAAGCCTTGCTGGAATCTCTTAGCTTTCTTTCTATCAATATCAACATACGACGGCACATACCTTGACAATTCCTCAAACTTCCCCTCATAATCTGTTACCGACATGTTCCCTTGCTTTAATTCTAAAAACTTCAGCTCTATTTGATCCTGAACAAACTGAGGAAAATACTTTTCTAAAAAAAATTCCTTAAACCTTTCCCAAGTAATAACATCTGTGCTTTCCAATGTCTTCACCATCTCCCACCAATAGGTGGCCTCATTCTTCAGATAGTAACTTGCAAATTCAACCTTCTGCTCCTCTTTCACTTTTACCAAGGCAAATGCCTTCTCTATTTCCTTTAACCACACATTTGCTTCAATATGCTCTAAGGAACCCTTGAATTCTGGTGGGTTTACTGCCTGAAAAGTTTTGAAAGTTACATGGGGATTGCTCTGTCTCTGCTGTTGTTGTGCCAGGTGAACTGTTTGTTGGGCCAAGATTTGAAGAATCTGAGCTATTGCTGGGTCCATGGGTCCTGGGTTCACATTCTGGTTTGTATCATCTTGGTTGTTATTGTTGTTGTTGTTGGTTTCTTCATTCTGGGTGTTGGTGCGGGTATTTCTTCTGGGAGGCATTTTCTGTAAAGAATCAATCAATTTATTTAGCTTTTGAATCAAATCTTTGTATAAAAGAAAGGTTTTGTAAAACAGGGATATCTCTTTTTGAAAACAGTTGTAACTAAGTAAATTGCATGCTTCTTTACAGAATATAAACAGTTATGGAAAACAGGGTACATGGTATCACATGGTATACTGGTGCAATAAATAAGGTAAAGTAAAATAGGTGCGATAAAGTAAATGACAGTGTTGGAAAGGAAAAAGGTACTGATATATATAGATCAAAAGTTTTAGGTAGTACAAGCGTAAAGACGCTTCGAAAGTAAAAGCAAAAAGGGTACAACAACCTACTCACTAGTCAGCATCGCTAGTCTATAAATACAACTCAAAAGTCTACTGATACACACTACACACTACTGTACATACTACATAATCATAACAACACTGCTCAGCATCTCCATCTCAGAATCTCTGGCTCATGGCAAATCTGGACCTCCTATCTCCTCAAGCTCCTCTAGAACCCACTTAGCCCACTCCGCTAGGAAATCAGGGGTGATGTCCTCATGTGTAGCCTCAGCAATCCTCACAGCAGCTGCTCTACGAAATGCCTGGAGCCTCTCCCTAAGTCGCCTCTCACCACTCCCCATCTCTCTGGTACGCATGATATGCAATAACTCCTGGATCTGACCCTGTAGGAATCGCTGCTCCATAAGGCAAGCCTCAAACTGATAATATGGGACAAGATAGGAAGAGAACTGGAAAGGTACTCCTGTGACTGAATGACTAGTAAAGCCTGAATCAGCAGGTGGGGGTCCTCTAACAGGTGGCCTCATGCCAGGAGGTGGAATAGCCTGCAATGGTACGGGCTGCAATACCGGTGGAGGTAGAATAGCCAATGCTGGTGGAATAATAGGACGTGGATCCGATGCTGGTGTTCCAACTGAAGGCTCTGAGTAATCAGCTGATATGGGAATAAAAGAGTCGGCCATCTCTGCTATCTGAAATCATATCGTAATATAAGAATCTCGTACCACGACGCAAACTATACTAATACCGGTTATACCATAACACTCAACCTCTCGACGTCATATCATCCTATACCTTACTTCTAATCCTATCCCTCTACCCATTCCCGTCAACCTAGGCTTGTGTCAGTGACTTATAATATGTAGCTCTGATACCAAACCTGTGGCACCCTCCAAACCCGGGTCAGAAGTTTGGGGTCCACACACACACCTTAATTATAACCTGCTTATAACAATAATAAAGATAATAATAATATATGCAGTGACCCTACTTACCAACCACCACGGACCGCAACAGGTTAAAGTATGCACACAAGCCAAACACACTATTATATTACAAACCGTTCAAATCCCAACTATTTCAAACTCAAACTGAGTATTAAACATTATTACAAACTTGTACAAACTTAAATTATCCCAAAAGAAGCCTACTAGCTCAGCTTTCTCAACCTGAACCCCTAGCTCTCGCACTGGACTGGGGATCCTTGCTACCAACTGGTTCCTTTTTAACCGGAAAGAATATAAACAACATCGCACAAATGAGCTAACTAGCTCAGCAAGTCACAATGACAAAACTGAGAATAATGATCATCAGGTGAATATGATTATGATATCAAGTGAACAATGGATTATGATTTAGAATTGGATATTATACTTTTAATTTAAAAACCAAGGTTAGACTGCTGATCAGTCACGCACTAACCCCGAGCAAGGCACACAGCATTGCTCTAACTACTGGATCCAAGGCACACATTGGCCTAACTTGACCATTATATGGTCTGACCACGAATCTGGTCCACAATTTTATAAAAACAATCCAATTCTACCATAATAACAGAATATGCAATAATAAACAATAACCGAAATCATTAACAACAATAAATGTTTAACAATAAAAGGGTTTCAATCCTTGTAAGGATCAATAAGGCAATTTAAAAGCTTGGATGCTGGGTAATGAAAGAATTGGATAACAAAGAAATCAACATTTCAGGGTTTCAAAGATTTGGGCTTTCAATGTATAGGATACAATGATTGAATGTACAAGTAATTCAGTTCAGTGTTTGGGATTTTGTTTGTATGTATTTGTGGAGTAGTATTGTATACTTGAGGTTCGTGTTTAGGTATACAACAATCAATGGCCTAGAAAGAATAAGGTTCATGGCTCAAGAACAATAACTGGAATCAGGGTTTAGGTTTCAGTGCTTCAAATCACTTGCAATATCAACAAGACTATCACGTATTACAATATTTCGAGAAAGTTCGGAATACTTGCCTGATATTAGCTTACTACACTGCACTCGCTTCCAATCACAACCGTCTTACTCCTTAGCTCTCTGTTTCCCTTTCCTACGTCTTGCCTCTTCTGCTCACATATCATAAGCATCTATCAATAATTTACTCATGGAATTCTATTCAACACATACTTCTAACTACCCTTCGTTTTACCCAAATCTGATTAACGGATTGAAAGTTATGCAATAATCAAGTAAACACCAAATATATAGACTGATAGTCAATTAACAAGTCACATATAGCACATAATACATCACGTAATCAATGATATATTATTTATAAATAAGTCTCGGGTCATAAATAGGCTTTCTGGTATTTAAAATGATTTTTAAAACATTTTTCGGAATTAAAACGGGTCGTTGGATCAATTTCGGGTTAATAAACAGGGTTCGGTTGGCCAATTCTGGCTCCGAAATAATTTTAGAATAATTATCGAGCCTTGGAAATAATTTAGAATAATATTTTACAGCTCGAAACTATTTTTCAGAATTTTTAAATCATTTTTAAATAATTAAGTCTAATTAAATAATTAACTAATATCAATTAATAATTAATTAAATTAATTAATCAATTAATTTTTGAATTAATTGACCAATTAATCAATTAGAAATTAACTGAAATTAATTAACTAATTAATTTAGATTTATTTGTGAATTAAAAATAATTTTCAGAATTAAAATAATAATTTTTAGAATTTTCAGAAATTAAAAACGAATTTTTATAATAAAAATAAATAGGAAATATGATTTTTAAATATTTTTAAAACAGAAATCCAATTTTTGCAAAGTCTGGAAACTATAGGGACCAAACTGCATCGTTTTCAAAACTATAGGTACTAAACTGTAATTTTCCAGGGGGTTGCCGGAAAACAGTCGGGGATGGCCGGAGAACACGTTCCAGGGATGCTCAGGCCACCATCACCTCCAGATCACATCTACACAACACCAGGAACACAATCATGCAATCAATTCATCCTAACAATCCCTGAGTTGGCCGGAATTTGGTCGTGAAATTTTCCAGTTTCCGGCGAACATCGGAAAACTTCAAAACACAACTCCCTTCTCTACAGACCTCGTTGGTTCATGAAACTTATACGACTAGATTGCAAATTTCACAGAGAACACAACCCACTATAACACAACACCAATCTATCAAAGAATAAGAAACCCCCAAATTTCAATTAAGAACATTCATACGGGTTATAAACCCTAATTTTAAAATTCGAAAATCAAACTCAAATTTGAACATGTTATTGAACTCCAAATCAGACGTATGACATATGAAAATCATCAGGAAAACAAGCTCTACAACATGCAATCATCAAATCATACAAACAATCATCCGAACAAAAATTCATATTTTTAATAAAATAAATTCAAAAATAAATAAATTTTTAGAAAAATAACCTTGATTTCTGCAGGTGTATGGATTACAGAATCTGGTAGAGCTCTTCAAGACCTTCAGATTGGTTACTCGAGCTTTCCAAACCGAATTAAATAACACCTCCAAATGCTTGTTTGATTCTTAGAACAGTTTTAGGAAATTAGGGTTTTTCTCTAAAAATTATATAATTATCTGTCTGCAAATGATTTTGATACGAAATAAATTACGGTAAAAGGCTATTTATAATTACGGAAAATTAGTATCCCGTTGGATCATTCCGGATATAAAACGGTACGTTTATTTATAAAAACTGATCCAAACGGTATCGGTTTTCGGGATAATTATCCAAATCAGTACAATTTGTACTGCGGTCTTGGTCCCAGCGCCTGGTTACACGTATTACGAAGTGATAATTATGATAGTTTAATAAAAAGCTCCCGTTTATCGAAAATACGGGTTTTATTGATTTACCGAAATGAATATTGTATCGAAAATGTTGCGTCGGGACCCGCGCAGGACAAACCGTACGCCGGATCGAAAAAGTCAAAACATGGAATATGCTCGGAATATTACAATTAGGTTAGGAAGGAGTTCTCGAAAGAGTTTCGGGTTCAAAAAACGTAACAACGGTTGACGTCGGTTGGTTCCCGTTTTTATAAAATAGATTTTAATTACCCAGAAAAAGATTTTAGAAATTTCATATGATTCTTATAAATCCATAAACCAACATAAAAATAATTAGGAAGATATGAAAATTATCTATATTTTATTTTGGACATATAAAAATTAAAATACTCAATTAATATTATTTTTTTGAATATTCAAGTACAGATAACACTTAACAATTAACTCACAGAATAGATACTGAACACACATAATAATTATATAATAGCAAAAATAATTACACGATATATCCCGGATATTACATCTATCTCCCCTTAGTCTTGGTAGCAGAAAGAAGTAGAGAAGTTGGAATTTATGGTCTAACAGCTTCAAGTAGGGCGGGTAGTGGAATATTCAAGGCGCCCATAATAGCTCCCAAAGTGACCGAATTCTGTATTAGGAGATGTCTTTGGGAGTCTACTAGGGTCCTTATGTCATTTTTTGACTCTGCATTAGAGTAGTGAGAGCTGTGATATGAGCTGTGAGTGAATCATTTGAGGCTTGAAGAGTGAAGACTTATTGTTGAAGAGTTTGAATTTGGAGATTTGTTGAGGTGGAGATTGCTTGTTGTGATCTTGATGAAAGAGGAGCACCAAAAGTTTCTTGAATAGATTTCTTGATTCCCTCCATCAACAATTCTGAGGGTTCATATCTGGCTTGGTAGAGTTGATCCAATTTGACTCTTGTGTCATTGTTATTTGTGGTTTGATTTTGGACAACATCATGAAGAGCCAGAATTGATTGCTTTAAGTTCTTGATGCTCTGCTCCATACTGGTCACATTAAACCTCGCCATTTGCTCAACAAATTTTTTGAACTTATTCTTGATTTCTATATGAGTTGGAACAAGGTCATCCAATTTGTCTTTCACCAATCTCCTGATTCTGTCTTGATGACTATTCAGTGTCTGTTGTAGTGCTTTACCAATAAGGTGAAAAGCCTTGAGCTATGCTTTGTAGACTTCTATAATAACATCATAAGCTTCATATGGACTGAGAGAATTGGCATTGCTTCCTAGGATAGTGACATACTCTTCTCTAAATCTAGCCAAAACCTCATCAATTTCCAAGATAAAATCTTTAAATAGCCAAGCATCCACATTCCCATCCTGCTCAACTTCATTAACAATCTTTTCCTGCTGTTCTTCAACATCTATTTTGTATGACAGCAAGATAGCCTGATAATCCTGATTGGACATGTCAGTTATAAGTAGCTGTTGGGTAATGTTTGCAAGGCCAGATAGTTGGTCCACAAGAAGATCATTCATGATGCTTGGATGAGTTTGAGCATCCTACAGCCATTGTGAGATGAGGTGTGAAGGTTGTTTGAGTGGGGTTGGATGTAGAAGGGATGCCTATTGGAGGCTTGTGAAGTGTTAGGTAACCCTGTGATTGGAATCACAGTTGCACTCACTGTGGAAACTGTGGTTGTGACATTGTGTTGTTCACCAGTAATTGGAACCTCCATTTGAATTGAAGGGGATTTGACCAGGTTACTGTCATGTACCATGGCCTCAAACCCTTGTTCTTCATGCAAAAAACTGGCACTTGAAGGTGCTATACTTGCCTCTCCAATAGCAGGATCATTGACAATTTTACTCCCAGCTTCTATTGACAGACCAATTTCAGCCAGGGTTTTATGGGGAGTTGTTCCTACATGAGGAACCTCCAATTGAATTGGAGAGGATTTAGATAACTCTCCCTCCGGAGTACTACCCTCAAACCTTTCAATCTGTGAAGATTAATTTGCACATACAGGTGCATTTATTACTGCAATAGGGTCTTCAGTAAAAACTGATGAAACCCTGTGTTTTTGTTGGTGTAATCAAGGTCTACCCCAGAGTCTAGCCTCTCCCCAACTTAATATGGTTCCTGGGTGGTGAGCACAGTCACTTGAAATGTGTCACTTGATTTTGACAACACTCGAGAAATGGATTCAAGTGTTTCATTATAGGTAGAAGAAATTTGAGAAATAAGATTAGTGATTTTGGAATTGAGTGTTGGCAACTCCCCCTGAATAGATGAAGGAGCTTCAAGTGATGTGCTCACAGTGTGTGTGTCAATCAAACTTCTTCTTTTACCAACTTGAGAGTGCTCAAGTTGGGGTGCAGACTCTTTACAGGATGCACTAGGGAGAGTGCTTTATTCAATAGAGACACCCTGTTGAGAGGATGCCTCTACAGTCTAATTTAATCCCTCTTTTACAACCGCATCCTTTTGGTAGGATATAGATGTAGCTAATTGAGTGGTCAACTCAGTTTTCTTTACCTTCTTTAGCTTTTTGATCAAGGTAGACTCTGGTTGTGTTTGGTCCTCACCACTCTCATTCACAACAATTAAGGGTGCCTGCTTTCTCTTCTTTTTACTCACTCCACCCTGTTGAGAGGATGAAGTGGTTGATTTCCTAGCTTTTAATGGTAGAGAAGAAAGGGTCTCAGTTTGGGAAGGCCCCTATTGGTGTTCCTGTATTTGTTCTTCCACAGGCACAAGAGCCATAATTGTGCTAGCTATTACAGTAGATCTCATTTCAGGCATAGGGTAAGTCCTGAATCTCTCCAACATAAATGAAATGATTCTAAGACTTCTAAGTACCTTATTCTTTGTAATAAGTGAGCCAAATAGTATTTTGGACACCTATTTAGAATTTCCTATATTTGTTTTATCAATACCATTAACTAAATGAATGTCTTGAACTTTATGATTAAAAGTAGACATTATAAACCTAGGAAAGAAAATTTCATTACCGCTTGTGACCAAAGGCATTGTGAGCCTTGTGCTGAGTTCCTCCATAATCAAGAGCCCTACATTAACGTGTTTGTTATGATCCATAAAAAAACACCAGCTTCTGGACCACACTTGAGATGTTGTCATACCCTGTCTTTCTGTAGGTGAAAGCTCTCATTATAGAATCAAACAGGAATGACCATTCCCTCCTCAAATGCTTCTTGTTCAAGCTAGCAAGGTTGATCTTTTCACTGTAATTGATAAAGTCCATGAATTCAGCTAGTTCTTGTTGAGTAGGAACCTCCACCAAGTTGTCAGTAGGGATCCCCAAAGCCAAGTTGACATTATTCTCAGTAAATTCCACATGTTGGCCTTGGATTGAGCAGTATACCACCATGGATACAGCTTGGTTCTCATACACAATTGTCCTAATCACAACTGAGTTCCAAAAATCATTGAGAATATTCATGTACAAAATAGGATTTGCAGTTAGAGCACCTGCAAAGTATGTCTCAGATAGAAACTTGACAAAGCTCTTGAAAACTGTCAGGAGCTTGGTTTGCATATGTGAAAGGCAGGTAGTTGGTTCCATCCTTAGGGATAACAGCTCTAACAGTGTTTGATACCATTTGAAGTGTTGGAATTTAAGTGGGTAAGAGGTTTGAGATATAAAGAATTTGAAATGAGAGAGAATAGTTAAGATTTGCAAAAGCTAGGTCACTTGAGATCTCGAAAGCTTAAAGAGGGGTTATGTCGAGATTTATGGGTATTTATAGACAAAGGTAAGTGACTTATCGAGAAGTAGAAATAGACGTTTGCATTTGCTTATCGAGAAGTCACGTGTGAGAATAGATACATATTGATGTCACTTTCCTGACTCTTATCGAGAACTAGATAATGACTTATCGAGATGTCAGACAAATACCCAGTTTGTCCTGAATGGACTGAAATTTTCAAATTTTATTTGACTAATTCAAAATAAAATTAGAATGATTTTATATCAAAAGTATATTACTAAAATAATTTATTAAATTAAATTATTTCAGTTCTAAGTTGTCAAGAAGTCTAAAATGTATACTTGTATAGAACTCTATGAATTAACATATATCGAGATCTCTATAATGACTTATCGAGAAGTCATAATAAGGCTTGTCGGAAAGTCCTTCGAGAAGTCAACAAAATGCCTTATCAAGAACTCTATCGAGAAGTCTCAAAATGACTTGTCGAGAAGTCAGTTAGACTTATCGAGAACTCAGTTCTCTATATACTTTTGTTCTTTTAGGTTTGGTCTTATGTTAAGTTCACATATTGAAAATGTAAATTAACATTTAGACAGTTTTCTCAGAATTTGAAAAATTCCAAGCTAACTTTTGAAAAATAAATATACAGAGAATTCTAAAATATTTATAACTCATATTCCAGTTAATTTCCAATTAAAAAAATTATTTTGATTTACTAGAAATTAATCTGCTGCAACATATTAGCTGAGTTCTTGCCTTTAGGATGGAGAATTTAACATTCAAATTTCACCAACAAGTCTAGTGAAAGTTGCTTCATCTAAGGGTTTAGTGAAAATGTCAGCTAACTATTTTTCTGTTGGAACAAAAATAAGCTCAATAGTACTATTTACCGTATGTTCTCTAATAAAATGATACCTTACATCAATGTGATTTGTTCTAAAATGATTAACTTGATTAGAAACAATAGATATAACTCTAGTATTATCACTCATAATTGGAATTTTGTGTAACACTAGGCCATAGTCCATTAGCTGATTTCTAATCCAAAGCACTTGAGCACAACAACTTCTAGCAGCTATGTATTCAGCCTCAACTGTGGAAGTTGACACAGATTGTTATTTCTTATTATACCCGAATACAATTCTTTGTCCAAGAAATTAACAGCTTCCACTAGTGCTTTTTATGTCAACCCTGCATCCAGCAAAATCTGCATCTATGTATCCAACAGCTTCAAATCCAGTTCCCTTAGGATACCACAATCCCAAGTTTGGTATTCCCTTCAAGTATCTTAAAATTCTCTTCGTATCCATCAAATGTGATTCCTTTGGATTGGCTTGAAATCTTGCACACAGACATGTTGCAAACATAATGTCCGGTCTATTAGCAGTCAAATACAACACAGATCTAATCATTCCTCTATAACCAGAGCTGTCTACACTTTTTCCTTTCTTATTCCATCAAGACCATTGAATAGGATGTTCATAGCCTTTTCGCCTTTTTGTACTTTCTTAATATCTTCATTAGTCTATTCTGCTTGTGGCTTTAGAACAGTTTTCTCATCGCCTACAGCTCCTTAGTATTTGTAGCAGCTTTTCTAGGAATATGAGGGCCTTTCTCAATGCAATCAACATATCTTTCATCTTGAGAGAGAAGATGCAAAGGCATTTTCACATTCCAATGGTGATAGTTGTCTTTATCCATGAACGGATCCTTACTCCAACACCCTTTCTGCTCATCTTATTAGTTGTTTTAGTTGTTTTGACCTTTAAACTCTTCGTGTGTCAAGAGCTTGCTCTGATACCAATTGTTAATCCCAGAAAATCTAACAACTAGAATTACAGAAGGTGTAATATCCGTGATATATCGTGTAATTATTTTTGCTATTAAATAATTATTATGTGTGTTCCGTATCTATTCTGTGAGATAATTGTTAAGTGTTATCTGTACTTGGATATTCAAAAATAATATTAATTGAGTATTTTAATTTTTATATGTCCAAAATAAAATATAGATAATTGTCATATCTTTCGAATTATTTTGATGTTGATTTATGGATTTATAAGAATCATATGAAATTTCTAAAATCTTTTTCCGGGTAATTAAAATCTATTTTATAAAAACGGGAACCAACCGACGTCACCCGTTGTTACGTTTTTCGAACCCGAAACTCTTCCGAGAACTCCTTCCTAACCTAATTGTAATATTCCGAGCATATTCCATGTTTCGACTTTTTCGATCCGGCGTACGGTTTGTTCTGCGCGGGTCCCGGCGCAACATTTTCGATACAATATTCGTCTCGGTAAATCAATAAAACCCGTATTTTCGATAAACGGGAGCTTTTTATTAAACTATCACAATTATCACTTCGTAATACGTGTAACCAGGCGCTAAGACCAAGACCGCAGTACAAATTGTACTGGTTTGGATAACTATCCCGAAAATCGATACCGTTTGGATCAGTTTTTATAAATAAACGTAACGTTTTGATCCAACGGGATACTAATTTTCCATAAATATAAATAGCCTTTTACCGTATTTTATTTCGTATCAAAATCATTTGCAGACAGATAAATATATAATTTTACAGAAAAAAATCATATATTCATAAACTGTTCCAAGAATCAAATCAACTTTTGAAGGTGTTATTGATCTTTGTTTGAAAAGCTCGAGTACTGGATTTGAAGGTCTTGAAAAGCTCTATCAGAATTTATAATCCATATACCTGCAGAATCAAAGGTTTATTTTCTGGAAATTTATTTATTTTCGAGTTTATTTTATTAAAAATATGAATTTTTGGTCGGATGATTGTTTGTATGATTTGATGATTGCATGTTGTAGAGCTTGTTTTCCTGATGATTTTCATATGTCATACGTCTGATTTGGAGTTCAATAACATGCTCAAAAGTGGGTTTAATTTTCGAATTTCAAAATTAGGGTTTATAACCCGTATGAATGTTTTCAATTGAAATTTGGGGGTTTTTGATTCAGGGGTTATTAACTGTTGATTTATTGTGGGTTGTGTTCCTTATGAAATTTGCAATCGATTGATATATAGCTCATTAACAGAGGATGATTGAATCATAGGGAGTTGTGTTTTTAAAATTCCCGATGTTCGCCGGAAACCGGCGATGTTTTTGGCCAATTTCCGGCCCGAACAGGGATGATTAGAATAATTTATTTGCATGGATATGTTCCTGGTAATCTGTAGTTTAATTCTGCAGGTGATGGTGGTGGGAGGATGCCGGAGGTAGTTCTCCAGCCACCCCCGACTTTTCCGGCGAGTGGAACTGCAAAATTGCAGTTTGGTCCATATACTTTTGAAAACGATGAAGTTTGGTCCCCCAGGTTTCCAGACTTTGAAAAAATTGGATTCCTGTTTTAAAAATGTTTAAACATCATATTTCCTATTTATTTTTATTATAAAAATAAATTTTTAATTTCTGAAAAATCTAAAAATTAGTATTTTAATTCCGAAAATTATTTTTAATTCCAAAATAAATCTAAATTAATTAGTTAATTAATTTCAGTTAATTTCTAATTGATTAATTGGTCAACTAATTCGAAAATTAATTGATTAATTGATTTAATTAATTATTAATTGATTTTAATTAATTATTTAATTAGATTTAATTATTTAAAAATGATTTAAAAATTCTGAAAAACAGTTTCGAGCTTTCAAATATTATTCTAAATTATTTCCAAGGCTCGATAATTATTATAAAATTGTTTCGGAGCCAGAACTGGCCAACCGAACACTGTTTATTATTCCGAAATTGATCCAACGACCCGTTTTAATTACGAAAAATGTTTTAAAAATCATTTTAAATACCCGAAAGCCTATTTATGACCCGAGACTTCTTTATAAACGACATATCATTGATTACTTGATGTATTATGTGCTATACGTGACTTATTGATTGACTATCGGTCTATATATTCGGTGTTTACTTGATTATTGCATAACTTTCAATCCGTTAATCAGATTTGGGTAAAACGAAGGGTAGATAGAAGTATGTGTTGAATAGAACTCTATGAGTCGATTTTTGATAGATTCTTATGATATGTGAGCAGAAGAGGAAAGGCGTGGGAAAGGGAAACAGGTAGTTGAGGAGTAAAACGGTTGTGATTGGAAGCGAGTGCAGTGTAGTAAGCTAATACCAGGCAAGTGTTCTGAATTTTCTCGAGATATTGTAGTACTTGATAGTCTTGTTGATATTGCAAGTGCTTTGAAGCACTGAAACCCAAACTCTGATTCCAGTTATTGTTCTTGAGCCATGAACCTTATTCTTTCTATACCATTGTTGTTGTATACCCAAACACGAACCTCAAATATATAATACTACTCCACTAATACATACACATTAAATATTAAATACGGAACCAGATTGCTTATACCTTCAAACCATTGTATTTTATGCTTTGAAAGCCTAAATCTTTGAAACCCTGAAACGTTGATTCCTTTGTTATCCAATTCTTTCATTACCCAGCATCCAAGCTTTGAAATTACCTTATTGATCCTTACAAGGATTGAAACCATTTTATTGTTAAACACTTATTGTTGTTAATGATTCTGGTTATTGTTTATTATTTATTATTCTGTTAATATGTTATAATTGGATTGTTTTTATAAAATTGTGGACCAGATTCGTGGTCAGACCATATAATGGTCAAGTTAGGCCAATGTGTGCCTTGGATCCAGTAGTTAGAGCAATGTTGTGTGCCTTGCTCGGGGTTAGTGCGTGACTGATCAGCAGCCTAACCTTGGTTTTTAAATTAAAAGTATAGTATCCAATTCTAAATCATAATCCTTTGTTCACTTGATATCATAATCATGTTCACCTGATGATCATTATTCTCATTTTTGTCATTGTGACTTGCTGAGCTAGTTAGCTCATTTGTGCGATATTGTTTCTGTTCTTTTCCAGTTAAGAAGGAACCAGTTGATACCGCGGATCCCCAGTCCAGCGCGAGAGCTAGGGGTTCAGGTTGTTCGAGCTAAGCTAGTAGGCTTCTTTTGGGATAATTTAAGTTTGTAAAAGTTGTAATAAAGTTTAATACTCAGATTGAGTTTGAATGATTGGGATTTGAACGGTTTGTAATATATTAGTGTATTTGGCTTGTGTGCATACTTTAACCTGTTGCGGTCCGTGGTAGTTGATAAGTAGGGTCACTGCATATATTATTATTATCTTTATTATTGTTATATGTAGGTTATAAATAAGGTGTGTGTGTGAACCCCAAACTTCTGACACGGGTTTGCCTTAGTGAAAGTAAAGGAAGAACAGAAGGTTGAGTTTGCAAGTTACTATCTGAAGAATGAAGCCACCTATTGATGGGAGATGGTGAAGACATTGGAAGGAACAGATGTTATTACTTGGGAACGGTTTAAGGAATTGTTTTTAGAAAATTATTTTCCTCAGTTTGTTCAGGATCAAATGGAGCTGAAGTTTTTAGAATTAAAGCAAGGGAGCATGTCGGTAACAGATTATGAGGATAAGTTTGAAGAATTGTCAAGGTATGTGTCGTCGTATGTTGATACTGACAGGAAGAATGCTAAAAGATTCCAGCAAGGTTTGAAACCATGGATCAGAGGGAAGGCAGCCATTTTTGAATTGGATACCTACGCAGGAGTGGTACAAAAGGCTATGATCGCAGAGACAGAGAGTGAGATGTTCCAGAAGGAGAAAGAAAGCAAGAAAAGGAAAGTTGAGGGAAGTGAGGGTCAGTCACAACCAGGGAAGTTTCCATATTTTAAGAAGGGCAAGTTTCAGCCAGGGAGAAATTTTAATTTCAGGAAACAGAATGCAGGAGACGGAGGCCAGAGCAACCGTCCAGTTAATGCGAATCAACCGAGTCAATTGAGATTAACTTTTCCAGATTGTCAAGTATGTGGAAAGAAGCATAGAGGAGTTTGTAACAAGTTGAATGTGGTATGTTTCAAATGCAATCAGAAAGGGCACTATTCGAGGGAGTGCCGAAATCAGCCAGCAAGAGAGCCAGCAAATAAGGATCAGCCTATCCGGAATCCAGCAGTGAAGGTTCCAGCCATTGGATTTACATGATTTAAATATGGGAAGCCAGGACATATGGCCAGGGATTGCAAGACACCAGCCCCAGTCAGTAATGCATTGAGGATTATGGGATCTACCCCAACAGTGAATGAGACTCGGCTAGAGTTTTTGACATGTCTGTGAAAAATGCTATCCAGGATACTGGATGTCATGGCAGGTACGCTTAATGTGAATTCTTTATGTGCCAAAGTGTTAATAGATTCGGGAGCAACTCGATCCTTTGTTTCAAAAGATTTTGTTAGTAAGTTAAATTGTCCAGTTGAGTATTTAAATGAAATAATGACTGTGGAATTAGCAAATCAAGAACGTGTAACTGTTAATCAAGTTTGTGGGAATTGTGAGATTGAGATTTCTGATAGTAAGTTTTGTGTAGATTTGATACCATTTAAGTTAGGAGAATTTGACGTTATATTTGGGATGGATTGGTTATCTAAGCACGATGCCCAGATAGATTATCGAAATAAGAAGGTAATGATGAAGACGCCTGACGAAAGGATAATAACGTTCAAGGGCGAGAAGCAAGTAAAGAAGTTTTTAACAATGATTCAAGCTAAGAAGTTATTACGGCAAGGATGCAAGCATTTTATAGCATACGTCATTAACAGAAGTTAAGAGCCAGCAAAATTTGAAGATATTCCAGTGGTAAATGAATTTCCAGACGTATTTCCCGACGAGTTACCAGGACTTCCTCCAGATAGAGAAGTAGAATTTGCGATCAACTTAGCACCTGGAACAGAACCAGTATCCAAGGCCCCGTACAGAATGGCGCCTGTTGAGATGAAAGAGCTAGCGAAGCAATTGCAGGAATTGTTAGAGAAAGGAGTAATCAGACCTAGTATATCCCCGTAGGGAGCCCCGGTATTATTTGTCAAGAAGAAAGATGGAAGCATGAGACTGTGTATCAACTACAGGGAGCTCAACAAGCTTACGATCAAGAACAAGTATCCGTTACCCAGAATCGATGATCTGTTCGACCAGTTGAAGGGAGCCAAGTACTTCTCCAAAATTGATTTAAGATCAGGATATCATCAACTGAAGATCAAGCCAGAAGATATACCAAAGACAGCTTTCAGAACAAGGTATGGACATTACGAGTTTTTAGTGATGCCTTTTGGATTGACCAATGCCCCGACAGCGTTTATGGACCTGATGAACAGAATTTTCAAGGAGTATTTGGATAGGTTTGTTATTGTGTTTATAGACAATATTTTAATTTATTCAAAGACGGAAGAGGATCATGCGGAACATTTGAGGACGGCTTTGGAGATTTTAAGGAAAAAGAAATTATACGCTAAATTCTCGAAGTGTGAGTTTTGGCTACAGGAAGTTCAGTTCTTAGGACACATAGTCAGTAACGAAGGGATCAAAGTGGACCCGGCAAAGATCGAGGCAATTATGAATTGGGAGATACCGAGAACACCCATTGAGGTAAGAAGTTTCTTGGGATTGGCGGGATATTATCGACGATTCGTTCAGAATTTCTCAAGGATTGCAACACCATTGACAAAGCTTACACGCAAGAATGAAAAGTTTATATGGAATGAAAAGTGCGAAGAAAGTTTTCAGAAGTTGAAGCGGAGATTAATCACAGCACCTGTTTTATCACTTCCAGACGATCAAGGGAATTTCGTAATTTATAGCGATGCTTCTCACAAAGGACTAGGATGTGTTTTAATGCTGCACGAAAAGGTGATTGCGTATGCGTTAAGGCAATTAAAACCACACGAACAGAAGTATCCTACTCATGATTTGGAGCTAGTAGCCATAGTTTTCGCTTTGAAGATTTGGAGACATTATTTGTAAGGAGAAAAGTGTGAGATTTTCACGGATCACAAAAGCTTAAAGTACATATTCACACAGAAGGAACTTAATATGAGGCAAATGAGATGGTTAGAGTTGATCAAAGACTATGATTGCTCGATTAATTATCATCCTGGTAAGGCTAACGTTGTAGCAAACGCATTGAGTCGGAAGGAAAGGTTGAATATATTATCAGTACCTGAAGATATATATAAGGAATTTCAGAAATTGGAATGGGAAATTAGAGTTTGCAAGCCTGAGGAAGCGAAAGTATACAGTATGATTTTCCAGCCGGAGTTGTTGGAGAAAATAAAGAAGTGTCAGGAAAATGTAATGGATCAAGATATAAATCGTTTGGTAGGTGAGGAATTATGCACGCAGAAGGATGATCAAGGTATTCTTAGGTTTTCTTCAAGAATTTGGATTCCACCAGTGACGGAGCTAAAAAATGAAATTTTATAAGAGGCACATAGTTTAGGATATTCTATCCATCCAGGGAGTACCAAAATGTACAGAGATTTAAAGAAGAATTATTGGTGGCCAGACATAAAGAGGGAAATTGCGGAATGGGTTAGCAAATGTTATACTTGTCAGAGAGTTAAAGCAGAGCATCAGAGACCAAGCGGATTGCTACAGCCATTGGAGATTCCAGAGTGGAAGTGGGAACATATTACCATGGATTTCATAGTTGGATTACCAAGGACAAGGGCTAATCATGATTCCATTTGGGTTATAGTGGATAGACTTACCAAGTCAGCTCATTTTCTGCCTATAAATGAAAGATTTTCGCTCGACAAGTTAGTCCATATGTACTTGAAGGAAATTGTAGATCATCATGGAGTTCCTGTGTCTATTGTATCTGATCGAGACCCAAGGTTTAATTCAAGATTTTGGAAGAGTTTTCAAGAATGTTTGGGAACAAGACTGAATATGAGTACGCCCTTTTACCCCCAGACGGATGGCCAAAGTGAAAGAACGATCCAGACAATCGAGGACATGTTACGTGTTTGTGCTATTGATTTTAAAGGAAATTGGGATGAACATTTACCTCTGGTAGAGTTTGCTTACAACAACAGTTATCATGCCAGCATTGGGATGCCACCCTATGAAGCCCTTTATGGACGTAAATGTAGATCTCCAGTATATTGGGACGAAGTAGGAGAACACAAAATACTTGGACCTGAACTGGTACAGCAGACAAAGGAAGTTGTTGAAATTATCCAGAAAAGATTGATAGCCGCACAAGATTGTCAGTGAAAATACGCAGATCAGTCAAGGAAAGACATGGAATTTGAAGTAGGGAGCTTGGTATTACTGAAAGTATCACCATGGAAATGACTAACGAGGTTTGGAAAGAAAGGGAAGCTAAGCCCAAGATATGTCGGACCTTTTGAGATTATAAAGCGCGGTGGAAAAGTAGCTTACGAGTTGGCGTTACCTCCGCACATAGAGAACATTCACAATGTTTTTCATGTATCGATGCTCAAGAAATATAATCCAGACTCCAGGCATGTAATAGAATATGAGCCAATAGAGCTTCAGGCAGATTTATCATATGTAGAGAGTCCGATAGAGATTCTAGAAGAGAGAGAGAGAGAGAGAGAGAGAGAGAGAGAAAGTATTGAGAAATAAAGTGGTAAAGTTAGTAAGAGTATTGTGGAGAAACCCAAAGGTTGAAGAGTCAACCTGGGAGTTAGAAAGTGATATGAGAGAAAAGTACCCTCATTTGTTTTCTCAGGAGATTCTGAGGACAGAATCATTTTAAGGGGGGAAGGATGTAATATCCGGGATATATCGTGTAATTATTTTTGCTAATAAATAATTATTATGTGTGTTCGGTATCTATTCTGTGAGATAATTGTTAAGTGTTATCTGTACTTGGATATTCAAAAATAATATTAATTGAGTATTTTAATTTTTATATGTCCAAAATAAAATATAGATAATTGTCATATCTTCCTAATTATTTTGATGTTGATTTATCGATTTATAAGAATCATATGAAATTTCTAAAATCTTTTTCCGGGTAATTAAAATCTATTTTATAAAAACGGGAATCAACCGACGTCACCCGTTGTTACGTTTTTGGAACCCGAAACTCTTCCGAGAACTCTTTCCTAACCTAATTGTAATATTCCGAGCATATTTCATGTTTCGACTTTTTCGATCCGGCGTACGGTTTGTTCTGTGCGGGTCCCGGCGCAACATTTTCGATACAATATTCGTCTCGGTAAATCAATAAAACCCGTATTTTCGATAAACGGGAGCTTTTTATTAAACTATCCCAATTATCACTTCGTAATACGTGTAACCAGGCGCTGAGACCAAGACCGCAGTACAAATTGTACTGGTTTGGATAACTATCCCGAAAACCGATACCGTTTGGATCAGTTTTTATAAATAAACGTACCGTTTTGATCCAACGGGATACTAATTTTCCATAAATATAAATAACCTTCTACCGTATTTTATTTCATATCAAAATCATTTGCAGACAGATAAATATATAATTTTACAGAGAAAAATCATATATTCATAAACTGTTCCAAGAATCAAATCAACTTTTGAAGGTGTTATTGATCTTTGTTTGAAAAGCTCGAGTACTGGATTTGAAGGTCTTGAAAAGCTCTATCAGAATCTGTAATCCATATACCTGCAGAATCAAAGGTTTATTTTCTGGAAATTTGTTTATTTTCGAATTTATTTTATTAAAAATATGAATTTTTGTTCGAATGATTGTTTGTATGATTTGATGATTGCATGTTGTAGAGCTTGTTTTCCTGATGATTTTCATGTGTCATACGTCTGATTTGGAGTTCAATAACATGCTCAAAAGTGGGTTTAATTTTCGAATTTCAAAATTAGGGTTTATAACCTGTATGAATGTTTTCAATTGAAATTTGGGGGTTTTTGATTCAGGGGTTATTAACTGTTGATTTATAGTGGGTTGTGTTCCTTATGAAATTTGCAATCGATTGATATATAGCTCGTTAACAGAGGATGCTTGAATCATAGGGAGTTGTGTTTTTAAAATTCCCGATGTTCGCCGGAAACCGGCGATGTTCATGGCCAATTTCCGGCCAGAACAGGGATGATTAGAATGATTTATTTGCATGGATATGTTCCTGGTAATCTGTAGTTTAATTCTGGAGGTGATGGTGGTGGGAGGATGCCGGAGGTGAGTTCTCCGGCCACCCCCGACTTTTCCGGCGACTGGAACTGTAAAATTGTAGTTTGGTCCCTATACTTTTGAAAACGATGAAGTTTGGTCCCCCAGGTTTCCAGACTTTGAAAAAATTGGATTCCTATTTTAAAAATGTTTAAAAATCATATTTCTTGTTTATTTTTATTATAAAAATTCATTTTTAATTTTTGAATATTCTAAAAATTAGTATTTTAATTCCGAAAATTATTTTTAATTCCAAAATAAATCTGAATTAATTAGTTAATTAATTTCAGTTAATTTCTAATTGATTAATTCGTCAATTAATTCAAAAATTAATTGATTAATTGATTTAATTAATTATTAATTGATTTTAATTAATTATTTAATTAGATTTAATTATTTAAAAATGATTTAAAAATTCCGAAAAATAGTTTTGAGCTTTAAAATATTATTCTAAATTATTTCCAAGGCTCGATAATTATTATAAAATTGTTTCGGAGCCAGAACTGGCCAACCGAACACTGTTTATTATTCCGAAATTGATCCAACGACCCGTTTTAATTACGAAAAATGTTTTAAAAATCATTTTAAATACCCGAAAGCCTATTTATCACCCGAGACTTCTTTATAAATGACATATCATTGATTACGTGATGTATTATGTGTTATACGTGACTTATTGATTGACTATCGGTCTATATATTCGGTGTTTACTTGATTATTGCATAACTTTCAATCCGTTAATCAGATTTGGGTAAAACGAAGGGTAGATAGAAGTATGTGTTGAATAGAACTCTATGAGTCAATTTTTGATAGATGCTTATGATATGTGAGCAGAAGAGGCAAGGCGTAGGAAAGGGAAGCAGGTAGTTGAGGAGTAAAACGGTTGTGATTGGAAGCGAGTGTAGTGTAGTAAGCTAATACAAGGCAAGTGTTCTGAATTTTCTCGAGATATTGTAGTACTTGATAGTCTTGTTGATATTGCAAGTGCTTTGAAGCATTGAAACCCAAACTCTGATTGCAGTTATTGTTCTTGAGCCATGAACCTTATTCTTTCTATACCATTGATTGTTGTATACCCAAACACGAACCTCAAATATACAATACTACTCCACTAATACATACACATTAAATATTAAACACGGAACCAGATTGCTTATACCTTCAAACCATTGTATTTTATGCTTTGAAAGCCTAAATCTTTGAAACCCTAAAACGTTGATTCCTTTGTTATCCAATTCTTTCATTACCCAGCATCCAAGCTTTGAAATTACCTTATTGATCCTTACAAGGATTGAAACCCTTTCATTGTTAAACACTTATTGTTGTTAATGATTCTGGTTATTGTTTATTATTTCTTATTCTGTTATTATGTTAGAATTGGATTGTTTTTATAAAATTGTGGACCAGATTCGTGGTCAGGCCATATAATGGTCAAGTTCGGCCAATGTGTGCCTTGGATCCTGTAGTTAGAGCAATGTTGTGTGCCTTGCTCGGGGTTAGTGCGTGACTGATCAGCAGCCTAACCTTGGTTTTTAAATTAAAATTATAGTATCCAATTCTAAATCATAATCCATTGTTCACTTGATATCATAATCATGTTCACCTGATGATCATTATTCTCAGTTTTGTCATTGTGACTTGCTGAGCTAGTTAGCTCATTTGTGCGATATTATTTCTGTTCTTTTCCAGTTAAGAAGGAACCAGTTGGTACCGCGGATCCCCAGTCCAGTGCGAGAGCTAGGGGTTCAGGTTGTTCGAGCTAAGCTAGTAGGCTTCTTTTGGGATAATTTAAGTTTGTAAAAGTTGTAATAAAGTTTAATACTCAGATTGAGTTTGAATGATTAGGATTTGAACGGTTTGTGTGATATATTAGTGTGTTTGGCTTGTGTGCATACTTTAACCTGTTGCGGTCCGTGGTAGTTGGTAAAGGAAGAACAGAAGGTTGAGTTTGCAAATTACTATCTGAAGAATGAAGCCACCTATTGGTGGGAGATGGTGAAGACATTGGAAGGAACAGATGTCATTACTTGGGAACGGTTTAAGGAATTGTTTTTAGAAAAGTATTTTCCTCAGTTTGTTCAGGATCAAATGGAGCTGAAGTTTTTAGAATTAAAGCAACGGAGCATGTCGGTAACAGATTATGAGGGTAAGTTTGAAGAATTGTCAAGGTATGTGTCGTCGTATGTTGATACTGATAGGAAGAATGCTAAAAGATTCCAACAAGGTTTGAAACCATGGATCAGAGGGAAGGTAGCCATTTTTGAATTGGATACCTACACAGGAGTGGTACAAAAGGCTATGATCGCAGAGACAGAGAGTGAGATGTTCCAGAAGGAGAAAGAAAGCAAGAAAAGGAAAGTTGAGGGAAGTGAGGGTTAGTCACAACCAGGGAAGTTTCCAAATTTTAAGAAGGGCAAGTTTCAGCCAGAGAGAAATTTTAATTTCAGGAAACAGAATGCAGGAGACGGAGGCCAGAGCAACCGTCCGGTTAATGCAAATCATCCGAGTCAATTGAGATTAACTTTTCCAGATTGTCAAGTATGTGGAAAGAAGCATAGAGGAGTTTGTAACAAGTTGAATGTGGTATGTTTCAAATGCAATCAGAAAGGGCACTATTCGAGGGAGTGCCGAAATCAGCCAGCAAGAGAGCCAGCAAATAAGGATCAGCCTATCCGGAATCCAGCAGTGAAGGTTCCAGCCATTGGATTTACATGCTTTAAATGTGGGAAGCCAGGACATATGGCCAGGGATTGCAAGACACCAGCCCCAGTCAGTAATGCATTGAGGATTATGGGATCTACCCCAACAGTGAATGAGACTCCAAGGGCTAAAGGTTTTGACATGTCTGTGAAAGATGCTATCCAGGATACGGATGTCGTGGCAGGTACGCTTAATGTGAATTCTTTATGTGCCAAAGTATTAATAGATTCGGGAGCAACTCGATCGTTTGTTTCACAAGATTTTGTTAGTAAGTTAAATTATCCAGTTGAGTATTTAAATGAAATAATGACTGTGGAATTAGCAAATCAAGAACGTGTAACTATTAATCAAGTTTGTGGGAATTATGAGATTGAGATTTCTGGTAGTAAGTTTTATGTAGATTTGATACCATTTAAGTTAGGAGAATTTGACGTTATATTAAGGATGGATTGGTTATCTAAGCACGATGCCCAGATAGATTGTCGAAATAAGAAGGTAATGGTGAAGACGCCTGACGAAAGGATAATAACGTTCAAGGGCGAGAAGCAAGTAAAGAAGTTTTTAACAATGATTCAAGCTAAGAAGTTATTACGGCAAGGATGCAAGCATTTTATAGCATTCGTCATTGACAGAAGTCAAGAGCCAGCAAAATTTAAAGATATTCCAGTGGTAAATGAATTTCCAGAAGTATTTCCCGACGAGTTACCAGGACTTCCTCCAGATAGAGAAATAGAATTTGCGATCGACTTAGCCCCTGGAACAGAACCAGTATCCAAGGCCCCGTACAGAATGGCGCCTATTGAGATGAAAGAGCTAGCGAAGCAATTGCTGGAATTGTTAGAGAAAGGAGTAATCAGACCTAGTATATCCCCGTGGGGAGACCCGGTATTATTTGTCAAGAAGAAAGATGGAAGCATGAGACTGTGTATCGACTATAGGGAGCTCAACAAGCTTACGATCAAGAACAAGTATCTGTTACCCAGAATCGATGATCTGGTCGACCAGTTGAAGGGAGCCAAGTACTTCTCCAAAATTGATTTAAGATCAGGATATCATCAACTGAAGATCAAGCCAGAAGATATACCAAAGACAGCTTTCAGAACAAGGTATGGACATTACGAGTTTTTATTGATGTCTTTTGGATTGACCAATGCCCCGGCAGCGTTTATGGACCTGATGAACAGAATTTTCAAGGAGTATTTGGATAGGTTTGTTATTGTGTTTATAGACGATATTTTCATTTATTCAAAGAAGGAAGAGGATCATGCGGAACATTTGAGGACGGCTTTGGAGATTTTAAGGAAAAAGAAATTATACGCTAAATTCTCGAAGTGTGAGTTTTGGCTACAGGAAGTTCAGTTCTTAGGACACATAGTCAGTAACGAAGGGATCAAAGTGGACCCGGCAAAGATCGAGGCAATTATGAATTGGGAGATACCGAGAACACCCATTGAGGTAAGAAGTTTCTTGGGATTGGCGGGATATTATCGACGATTTGTTAAGAATTTCTCAAGGATTGCAACACCATTGACAAAGCTTACACGCAAGAATGAAAAGTTTATATGGAACGACAAGTGCGAAGAAAGTTTTCAGAAGTTGAAGCGGAGATTAATCACAGCACCTGTTTTATCACTTCCAGACGATCAAGGGAATTTCGTAATTTATAGCGATGCTTCTCACAAAGGACTAGGATGTGTTTTAATGCAGCACGAAAAGGTGATTGCGTATGCGTCAAGGCAATTAAAACCACATGAACAGAAGTATCATACTCATGATTTGGATCTAGCAGCCATAGTTTTCGCTTTGAAGATTCGGAGACATTATCTGTATGGAGAAAAGTGTGAGATTTTCACGGATCATAAAAGCTTAAAGTATATATTCACACAGAAGGAACTTAATATGAGGCAAATGAGATGGTTAGAGTTGATCAAAGACTGATTGTTCGATTAATTATCATCATGGTAAGGCTAACGTTGTGGCAAACGCATTGAGTCGGAAGGAAAGGTTGAATATATTATCAGTACCTGAAGATGTATATATGGAATTTCAGAAATTGGAATGGGAAATTAGAGTTAGCAAGACTGAGGAAGTGAAAGTATACAGTATGATTTTCCAGCCGGAGTTGTTGGAGAAAATAAAGAAGTGTCAGGAAAATGTAATGGATCAAGATATAAATCATTTGGTAGGTGAGGAATTATGCACGCAGAAGGATGATCAAGGTATTCTTAGGTTTTCTTCAAGAATTTGGATTCCACCAGTGACGGAGCTGAAAAATGAAATTTTACAAGAGGCACATAGTTCAAGATATTCTATACATCCAGGGAGTACCAAATTGTATAGAGATTTAAAGAAGAATTATTGGTGGCCAGACATGAAGAGGGAAATTGCGGAATGGGTTAGCAAATGTTATACTTGTCAGAGAGTTAAAGCAGAGCATCAGAGACCAAGCGGATTGCTACAGCCATTGGAGATTCCAGAGTGGAAGTGGGAACATATTACCATGGATTTCATAGTTGGATTACCAAGGACAAGGGCTAATCATGATGCCATTTGGGTTATAGTGGATAGACTTACCAAGTCAGCTCATTTTCTACCTATAAATGAAAGATTTTCGCTCGACAAGTTAGTCCATATGTACTTGAAGGAAATTGTAGTTCGTCATGGAGTTCATGTGTCTATTGTATCTGATCGAGACCCAAGGTTTAATTGAAGATTTTGGAAGAGTTTTCAAGAATGTTTGGGAACAAGACTGAATATGAGTACGGCCTATCACCCCCAGACGGATGGCCAAAGTGAAAGAACGATCCAGACAATCGAGGACATGTTACGTGTTTGTGCTATTGATTTCAAAGGAAATTGGGACGAACATTTACCTCTGGTAGAGTTTGCTTACAACAACAGTTATCATGCCAGCATTGGGATGCCACCCTATGAAGCCCTTTATGGACGTAAATGTAGATCTCCAGTATATTGGGACGAAGTAGGAGAACGCAAAATACTTGGACCTGAACTGGTACAGCAGACAAAGGAAGTTGTTGAAATTTTCCAGAAAAGATTGATAACCGCACAAGATCGTCAGAGAAAATACGCAGATCAGTCAAGGAAAGACATGGAATTTGAAGAAGGGAGCTTGGTATTACTGAAAGTATCACCATGGAAAGGACTAACGAGGTTTGGAAAGAAAGGGAAGTTAAGCCCAAGATATGTCGGGCCTTTTGAGATCCTAAAGCGCGTTGGCAAAGTAGCTTACGAGTTGGCGTTACCTCCGCACATGGAGCACATTCACAATGTTTTTCACGTATCGATGCTCAAGAAATATAATCCATACTCTAGGCATGTAATAGAATATGAGCCAATAGAGCTTCAGGAAGATTTATCATATGTAGAGAGTCTGATAGAGATTCTAGAAGAGAGAGAAAGTATTGAGAAATAAAGTGGTAAAGTTAGTAAGAGTATTGTGGAGAAACCCAAAGGTTGAAGAGTCAACCTGGGAGTTAGAAAGTGATATGAGAGAAAAGTACCCTCATTTGTTTTCTCAGGAGATTCTGAGGACAGAATCCTTTTAAGGGGGGAAGGATGTAATATCGGGGATATATCGTGTAAATATTTTTGCTATTAAATAATTATTATGTGTGTTCAGTATCTATTCTGAGAGATAATTGTTAAGTGTTATCTGTACTTGGATATTCAAAAATAATATTAATTGAGTATTTTAATTTTTATATGTCCAAAATAAAATATAGATAATTGTCATATCTTCCTAATTATTTTGATGTTGCTTTATGGATTTATAAGAATCATATGAAATTTCTAAAATCTTTTTCCGGATAATTAAAATCTATTTTATAAAAACGGGAACCAACCGACGTCACCCGTTGTTACGTTTTTGGAACCCGAAACTCTTCCGAGAACTCCTTCCTAACCCAATTGTAATATTCCGAGCATATTCCATGTTTCGACTTTTTCGATCCGGCGTACGGTTTGTTCTGTGCGGGTCCCTGCGTAACATTTTCGATACAATATTCGTCTCGGTAAATCAATAAAACCCGTATTTTCGATAAACGGGAGCTTTTTATTAAACTATCCCAATTATCACTTCGTAATACGTGTAACCAGGCGCTGAGACCAAGACCACAGTACAAATTGTACTGGTTTGGATAACTATCCCGAAAACCGATACCGTTTGGATCAGTTTTTATAAATAAACGTACCGTTTTGATCCAACGGGATACTAATTTTCCATAAATATAAATAGCCTTCTACCGTATTTTATTTCGTATCAAAATCATTTGCAGACAGATAAATATATAATTTTACAGAGAAAAATCATATATTCATAAAATGTTCCAAGAATCAAATTAACTTTTGAAGGTGTTATTGATCTTTATTTGAAAAGCTCGAGTACTGGATTTGAAGGTCTTGAAAAGCTCTATCAGAATCTGTAATCCATATACCTGCAGAATCAAAGGTTTATTTTCTGGAAATTTATTTATTTTCGAATTTATTTTATTAAATATATGAATTTTTGTTCGGATGATTGTTTGTATGATTTGATGATTGCATGTTGTAGAGCTTGTTTTCCTGATGATTTTCATATGTCATACGTCTGATTTGGAGTTCAACAACATGCTCAAAAGTGGGTTTAATTTTCGAATTTCAAAATTAGGGTTTATAACCCGTATGAATGTTTTCAATTGAAATTTGGGGGTTTTTGATTCAGGGGTTATTAACTGTTGATTTATAGTGGGTTGTGTTCCTTATGAAATTTGCAATCGATTGATATATAGCTCGTTAACAGAGGATGCTTGAATCATAAGGAGTTGTGTTTTTAAAATTCCCGATGTTCGCTGGAAACTGGCGATGTTCTTGGCCAATTTTCGGCCAGAACAGGGATGATTAGAATGATTTATTTGCATGAATATGTTCCTGGTAATCTTTAGTTTAATTCTGGAGGTGATGGAGGTGGGAGGATGCCGGAGTTTAAACAGGGATGTTCTGGATTCCTGTTTTAAAAATGTTGAAAAATCATATTTCCTATTTATTTTTATTATAAAAATTCATTTTTAATTTCTGAAAATTCTAAAAATTAGTATTTTAATTCCGAAAATTATTTTTAATTCAAAAATAAATCTGAATTAATTAGTTAATTAATTTCAGTTAATTTTTAATTAATTAATTGGTCAATTAATTAAGAAATTAATTGATTAATTGATTTAATTAATTATTAATTGATTTTAATTAATTATTTAATTAGATTTAATTATTTAAAAATGATTTAAAAATTCCAAAAAATAATTTCGAGCTTTAAAATATTATTCTAAATTATTTTCAAGGCTCGATAATTATTATAAAATTGTTTCGAAGCCATAATTGGCCAATCGAACCCTGTTTATTAACTCAAAATTGATCAAACGACCCGTTTTAATTCCGAAAAATGTTTTAAAAATCATTTTTAAATAACCGAAAGCCTATTTATGACCCGAGAGTTCTTTATAAATGATATATCATTGATTACATGATGTATTATATGATATACGTGATTTGTTGATTGACTATCGGTCTATATATTCGGTGTTTACTTGATTATTGTATAACTTTTAATCCGTTAATCGGATTTGGGTGAAACGAAGGGTAGATAAAAGTATATGTTGAATAGAATCATATGAGTCGACTATTGATAGATGCTTATAATATGTGAGCTGAAGAGGCAAGACGTAGGAAAGGGAAACAGGTAGTTGAGGAGTAAGACGGTTGAGATTGGAAGCGAGTGTAGTGTAATAAGCTAATACCAGGCAAGTGCTCTGAACTTTCTCGAGATATTGTAGTACTTGATAGTCTTGTTGATATTGCAAGTGCTTTGAAGCACTGAAACCCAAACCCTGATTCCAGTTATTGTTCTTGAGCCGTAAACCTTATTTTTTTTTAAGTCATTGATTATTGTATACCCAAACACGAACCACAAATCTACGATATTACTCTACAAATACATACAAACTAAATACCAAACACTGGACTGAATTACTTATATACTCAACCCATTGTATCTTATGCTTTGAAAGACCAAATCTTTGAAACCCTGAAACGTTGATTCCTTTGTTATTCAATTCTTTCATTACCCAACATCCAGGCTTTGAAGTTACCTTGTAGATCCGTACAAGGATTGAAACCCTTTCATTATTAAGCACTCACTGTTGTTAATGATTCTGGTTATTCTTTATTATTGTTAATTCTGTTATTATGTTAGAATTGGATTATTTTTATAAAATTATGGACCAGATTCGTGGTCAGACCATATAATGGTCAAGTTAGGCCAATGTGTGCCTTGGATCCAGTAGTTAGAGCAATGCTGTGTGCCTTGCTCGGGGTTAGTGCATGACTGATCAGCAGCCTAACCTTGGTTTTTAAATTAAAAGTATAGTATCCAATTCTAAATCATAATCCATTGTTCACTTGATATCATAATCATGTTCACCTGATGATCATTATTCTCAGTTTTGTCATTGTGACTTGCTGAGCTAGTTAGCTCATTTGTGCGATATTGTTTCTGTTCTTTTCCAGTTAAGAAGGAACCAGTTGGTACCGCGGATCCCCAGTCCAGCGCGAGAGCTAGGGGTTCAGGTTGTTCGAGCTAAGCTAGTAGGCTTCTTTTGGGATAATTTAAGTTTGTAAAAGTTGTAATAAAGTTTAATACTCAGATTGAGTTTGAATGATTGGGATTTGAACGGTTTGTAATATATTAGTGTGTTTGGCTTGTGTGCATACTTTAACCTATTGCGGTCCGTGGTAGTTGGTAAGTAGGGTCACTGCATATATTATTATTATCTTTATTATTGTTATAAGCAGGTTATAAATAAGGTGTGTGTGTGGACCCCAAACTTCTGACCCGGGTTTGGAGGGCGCCACATAAGGGGTGTTGAATATAATTCTTGGTTTCTTTTTTATTTTAGTAACTTCTCACAAATATAAATATATCAGTGTTTGAATATGCAAAAGTGCGGAATTAAAATATATATGTATTCAAACATAAAGTAATTAAACACGGGGATTAAAAACTTTCTGATGGATTAAACTTACCCACCAGATATATATATATATATATATAAATTGATGAGAACTGTGTTATGCAAAAATACACGCAGCTGCTTACAAGTATGATAAACTTAGAACAGAGAAATTCTTAATAGATACAGCTTTTTCTAGTTCTCAGTTCTTGCTTGCTTAATTGAATACTCTTGGTTTATATATCACCAAGTTACATGATAAAGAGACAAACTAATGAGAAAAAAGTGTCTTAATTTAATTACATGCTGCTCCATTTCTCCATCCAGCATCTTTGAATATCTTCAAGTTAGCATGAAAGTGGAAATACATCTTTGTTCTCTAAAACCTGTTAATAGGCTGCCACATTCCATTTGCATACAATCAACCCATATGACTGTCAAGTCACTATCAACTGCTTTTTGAATTTGATCATCCATCTGTTGGATCATCCGTTAAGACTTTGTTGAATCATTCGTTGATAATCTGGTTGATCATCCGTTGAAACTCTAGTTGGTCATCTGTTAAAACCTTCTGGAACATCCGTTGAGAGTATCTTCATTGCAGTTAACTCTATTTAACTTATGCAAGATTACAAGGCATCTAATATTTACAATTAGCCAACCTATTTTGCATATCAATCTAGTAGTCAACATGACTTACAATATCCTATAACTTCTAGTTCTCTAAGGCATTACAATATGCAGGAATGTGCTACCAAAACCTATTTAAACATAAGCTACTCTCTCAATGGATGACTAATAAAATTAACCGTTAAAAGCTACAAAAGTCACTTGATTAAATCTACAAAGGTGTTTTGGGTAAATTATCATCAAGCCTACAACATATTCCTAACAAGAAGTATAGCAGCTTGGATTTGAATAATGTTATTCTAGGAAAAATGTTCTAAGTCATATATCGACAAGTCACAGATTCATGGATATCGAGAAGTCCAAAATGACTTGTAGA
The DNA here is from genome assembly GCF_009905375.1 of Apium graveolens. Classification (NCBI taxonomy): domain Eukaryota; kingdom Viridiplantae; phylum Streptophyta; class Magnoliopsida; order Apiales; family Apiaceae; genus Apium; species Apium graveolens. The sequence continues at coordinate 176,616,616 of NC_133649.1, read as the reverse complement.
GAAGTTCCATGAGATATTGATAAGTCAATCTGCATGTAGAGATATCAGATATTGGCAAGTCAAAAAGAACATGTAGAGAACTGGAGATATTGACAAGTCATTTCTCCATGTAGAGATCTAGAGATATTGACAATCCAAATCTTCATGTAGAGAACTAGAGATATCGACAAGTGAAAAGCCTATATAAAGAACTAGAGATATCGACAAGTCATTCTGTTAGGCCTCAATGATACTATAGAAGGGGGTTGAATTTAGTATCTACAATCAATTCGATTATGAACACAAGTATGTAACAAAATACAAGTTTATTCAATATATCAAACTCTGTTACAATAGGTTTAATCTACTCTCTCAGTGATGTATGATATCACTAAGAGCTACTAGGGTTACGATGAATAATATTCTTGTGAATGATAACACTTATAGTGTAAGCCCTAATCTGTGCTTATATAATATACAGTTACAAGATATCTTATAATTGATATGAAATATATCTCTTCCTAAAATATATCAATCATAGATTATCTACTACATTCCTATAGTTGTCCAATTCTTCATGCATATCTTAACTTGTTTAATCCAGATCCTCTCCTGTAAATCAGCTGCATTCCTTATCTAAAGTGTTCCCGCACTTAAGTCCTGATATAAATTCTGACGCCTTAAGTTCTGATATAAGTTCTGTCTTCAGTAAGTTCTGATTTCCAGTAAAGTTCTGAAACTAAACAAATCAGATTAGACATGACATCACAAATATATCTAACAATCTCCCCCAACTTATAAATTATGAAAAATATACAAGTTAATAGATTTGATGATGTCAAAAACATTTAAGTACGAATACAATGAGATATTATTTAAAACAACTAAATACAACTTACAGTACATGTAGCTTTACCAATATCACTGGATCAATCTGAATCCAAAATGATTTCTTGTAAAGTCTGTTACCAGCTTGTCCTCAGCATTTCTCAAAACTTCAACTAACTATGTTTTGACTTGCATCAGTTCTTCATCTTCATTATCACCAATCTGATAGATGGCTGCTCTGAGTGCTGGAATTGATATTCTTTCAAGCCCATCTCCAAGTCTGATAACTCTGGGATGTGAAGAGTCTTCATTGTAGCATAAGCATCTTCCTTTCAGAATTACTTCTACCTTAGCAGAATTCTTCTTCATTGGAATTTCTCTTCCATCATCTTCAACTATCTTTGGAATAAATTCTGCAACCCTTGATCCAGAGATTCTGGCTTTATCTTTTATGGTCTTCATTATGAAATTTGACCATCTTCTGGTAACCTCAGACTTTATCTCCAAAAGATAAGAAATAAATTAAAGTTCTTTAAGAGATTTGTTCAGCACATCTGATTCTGACATTCTATATGTTCTTCCATCTTTAAGAAATAGAATCATCTTTTCCTTGACTTTACTTTTATCATGAGTATCCAATACCACTTGAGTAGATATAACCTTGTCAAGGTGTTTCTATGTAACTTCCTCAAGTGGTTTGTCAGTTAATAAAAATGTATCTTTGATAGTTACTTTAACTCCTGTTTTCTTCTTGGCTTGGCTTGATCCTAACCCAGATATGTCTCTTGCTTCTCTGGCATTCAATCCAATAGTCAAGAAATCAGATAGTAGTTGACTTTTCTTAGGATCTGATGGTTTAACATTTTTCCATAAGAGTTTCTTCTTATCAGCAACCGTCATCTTGTTCAAATCAACTTGAGCTCTATCAGAGGTTGATGTCTTGATGACTTGTTCAGGATTTACAGATTCTCTTGTAGCTTGCTGTTCTGAAATTTCTTCAGGATTTGTTAAGTTCTGAACTTCTTCACTCTGAACAACTTGAGCTATATTAGAGGTTGTGTTAGATTCTTCTATCATCCTCTTTCTCTTTAGAGTTTTAATTGTTTCATCTTCAGTAGCAGTATCATCAAAGACTTGAACCATCTTGCACACAGGATCCATCAAAATTTGAGGAATCTCCATCTTCTATTTCTTGACTGTCTCCCCAATTTTTCCTTTTACCTTGTCTTTGGGATCAGTAGTAGTTTGAGATCTAGTACTTGATCTAGGAATCTCTGTGGCAGATCTTTCTTTTATCACAATCCCCTTTTTTTTGGCCTTGGTGGCTTTTTAGCATCGGAAGCTTTTGACTTTGGTTTGCTCTTCTCAGCAGCAAATTTAGCTTCTTCTTCTCTTAATTCCTCTAAATCCACTCTTGGATTATCCTTAAGGAATAGTCTCTTGGCCAGTTCTTCATCAATAGTTTAAATTTTGGGATCCTTGTAAAAGAATGTTGCTTTCTTTTCCTTGAATTTCAGAGTCTGCAAAAACTTCTGTGAATCTTGGCTTCCAGCTTGAATCATTACATCAGAAGTAGTTGTCAGAACTTGATCATCAAAATTTGTGATCAACAAGGGAACATCCTGATTTGTACGCTTCTTTCCTTCCTTATTCCTCCTTTGAGTAGAACTAGACAATCTCTGATGAGAACCTATCTGTTGAGAAGGAATCCTGCTCAATTGCTCTCCTTGACTGTGACATCTACTCTTATCAGAGTTTCCCTAGTCATCACCATGATCATCCTTTTTCTTCAGTGTCTTGATTGGTGAGCATTTGGAATTAACTACCTTCTCCCCCTTTTTGGCATCATCTGTCAGGAGTTGAGAAAGAAGGAGTTCCACTGAAGATTGGATTTCATTGAGCTGTGTCTGTTGAGAGGCTTGATTCTGCAAGACCTCATCTAGTTGGGCCTGCGATTTGATTTGAACTTGCTCAATAGCTTCCACTTTTTCCTGAATTGGTCTGATAAACCTTGTCTTGTCTAATTTATACATCAGGTCTAGCTTATCAGCTGTTTCCGGAAGTTTATCAACCTTTTCATGAGTCTTGGAGTGTAGACCTTGAAGTGTTTTGGTACTGAGAGCAGTGACTTTAAGTTGTGTTTTGAAATCAGAATTTATCAGCAACTCGTCAGCTTTTGAAACATGTTCTAAAAGAACATATGAGCTGGGAATGAAGTCATGTTCTTTCCACTTCTTTGTCCATTCAACTCCTCTGTGAGTGTCCTCCCAAGGAACAAGAGCATCTTCTTCATTAAATTTAAGCAGTGCCTCCTTCTCAAGAATTGGAGCATTGACTGGAGCACTTGCTGGAGCACTGTCTCCAGAATTTGATAGAATCTCATCATCTTCTGATAACACCAGAGTGTGTGTAACTGAAGGAGATTCTGGAGCAGCTTCATCTAAATTCCAATCTTCAGGTTCCAAATCCAGAATTGGTGTAGAAGGAATTTCAGCATTTAGAATTGGAGAACCAGGTGGAGTTAGCTGTGCTGTAGTTGGAGCTTCCAGATAGAGTACAGTAGGTATACTCAACTTATGAATATCTATTTCAGAACTTTTCTCTTATTCTTCAACATAATCTGTACCTTTGATTGGAGAGTGAGATGGAGAAATCACAGATGTCTGTACAGGTTCTAATCTGTGAACTTCAGGAATTTCATATTCCTGAATCAGAATTTCTCCAGGTGCTGGAAGGGCTTCAATTACAATTGGTTCTGATGAGATCAGAGATTCCTGATCCCCTTCCTCAGCATCTTCAGAATCCACAGATTGAGTTTGTGCAATATGCACACCTGCTCTAGTCTTCCTTGATTTTCTAGATGGAAGAGTGACATGATCTGTATCAGAATTTGAAGATCTTTTCCTTTTCAAAATCCCAGAACCCTCAGCTTCATTCTCCTTCTGAAGAGTTAACTCTTCAGCTTCTACTGTCACAGGTTCTGATGTAGGAACCTGGACTTGTTCTTCCTCATCAAATTCATCTCTCAGAATCATCCTTCTTCTTCTCCTTGGTGGAGATTTAGGCACGTAAATAGTTTTTTTTGGTTTTGGGCCTAGAGGATGTGTCAGATTTTACAACTGGCACCTTTTGAGAAGTACCAGAGGTTGGCTTAGTTTTGGATTTGAGAGGTGAGGTTCTGATAGTAGGTGCTGATAGTTGTGGTTGAGAGGATTTTGCTGGTTGATAGTAGGTTCTGATGGTAGGCTGTGGTTAAATATTGGAAGGCTGGGTTGGTGGAGGTTGAGAAGTAGTAGGTTGTGTAGGTGCGACATCAGGATATATGGTTGTGTATGTGTGAGGATCAGAATTTACTAAGAATTGTTTGACAGATTGGGGAATTTGGAGGGGTATTAGTATTTCTTTCTTATTATCAGCAGACAATAAGTCTGTGAAAGCCCTTTTGTGAAGTTTAAAGGGTTCAATTAACTCACTAAAGTTTTGAGGTGCATCAGAACAACAGAAACAATATATAAGCTGACAGAATCTAGCAAAATATACTATGTTGCTATCCTCTTTCATCCTATCACCTATAAAACCCAAAATAGCATAAGCATAATCAAAATGAGTTTAATTAAGAAGTGCATACCCTATTTGCTGACTCATGATTGGAATAGCATCAAAATTTGAGTATTTGTTGGCAAAAGCTTTGGTAATACAATCGAAAAAAAAGCTCCACTCCCTCCTGATGTAGGGCCTCTTCAGTTGTCCCAGCTTGGACAAAGACTTCTCATTGCCAAGATTTGCCATCATGTTTTGAAGAACCGGCTCCCCAACTTGTGAATTGTAAGTACAGTTTTCTGGCAGATGCAATGCTTGTCGAATAGTGGACAAGGTTACCAAGTGCTCATCTTCCCCTGTTGTAAAAATGATGCTTGGGGACCCACTTTCACTACCATTATCATAGACTCCAGACCTCCAAAACTCCAGAATTTGCTTGCCTGAGAGAGTCTGTGGTGGGTCAGAGCATACCAAATTTCACTTCGAGCGAGAAAATCTTCAATGAAGTGAAGTTCTGAAGGAGCATCATCCTTGTTGAGAATAGCCATATAGTTGTTGGGGACAAACTTGGTTCCATCATAGATAAGATCCTTAGGTACCAATTCTGTGAAAATTAAGTGAAAAGTTGTGTATGTATAGAGTGTTTGATAAAATTCCTGTGAGAAAATAGCTTCAGAGAATAATAGAGAGTGAGAGAAAATAAGAGAGATTAGAAAAAAGTAAGAAAGTAGGTAAAAGATTAAAAAATCGTTTATCTCTCGTATATATATTCTCTCCACTAATTACAACGGCTAATTTCTAAAACATAACCGATATTTGACACCCGGCAGCATGTAAACAGTCAAAACATTATTAGTGGGCACGGTAAACGTGCAGTAATTATTGCTCACATGCGATTACCAAAACGAACACGCAACCCATTAACCAAATGATTATCATTGTTTTAATCTCACTTAATTATTTTCTGATAAAATGACCGTTACAGTAAAAACTAATAATGAATCAACCAATTAAAATGTGACACGTAAGCATCAGGATTTGCATCAGAACTTGACTATTATCAGAATTTAACGGTCATCAGAATATGGCTTCTGTACTCAAAAAGTGAATGACTGTTTCTGTGTTTCTTCACACAAATACTGACTGGTTTCTTCAGAGTTTAATCATCAGAACATATTCAGAACTTATCCTCAGAATTTATACAAATAATACTTAACTATTTATCAGAAATAACATAATCACCACAGTAATTTTCATCATTCATATGGAGTGATAGTGTGTGTATGTGCAAATGATCTGATAAAGATTAAAGTCTGATAAACTTCAGTATATCTTAGAAATAAGGCATAACTAAGAAAAATGCTTAAAATATGTCTTGAATTGTGAAGTCTACTATAGAATAAAGTTATCCAAGAATCCACCTCAACTGTTTGTGCTTAATTTATGTATCTTTTGAAATTCTTTTGACAATGGCTTCTCAGTGTAAATGAGTTACAACTGCCATCAGGATTTATGCTGTTATCAGAATATTTCTCCAGTAATCAGAGAATTTGAAAAGTCACCAAGAAAAATTAATTTGCTTTTCTAATGCATATAACTTAATACCAGCAATGCACTTGGATCTTCCCTTTCACATATTTACTCTAGATCTCAAAGGAGTACCTGATTTTAATTTTTCTTTTCTTTTATTTTCTTCAGATAAGTGAGACTTATCAAGCATGTAGTTCATCCTTAAGATTTACTGACATCGGAATTTGACAGAGAAGAAGCAATAATCCAGTTTGTGACTTAGTAATAAGATAGAGGAAGTAAATTTGACTAAGATCAAAATCAGAATTTGCCTGTGTTATTGATTTCCACATAAATAACTAATTCAAACATGGGATACATAGTTTGTTAAAGACTACTAAGTCAGCATATAACAAGATAATCCTTATTGGATTGAATAGTCACAGAACATTTAAAACACTTTCAGAGTTTATAGAATCACATCAGATAATAAGCAGTGTTTAATATGTTACAATTTAAGCATAGATTACATTGAGATAAGAAAATCTGTAAACACTGATCATAAAGTCTGATGTATGAGAACAAAATCTAAACAGATTTTGAGAAAGAACCCGAAACCATTCCAAGTTCATTTACCAGCCTTGTAAAAGTAGCTTCACATAGTGACTTTGTGAAGATATCTGCTAGTTGTTGATCTGTTGGAACAAAATACAATTCCACTGTACCTTCCATCACATGTTCCCTTATGAAATGGTACCTAATACTGATGTTCTTTATCATTGAGTGTTGAACTAGATTTACTGTCTTAGCAATAACACTTTGATTATCACAGTAAATAGGTATTTTAGAAAATTATAACCCATAGTCCAGTAACTGATTCTTCATCCAAAGAATCTGTGCACAACAGCTTCCTGCATCAATATATTGCGCTTCTGCAGTTGATGTGGAAATTGATTTATGTTTCTTGCTAAACCAAGAAACCAATCTGCCTCCAAGAAATTGGCAGCTTCCACTAGTGCTTTTCCTGTCTATTTTGCATCCTGCAAAATCTGCATCTGAGTAACCTATTAGCTTAAAATCTGATTCCCTAGGATACCACAATCCTAGATCAGCTGTACCCTTGAGGTACTTGAAAATTCTTTTCACAACTATTATATGAGGTTCTCTTGGATCATCCTGAAATCTTGCACAAAGACAGGTAGGATACATGATATCTGGTCTACTTGCAGTTAAATAGAGTAAAGATCCAATCATACCTCTGTAGTTAGTAATATCTACTGATGCTCCAATATCTTTATCTAACTTGGTGGCAGTGGCCATAGGAGTTGATTCAGTAGAACTATCTTGCATTCCAAATTTCTTAAGTAAATTTCTGGTGTACTTGGATTGATTTATGAAAGTACCTTCTTCAGTTTGCTTGACTTGAAGTCCCATAAAATAACTCAACTCCCCCATCATACTCAAGTGATATCTTAACTGCATTAATTTGGAAAATCTTTCACAAAGTTTTGTATTTGTAGAGCCAAAGATGATATCATCTGTAATAACCCGCAATTTTTGGAAATTTTTGAAACCCTTATGAATAGTAATTTTGCAGATTATGCTGAATGAGAAAACTTTTCATGCCACACTATGTAGGGGTTCTATTATTAATCTTCTGGGATATTATTAGTACTCTATGTGGTATATAAGTGTATGTAAAGATCGTCAGAATCCAATTCCGAACACTTTGATTTTTCCCAGAAATCCACTAGATACGGAAAGAATTGAGTATAAGGTAACAGGATAAAAAGGATTTAAATTAAAGGATTATAAGAGAGGATCATAAAAGGAATATAATGTATTGAGAAAGGTTAAGGAAACCCAAGTAATAAGATCCCGGGTATGATCCCTCAAACGAGAAACGAGAATGAAAGTTAAGCGAACCGTATAACAGGTCGGCGGTCATTAGGCAAACAATTCAAAGCTAATCAAAGGGATTAGTGGGGATGATGTCATCAAACCAATAGGAAGAGGACAAAGGAGGGAGGGTGACATCACTTGATGATGTAAGCATGACATGGGGGGAGGAAGTGTGGTTGAATGATAACCACACAAAATCAAGGTTAATTAGGTAATTAACCTAAAACAAATCAAAATTCAACCAACCAAGCCAAACATTTCATTTTTCACCAAAAAAAACACAAAACATTTCATTTCTTCCAAGCTTGCTCTCGGCTTCTTGCTTTTCCAAAGGAAGAAAAAATCAAAATCAAGTTCCAAGCATTGTTAAATCATAAGGTAATTATCTAAGGTTCCTTGTACATAGATATGGATATCCTATAAGTTTAAGCTTCTAATTCGTTCACAATCTATTCCAATAAATCATTGAAGAAGATGGTGAATAGTGTTTTTCAAGAACTAAAATTTTTGTTCTTGAAGTTTTGTTTAGTTTAAGCTTGGATAAGGACTTTAAGGGTGATTCCAAGCCATTCTCTTGATTCTCCACTCTCCAAGGAAGGTATAAACTCCAAACCCTAGCTTTAGTTTTGAGTAATTAGGAATGAATATGATTGATATAGTATATATCAAGCATGATGCTTGTTTGTTTAAAGTTTGGTTGAGTTTGTTGAGATTAGTTGGTTTTGTGGTGTTTTTGGAGTTGTAAATCTTGATAATTAGTTAAAGAACTTAAGTAAAGCTTTTAGTTCATGTGGGGAATAAGTATAAATTGTTAATGTTGAGTTGTTGGGGCTGTTATGATGTAGTATGGATGGAGTTTTGATTTGGTTGTGATTGTGGATTGATTGGTGGTTGAATTGGAATGGTATAAAATTGGGAAATCGCGTAAACATAGCCGTCGTAATGTCCGATTTACTTTAGACTGCTTTTGTTCATAACATTAGGACCCGAGAACTCCCTGCTAGGTTTTGACCATTGCCATATTTAGATAGTTCATGTTACGAGCTTCGTTTTGATATGTGGTTCGTTTGATTCTGATGAACGGTTTAGGAGAAACGGCCGTTTTAAGTAACGACATTTCGCGAACGAAACATTACCCCTCGCCTTACTTTGAAACATAGGTTAAAGACCTTAAAGGACTAATTGAAGTATGAAACATTTATGTAAGGTGTAATAGGCAGTTGGTAAGACACTTGCGAAAGAATCGCCTTAAAACTCGTAATGGTTAATTTATTAAAAATGGGGGAGCCGAGGGTACTCGAGCGACTTAAGTAAATCGTTAAGCGCGAAAGCGAACGTTAGGACTCTAAATGGTTAAAGTCTAGTTTCTTAAGTGACCGGGGTTTAATTCTGACTTATGTTGTTCATAGGTTATCGGACCCACTCTAAGCTTAAGCCTATCCGGGAGCACTCAGGCAAGTTTTCTATCCGTTATACTGTTGTTGTGATGTATACACTTGTATATGCATTATCTTGGGATAGATGCATGATGGTTAAATTAGCAAATTCTTGCGATATATTGTAGCATGTGATATGGTACATATGCATGCCTGTTTCGTATTCTTGCCATATATATTTGTTGGTTCAGTTGATAATACCTATGCTAGAGAATAGCGGTAATTTGCATATACCCTTAGTATAGGGACCCAAAGGTGAAAACATTTTCTAAAACCGGGAGTCGAGGATCCCGAGTAGATTTTATATATATATATTTATATATATATGGTTATAGTTTTCAAAACTATTAATCGAATAAGGTTTATTCGATAACTTTATATTATTTAATGAATATTATTTCGAATATTCATTCGAGGGCTTATGACTCAGCTTATTTATTTATTGAATATTATTTCGAATATTCATTCGAGGGCTTATGACTCAGCTTATTTTATTTATTGAATATTATTTGAATATTCATTTGAGGATCTATGACTCCGATTATTTGATGAGATATATTCTTTATTTTAATAAAGAATAAGGTGTCGATAATCAAACTCACTTTTGATTATTCAAATAAAGATAGTACTTTCGTATAAGTATATCTTTGGTTATTTAATATTCATTTCAAGTATAAGTTTTAAAACTTCTACTTCAATTATTTTTATAAAGATTATTCTTTGTGGGAATATTATTTAAATAATAATATTCAGATATTTTCTAATATATTGGGACTGATTTATTTTGTTAAATCAGCATCACTCCGAACATTCTCAAAAAATGTTTTGCGAGTCTTCAAAATGATTTTTAAAAGTTAGAGCGGATCCCAAAACTCATTTTTATATTTAAGATCCTCCTTTCGAAGGGGATTTAAATACTCGCTCAAAACCTGAGGGATCCGGCTCTGTGGTGTGTTTTATATTCGCAACAAGGTTGCTGTCTTGATAAAAGAGTTTTTGACTACTTACCCAATACTCGGGAAGTAAAATTCTTGGAACAAGTTAATCCATTAACAGGCATCGCCTGGGAAATATCGGTGAGTTTTTATTTCCAACTAGATACGACTTCTTGGTGGAGCCGTATCAACAAGTTTCTACTTGGGGAAAGGGGGGACGAGCTTTACGTTTTAGAGTCATGGATTTCATCTAAACTAGGAGTGGCGTAAGTGGTCGAGTGGCGCCGACCCAGCCTTATTATATTGGCCCAAAATGGCCTGGAAGTTTCGCTAAGACGGTCCATTCCTTAGGAGTCCAGTGTTCGGTTGACAAATAAATCTGACAGGTTCTCCTCTACATGTAGAAAATGGTGGGGTTGTACTACTACGACTGATCATCGTAAGTGGTCTTCCTGGCGCGGCAAACTCCCGTAATGAGTTCATCTTCCAATTGGATATTTCTGCAACACTACCCAGAGCACTTCGATAGAAAGGCTACGATTGGGCGATTGTTGAGTGTTGGCAGGGTCAAGTTTTCAAATTGATATGTGCATCAAATGAAGTATCTCATAACTTCATTTTATTTTGATGATATTTTAAAGATTGAATCTATTCAAGTATTATCTTGTAGTCTCATCTATGTGATGAACTTTTGAACTAATTATAACTTGAACGGTGGTAGTTCAAGTAGTATTTGGAAAAGATATAATTATATTGGAGTATCCTGTAACTTCATCTTTTAACTTATATCTAGTAAATGATTATCTTATGCATGTCAAAGATTTTCAGAAAAACGTTGAGACAAGGTTAGATATATGAGATCACCTTGCAATGATAGTTTTATACAGTTATAAACTGGAACTCTGTGTATATTATGCATGGAAGAGGACTTCCAAGATTTTGAAAAGTATATATGTATATATACTGAATATTTTGCGACTTCATCGCATTAAGGTATCAAACTTGGTTCATTTCTTTTGACCAAGACTTTCATGAGTACTATGAGAAGGCTCATATACTGTAAATCATTATACATATTATTTGGTGGGCTTGCTGCTCACCCTTGCTTTCTTCTTTCATCACACAACAACAGATAGAAAAGATGAACAGGACCAACCAGAGGTTCGTTCAAGTTTGTAAAGATAGTAGCCCCTTTAACGCGGCTTACTCGTAAGACTGAGAAGTTCGAATGGATAGAGAAATATGAGAACAACTTTTAAGAACCGAAGCAAAGGTTGGTGACGTTCCCTATGTTGGCGTTGCCGGATGGAAAATGAGATTTTGTGAAGTGTAGTGACGCTTCGCACAAGGAATTAGGGTGCTTCTTATACAGCACAGCAAGGTAATCACGTACGCGTCAAGACAATTAAGGGAATATAAAATTCGATATCCCCACCCATGAGCTTGGGCTCGTGGCAATAGTTTTGCCCTAAAAATTGGAGACACTACTTGTATGGAGAAAAGTGTGAGATTTACATAAGCCATAAGTGCTCTAGTACATTTTCACGCAGAAAGAGCTCAACATGCGCCAAATGAGGTGGTTAGAGCTAATCAAGAATTATGATTAGGAGATTCTTTATCATTCAGGGAAAGCCAATGTGGTGGCTGATGCCCTTAGTAAAAAGGTGAGACTCAAGATAATAATGTCTTTGGGAGAGTTTATAAGAGATTTTGAGAAAATGGAAATAGAAGTGAAGGTAACCGGAGCCGGTACCGAAAAGCTGTTTGAGATTGCAATACAGACCGAATTTTTGGAAAAGAACATATTGTGCCAGAAAAAGTGATGAATGAAGCCAGAGAGTCAATGACTGGAGAAGAGATCCATACCGAGAAAGATGATAAGGGGATAGTGAGGTGTTCCTACAGAAATTGGGTTCCAAAAGTTCAAGAGCTTAAGGATGAGAACTTAGATGAGAGCCATAGTTTGAGGAATAAGATTTAGGGCAAACCCTGAATGTGATAGTCAGGGAGGTTGCCATCAAGAAAGAAAGAACCCATAACATAATAGAGTGGAAAACAAGGTTTTTAATGTATAAGATATCCCCGATTATGGGAGAAGGTTGAAACATTTCATACTAAGGAAACAGAAAGTCGAGTAAGGAAAGGAGACCCGAGACGGTACTCCTATACGGCAATTTATGGACCTGTCTAGACAGAACTTAGACTATTATCCCTAACCACCACCTTGAGGAAACAATACGGTAGGAAATTCTTTCAGGACCTTTAAGTCTCTAAGCTCTCAGAGTTCCAAGGAACAGGTTGACCTAGTCGAGGCAAGAGCCTGGCTAAAGGAAATAGAGGAATCATTTGAGATTCTGAATGATTGACGAATCACAAAAGAGTGTTTTTGTCACTTACCCTCCTAAGAGAGAGACAACCCACTGGTGAAAGACCAAGGAAGGCACGGAGCAAGAGATTATAATAAACTGATTTAAGTTCAGTCAATTGTTTTTAGGAAAGTACTTCCCAAGGTTATGGAGATAGTGTAAAAGCTTTAGAGACAGAACAAAGGCAGAAGAGTATGATGAATTATGAATCTAAGTGGTAAAAGTTGTCAAGATTCGTTCTGAGGACACGAATCCAGAATGACAGGATATTTGAAATCGATGCTTATGTTGGGTTGTTTCATGAAATAATGATAAGAGAAAGGAAAATAAAAAGAAACTGAAGTGGAAAGGAATATAAAGGCAAGAGAGTTTGAGGAATGATATGGGAGTTGGGTATGAGGAAACCCTAAAGACTCGTAGTAATAGAAATAGAAAAGTATGTAATCGTCAGGATGAGGGTGATTCACCATGAGTTAAATTGATGGTTGAAGGTATAAGAGATACATATATTTCATCCAAGGATTCGAGGAAACCTTGAGATAATTCGAAGGATAAATAATGAGACGCGGATAGACTGAGGAGACAAGGAAGTAAGAAATTAGGAAAATTGGATGAAGGAAGTGACCTTCAAGAATGTGAAGTGTAAGACCGGTGGCTTGATACCTAGGAAGGGAGACGCCAGGTATGAAAGATATCCCAACATTGAGGTGACTGTTGAGATAAACAACAAAAGTAAATACGGAATTATTAAGAAGAAGTTCACGTTGAACACGACCAATATCTTCCAGAACATCCCTGTTGACATTACCAAATTAGGAAAGAAAAGCAGATAACCGTTGTTATCTTTTGAAGGCCATAATTGATTGACCTCATTTTAAATACAGATGTTATTGTGAAATTAGGCATATACTATCGAGGTGGGAATCATTGAATAAGACACCCTTATCAGGGATATATGACTTGATTTATCCATGGAAGGATGCATGTATTTTTTTTAAAGGTGGAATTAAGGATAGAATATCGGTAACTCAAAATGAATCCTAGGGGAATGCATAAAGGTTGGCATTTCACCCTTAATAGGGATAGTATGAGTTTTGACAGTATGAATTGGAAAGGATTAAGGTAATAACAACCTTTAAGAATCAGTGGAGAAATTTTTTCAGAAGTATATAGACAATGATTCTGGTATTAATAAATGGTATCTTGATATGCCCTGTATCTAGGGAATACATGAGGAACGATTCAAGGATAACCTTAGAGGTTTTACAAGGAGAAAATTAATATTCAAAATTCTCAAGAATAGAAATGTTGATAAAGGAAATATGACGTAATTATAATGATGCCAAGTAGGGCACGTGTTAAACCACGAGAAGGTATGGATCGAACCAGTAATGGTCAAAATTGTTCAGGGCAATTAGGACTTAAGATAAAAGATGTTCTAATTATGATTGAGAGTCAGTCATGACAGTGATTAACCTCTAAAGACTAAGGCAATAACTTATGGAAAAATGGTGATTTTTTTTTACTCATCAGATTTTAAGGAAAACATCTTCACATAAGCTGTGATTGAAATAAGGTAGAAAATTTATTTGGAGGTGGTTAAAATGACATTGACTGCAAGGAAATTTTACTATCAGGAAAAGCCAAAGAGGTGGCCGACACTTTAAAGGTAAGAGGATAATTATACGCGCTTTTGCCAAAGGAATACAGTGATGATGGTTAAAGCTATGCAGATTGTATTATGGTTTGGAAGATTGACATTCCTTCTGATGACTGTGCAATACCCAACCGTAATAGTAGTTGGTAAAGGTTTAATTCGTGTAATCGCCATGAGCGGGCTACCTATCTCAGAAGATACTATCTTGAGATAAGTCAGGACCATGTTTCAAAAAGGACTAGACAAACCCTTGAGTTAAGTCTTCTATTTAAGGCATACGATTAAGAATGGTATTAACTTGCTATCGTTGCTTTGATTGAAACTCTTCTGCAATTTTATCTGCTTCATGTCATGTATGTATGTCAGGATTAGGAGTGTTCTTCATGAATCAGGAATGGTGATTATGTTACCTCCTTAGAAGGATTTGATACGACATGTATGGACTCTGTATGGTTAGATATTAAGATTTCATGGAACGTGAATGACGACAGTAGGTCAGTAGTGGACCATAGTAATGCATCAATGATTTTGCGAGTAATGAGTTGATTACAACCGTGAGAGTTGTATTGGAATGGATGTTGAGATTGAGTACCACTAATCGGGTCGTGGTAGTGTATAAGTTATCATTGATAGACTAATTAAGTAGAGTATCTACCTATTGAATATTTATTCCCTCTTATGAAAAGAGAGTCATATTACAATATGAGGAAGGTTGCTGTGCAAGCATAGGATTCTAGTAACGATGATGTCTAGAATGAGATCCCAGATTCGATTTTCGATATAGAGGGAGTTTCAAAGGTGATTGTGTATAAGCTCGAGGAAGAGCATGGGTCCATAGAATAATGGACTGGAATAGTAAAAATATTTAAGCATGCGAAATGCGATGCGATAATACTTGATGTTGATATATATACATATATGTTTTGTTCTCCTATGACAAACCTCTATAATTCAGAGGTAGGTTCCAAGCCAGATATTTTATGGCAGTATATTTTTTTTCATATATACAATTCTCTTCAATTCGTTCTTTTCTCTTCTTTTCATTTCATATAAGCTGAGAAGAACAACCCTTCTAGAAGGGGAGGTATTGACGAATGACTATCTATCTGTGTGATAGAAGCCTAGTAGGATACCACATGTTGTTTAATTGCTTGTCAAGTACTAAAGGCTGGCCACCTTCTGTACTAACTATGCAATAGAACAAGTGTTTATGATCATAGTGATCTCTCAATAAATTCTTTTACTTCTATATGAAGGACTAAGCTTTCGAAGATAGAAGCAGCTGAAAAAGGAGTAGTAAAGTTGTGGTGGTATTCGGAATGGAAACACATTCGTGATACTAAGGTTGACGAGGTTATTAAAAGGTTATAGAACGCTAACGAGCAAAAGTATAACCAGTATAATATTAGGAACGGAAGGTAGTAGCGATTACGAACTGGAAAAGAATGGGTAGTGAGAAGCAAAAGCTATAATGCTAGAAGCTATGATGAGAGCCGGTGCAATAGACTTGAAAGAATTTGGAATGATCACTTAACGCGGATTAAGTTATCTCACGATAATCGATCGTATGTCAGTATCGAGGTATCGCCTTATGAGATCCTTGAGGGAAGACAATGTCGATCTCCCTTATGTTAGGATGAAGTTGTAGAGCGCAAGATGCTCGGACCCGCAGTAGTCCAAAGGACCAGGGATATAATAGATCTAATCAGAGGACGGCTGGTAGTAACCCAAGATGGACATAAGAGGTATGCTGATTTGACTCAAAAGGACAAAGAGTATGAAATAGGGGACCTAGTAATGTTATAGGTATCCCTTGGAAAGGATTGATGAGGTTCGGAACGAAAGGAAAGCTAAGTCTACAATTTGTTGGACCCTTGGATATATTAAGATGTTTTGGGAAGTTAGTATATGAGCTAGCCCTACCCCCGAACATGTAGCAAGTCATAACGTGTTCCACGTATCAATGTTAAGTAAGTATAATTCGGATGCCAGATAAATAGGGGCATATGAGCGCATAGACATGCAACCCGACGTAACCTATATGGAGCAACCATGAAGGGTTATAGAGTAAAAAGGAACAAGTGCTTAGGAGAAGGGTTATCAAACTATTCAGAGTTTGATGGAAGAACCACAATGTGGGAAAATTTACTCGAGAGTTAGAAAGTGCAATGTTAATAAAGTATCCCTATTCATTTTCTATCTGATTCCGGGACGGAATCCTTTTAAGGAGGGGAGACTGTAATAACCCCCAATTTTTGGAAAATTTTGAAACCCTTATGAATAGTGATTTTAAAGATTATGTTGAATGAGAAACTTTTCATGCCACACTATGTAGGGGTTCTGTTATTGATCTTCTGGGATATTATTAGTACTCTATGTGGTATATAAGTGTACGTAAAGATCCTCAGAATCCCATTCCGAACACTTTGATTTTTCCCAGAAATCCACTAGATACAGAAAAAATTGAGTATAAGGTAACAGGATAAAAAGGATTTAAATTAAAGGATTATAAGAGAGGATCATAAAAGGAATATAATGTATTGATAAAGGTTAAGGAAACCCAAGTAATAAGATCCCGGCTATGATGCCTCAAACGAGAAACGAGAACGAAAGTTAAGTGAACCGTATAACAGATCGGCGGTCATTAGGCAAACAATTAGAAGCTAATCAAAGGGATTAGTAGGGATGATGTCATCAAACCAATAGGAAGAGGACAAAGGAGGGAGGGTGACATCACTTGAAGATGTAAGCATGACATGGGAGGGGGAGGAAGTGTGGTTGAATGATAACCACACAAAATCAAGGTTAATTAGGTAATTAACCTAAAACAAATCAAAATTCAACCAACCAAGCCAAACATTTCACTTTTCACCAAACAAAACACAAAACATTTCATTTCTTCCAAGCTTGCTCTCGGCTTCTTGCTTTTCCAAAGGAAGAAAAAATCAAAATCAAGTTCCAAGCATTGTTAAATCACAAGGTAATTATCTAAGGTTCCTTGTACATAGATATGGATATCCTATAAGTTTAAGCTTCTAATTCCTTCACAATCTCTTCCAATAAATCATGGAAGAAGATGGTGAATAGTGTTTTTCAAGAACTAAAATTTTTGTTCTTGAAGTTTTGTTTAGTTTAAGCTTGGATAAGGACTTTAAGGGTGATTCCAAGCCATTCTCTTGATTCTCCACTCTCCGAGGAAGGTATAAACTCCAAACCCTAGCTTTAGTTTTGAGTAATTAGGAATGAATATGATTGATATAGTATATATCAAGCATGATGCTTGTTTTTTTAAAGTTTGGTTGAGTTTGTAGAGATTAGTTGGTTTTGTGGTGTTTTTGGAGTTGTAAATCTTGATAATTAGTTAAAGAACTTAAGTAAAGCTTTTAGTTCATGTGGGGAATAAGTATAAATTGTTAATGTTGAGTTGTTGGGGCTGTTATGATGTAGTATGGATGGAGTTTTGATTTGGTTGTGATTGTGGATTGATTGGTGGTTGAATTGGAATGGTATAAAATTGGGAAATCGCGTAAACATAGTCGTCGTAATGTCCGATTTACTTTAGACTGCTTTTGTTTATAACATTAGGACCCGAGAACTCCCTGCTAGGTTTTGACCATTGCCATGTTTAGATAGTTCATGTTACGAGCTTCGTTTTGATATGTGGTTCGTTTAATTCCGATGAACGGTTTAGGAGAAACGGCCGTTTTAAGTAACGACGTTTCGCGAACGAAACATTACCCCTCGCCTTACTTTGAAACATAGGTTAAAGACCTTAAAGGACTAATTGAAGTATGAAACATTTATGTAAGGTGTAATAGGAAGTTGGTAAGACACTTGCGAAAGAATCGCCTTAAAACTCGTAATGGTTAATTTATTAAAAATGGGGGAGCCGAGGGTACTCGAGCGACTTAAGTAAATCGTTAAGCGCGAAAGCGAACGTTAGGACTCTAAATGGTTAAAGTCTGGTTTCTTAAGCGACCGGGGTTTAATTCCGACTTATGTTGTTGTTCATAGATTATCGGACCCATTCTAAGCTTAAGCCTATCCGGGAGCACTCAGGCAAGTTTTCTATCCGTTATACTGTTGTTGTGATGTATACACTTGTATATGCATTATCTTGTGATAGATGCATGATGGTTAAATTAGCAAATTCTTGCGATATATTGTAGCATGTGATATGGTACATATGCATGCCTGTTTCGTATTCTTGCCATATATATTTGTTGGTTCAGTTGATAATACCTATGCTAGAGAATAGCGGTAATTTGCATATACCCATAGTATAGGGACCCAAAGGTGAAAACATTTTCTAAAACCGGGAGTCGAGGATCCCGAGTAGATTTTATATATATATGGTTATAGTTTTCAAAACTATTAATCGAATAAGATTTATTCGATAACTTTATATTATTTAATGAATATTATTTTGAATATTCATTCGAGGGCTTATGACTCAGCTTATTTATTTATTGAATATTATTTCGAATATTCACTCGAGAGCTTATGACTCAGCTTATTTTATTTATTGAATATTATTTGAATATTCATTTGAGGATCTATGACTCCGATTATTTGCTGAGATATATTCTTTATTTTAATAAAGAATAAGGTGTCGATAATCAAACTCACTTTTGATTATTCAAATAAAGATAGTACTTTCGTATAAGTATATCTTTGGTTATTTAATATTCATTTCAAGTATAAGTTTTAAAACTTCTACTTCAATTATTTTTATAAAGATTATTCTTTGTGGGAATATTATTTAAATAATAATATTCAGATATTTTCTAATATATTGGGACTGATTTATTTTGTTAAATCAGCATCACTCCGAACATTCTCAAAAAATGTTTTGCGAGTCTTCAAAATGATTTTTAAAAGTTAGAGCGGATCCCAAAACTCATTTTTATATTTAAGATCCTCCTTTCGAAGGGGATTTAAATACTCACTCAAAACCTGAGGGATCCGGCTCTGTGGTGTGTTTTATATTCGCAACAAGGTTGCTGTCTTGATAAAAGAGTTTTTGATTACTTACCCAATACTCGGGAAGTAAAATTCTTGGAACAAGTTAATCCATTAACAGGCATCGCCTGGGAAATATCGGTGAGTTTTCCTTTCCAACTAGATACGACTTCTTGGTGGAGCCATATCAAAAAGTTTCTACTTGGGGAAAGGGGGGACGAGCTTTACGTTTCAGAGTCATGGATTTCATCTGAACTAGGAGTGGCGTAAGTGGTCGAGTGGCGCCGGCCCAGCCTTATTATATTGGCCCAAAATGGCCTGGAAGTTCCGCTAAGACGGTCCATTCCTTAGGAGTCCAGTGTTCGGTTGACAAGTAAATCCGACAGGTCCTCCTCTACAATTAGAAAATGGTGGGGTTGTACTACTACGACTGATCATCGTAAGTGGTCTTCCTGGCGCGGCAAACTCCCGTAATGAGTTCATCTTCCAATTGGATATTTCTGCAACACTACCCAGAGCACTTCGATAGAAAGGCTACGGTTGGGCGATTATTGAGTGTTGGCAGGGTCAAGTTTTCAAATTGATGTGTGCATCAAATGAAGTATCTCATAACTTCATTTTATTTTGATGATATTTTAAAGATTGAATCTATTCAAGTATTATCTTGTAGTCTCATCTATGTGATGAACTTTTGAACTAATTATAACTTGAACGGTGGTAGTTCAAGTAGTATTTGGAAAAGATATAAGTATATTGGAGTATCTTGTAACTTCATCTTTTAACTTATATCTAGTAAATGATTATCTTATGCATGTCAAAGATTTTCAGAAAAACGTTGAGACAAGGTTAGATATATGAGATCACCTTGCAACGATAGTTTTATACAGTTATAAACTGGAACTCTGTGTATATTATGCATGGAAGAGGACTTCCAAGATTTTGAAAAGTATATATGTATATATACTGAATATTTTGCGACTTCATCACATTAAGGTATCAAACTTGGTTCATTTCTTTTGACCAAGACTTTCATGAGTACTATGAGAAGGCTCATATACTGTAAATCATTATACATATTATTTGGTGGGCTTGCTGCTCACCCTTGCTTTCTTCTTTCATCACACAACAACAGATAGAAAAGATGAACAGGACCAAGCTCCCAATTCGCGAGCGGATAGGAAACGTTCCGCAGTTTCCTATAGGCGTTGATGTCGCTGTAGCTGAGGTAGGAACTACCAATAGGCTAGGCTTCAACTTTTGATGTACCAGATTTATGTATATTTATGAATTGTAATAATGGCAAAGAAATATAAATTTATTCAGAAACCCTTTTAAGGTGTATTGGCATATATTGGTGGAATAAAATGACTTGTGATTATTTTTGGATATTCATCTCTGAGACTATAACTTGTGGTGTGTGTGTTTATTGTGGGGTCACAGTACAGAGTAGTTGATTATTTATTAAGATTGGGTGTTATTAAGGGAAATGGAACTCGTGACAGCCCGGATCCCCGACCCCGGATTTGGGGGTGTTACATCATCAACATATATATGTACCAAAAGTAAGCCCTTTCCATGGTTGAGGTAGAATAAAGTCTTGTCAATTGTGCCTTTGTGAAATCCACTTTCCAGAAGGAATAGAGTCAGAGTCTCATACCATGCTCTAGGAGCTTGCTTAAGGCCATAAAGTGCTTTGTCAATCCTGTAGACAAGATTTGAAAATTTTGGATCTACAAAGCCTGGAGGTTGTTCAACATATATCTCTTCTTCTAATTCTCCATTGAGAAAAGCACTTTTCACATCCATTTGAAAGACTTTAAACCACTTGTGAGCAGCATAAGCTAAAAAGATTCTTATGGCTTCCAATCTAGCAACTGGAGCATATGTTTCATCATAATCAATACCCTCATGTTGAGTGTAACCTTTAACAACCAGCCTTGATTTGTTTCTTATAATTATGCCATCACTGTCAGTTTTGTTTCTGAATACCCATTTTGTGCCAACAATGGATCTATTCTTTGGTCTTGGCACTAGGGTCCAGACTTTATTTCTTTCAAATTCATTTAACTCTTTCTGCATTGCTTGCACCCAATCAGCATCTTGAAGAGTTTCTTCCACTTTCTTTGATTCAGTCTGAGATAGAAAGGAATGATAGAGACATTCATTTGTTGTTGCTGTTCTAGTTCTGACACCTGCTTCAGGATCTCCAATTATTAAGTCAGATGGATGTGATTTAGTCCACTTCCTTGCAGATGGAAGTTGATCTCTAGAACTGGATCCTCCCCCATGATCCATGTTGTCTCCATCATCATTTCCAGATGCTCCCCCTGAAGTTATGCTCTCTGAGATTCCAAAATTTGAGTTGGATCCTTCAGGAATTGAAGAATTAGAGTTTCCAGAATTGTCAGGATTTGGCTCATCAGAACTTGATGAATCAGAACTTGAAGAGCCAGTGACTGGTTCTGATGCTTCTTGAGAATCTTGAGGTGTGGTATGATCATCAGCTTGCTCCCCCTGAACAGGTGCATTTTCCTTTGGAGCAATTACCACAGTTTCAATGACATCAGAATTTAACCCGTCAGAACTTACAGGATCAAGATTTAGGTCATCAGAATTTACAGAATCAGAATTTACATCTTCATTTTCAAATCTCAGCTGATCATGATCATTGAAATCTTCAAGTCCAGTAATCTTTTTATCATCAAAAGATACATTGATAGATTCCATGACAACCCTTGTTCTTAAATTGTAGACTCTGAAGGCTTTTGTGGAAAGTGGATATCCAACAAAAATTCCTGCATCAGCTTTTAGATCAAATTTTCACAGCTGTTCAGGATGAGTCTTAAGAATAAAACACTTGCATCCAAATACATAAAAGTATTTCAGATGTGGCTTCTTTTTCTTCACAATCTCATATGGTGTTTTTCCATGCTTGTTTATGAGTGTGGCATTCTGTGTAAAACAAGCAGTCTGCACAGCTTCAGCCCAAAAATAGGTTGGTAGCTTTGCTTCATCAAGCACAGTTCGTGCAACTTCAATAAGAGTCATGTTCTTTCTTTCTACAACTCCATTCTGCTACGGAGTTCCAGGTACAGAAAATTCTTGCTTTATTCCTTGCTCTTTGCAGAACTCTTCCATGATTGAATTCTTGAACTCGGTGGTATTATCACTTCTTATTATTTTAATAGAATCTTTGACTAACTTATCCAGCTATCTGACATGATCAGTTAGAGTATATACAGTTTCATTCTTCTTGTGCAAGAAATACACCCAAGTGTATCTTGTGAACTCATCCACTATAACCATAGCATATTTCTTCTTTGTAATAGACATGACATTGACTGGACCAAATAGATCAACATGCAGTAAGTGATAAGGCTATTCAGTTTTGCTCTTGAATGAAGATTTTCTTTATTTTGCCTTTTGACATGAGTCACAAAGACCATCAGGAGCAAATATTGATTTTGGCAGTCCTCTCACAAGATCATATGTCCTGAACATCCACTGTCCAGAACCAGGATGTTTTTCCTGTTGCCCTGCAATCACAAAGACCATTATTGATTAGTTTTAAGGACCCAGACTTACTTGGATCCTTTTGCCTTGTTAAGTTTATTAGCATTTGCAGCGGATTTAGTTTTAGAGTTTATGCTAACATGCTTTTTATCAGACTTTATATCAGACTTTGCATCAGAATTTACACTAGAAGGAATTATACTAACTTTCTCTAAAGAAGGTTTCATTTCATAATAATCACATAGTACAGAATATGATATTCCTCAAAAGTATAAATAGAATGCCATAAACTACCACAATGGAAACAAGGATTTTGTGGTTTAAACCTAACAGACTGACTCTTAACTCCTGATCTAGGAGGTAAAGAGTTTATATCTTTATTTTTCCTGCAAAAAGAAGCAAGATGGTTAGAGTTTCCATAATTATAGAATTTATTTATAGGAGCATTAGGAACAGGCATAAAATTATTACTTTTATTCACACCATTCTTTCAGTTCCTATTTTTCCTAGCTTCCTTTACCTTGTTCACATTTTTAATCTCTTTCAGCTTATACTTAAGTTGCTTCTTTGTCATTAAGCCAATGTTTACCAAGGTTGGTTTATCCTATTTTGATTTGTCAGAAGTTAACTTTTCTTTGACTTCTTTTTTAGAGTCTTTCATCTCTTCAGAATCAGACACAACAGTTTTTGCAACAAATTTAACAGGATTTACCTTTGGCTTAATTGGCAAAGTCCCTTTCTCACTTTTACCATCTTTATAACATACACATCATTATCTCTCTCCGTCTGAATAGTGTTCATCCTGACTAACTCTTCTTCTAGATAGCTATTTCTGTTTTTGTACTTTAGATTTTCAGATTTTAATCTTTCATTCTCTAAAGTCTGATCTCTATAGCTAATATAAATGTTTTTCAGAAAAAATCTCAACTCAGTAATATCTTCTATATCAAAAGCAAGAGTTGATAGAGGTACCTCTAGTTTAGCAGCATTAGAACTGCTATCAGCATTTGCCATTAAGGCATAGTTCGCCTCTTCTTCAGATTCTGAAGTGTCTTCCCAGTTTTTCTTTTTTGTGATAAGTGACTGGCCTTTATCACCTTTTCCTTTCTTGCAATCAGGAGAGATATGGCCTCTTTCACCACAATTGTAGCATTTGACATTTGAGTTATCTCCTCTGTCAGACTTTCCTCCTTTGCCTTCAGACTTTCTGAACCCTTTCTTGTCAGAACTTCCACCTTTCCTGGAAAACTTCTTACCCTTTCTGAATTTCTTGTAGGCTAACTTTGTGATACCCTTCACCATAAGAGCACACAGTTGTATCATCTCTGCATCAGCATCCACTTCGGATAATTTTTCAGGTTCTGAATCATCATCATCAGAATCTAATGACTCAGAATCAGGCTGTATGATGAGAGCCTTTCTTTTTGCCTTCCTAGAGACAGTTGGCTTTTCTTCATCTTTTAAAGCAACTTTCTTAGACTTGCCTCCATGCCTCTTCTTTCTTTGCTCCATCTCAAATTCATGAGTCTTGAGCATCCCATAGATTTCATCAAGAGACATATCAGCAAGTTCATAGTTGTCTCTTATTGTAGTAGCTTTCAAATCCCACTTTTCAGGAAGAGCTAGTAGGAATTTCAGATTTGAATCTTCTTGATCATATACCTTATCCACTAGTGACAGATCATTCAACAGCTTTGTGAATCTGTCATATGTCTCAGTTAGTGACTCATCAGATTTTGAGTCAAAGTGCTCATACTCCTCTGTGAGTATTGTCTTCCTGTTCTTTTTAATGGCATTGTTCCTTGACATCTCACTTCCAATGCATCCCAGATTTCTTTTGCAGTCTTGCATCCAATCACCCTGTTTGACATGACATTGTCAAGTGCACTGTGAAGCAAGTGTCTTACTTTTGCATCCTTGCCTAGTGAAGAGATGTCTTTAGTGGTGTATTCTCTCTTTTCTTTGGGAATCATCATTTGTGGCTCATTCTCAACTGCAACAGAAAGCTTTGTGGGCTTGTGTGGACCATCATAAATTCTTTCTAAATATTCTGGATCTGTAGCTTCCAGAAATATGACCATCTTCACACTCCATACTGGGTACTCAGACACCCTGAGCAAAGGAACCCTGATGGTTTCATACCTACCGGTGTTTTGAATAGGTTTAACCTTTGCAGGTTCTTGAGGGTCTGGTATTTTTGCTTGATTAGACATGATTGATTGTTTGTTTGGATCTTAACTATTTATAAGCTTAACAGATTGGCTCTGATACAACTTGTTAGGCCTCAATGATACTATAGAAGGGGGTTGAATATAGTATCTACAATCAATTCGATTATGAACACAAGTATGTAACAGAAAACAAGTTTATTCAATATATCAAACTCTGTTACAGTAGGTTTAATCTACTCTCTCAGTGATGTATGATATCACTAAGAGCTGCTAGGGTTACAATGAATAATATTCTCGTGAATGATAACACTTATAGTGTAAACCCTAATATATGTTATATAATACACAGTTACAAGATATCTTCTAATTGATATGAATTATATATCTCTTCCTAAAATATATCAATCAGAGATTATCTACTGCAGTCCTATAGCTGTCCAATTCTTCATGCATATCTTAACTTGTTTAATCCAGATCTTATCCTGTAAATCAGCTGTAGTCCTTATCTGAAGTGTTCCTGCACTTAAGTCCTGATATAAATTCTGACGCCTTAAGTTCTGATATAAGTTCTGTCTTTAGTAAGTTCTGATTTCCAGTTAAGTTTTGATAATAAGTTCTGAAACTAAACAAATCAGATTAGACATGACATAACAAATATATCTAACACATTCTACATGTAGAGAACTGGAGACCTCGACAAGTCAGTAACACATGTAGAGAACTCAAGATATCGATAAGTCATTATAATTATCGATATATGACATTTCTACATAACAAAAAGAGATCTCGACAAACTATCACATAATTCAGAATGCAGACAAATTGAAGATTCAAGAGTTTCAGTCAACAAATAATTCTATCACTTAGTTGGAAAGACTACAAATGCAGCTTGAAGAATACAAGATCAAGGACTA
Organism: Apium graveolens; assembly: GCF_009905375.1. Taxonomy (NCBI): domain Eukaryota; kingdom Viridiplantae; phylum Streptophyta; class Magnoliopsida; order Apiales; family Apiaceae; genus Apium; species Apium graveolens. The sequence continues at coordinate 176,590,904 of NC_133649.1, read as the reverse complement.
AGATTCACTGGACAAAAGATGGTCACAGACCTAATAGCTTCTGCACAGATTTCCTAACACTGGAAATGGAAATAGACAGAGTAGCTTTAGAAACTGTGTTAGTACATTTTGGTGCAAGTTTTGTAAACCCGTGTTGTTGGTCTATAAAGCATGCACGGGTCCTCTGTTTAGAAGTAATAAACAGATCTAGGAAAAATCTTGGATTCACTCCCAAGAATTGTAGCTGAGTTCTTATCTTTAAGAACGCAGATTTGTAGCAAAACAAATTTGATTAATACAATCAAGTGAGTTTTTGATAATTTGTTTGTATTTTTGTAGTTAAACATTTTATCACTACAAGTTCATATCTTCTTTGTTCAAATATAAGACAAACATTTTTACAAGTAATTAAAATCCAAGAAAAAATGTTCACCCCCCTGTGTTGTATTTCGCTGCACTTAATATCTAACAATTGTAATTCTGCCCACCAAATCACCACACACAGCTACAATGTCTGCCCCACCAACTCCGTGATTTAAATCTAAATCACCATAAATAAATGATAACCGCCATAATAAAATCAATACCGTCTACATTTAGTTGACAGTTTCGGCCATCATTCATTCCTGCTCATCAATTCCGACCAACTACGAATCACTGCTATTTTAACAAAATCGCAAAATCACTACATCTGAATATATAAGATATGGTAAATAAAATCAAGATAAAAAGCTTAAAAATAAGATCAACTACAAATTCCAAATCAATCGGTTACATCAATCATGAAATGAAATGAAATAAAAAACTAGATTCACAATTGAGGTTGAACATAAAAAGTGAGTAAGCGTTAAACAATATATATATTTACACTAAAATAGTTCAGCTATATAAATATGGAAATATATACAACGAATGAATGAGAGAGATACAAATATGAAATCCATACACGCTTTTGAAGGTGTTCAACGGGAATAAATGTATTTGTTGCACAAAAAGAGATAGCGAGCATTCGAGGATAATTTGAATGAGAATTATATTGTTGTTGATGGCGTATGTGATGGAGGTTGTTGCCAGAATTTATGATAGCACGATGGTGACGAATTGGAATTGAGGGATGGAGAGAGAGATAGAGAGAGTGAGAGAGTGAGAGAGGGAGAGAGGGAGAGAGGGAGAGAGAGAGAGAGAGAGAGAGAGAGAGAGAGAGAGAGAGAAGTGTGAGGGCTGCGAGGGGGAGCGAAAATGATGGGGTAGGGACGCACGTGTGGGGGTGGACTGGATAGATCGAAGACAGGGGTGGGGTTGTTGTATTAAAAATAAAATTCATAATATGAAATGGGTGGCTCTGATTTAATTGGGTTCAAAAAATGTATGCATGAGATTAGATCTCAGTTCTCACATTAGTGAGGGTTCTCATTTGAGCAAGAACCTAAATATATAGGGCTACTCTAATGAGACCCTATCTTATAATTAGAACTAAGTATAGGCCTAAAATAGGCTCAATAGACACAAACCTTTCAAAAAGCCTGGTGTTATCATTTTTTAAAGTTATAGATACAAACTATACATAGTACAGTTAACAAAAAGCTCTAACACAACTCCTGCGCAGATCTTCCCATGCCAAAACAACTTTTTTCCCTATTACTCTTTTAGGTTTTTCAAACAAAATTCTATACAAATCTTAACCAAACTAACAATTTAAATTAAAAAAATCACTGAAATTTAAACCAATATGTTAGGTAATGAATACAACACGGAGGGGGTGAATGTGTTATAGATATTTTTAAGTCTTTTTTAATGTTTGTTACTTGGTTAACAAAGCAGATTAGAAATGCAGTAATATTATGTTAGCTGAAATGAAATAGTGCACACAATATTCCAAAACTCACTTAATTTTGTATTAAAATCAATCTAGTGTTTTGCTACAAATCATGGGTTCTTTGTAAGTAAAGAACTCAACTTCTTCCTTGAGAGTTGCAAGAAAAACTAGATTTGTTTGATACTATTTAAATGCAAAGGACCAATGTTTACTTTATAGATTAGTAAACACAGGTCTACATAGCATGCAATAAAATGTACTAAACCCTACTTTAAGTTATCTCTAAAGCTTTCTATTTCTGGATTAGTGTATCTTTGCCTTTGATCTTGCACTCTTCAAACTGCTTTTGTAGACTTTTTGATCTAAGTGATTAGATCATTTGTTGATTGATAATCTTGAATATTCAACTTATCTGCATTATGTACTTTGAGGTTCATTTCGAGATCTCCAATTTTTTGTATAAAGAACTGACACTTCGATAAGTATAATGGCCTATCGAGATCTCTTAATTCTCTACAAGTGTCTTGACTTGTCGAGGTCTCTGTTCTCTATAAGTGAACTTGGCTTGTCGAGATCTTCAAATTTCTGCATGTAGAAAGACTTGTCAATATCTCTGAGAACTCTATAAGCATTTTGACTTGTAGATATCTCTGAAATCTCTAATGAGAGAATTGACTTGTCGATATCTCCAATCTTCATATCTTCATTTTGACTTGTCGATATCTCTGAGTTCTCTAATGCAGAAATGACTTGTCGATATCTCAGAGATCTCTATATACACTTTGAATTGTAGATATTTCTGAGATCTCTAATGATAGTTTGACTTGTTGATATCTCAATATTCATGTCTTCATTTGGCTTGTCGATATCTCTGAGACTTCTCTATAAGCCATTTTGAACTTCTCGATAAGTCATTCTGGAGTTCTTGAAGGACTTCTCTATATGCCTTGATCTGTGACTTGTAGAAATCTTGACTTAAAACATTTTTCCTAAAACATATTTATTCAACTCCAAGCTTCTTCACAATTTCTCTGAGGCATGATCTTCTTGATCTTCTTCCAGAGTTTATTCTTAGGCTTGAGACTGTTTACAGAAAAATACTCCAGTCTAATCTTTCACACTTTTACGGACTCAAGTAATACAATACATAATACAAATTTATATTATCATACAACTAATTCTTAGGGTTGTCAAAGTGACTTAGTCTTGTTGTAGTACATGCATGTCTTGCACAATAATCTCCCCCAATTTGTGAGAAGATTGCTTATCATAAATTCATGCCTGGTAACAAGACTAACCCCAAGTTACAATGAGATAATTAAAATATTACATAAAAATTGACAGAAGTACAACTTTTATACATTAAGTGATTACATGAGTTTGATAAGTACATTCATTACACAAATTCCCCATAGCCTGTTTCTTGTCTAATGAGGTCCTTTAAGTCTACAAGTACTTGCAGTTCCTCTATGATTTGTGTTCCCCTAAGAGCTTCCACAAGCTTGAGCCAATCATCTAATAAATAACTATTCAAGTAACCAATTCTGATTCTTGAGAATCTGCCAACTTTAATGTTCAGAAAATGTCCATCCTTGGAAATTCTGCTCATCTCCTTTGCCTTGAGTTCCTCAGATCTTTGCTCAAACATTTATATCCCTTCAGAGTATTTTCTTTCCTTTTCCTCTCTTTCAGCCTTTTCTTATGCCCTTCTTTCTTCCCTTATTATCAACCATACACGCAATACAGACCTTCATGCCATTATACTTGTATCATTATCCTTCATTAAGATAATTACCCTCTTAATTTATGTGGTTGAAAATGTATCTATTAAATTTCTTCCAAGTGAGGTGTAGAATCCATCTTGATAATAGATTCTGACTTCCCTCAATGATATAACCCATACTTTAACTATTTCTTCAGATAATTGTTGAAAGTAGTCATCATCTGTGATGCACCAGCTTAGAGGTAGAAAATCATTTTGATTAAAACAGTTCCAGATAGCCCTCTCAGTAACTTGCATTTTCTTTGGCTTTCTTCCAACAAATATGTAATGAGTTTTGATTGGTGGCTTGAAAGAAGGTAGGTTTGAGATTTTCTTTAGAGAAGTTTGGCCGGAAGTGATTGGTATTTTTAGTATGGTGTTTGTAGTATGTTTGTACAAAAACTTATGCTTAGAGGTTAAAGGTGGTAAAGTGTTTGAGTTTGTTGGCTTAGAGGTTTGAGTTTGTTGGATTTGGATTGGTAGGATATTTTTCTTGGTTCACGAACCATCCTCCTTCTTTCTTCTTCTCTCATCACCTCTTTTCTTATCATCTCTCTTCTTCTCATCATGCTTCCTTTCTTCTACTTTGCTACTAGCTGCTTTAGAGGATTGACTTGGATTTGAGCCAGAAGGTTTTTGATCATCTTGCTTCTGTTCATCATCATCCTTATCATCTTTTAAGTTGAATTTGTGAATTTGGCAACATGGTATCAGCATTTTGAAGATATCTTCCCAAGCTATTAATCATCTCCTCATCTTCAATTTTCTTGTTTTTCTTGGACATTAGATCAGTTTCAAGGGACATTATCAATCTCACATTTCCTCTTACAAAATTCTTTGGAACTGTGAAGAACTTGCACTTTCTAGATTGTGAACAGATATAGGCCACCCCCTTGCTTGGATGAAGATAGGGTTCAGGAAAAGCAGTTCTCTGAGCCTTCTTGAGTTTATTAGCAGTTGGGTGTCCTGTGGAATTATTGGATTAACTCTGACAATGATTACATCCAGTTCAGATGCTCTTATGGTTTGAAGATTTGAGAGAGACACATGTAGACAACTGTCCAAGCCACAGTCATTTACATTTGCGATTATTTTTTTCTCTAGAAAGTTATCAACTTTGACAATCACAACTCTGATAAAATTGATGTTGTTGGCCAAGGCTATTGTTACGTGCTGATTCTCAATGATCAAGAGAAGCTCAAGATCTGGTTGTTCTGGATGTCATCAGGATTTGATGTGCCATCAGGATTTGATGCTCATCAGTATCTGCAGAAACATCAGTATTTGAAGACAATTTGTTTTAAAGATTAACTTTGTTCCTTATTTTGAGGATAGATATATGTTCGTTCTGAGTAATAGGATTTTGTATATTCAGTTAGAGATATATATCATTTTCTGTTAGTATATGATAATGTATATCCTAGACTGATTTGTAGCATCTGTGTATTATATAAACACAGTTTAGGTCATCACATAGTGATTAACTCGAGCATTGTACGACCTAGCAGCTCTCAAGAACATCAGTATTTCTTGAGAGAGTTTGTAACAGTTTTTATCATAAATATAAAGAACTGTTATATTTTTATACTTGTTTGAAATATTTATACAATTGTATCCAACCCCCCTTAAACAATTGTATCATTACTAGGCAACAATTGGTATCAGAGTTCAATGATAATGTTACAATCAGAATCGATCTAAACATGTCTCTGAACAACTATGAAAGTATTAAAATCCCCATTCTGAAAAAGACTGAATATCCTACATGGAAGGTGAAGATGCTCATTCACCTGGAGGCTACAGATCCAGACTATCTCGATGTAATTAATGATGGACCCTACATGCCAACAAAACTGGTGCCTGCAACTCCTACTGTTGTTGAACACTGTCAGTTGAAGGAGAAGAGTGAGTGGACACTAGAAGAGAAAGTAGTTATGCTGAAAGATACAAAGGTAAGAAATATTTTGCATGACAGTCTTGATTCTGTGATGTCAAACAGGGTTATAGCCTACAAGACTTCCAAGGAGATCTAGGATGCTCTTGAAACTCAATGTCAAGGAACCATGGTCATCAAGAAGAATAGAAGGGCTATTCTAATTCAAGAATATGAACACTTTGAGGCCTAGCCTGATGAAAGTCTCACTGACATCTATGACAGATTTCTCACCCTGCTCAACAATCTGTCTTTGGTGGGAAAGGTGTACGATCGAGAGGATTCAAACACTAAGTTTCTGAAAGCCTTGAATGAAAAATGGGAGACTCAGACTTCAATAATACGACATTAGTATGATTTGGAAATAATCACTCTAGATGAAGTGTATGGCATGCTAAGAACTCATGACTTAGAAGTCCAGCAAAGGAAGGAAAGGAAAAGCAGCAAGGGAAAATCAGTTGCTTTGAAAGTGAATTCTAAAGCTTCAAAAGAAAGGTATGTTGAAGTTGCAAAGAAAAAGAATAATCTGCCAGAATCGAATACTGATGATTCATCATCAAATCCTGATGATGATACTGATTCTGAAACTTATGAGAACGTGACAGATTCTGATGTCATGCAAATGGCTGCATTGCTGGTTAAGGGTTTCAAGAGAATGCAATTCAGGAAGTCCTATAAGAATAGAAGCTTCAGGAAGAAGTTCACTGGAGGGGAAAGGAAGTCAACTGGAAGAAGAGATGGAAAGGACTCTAAAGCTGGAAAAGTAGACAGGTCAAAAATCAAGTGATACAACTGTGATGAACCTGGTCACTTTGCTACAGAGTGTAAAAAGACAAAGCATGACAAAGGGAAGAACAAAGCCCTGATTACATCAATCAAGAATTGGATGGACTCCTCTGATTCTGAAAATGAAGATACATGCTATGCACTGATGGCTAGCTTTGATGATCCTGCTTCCTCTGACTCTAGGGTATCAACTCCTTTCTTCTCTTTTGATTCTGAAGATATATCTGAACTGAAATTTATTCTTAAGTCTCCCCATGGTAATTTTAAAAATAAGATTCTAGAGAATAATAGACTGTTAACTGAAAATGAAATGTTAAAGTCTAGGAATGATTAGTTGAAGTCTGACTTAGTAAATCAGATTGAAATTCAGAAAGAATGGGAGAAACCAAAACATACAGCAAAGGTACTAGAAGCTAAGTACAGTATGTTAGAAAATGAATTAGAAAATGAGAAGAAAACTGTAAAAACACAAAATTTTGACATTGGAAAAAGACCTTTATGAATAGTAACCTTGTGGTTTAATAAAAAGTTTTGCGACCGCACCATATACGAATTTTTAATTTAAGTTTTCGAGTTCATATTATGGTTATACGTACTAAATGAGTGTATGCAAATATCGTGAGTTTTCGAAGAAAACCAATAGTCCAAATAATATTATTTTACGAGCCATCGAGGAATAAGAGAATTATACTACGACCAAGAAAGTCTTGAGAATTATAATTTCATAAATCATAACCAAGTATGAGCACTTGAAATGGTAATGATTTACGATAAGCAGAATTATTCGACGTAGCATTTACGGGAATTAATTAAAACGTACGTGAACGAATGTGAGATAATGTAGGATGGCAAGGAATCAAGTGATAATCTAGGAAAATTAAGTATTTATAAATTTATCCAAGAAGTAATAAATTAGGAAGCTAGTTACAAAATAAATACATAACAAATTTCAATAAACATAAATTCAAGGAGCTTATCATGCAAGTTTTGACAAATGAGACACCTAGCTAATTAGCCTAGCCTTTAAAAATACAATGCATCTTGTCTTACACACTTTTTATATTCACAAGAAGCCTATTTCCACCACATTTCCAAGAAGCAAGCCAAGCAATTCTCTCTCTCTCCAAAAACACAATGTTGATTTTCAAGAACACCATGGAAAGAAAAATTTATATCTCATGTTCTACTCATTCACAAATCACCAAATTTTTACCAAATCTCTTCCATATCATGGGTAAGTCACTCATAAAATTTAATGTCCATACATGAAGTTTTAAATTTTATAAAAATGTTTGAAGTTGAGGGTGAATAGTAACTCCGAAAATCACTAACTTATTTTCTTGATTTTTCATGAAAGTTTAAGGCTCCTAAAGCTAGACCAAGGCATCATCAAGGATATTAGGACTTTATTAAGTACTAACAAGCTCCTAATTAAGGTATAAACATTCATCTAAACTTTGTTTAAGTTTTAAGAAAAGTAAGGATCTTGGATATAAGTATGGTTTTGATGATTAATTTGATATTATCTTGATGTTTAGTTAATTAGTTTTAAGGTTGATAATTGTTGCCTGAAGAACATGATGTTCTTGAGAGGATTTAGTATTAAGATGATGATTTTATGGTTGTTGATGGTGGTATAATGATTTAAGACGTAAACGAAACTCAGATCGTAATCGTAATCTCGTTAAAATGAACAAAACTCAACTTAAGTTTCTGCAGACGTTTCCGAATATATAAACTGTAGTTTCTTGAAAAGTGAGACTTGATTATTATAGATAATGTTATGAGGATCGTTTAGGCTCTTGAATCTCTTAATTTCAATTTATGGATCAAAAGTTATGACCGTTTTAGTAAAAGTGATTTACGCGACAAAACTGCTACAAATTTCAAATTTTGTAAATATAAATGATTGACTTAAAAATATTTAAAAATTATGAAATTTTTACAGAGAGTAATAAAAAGAGTTTTTTAACCTCCATAAAAATTTAAAGTAAAAATGTTGATTTTTCAATTTTATAAAAATATCGGAGCTGAGGTTGCGCGGAGTACGAACGTCAAAAATAACCCCCTGTTGGGAAACTGCCACTTCGGGATTTTCACCCCTGTTACCAGAAAACCATTTTCAAGTGATGTGTTCTAAAGTTTGTCTATATTGTGCACGCGAGAACGGTGCATCAATTGAGTTAAAGGTTTGAGAGATATCAACAGTTTTAGTGAAAGCGGTTTGAATAGTAAAACTCCATAATTGACCGAACTTTTGAAATACTTTTCACCTAATTAAATTCATTTATCAAAATGAAACTTTTAGGATAAACATCGAAAGTACTCAAGAAGCTCCTTGAGGTAGTTTCGTATGAAAATATTAATTTTATGATTTATTAAAAATAATAGAGTGCTAGTCGCATAATATAGTTTCAACAGAAACTCCCCCTTATTTACTTATCTGTTGACAACGGTCAACTCACATCCTTAGTACTTCCTCCGAAAACTTTCGGAAGTACGTATATATATATATATATATATATATATATATATGAGGTAAAGCTGTACCTATCAACAAGCAAAATGCTTTGGGAACTTCGATATAGTTCGATGATTCCAAGTATATGATAGGATTCTTAAAAGGACAAGGAGGGGTGGAGATCCAGTACTTCGTGGACTGGGGAGACTGCCATATTTATTTTACGTATGAGAAGGTACCATGTGTAATGAAGGACATACGAAGTATGCAAAATATACCCGGGTGGAATGGGGAAGCATATAAATCCTGAATGCGGCTTGGGTGACAACCAGGATGTTAGGAAGTTGTCCCTCTATATGTGGAAAAGGTTACTATTATCATTATACGACTGATCATCGTATCTCGAGGGTTCCAGTGAATGTCCTATTCTGCCAATTGGAATTGTGATGCAATACCGTAACCCACGACTAGGTGCTGGGGTTTACCATTAAGGTATTCGCAGGATAATAAGTCCGCAAAAGAATTATTTTCGAAAGAAGGTGTGTATTACCGAGGAAAACTATTTTTGAATAAACATATTTATTGTATATGGAATTATACTTGAATTTCTCATATAGTCTTTTCATACTGTACATTATTATGGCTGAGCATTATTGCTCACTCTTGCTCACTCTTGCTTTCTTTTAAATGTCAGAACACAACAGATAACCAGTATGCCGGTGTGGGACTTAGTCGCTTGCAGTCATGGGGAGAATCCCTGGCAGCTTTATCTCAGGTGAGCCAGAGTATCAGATAGGTATAAGATATCAGTCGTAATTATTGTAACTTCATGTAGAGGTTATGAATATTTGTTTGAGATCCTGTAAAGTACATTTGGGTTTTAATAACTAATGATACTTGTTTTACATCGTTTCTAAGGCTATAACTTGTAAGTGTGTGAGATTGGGGGTCTGTGATATGGAATTATTGGATTATTGAGTTAATGCAGGTTACACATGATTGAAGGATTGCGTGACGACCCAGATTCCTGACCCCGGATTTGGGGGCGTTACAGAAATGGTATCAGAGCAATAAGTTATAGTACTCAGAGACGAGAGTGTTAGAAGTCTGTCTAGATGCGAGATTTCGTAAGAGCTCATATATAGTTCATCATTGGACTACCGAATGTAGCCTCAATGTGTAGGTTAGGATAAGTGTATATTTGAGGTATTAAAGTATGACTAATAGGACCATTGGAGATTATCAGAATGATGAGGAGAAAAATTAGAATCATATACGATTTGGCAGTATGTGGATGTAGAACTCGGAGCTGAGTCTCCAGGGCATTTGGGGTAAAGACGATATTACCAACACCATATGTTTATAACACGAGTCTGGTTACTCGTATTTCTTTATAGGTTTCCCTTGAAGGGGCATCACATGTTAGAACCATAAAGTCTAACTATTAGTATGCAGTTGAGGTTATTGACCCAAACTAGTTGAAGGTGTCATTTTACCAATAAGGATTTGAATATCGTATTACTAACGAATTCAGCAGAGATAGTGTCCGATATACCCTTGAGGATTTTTAATTCCATTAAGGAGGATTTGAATATAATATACGAATGTTATTATGAAAAAAAGGAGTACACTACATGATATTATTAGTGCGCTTAACATGTAAGGTTATGATGATTTAGCTTAAAAATTAAGAGCATCGAGAATCGATGGCATGGCTACAATTAAATGGCGTAAGATTACAATGAGCGATGGTTCGATCTTAGAACCTTTTAAAAAGGATAGACCAGTTAGTCTAGAGCGGAATTCTTCGGTAGATATGATGTCAAAGGCTTCATATATATACTCGTAGACCTCTAATATATTCAGTAATGTATGTTCAATTACACGCACATGCCACCGAACTTATGGACTGCATTGAGATCCCTGAGAGATCTCTTGATCTATTTCTAGGGGGAACTGGCCACTTGTAATTAGTAACGGATGCATGTAGCAGGCCCCTATCGGCCCCTACAGATGCTTTTGAAATATTTCTGATAAAGGTCTTCGAGGTGAAACACCAGAATGACAGATATATGTGTGAAAGTCAAAATAGTAAGCGATTTTAAAATGATGATTGAAGGAGACACTAGTTGAAACATGAAATTGAGGAAATAAAGAGATGGGATCATCCTTGGATGGATAATGATGAGGGTAGGATAATCAGTGAAATATTTTGGCACATACTCACTGTCACGACTCCCTCCAAACTGTTGATCATTCGTATTTCCTTGATAAGTCATATCAGGCAATCCTTTTCGTTCCCTACTTAGAACTTCTGATGTGAACATCTTGAATAGTCTTTCTCTACATCAGGACTTGTTCAATTCTTTTAGTTAATCCATGAACTTCCATTCATAGATCATGTTCTTCTTGTTCGGCTCAGAGCTATTTATACTTTCTTTCAACTATCCGAGATATTTTAATAAACTTTCCTCCATTAATCGACGAATATTCATAATGAATATCTTCACTTGATTATTCTCTCATACTTACTCTTCTCAGTCAAGATGGTAAATATTTAACAAATTGTTAAAAACATGGATGATCTAATATCCATAGATTCCTCGGGAATCCTTTTCTTCTAATCGGGACGAGATTATATATTGAACATTGAAATCATAATAAGGGTATCAATTTGATATTGGTATTCCGAATTCAATTATATTTAAGAATCTGATAAAGTATGTGAACAAGGGCACCTCTGAGTGTACCATTTTATTGGCAAGAAATATTTGATAAGAGGCTATCGATTGTTCCGATGCCAAGACCACTCAATTCAGAGTAATAATTGTCTTTCTCGGCCCAAATTTAAAAACTCTTTATTTTAAAATCCTCATCCAGGTAGCCACAAATTTCTTCAGTGGTTACGATGTTGAGATTTTTTTACAAACAAACTGAAATATCCCTAGTTGCATATGCTCTCATAAATGACTAGTTAATTGTCCTAACTAGTCGAATTTTAATTAATACGATGAAAGCCTAGATAATCATCCTAGCTAGTTGCTATGGGCCAAACCAATTGTGCTGGCCATTTTCTTAGCCGGTTGATAATATTGCTTGATATGGACTAGTTATTATTTTGCTAGTTCCACTTCCAATCAAATTTTTATTATTCCATAGTGCATTATATATGCAAAATTTTATCGTTGATGAAATTTTCAAAGAATGATTTAATTGAGACCTAACTAGGTCGCTCACTCAAACGAGAATTCATATTCAGTTTATGAAATATTTTATTCATGAAATATTCTATTCTTTTATTTATATAAAGAATATCCAATTAAAATCATAAAGTGATTGAAGAACAATATACTTCCTTATTTGTTAATCATTGAGTAAAATTTCTTCCTTCAAAATAACATCATTTTGAAAGCTCAATGGTTAACCTTTGGTTGAGAATGTTATTTCAAATTTCCTTCATTATTCGAAAAGAAAAGTATTCTTTCATTGGGAAAATCTTACAAGTATCATTCGTATGATGTTATTATTCAACAATCATTTCTTTCAATCGATATTTTCTATAATATCACAATATAAAATTCTAAGGACATAGAAGGATAATCCTTGTTCTATTCTTCCCCAAGTTATAAACCTTCTGAGACTCTTTTTATTTATTCAGATGTTAGATTTTGAAATCTTGTTAAGATTGTCTAAATTATGATTGATATCGTGAAAATTATTCTTCCAAGGCTGATTGCCTTCCGAACAAATAGAGGTATAGTTGAGAACCGATTTTTGTAATATGAGACTAAAAAAATCAGTGCTATGATGGTGTAATCGGAGTATCGTGATGAGTAAGTTGTTTTAAAAAGGGAATGCCATGTTTAGTTATTATCATAAGGGTCTTTGACATGTTTATAGAAGAACGATAATAGAGATACCAACATGATTAGTGAGGTATGCTTCTATGAAACATTATCGGGATAGGTACTAATGAATTCGGGAAAGAACAAGCATGTATGAATTTGAGGAATAAGATTTTCAAAAAGTGAAGGTAAGATTAGTAGCAACCCCGTGTTAGAAATACTCGACGATAAAAATAGGATTTTGTGTGAAGTGTAATGATACGTCTACGCAGCTTAAGGACCATGACATAAGGCATCGTAATAAAAATTTAGAATTATCACGATAAGGTTCGCACTGAAAGGGACAAAGAGTTTAACATATAAGGAAAATTTGAATTTTTTTTTTACTTACGCTGGACACGGGTAAAAGTTTTGGTCAAATTGATCAAGGTCCGTGATTGAGAAATCTATTATCATCAAGGAAAGGCCAATGCGGTGGCCGACACTTTAAGTTGGAAAAGATATATTGAGGATGACAACTCTCAGAACAACTGATGAGAAGGATTGCATGAAGAGAACCCTTTATTACTTAACAAGAAGACTTAAAGATGCCTAAAAACGTAAAAGGATATTAGTCATGACCGAATATGAAGGGATGTCATTGATTAGGCAAGTAAGTACTCGACATGGTTAAAAGTGAAAATGGAAAGGCGAGGATTAAAATTTTGATGATTGCGGCTTGTAAATGACCCAAATGGGAGTAAGAGTTTATTATAAATTTTGGAGGAGGATTATCAAGAACCAAGTAAGCAGTCGTGCTATTTTAGGATTTTTTTAGTAATAGGTTAAATAAGATCGCTTATTTTATTATGCAAATAATAGATCTCCGCTCTATAAAATTGTTATGAACGCGGAAGAGATAATTGGTGATAGAGAGAACCCGTGATATCGCGCCACGCAAGGACCCAAGATATTTCGCGGGAAGGGACGAACAGAGGCACGACTTAGAGTTCAAATCTACAAGTAGCATGGGAGGACTATCCAGACCATTGAAGATCCATCTATCGGCTTGCCTTTTATTTGGAACGGTTAAGAGAATCGTCTATCATTGACAGAGAATTCGTATAGATATACTTACCATGCGAGCATACGGAAAATAGACGCCGATATCCCTCATGAAGGACAATGTGGAAGAATGAAGAATGTTATGGTTAGAGCTGACTGAAGGCAAGAAAGGTCGTACACGGCCTATAAAGGCCACTGGTAGCAGGTACCAATAAACGTGAATACGTCCAAGGCGCTAGCGAGAATAACAAGTACGACCCAGAAGGTATCGTAGTACTATTGATATTATATGGGGAATGATTAAAAAAGTCCGACCGATGACGGAAGCTGAACGTTCCACGATCCTAAAACATGTCAATCAATTGCGTATGAAATGGTGCTTCCTTCAAGATGGCGAAAGGACGATGATGTGCCTTACATTACTACAGGAAGAAATATTAAATCTGACGTTAAGCGTGTAACTGGAGACGAGCGTGTAGAAATGCGACGAGAACTTCTTACATAAAATAATCGACAGAGATGATGCGCCAAAATGGGAAAACGTTAAGGAACGAAACTCTAGCACTAGTAGGAGCGATGGAGGGGAAACAAATAAGTTGGATGATTCTAAACACTAGAGGATGCACTAATCGTCCATATTATATATTTTTAAGGGAAATGAAGCGACCAGTTGATGTTAATCGAATTACCAACAATAACAAGTTATCATACGGGCATTGGAACGGCTACAAAGCTTTGTATAGAAGAAAGAATCGTTCTCCCTTAGGTTGGGAAGAAGTTGGTAAGCGGAGGATACTTGGACCATAATTGAATCGATAGACCAAAGAAATTCCTAGAACTTATCAGGACCCGGCTAATAGCAGCCCAGGATGAACACTAGATATATGCGGACCAGAATTATAAGGACAGAGAGTACGACATAACAGACCAAGTATTATTGAGAGTTCCTCCCGGGCAGGGAGTGATGAGATTCGAAAGGTAAAGAAATATTGAACCCAAGGTTTATTGGACTAGTTGAAATCTTTAAAGGACTAAGAAAGTTGGCTTATAAATTAGCACCATCATTGAACAGTCACCAAGTTTATAACGAGTACCACAAATCGAGGATAGGAAATTTAACCGTCAACGCGTAACATATGATTGAAAACGAGTTAATAAACTTACAGCCAAACTTAGCGTTTGTGGAGTAATGTGTAGAGGTCATAGGTCTACAAGGACGAGTACCCGAAAATATATTGGACAGATGAGTGGAAATTTTATGAAGAGATCCAATATTGCGAAGTCAACGTGAGAACTCGAGGTGGTCATGTGAGAAGCGTATCCCTTCCTATTTCTAAACTGATTCCGAGACGGAATCCTTTTAAGGGGGAAGACAGTAAAAACCCAAACTTTTGACATTGGAAAAAGACCTTTATGAATAGTAACCTTGCGGTTTAATAAAAAGTTTTGCAACCACACTATATACGAGTTTTTAATTTAAGTTTCCGAGTTCATATTGTGGTTATACGTACTAAATGAGTGTATGCAAATATCGTGAGTTTTCGAAGAAAACCAATAGTCCAAATGATATTATTTTACGAGCCATCAACGAATAAGCGAATTATACTACGACCAAGAAAATCATGAGAATTATAATTTCATAACTCATAACCAATTACGAGCACTGGAAATGGTAATGATTTACGATAAACGGAATTATTCAACGTAACATTTACGGGAATTGATTAAAACGTACGTGAACGAATGCGAGATAATGTAGGATGGCAAGGAATCAAGTGATAACCTAGGAAAATTAATTATTTATAAATTTATCCAACAAGTAATAAATTAGGAAGCTAGTTACAAAATAAATACATAACAAATTTCAATAAACATAAATTCAAGAAGCTTATCATGCAAGCTTTGACAAATGAGACACCTAGCTAATTAGCCTAGCCTTTGAAAATAGGATGCATCTTGTCCTACACACTTTTTATATTCACAAGAAGCCTATTTCCACCACATTTCCAAGAAGCAAGCCAAGCAATTCTCTCTCTCTATCCAAAAACACAATATTGATTTTCAAGAACACCATGGAAAGAAAAATTCATATCTCATGTTCTACTCATTCACAAATCACCACATTTTTACCAAATATCTTCCATATCATGGTTAAGTCACGCACCAAATTTCATGTCCATCCATGAAGTTTTCAATTTTATAAAAATGTTTGAAGTTGAGGGTGAATAGTAACTCCGAAAATCACTAACTTGTTTTCTTCATTTTTCATGAAAGTTTAAGGCTCCTAAAGCTAGACCAAGGCTTCATCAAGGATATTAGGACTTTATTAAGTATTAACAAGCTTCAAGGAAGGTATAAACATTCATCCAAACTTTGTTTAAGTTTTAGGTTTTAAGAAAAGTAAGGATCTTGGATATAAGTATGGTTTTGATGATTAATTTGATATTATCTTGATGTTTAGTTAATTAGTTTTAAGGTTGATGATTTTTGCCTCAAGAACATAATTTTCTTGAGAGGAGTTAGTGTTGAGATGATGATTTTATGGTTGTTGATGGTGGTATAATGATTTAAGATATAAACGAAACTCGGATCGTAATCGTAATCTCGTTAAAATGAACAAAACTCAACTTAAGTTTCTGCAGAAGTTCCCGAATGTATAAACTATAGTGTCTTGAAAAGTGAGACTTGATAATGATAGACAATGTTATGAGGATCGTTTAGGCTCTTGAATCTCTTGATTTCAATTTGTGGATCAAAAGTTATGACCGTTTTAGAAAAAGTGATTTACGCGACAAAACTGCTACAAATTTCGAAGTTTGTAAATATAAATGATCAACTTAAAAATATTTAAAAATCATGAATTTTTTACAGAGAGTAATAAAAATATTGTTTTAATCTCCATAAAAATTTCAAGTAAAAATGTTGATTTTTCAATTTTATAAAAATATCGGAGCCGAGGTTGCGCGGAGTACGAACGTGAAAAACAACCCCCTGTTCGGAAACTGCCAATTCGGGATTTTCACCCCTGTTACCAGAAAACCATTTTCAAATGATGTGTTCTAAATTTTGTCTAGATTGCGCACGCAAAAACGGTGTGTCAATTAAGTTAACGGTTTGAGAGATATCAACGGTTTAGTGAAAGCGGTTTGAATAGTAAAACTCCGTAGTTGACCAAACTTTTGAAATACTTTTTACCTAATTAAATTCATTTTATCAAAATGAAACTTTTAGGATAAGCTCCTCGAGGTGGTTTCGTACTAAAATAATAATTTTATAATTTATTAAAAATAATAGAGTGCGAGTTGCGATTTATTAATTTTACCATTAAGTTATTCGCAGGATAATAAGTCCATAAAAGAATTATTTTCGAAAGAAGGTGTGTATCACCATGAAAAACTATTTTTGAATAAACATATTTATCGTATATGGAATTATACTTGAATTTTTCATACAGTCTTTTCATACTGTACATTATTATGGCTGAGCATTATTGCTTACTCTTGCTTTCTTTTAAATGTCACAACACAATAGATAACCAGTATATCTGTGTGAGACTTAGTCGCTTGCAGTCATGGGGAGAATCCCTGGCAGCTTTGTCTCAGGTGGGACAAGAGTATCAGATAGGTATAAGATATCAGTCGTAATTATTGTAACTTCATGTAGAGGTTATGAATAATTATTTGAGATCCTGTAAAGTACATTTGAGTTTTAATAACAAATGATACTTGTTGTACGTCATTTCTAAGGCTATAACTTGTGAGTGTGTGAGATTTGGGGTCTGTGATATGGAATTATTGGATTATTAAGTTAATGCAGGTTACACATGATTGAAGGATTGCGTGACGACCCAGATTCCTGACCCCGGATTTGGGGGCGTTACAAAAACTCTTAATGCCTGGACTGTTTCAGGAAAAAAGTTTCATGAGATGATCTCTAAGAAAAACTGAAAAGAATGTCTTGGTTATGTAGATGGAATTAAGGATGTTGACACTGAGAATAAGAATACTCTTAAGACTCTTGTTAAGTTTATCTCTTCAGAAGCTGATGAACCCAAATCCATCTATGAAAAGGGTTCAACATCAGCCTCACAAAAAATAAGTAAGTGATAAATCTTAAAGAAAGGAAAATAAGGAAACCATTAACACTGTTAAGAAAGAAAAGAACATAGGACTTTTGTCTAAAAGACAACTGAAAAAGAAATTATCTGAGGTTACTGACATACCTCAAGTAAAAAGTCCTAGAAAGGAATAGGAATGGTAAGCATGATATTTCTAAGGATTCTAATTATAAGTTTGTTCCCAATGCTCCTAGAAAAACTTGTTTTAACTGTGGTAATACTAATCATCTTGCTATTAATTGCAGGAGGAGTAAGAAAATGAAAATTGTTATTCCTGAGTCTGATGTTAGGGGTAGATCAGTATTTTATAAACCATAAAATCCTTATTTTCATTGTGGTAGTAGTTGGCATTTGATTTATACTTGTAGTTCCTATCATAAGCTGTATCACAACTATTATGAACCTTTGCCTAAATTTAATAAAGTTGCTTGTGTGCTCAGTTCCTCTAGTTCTACTAAATCTGCTTCTGACAAGACAAATCCTGATAAAGAAAAAACTGTCAGAAGTATTCCTGACTCACAAAGGCTTAAATTATCCAAAAAGAGGGCCCAACAAGTGCGGGTCATGAAAAATCCTTCTAATTAATTATTCCTCTGACTGCAGGGTAACAAGAAAAATACTCTTGTCTTGGATAGTGGATGTTCAGGACACATGACTAAAAATAAATCCCTGCTGTCAGAATTTGAGAAGAAGGCTGGCCCAGATGTATCTTATGAAGATGGAAATGTAGGACACACTCTGGGATATGGCAACTTGATAATTGGAAAAGTTGCAATAGATAATGTAGCTCTAGTGGAAGGACTGAAGCATAATCTTCTCAGCATCAGTCTAACCACTGATAGAGGTTATCATGTGGTATTTTATGACTCACACTATGAAGTTGTTCATAACAAGTCAAAGAAAATTGTCTTGATAGGATACAGACATGGCAACATATATGAAGCAAGGCTGCATGAAAGTCTTGAGAAAGAAGCCACTTGCCATATCTCAAAGGCAACAGTAGATGAGAGCTGGAACTGGCACAAGAAGTTCTCACATCTCAACTTCAATTCAATCAATAAACTTTCCAAGAAGGAGTTAGTAAGAGGATTACCAAATATGTTATACTCATATGATGGTCTTTGTGATGCTTGCCAAAAGTCCAAACAGAGAAGAGTATCCTTCAAAAGTAAAACAGATCTATTTCTGAGCCATGTCACATGCTACATTGGATCTCTTTGGACTAGTGAACATAATGACCATCAACAAGAAAAGGTACACACTTGTAATCATTGATGATTTCACTATATATACTTGGGTTTATTTTCTACACAGGAAGGATGAAACTCCAGAAATTCTTCTGGATCACATAAGACAAATTAAAAATGGATCCACCCACAAAGTAAAAATTCTGAGAAGTGATAATGGCACGGAGTTCCAGAACTCAAAGATGGAGGAAGTCTGCAAGTACAAAGGCATACAACAACAACTCTCAGCTCCTGGTACACCTCAACAAAATGGTGTTACTGAGAGGAAGAACAGAACCTTGGTTGAAGCTGGCAGGACTCTGCTGGAAGAAGCAAAACTACCCACTTACTTTTGGGCTGAAGCAGTAAACACAACATGTTATACTCAGAATATCACTCTGATAAATAGACAGGGTGTTACTCCTTATCAGATGCTGAAAGAAAAGAAGCCCAGTCTCAAACATCTTCATGTATTTGGATGTAAGTGCTTTGTTTTGAGAACTCATACTAATTAGCTAGGAAAGTTTGAATCAAAAGCTGATGAAGGAGTCTTTGTTGGATACTCACCATCAAGAGCATATATAGTTTTCAATTTGAGAACAAATACTGTAGTTATCTCAATAAATATATCTTTTGATGATAAGAATGGATTTTGTGATATAAATGTTTATATCACAATCTACTTTCAAAAGAGGAGTCAAAGAAAGTAGAAGATGCACTTAAGGATGCAGATTGGGTCATGGCTATGCAAGAAGAGTTGAATGAGTTCGAAAAAAATGAAGTTTGGAAGGTGGTGCCTAGACCTAAAAATAGGTCAATTATAGGCACAAAGTGAGTCTTCAGAAATTAGACTGATTCTGATGGAACAATTATCAGAAATAAGGCAAGATTGGTGGCTAAAGGATATTCTCAACAGGAAGGTATTGACTATGATGAAACATTTCCTCTAGTTGCTAGGCTGGAAGCTATCAGAATTTTCTTGGCATATGTTGCACACAAAAAATTTAAAGTCTTTCAGATGGATGTCAAGAGTGCATTTCTCAATGGAGAACTTGAAGAGGAAGTCTATGTTGAACAGCCATCGGGTTTTGTTGATCCTAAACATCTTGATTATGTTTATAGATTTAACAAAGCGCTCTATGGACTAAAGCAAGCACCTAGGGCATGGTATGAGACTCTTGCTCAGTTTCTACTGGAAAGTGGATTCAAAGGTGGTACAATAGATAAAACTTTATTTTATCTGAATCAAGGTAAAGATCTGCTTTTAGTTCAAATTTATGTGGATGATATCATTTTTGGATCAACTAATCAAAAACTGTGTGATAAGTTTTCAAAGTTGATGCAATCAAGATATCAAATGAGTATGATGGGAGAGATGAGTTACTTCTTGGGATTGCAAATTAAAGAGACTGATAATGGCATCTATATTAATCAGTCAAAGTATACAAAGAATCTGCTAAAAAGGTTTAATATGTAAGATAGTGCAACAACAACTACTCCAATGGCAACTTCTACAAAGCTTGATCCTCATGAAGGTATAGCAGTTGATGTCTCAAATTACAGAGGTATGATTGGTTCTCTTTTGTACCTAACAGCAAGTAGGCTAGACATTATGTTTTCAACCTATCTGTGTTCAAGATTTCAGGAAAATCCAAGGGAGCCACATCTTATTGCAGTAAAGAGAATTTTCAGATACCTCAAGGGCACTGTATCACTTGGTCTCTGGTATGCAAGGGAAGCTGATTTTGAATTATGTGGTTATTCAGATGTTAACTTTGCTGGCTGCAAAATAGACGGGAAGAGTACATCTGGGAGTTGTCAGTTTTGAGAGGCAGATTAGTCTCATGGTTCAGTAAGAAGCAGAAATCTATTTCTACTTCAACTACTGAGGCTGAATATATTACAGCTGGGAGTTGCTGTGCTCAGTTGTTATGGATGAGAAATCAGCTCATGGACTATGGATTATCATTTTCTAAATTTCCTAATTATTGTGATAATCAAAGTGTTATTGCAATGACAGGAAACCCAGTGCAACACTCTCTTACTAAACATATCAACATCATATATCATTTTATAAGAGAGCATGTCATGGAAGGTACAATTGAGCTTCATTTTGTTCCCACTAAGCAGCAGCTGGCTGATATCTTCACGAAGCTATTACTAGAAGCAACATTTACAAAGCTTGTCAATGAACTTGGTATGGTTAGTTGGGACAAATAAATTATTTTAAATTTATATTTGATCAAATCCCGATGTATATTGATTAAATCCTGATATGTCCTAAATGTTGTTCAAGATATTAAACTGGGAATTTTTTATGTATTTTATTATATGCATGATGAATGAAGTGAATTTATTTTCTAATTATGCATGTATGAATATATATCATTGACATCATTGGAAATCATTCTAGGGAGACGCGCCTTAACACGACATCTTTTGGTTAAATCATTAAGTTAACTCTACACTTACTAATCAATCAGTCTCCTAGTCCCTTGATATTCCCTTGGTTATTTAAACCGTCATTTTTGTTCAGTTCAATCATCTCGTCCAACACATAAAACACTATGTTCACTTTAATTTCTCATATTTCTTCTTCTTTATCACAAACATGGTTCTTTACAACATGTTCTTTAACTATGAGAACTTCAATGTGGAGTTTAGCTGTAACGACTGGCAGCAAGAATGGCACATCACTGCCATTCCCGATGAAGTGTGGAACTCGGTTCCACAGGAGATTCAGCCAGATCTCCTATTCTTTGAGATGGATTATCGACTTCATCTTGATCATCTAGAGGAGGAAAGACGAGAAGTTCTTCGTCAGTAAGAATAGATCATTCATCTTGATGTGCTCTTCGTGGAGAGTAGGAGGACCTAATAAACATTATCATGTTTTATTTAGACTAGGACTTTCTTGTAATCATCGTTTGCATGTAATCAAAAAGTTCATGAAATGTACTTCTTTGATCTTTTAATGAAATTCCTTTTGTTTACAAGATTTAGTCTATGATCTTGGCTGTGTATGCATGTGAATGTTTTATTGTAGCCTGTTAATCTCAACATTACACTATTAACATATATCCTTTTATGATTCTTGATATTAAAATTGTGGTCTTCTGATAAGCTTGAGTGTTTTTGGCAAACACTGATGAATTTGAATCGTCAAATCCTGATGATGTCAAATCCTGACAGATAAGAGGAACCAAATACTGATGACATGTCAGCTTATTTTAATTCAGAATATTATTGAAAAAATAATTTCTGAATTGTTTAATGCTGAAAAGGTGATTGTCTTCTTAATTACTGTTTAAAAGTGGATAAGCTGTTGAACAAAGTCACACAGCGATTTACTACAAGAGCAGTGCTTTCTTTATTGCTGATTCCGCACATAACTCCACTTTCTACTCCAATTTTTCAGTAATTATCCTATATCAGAAGTCTAATTCACCAAAGCTTTCTTCTCCAAGTGTGTTACATATAATTAAGCTTTGTAAACCTCTTTTTGCACAAGAAACTCTGTGACACATATTATCATACACACAGCATCACTGTTCATATCTAACGAACATCTTTCCTCAACACCTACATGTTGGATTTTTAACGCAGCGGGGCATGGCAAAACACTTTTACACATACAAAATCCAAATAAAAGCATATAAATCGTGAATAAAAATTCGAGGGATCGAATCTAACCTTTTAAAATAATTCGGAGACAACGATCAGAGATCCTTAGCAGTTGCTCCTCAAGTGTGAAGCACTCCACCGGTATCCACCAAGAAAACGATGTTAAGGAGGAGGAAGGAGGTGGAGAGAATTAGGTTTTCCAAACTTTTTGGGTTTTCGGGTTTGATGTGGGTTGGAATAAAATAGGGTCTATAATAGTGTATTTATAGGAAAAAATTTCAGCTGAAATTTTCCCATAAATAATATTATTATTATCCCATTTATTATTCTCATTAATAATTAAAACACCTTTTAATTATTAATCTTTTTTCTAAACACTTTAGAAATAATTCTCTCTCTTGATTTAATTTCCAAAAATTAAATCCTTAATTAATAATATTAAGAACTTTTCTTAATTAATTTATAATCACATAAATCTCATTTAATCAATTATTAAATTTACCAATTAATTATTTATAGCCATTATTAATTAATTCATCCACCATTAAATCATTCTCTTTTTATGGTGTGACCCTGTAGGTTCAATATTAAGCCGGTAGTAGAAATAAATAATAATAAAACTATTTTATCATTATTTATATAAATTTTCTAATTTATTAAATATGATTAATTAATTAATCACATTTATTCTACATCGTGAGGGATACTTCTCAGCATATCGCGACTATCCGGATAATATGAATTCACTGCTTAGAATACCAAGAACCTATTCAGTGAATAGTTACCGTACAATAAACTCCTTCTACCCTACAATGTCCTGATTAAATACAAGGCATGGATCTCGTGTCAAGATTATCTAATTCAATCACTTGCTTACCATTTACTATGCATAGTTCTACGCAAATTAGAAACTTTTTTCTAATTTCATTCACTCTGGCCAGAGATTCCTGAACTAGCATAAGTGGATCAGCCTTGAACATTCGCTTCCTTCACTGGAAGGGGTAGATCCTTTATTGATCATACACTATCTTCGTGTACAAATTCCTATACCCAGAAGAGCCCTAATAATTGTCCCTGGAGACTAAGAACTAAACCAAAGCATAGTTCAGTGTACACAAGATTACTATGATGACCTCAAGTCTAAGGATACTTGTACAACTATCACTATGTGAACAACTGCTGACACGTGAGTGAACTCCATCAGTTGTTCAGCTGTGCGAGTCATGTTCAGTGAACTTATTCTATAATAAGCACCTACATACTAGCTATAGTGTCACCACACAAATGTCTATGAGAACAGACATCCTTCATAATGAAGCAAGCATAGTATGTACCGATATTTACGGATTATTAATTACCAGTTAGTAATCCTATGACCAGGAACTATTTAAGTTTAGAGTTATCATCTTTTTA
This sequence comes from Apium graveolens, assembly GCF_009905375.1. Lineage (NCBI taxonomy): Eukaryota > Viridiplantae > Streptophyta > Magnoliopsida > Apiales > Apiaceae > Apium > Apium graveolens. The sequence goes on along the minus strand of NC_133649.1, from coordinate 176,566,898 downwards.
GGTCTCACTATTATGATCTCATCATAATCCATAAAAAGCTTTACTCTAAACTAAGGTATATCTTATTTAAACACTTAAATAGATAGAGCCCGTAATAAAAACAAAACAAGTCTTTTATTAATATCAATGAAATCAAAACAGATTACATAAAAGTTATTCCTAAATCCTCATACATGATTGGACTTAGGACATATTCCTTTCAATCTCCCACTTGTACTAAAGCCAATCACTCTGGTATCTAATACCCATCTTGTCTTTATGACGATCAAAGTGACTTTCATAAAGTAGCTTTGTGAGTGGGTCTGCTATGTTGTTATGTGTGTCAACTCTAATTCAATACAATACAAGAAATGTTACCGCGCTCCCACTAACCCTTTTGTAAACGCATGGTTCATCTGCGTTTTTGATAAAACCAAACTCTTTGATTCTCTCATCAAAACGAATGTTCCATCTTTCGAGAAGCTTGCTTTAAACCACATATGGTTCGCAGTAGCTTACACACTAGGTTTTCATTTCTCTTGGAAAGAAAACCATCTGGCTAATTGCCAGATCTCATAGTCATAGTAAGCAGCAATCGCAAGTAAAATCCGAACTGATTTTAACAGGGCTACAGGTAAAAGGTTTCATCAAAGTCAATCCATTGCCTTTGTTTGAATTCTTTTGCCATAAGCATGGCCTTATAGGTCTCCACCTGGCCATCTGCTATAATCTATCTTTTGTATACCGTATACATAGATTCCATTCTGGATTTCATGGCACTATGCCATTTCTCTGAGTCAACACTACTCATAGCCTCATTATAGGTCACAGGGTCATCATCATCAATGATCAAAAACTCATTGTCATTCTCAGTGACAAGGCCATCTTACCTCTCAGGTTGGCGAGACACTCTCCCTGATCTATGAATGGGCTGTTCCACAAAAGGTTGTTCAGTCAGAACAGGTGTTTCCACTCGATCTGTAGTAGTTTGTGCTTCTTGAACTTCATCAAGTTCAATTTTGCTCCCAGTGTTTCCTTCAAGGATAAACTCCTTTTCCAAGAAGGTAGCATGTCTGGAGATAAACACCCGATGATCGGTGTAAAAGTAATACCCTAAAGTCTCTTTAGGATATCCCACAAAACTACATTTTACGGATCGATATTCCAGCTTATCTGGGTCAACTTTCTTGACATATGCTGGACATCCCCAAATCTTAACGTGTTTAAGACTCGGTTTCCTTTCTTTCCATATCTCATACGAAGTTTGAGGAACAGATTTGGAAAGCACCTTATTCAGTAAATATGCTGAGGTTTCCAATGCATAACCCCATAGGAATACTGGAAGATTTGCATAACTCATCATGGACCGAACTATGTCTAACAAAGTTCGATTTCTCCTTTCAGATACCAATCTGGAGGAGTCCACTGGGAGACTATAGCATTTACTTTGAGATAATCCAGAAACTCTCCATTCAAGTATTCACCACCTCGATCTAATCGAAGAGTTATAATACTATGTTTGGTTGTTTCTCCACTTCATACTTATACTCTTTGAACTTTTCAAAGGCTTCAGACTTGTGTTTCATCAAACACATATCCAAATCTAGATCTATCATCTATGAAAGTAATGAAGTATGAAAATCCACCCATGGCATGCTTAGACATTGGTCCACATACATCTGTGTGTACCATTCCTAGCAAATTTGCAGCCCTCTCTCCATGTCTACTAAATGGAGACTGCAGAGCCACTATAAAGTGAGATTTTCATCATCCCTTTTCTTTTATTAGTTTGTTCAATCTGAAGCAAATTATGTCACATATATATACAGACCATTATTTAAAGCACCACGTCCATAAAGAATATTATCTCTAAGAATAGAACATTCATTATTCTCAATAATAAATGAAAATCCAGCCAAGTCTAACATGGGAATAATATTCCTCACAATCAAGGGAACAAAAGAACAATTATTTAAAACAATAGTCTTGCCCGTAGGCATATGTAAATGAAATGATTCTACATCTTTAGCAGCAACTCTTGCTCCATTTCCATCAGTAGAATCACCTCCTCTTCCTCAAGAGTCCTACTTCTCCTTGGTCCCTGCAACAAATTGCAGATATGAGAACCACAAGCGGTATCTAATACCCAAGTAGAAATGACATATTCACTTCTATCATGAACATACCTGAATCAGAAGCGGTAGTCTCACTACCCTTCTTCTTCTTCAATTCTGCAAGGTAAACCTTGTAGTTACTCTTCCAGTGCCCCGCCTTGTTACAGTGAAAGCAAACAACTTTGCTCTTGGGGTCTTCAGCTTTTGGTGGAACCGGCGTTTTCTCACCTACTTACTTCTTCTTGGAAGAGTTCCTCTTCCTTTTCTTAGGATTGGAACCTTCACCAATTAGAAGAACAGAACTCTTCTTAGGGGGAAAATTCAATTCCGCAGTCTTCAACATGTTGTGGAGTTCAGGCAGGCTGACATCCAACTTATTCATGTGAAAGTTCACAACAAACTGCGAGAACGAACTCGGAAGCGATTGCAAGACCAAGTCTTGGCTCAGCTCCCTATCCATGGCAAAACCAAGTTGTCCAAGACGTTCAATCAAATTGATCATCTTAAGTACATGTTCATTCACAGATGATCCCTCAGACATCCTACAACCGAACAACTCCTTCGATATCTCATATCGAGCTGTCCTCCCCGCCACATCATACAACTCTTGTAGATGCATGAGGATAGTGTGAGCATCCATATGCTCATGTTGCTTCTGTAGCTCAATGTTCATAGAAGCTAGCATGATGCATTGAGCAACATTTGCATCATCTATCCACTTACGATACACAACATGTTAATCATTATGTGCATCACTAGCAGGTTCAGTAGGTTTAGGTGAGTCAATCACGTATTCCAGCTTCTCAATCCTGAGAACAATTCTCAAGTTTCGAAGCCAGTCAGCATAATTAGGACCAGTCAATTTGTGAGCATCTAGTATGCTCCTGAGTGATAGTGCAGAAGACATAACGTACAAAGTAAATCTGTAAATGATAAACACATAACAACACTTAGCAAATATTCGATTTCATTTCAAAACACTATATGAATCGGGTCTTTATTCATAAGTGGCTCCCACTAGTTTTCCTAATTTATTCAACCCCCTACATGAAAAATTAAGCATTCATAATGCTAGTGGGAATAGGGATCCTACATTCCATTACACGACCCCGGCTGTAGCACGAACCGCCATGTAATGTTCAATAGGCAGACAACTCTTGTCAATTAGATCTCATGTTATTCCCTAATCAAACTTTAGCCTCTTGAATAATTGAGTCTCGGCTGTAGCACGACAAACTCAATATTCTAAGTCAAGTATAACCCAACATTCCGTACAGTTGAATCAGTCCCCAAAGGCCCACGGCTGTAGCACGTACCGACCTTTAGATTCTTATTCAATGTACACATCTCTATGTAATAGACAAGTATTTCTTATTTCGAAATCAAAGCCCTCGGCTGTAGCACGAACCGACAATGATTCAAAAATAAGAACTACTTTCTATCATGCTGGAAGACTATGACCGACACAAGCCCGTTGTATCATTGGCCAATTACTACTTGATATTATTTAATTTTAGAGGGATTATATTACGTTACAATCATAATCATATTATAAAGAAATTCTTCATTTTAAATTAAATATTTCAAATCAATAATCAATAATCAAATGATTCCCAGATCAGGTGGAGCATTGTCAAGAGGCGTCACTTAATAACCCTTTCTTACAGATAGAAATCTGTTGTTGACAGAATCATCCTTTCTCTCATATCGAAAATTCATATTCAATTACGTGTTTCATAAACACAAGAATCTCATGATTGTATTCATAATATTATTATTAAGGTTATGAAACAATTTCACTATACTAGGTTGTCTAACAAACGCCTTATGTTCATTCAAGTTCACCTAAATCTATCATCGCATGATAAACAAAGCATATATCACATATATAAACATGAATAAACATCAAGTTAGGCATGTTACATCATCTAGCACATTAGTCTAAGCATTATACATCTCTATGTATCACATGAAGCATTTAAAAGCAATTAAAACAGTCAAAAACAACTTTAAAACACTTCATGAAAATATAAACAGTTCAAAACTTTTATATAAACTAAAATTGATCACTCCATTAGATCCGTCTCGGAAAAACGAATCCAACGGTATATTGCACGCCCAAAACGGAGTTACGAAACTCCCAGAAAATCAATTTTAATATCAACAGACGGGCTGTAACGCATTACAGGAACGCGTTACAAGCCCTGTAACGTATTCTGGTGATGCGTTACACCCCTTTTAAGCCATTAAAGGGTGTAACGCATTCCGTGAATGCGCCACAGGTGTGTAACGCATTCCCGGAATGCGTTACACCCCTATCCAATCATGTATGAAGATTTAGGAATACCTTTTACTACAAACATCATGTCATCTTCTGAGCTTTCACCCCTCTTCAGTGAAACCACCATTATTCATGGCAATACTTTTGGAACCAACAACTACTTGGCTTCACTCACACATCAGTAGTTTCCTCAATCTTTTCATAATATACAGGATTTTTTACTTTAATGTCCAATTGGATATACTCTTACAAATCCTACTAAGGTATCATACAGGGATGTAATGCAGGTATGTGATACAGCTCTAGTTAATGCAACAAATACTGGTTACTCTTTTGAATTTAAAGGATACGGGTATGAGGTGGATGTTGATGTTCTTGTTCAAGCACTAAGATTGCCTGCACATGATGGCACTCCTGACAATTATACAACTGAGCAGCTGTTTGATATGCTCAGAACTCTGAACTACAAAGGTGGCATCACAATAATTGGGAAATTGACAAGAACAAAGTTAAAGAGAGAATGGAATTTCTTCTTTCTTCTTTGATGGCATCAGCATATGTTTCTTGAATAAGACAACTAATTTTGATGCTCTTCCCTCCACTTCTCTGAAAATTGGGCTATTACAGATCATATCAAAAGAGATGAAAAGAATAAGTTTTCAGGACTTCCCTTCCTGCCTCAGGAGGTCAGGCAATTTCTATTGAGAAATAGACCTACTCCTTCACAAGTGCCTGCAAATCCTGATGCTGGCACCTCTGTTACAATTCTTGATGTTGTGGAACAAGATACTACCCATCTTGTTTCTAACCCAAGCATTCCTTCTACCAAACAGAACTACATTCCAGTTCCTAAATTAGCCTCCTCGGATGTCTCCCAAAAGACATCAGTTGTAATAAAGAAAAGGCTGGTTAAGAAATATGTTCAATCTAAATAGAGAGCTCAACAAGCCTCATTGAGTGAGAGTGAGAAGAAAGAAGAATGTTTTCCTATTCGAAAAAGAAGGCTGATCATGCAAGATGATTTTAACTCTGATGATCAGATGCCAATTGGGCCAAGAATGAAGACAAAGAAATCAACAGTAGAAATTCCTAATGACTCTATTGACACAACTGGAACTAAAGAGCCAACTACTGATGCTAGTGCTCTAAGCAAAAAGGTTCAAATGAACAAAAAAACTGCTGAGTCCAAGAACACTTCCAAGAGTATACAGAAAAGAAAAGCTGAAGATGTGGTTTGGTACATCAGAAAGAAGAAAAAGACCCAGTCCTCTACTATGGATGTCAGTCCACAAGAATCTAAGTCTCAAAGGGACTTAGCAACTGAGGAACATGCAGTCCCACAAGAACCATCTTTTCAAAGGGACGATGAAGACAAAGAGGCTGCACAAATAATTGTTGATTTTGCTCAAGGAGATCTTCTTGTTGATTCTGAACAACTGTTGCAAGAAAAGAAGGCTGATCAGGATATATTGTCAAAGGTGGATGCAGTTATTAATGATCTTATATTTAAGGAGAATACACAAGAACCTTCACCAATGATTGCTGAAGCAGCTCAAATTCCTCTGGCCCCACAAGAACCATCAGTTCAAAGTACTGATGCTGGTCCAGTGCATTCTCCTGACAAATCAAATCCTGATCCTACAACAAATCCTGATGCTTACCAACTTTCCATTCAAACAGCTCCTACTGATGATTCATTACTGCTAGCTAGTTTATCAAAGCATCCTGAGGCATTATTTGTCCCTCCATTGTCATCACTGCCACTTGAGGACTCACCTTGAGGTACTGCTTATTTTCCTCTGTTGTTCTTAATGTTTTTATGTTTATAAATAGTCTCTTATTTGAGGTTACCTCTATTTATATGACAAGCATACTACTCCTGTGAGCCCTCTCTTATTTCTTTGCAAAATTTGTGAATGTGCCTTTCTGTGAGACTGTATGAAAATACTATGTGAGAAAATCAAAATTCTGAGTGGCAGTCTCATGTACTGGCAAAAGGAGAGGTAATCTTGAGAAAAGAATTTTATAAGTTTTTCTTTGCTTATAAACTTTCTTATGTGAGAAACATATTACTATTTAAAGTAATATATTGTGTGAGAAGTGATGAGATCACTTGAAAAGAAAAGAGAGATTTAGGAGTTATATTGTTTTCTATTTTAGGATCTCATCAGAACCAGATTATTATTGCTAAGGATTCTCTTAAAGGCAAAGCAATTATGCCAAGCTCTGCAAATTCTTCTGAGGGTCTGTCTTACTCTGATTCTGATGCAGATAGTGATTCTGATGATCCTGACACAGCTCAGCTAAAGACCGCTATTGATGTATCTAAGAAGTCCAATATTGGTTCTTCTTCACATTTCAATGTTGATCCCTCTTATTACAATGTTGATGCTGAGCATTTTGGAAGGGCTGAATGGGATTTTGCATGGAGAGATGCACATACTTCTATCTCCTCAGCTGTTGGTATGCAACATGTTCACAGGGCATATGATGGACTTCAAAACCTAACCTCAAATTGCATCTCAAGGCTTCTACCATCTCTGTGAAAGGAATTCTCTCTGAACTTGGTGCTATGAAGACATCTCATACCACTTTACAAAACAAAATTGATGATTTTATGGTCAATCCACTTACTTCAGCTGAACTCATTAGTGTGAAAAAAGCTGTTAGAGCTATGGTTCAATCTCAACAAAGCATGGATACTCGATTTTCTTCCTTGGAAGATAAAGTGTCTTCAATGGCTGATAAACTGGATGCTATGTATTCTCTTCTTTCAAATCCTGATGCCAAAAAGGGGGAAAAGATAGCAATCCCAAAATATACACCTGACTCTGTTCAGTTGAAAGATAAAAATACTGATGATGATGGTGATAAGAATCCAGTTCCTAATGTTCAAATTGCTCCTGTTGCCCAACAACCTCAAAATTCTAGAAAATATGGTTCTGGAAAAGGAAAGTCTACTGATGCTCATGGAGTTAAGCACAAGACTAATGTTGATGCTCCTGAAACTGGTGATGTTACAATCTCTAACTTAGCATGTAACACCCCCAGATCCGGGGTCAGGGATCCGGGTCGTCACGGTCTTTCTTTCCACAATATCACTTCACTTAATTAATAATAAATAACCCTATGCTGTGACCCCACACTAACACACACCACAACCCGTTATAGTCTCAGAGATGAAATTGAAATAAGTACAAGTCCTTGAATCCACAATTAAAAGTTATTACAACCCAAAATGATTACTTGATAAATTTACAGTTAATTGCCATCATCTGCCACAAGTTATAATTATACATAATTTGATTCTCAAAAGTAGAATGCCTGATCTACCAATAGATCTACCTCTGCAGCTATAGCAGCTACAACATCAACAGGAAGACGCGGGATGCTTCCCACGCGCTTGCGCTGGGTCTGCTGGAGTCTGGCCATCTTTCCTAACTGTTGTTGTGTGATGAAGAAATAAAGCAAGAGTGAGCCTTACAGCTCGCAAGATAATATATAGTGATAACAATAATACAAGTATCTAAATGGATACTTACTAGAATTCTTTATCATGAGTAAGGTAATTACTTACTGGATATAAGTTTTAAAAGAAGATGAAGTTACCAATTACTTCACTATACTTATACAATTTTTTAGAAATCTACTTGAACTACTACTGTTCAAAGTATAATAAGATTCACGAGGTCATCCCCTAGATGAGACCACAAATAAAACTTGAAAATATTTGATCTTTGAAATATTTTGAAAAGAAATGAAGTTACGAGATACTTCATTCAATGGATACACCAATAAAACTGTTTGACCCTGTCAATGCTTCGGCAACCACCCATTAGTAGCCTTTCGATTGAAATGCTACGGGTAGTGTTGCAGAATTATCCAAATGGATGATGAACTCATTACGGGAGTTTTCCGCGCCAGGAAGACCATTTACGATGATCAGTCGTAGTAGTACAACCCCGCCATTTTCTACATGTAGAGGAGAACCTGTCGGATTTACTTGTCAACCGAACACTGAACTCCTAAGGAATGGACCGCCTTAGCGGAACTTCCAGGCCATTTGGGCCAATATAATAAGGCTGGGCCGGTGCCACTCGACCACTTACGCCACTCCTAGTTCAGATGAAATCCATGACTCTGAAACGTAAAGCTCGTTCCCCCTTTCCCCAAGTAGAAACTTGTTGATACGACTCCACCAAGAAGTCGTATCTAGTTGGAAAGGAAAACTCACCGATATTTCCCAGGCGATGCCTGTTAATGGATTAACTTGTTCCAAGAATTTTACTTCCCGAATATTGGGTAAGTAATCAAAAACTCTTTTATCAAGACAGCAACCTTGTTGCAAAAATAAAACACACCACAGAGCCGGATCCCTCAGGTTTTGAGCGAGTATTTAAATCCCCTTCGAAAGGAGGATCTTAAATATAAAAAATGAGTTTTGGGATCCGCTCTAACTTTTAAAAATCATTTTAAAGACTCGAAAACACTTTAAAGAGTGTTTGGAATAATGCTGATTTAATAAAGTAAATCAGTCTCAATAAAAAGAAATATCTGGATATTATTATTTAAATAATATTTCCATAAAGAATAATCTTTATAAAAATAATTGAAGTAGAAGTTTTAAAACTCTTACTTGAATGAAAATTAAATAATCAAGGATATACTTATACAAAAATACTATCTTTATTTGAATAATCGAAAATAATTTGATTATCGAAACATTATTCTTTAATAAATTAAAAAATATTATTAAATAATAAGCGGAGTCATAATACCTCGAATGAATATTATAATTAATATTCATTAAATAAAATAACGGAGTCATACATCCTCAAATGAATATTCAAGTAATATTCAATAAATAATATAAAGGTGTCATAAGTCCTCGAATGAATATTCAAGATTATATTCATTAATAAAATAAAGTTATCGAATAAACCTTATTCGATTAATAGTTTGGAAAACTATAACCATATATATATATATATATCTAATCGGGATCCTCGACTCCCGGTTTTAGAAAATGTTTTCACCTTTGGGTCCCTATACTAAGGGTATATGCAAATTACCGCTATTCTCTAGCATAGGTATTATCAACTGAACCAACAGATATATATGGCAAGAATACGAAACAGGCATGCATATATACCATATCACATGCTCCAATATATTACAAGAATTTGCTAATTAACCAACATGCATTTATCACAAGACGATGCATATACATATATACATCACAACAACAGTATAGCGGGTAGAAAACTTGCCTGAGCGACTGGGGGTGATAAAAGGCTCGGGACGAGTCTGGTAACCTATAAACAACAAGTAAGTTGGAATTAAACCAAAGTCACTTGTAAATCTATACTTTAACCAACTTAGACTCTAACGCTCGTTTTGCGCTTACTGATTCTCTTAAGTCACTCGAGTACCCTCGGCTCCACCATTTTTAATAATTTAACCATTACGAGTTTTAAGGCGATTCCTTCGCGAGTGTCTTACCAACTGCCTAACACTCTTACCATAATTGTTTCATACATTAATTAACCCTTTTTGGTCTTTAACCTATGTTTCAAAGTAAGGCGAGGGGAAAAGTTTCGTTCGCGAAACGCCGTTACTTAAAACGGTCGTTTCTCCTAAACCGTATATCGAAATCAAACGAACTACATATCAAAACGAAGCTCGTAACATGAGCTATCTAAACATGGCAATGGTCAACATCTAGCAGGGGGTTCTCGGGTACTAATGTTATGAACAAAAGCAGTCTAAAGTAAATCGGACATTACGACGGCTATGTTTACGCGATTTCCCAATTTTAAACCATTCAAAACCAACACAATTCAACCTCAATCCATTCATACAACCAAAGTCCATCCTTATCACATCATAACAGCCCCAATCAATTCAATATTAACATTTATACTTATGCCTAAGCTTGAATTTAACTATACTTAAGTTCTTTTAACCAAAACAACAAGATTTACCATTCCATTTCACTACCACTCCAACCTAAACTCTAAACCACAAGCATTAAGCTACTATATCACCATAATAATCAAAATCATCTTATTATACAAAGGAATCTAGGGTTTGGAGATGATATACCTTCCTTGAAGTGGTGGGAGTAGCTAGGAAGCCTTAAGAAGCCTTGAGGAGTCTTAGGAAAGCTTGGATCTTAAAGGAAAAACAAGAAAATCAAGTTAAAATTCTTGAAGTCACTATTCATTGTCTTCTTCATTGATTTCTTGAAGAAGATTGAGAAAGAATTGAAGGCTTAAACTCATAATATAGCCATAACTATGCATAAGGATGACTATGGAATTATCTTACCAATTTAGGAAGCCTTGAACTTGAATTTTGAAAATTCCTTTCTTTAAAAAGTGGAAAAGCCGAGAGCAAGTTCTTGGTTGAATGAGAGAAATGATTTTGTGTTTTGATGAAAATGATTTGTTTGGCTTGGTTGATTTGGTTTTGTTTTTGTTTTAGTTAATTACCTTTTTAACCTTGATTTTGTGTGGTTAATATTCCACCACATTTCCTTCCTTCCCATGTCATGCTTATGTCATGCTATGATGTCATCTTTCCCTCCTTGTCCTCTTCTCATTGGTTGGGTGACCTCATCCCCACTAATCTCCTTGATTAACTTCCTAATTGTTTGCCTAATGACCGCTGATCTGTTATACGGTTCGCTTAACTTTCATTTTCGTTTATCGTTTGAGGGATCATACCCGGGATCTTATTACTTAGGTTCCCTTAACCTTTCTCAATATATTATATTCCTTTTATGACCCTCTCTTATAATCCTTTAATTTAAATCCTTTTTATCCTGTTACCTTATACTCAATTCTTTCCGTATCTAGTGGATTTCCGGGAAAAATCAAAGTGTTCGGAATTGGATTCTGACGATCTTTACATACACTTATATACCACATAGAGTACTAATAATATCCCAGAAGATCAATAACAGAACCCCTACATAGTGTGGCATGAAAAGTTTTCTCATTCAGCAAAAACACTATTCATAAGGGTTTCAAAAATTTTCCAAAAATTGGGGTTATTACAGTCTCCCCTCCTTAAAAGGATTCCGTCCCGGAATCAAATAGGAAATGAATAGGGATACTCTCTTAGCATTGCACTTTCTAACTCTCGAGTAAATTTTCCCACATTGTGGTCCTACCACCAAACTCCGCCTAGTTTGATAACCCTTCTCCTAAGCACTCGTTCCTTTTCACTCTATAACCCTTCATGGTTGCTCCATATAGGTTACGTGTGGTTGCATTTCTATGCGCTCATATGCCCCTATTTATCTGGCATCTGAATTACACTTCCTTAACATTGATACGTGAAACACGTTATGACTTGCTACATGTTCTGGGGTAAGGCTAGCTCATATGCTAACTTCCCAATACTTCTTAATATATCCAAGGGTCCAACAATTGGTGGACTTAGCTTTCCTTTCTTTCCGAATCTCATTAATTCTTTTCAAGGGAATACTTTTAACAATACAAGGTTCCCTCCTTCCTATTCTTTGTCCTTTCGTGTCAAATCGACATACTTCTTATGTCCTTCCTGGCTACTACCAGTCGTCCTCTGATTAGATCCATTATATCCCTGGTCCTTTGGACTAATGCGGGTCTGAACATCTTGCGCTCTACAACTTCATCCTAACATAAGGGAGATCGACATTGTCTTCCCTCAAGGATCTCATAAGGCGATACCTCAATACTGACATATGATCTATTGTCGTAAGAAAACTCAACCCGTGTTAAGTGATCATTCCAATTTCTTTCAAGTCTATTACACAGACTCTCATTATAGCTTTTAGCATTAGAGCTTTTGCTTCTCAATACCCATTCTTTTCGAGTTCGTAATCGCTACTACCTTCCGTTCCTAATATTATACTGGTTATACTTTTGCTCGTTAGCGTTCTATAACCTTTTAATACCCATGTCAACCTTAGTATCACGAATGTGTTTCCATTCCGAATACCACCGCAACTTTATTACTCCTTTTTCAGCTGTTTCTATTTCCCAAAGTTTGATCAATCATATAGAAGTAAAGGAATTTGTTGAGAGATCACTATGATCATGAACACTTGTTATATCGCATAGTTAGTACAGAAGGTGGCCATCCTTTAGTACTTGACAAGCAATTAAACAATAGATGGTATCCTACTAGGCTTCTATCACACAGATAGATAGTCATTCGGCAATACCTCCCCTTCTGGAAGGGTTGTTCTTCTCAGTTTATATGAAATGAAAAGAAGAGAAAAGAACGAATTGAAGAGAATTGTATATATGAAAAAAATATACTGCCACAAAATATCTGGCTTGGAACCTACCTCTGAACTATAGAGGTTTGTCATAGGAGAACAAAACATATGTGTATATATATGAAGTATTATCGCATCGCATTTCACATGCTTTAATATTTATTATTCCACCCATCATTCTACGGACCCATGCTCTTCCTCGAGCATATACTCAATCACCTTTGAAACTCCCTCGACATCGAAAATCGAATCTGGAATCTCATTTTATACATCATCGTTAATATAATTCTATGCTTGCACCGCAACCTTCCTCGTATAGTAATACGACTCTCTATTGATAAGAAGGAATAAGTATTCAATAGGTAGATACTCTACTTAATTAGTCTATCAATGATAACTTATACACTACCACAACCCGATTAGTGGTACTTAATCTCAACATCCATTCCAATACAACTCTCATGGTTGTAATCAGCTCATTACTCGCAGAATCATTGCTGCCTTACTATGGTCCACCACTGACCTACTGTCATCATTCACTTTCCATGAAATCTTAATATCTAACCATACGGAGTCCATATATGTCGTATCAAATTCTTCTAAGGAGGTAACATAATCACCATTCATGATTCATGAAGAACACTCCTGATCCTGACATACATACAAGACATGAAGCAGATAAAATTGCAGAAGAGTTTCAATCAAAGCAACGATAGCAGGTTAATATCATTCTTACTCGTATGCCTTAAATAGAAGACTTAACTCAAGGGTTCGTCTAGTCCTTTTTGAAACATGGTCCTGGATTATCTCAAGATAGTATCTCCTGAGATAGATAGCCCGCTCATGGCGATTACACGATTAAACCTTTACCAACTACTATTACGGTTGGGTATTGCACAGTCATCAGAAGGAATGTCAATCTTCCAAACCATAATACAACCTTCATAGCTTTAACCATCATCACTGTATTCCTTTGGCACAAGCGCCTATAATTATCCTCTTACCTTTAAAGTGTCGGCCACCTCTTTGGCCTTTCCTGATAGTAAAATTTCCTTACATTCAATGTCATTTTAACCACCTCCAAATAAATTTTCTACCTCATTTCAATCACAGCTTATGTGAAGATGTTTTCCTTAAAATCTGATGAGTAAAAAAAAAAATCACCATTTTTCCATAAGTTATTGCCTCAGTCTTTAGAGGTTAATCACTGTCATGACTGACTCTCAATCATAATTAGAACATCTTTTATCTTAAGTACTAATTGCCCTGAACAATTTCGACCATTACTGGTTCGATCCATACCTTCTCGTGGTTTAACACGTGCCCCACTTGGCAACATTATAATTACGTCATATTTCCTTTATTAACATTTCTATTCTTGAGAATTTTGAATATTACCTTTCTCCTTGTAAAACTCTTAAGGTTATCCTTAAATCCTTTATCAGGTACACCCTAGGCACAGGGCATATCAAGATACCATTTATTAATACCAGAATCATAGTCTATATACTTCTGAAAAATTTCTCCACTGATCCTTAAAGGTCGTTATTACCTTAATCCTTTCCAATTCATACTGTCAAAACTCATGATGTCCCTATTAAGGGTGAAATGCCAACCTTTATGCATTCCCCTAGGATTCGTTTTAAGTTACCGATGTTCTATCCTTAATTCCACCTTTAAAAAAAGTACATGCATCCTTCCATGGATAAATCAAGTCATATATCCCTGATAAGGGTGTCTTATTCAATCATTCCCACCTCGATAGTATATGCCTAATTTCACAATAACATCTGTATTCAAAATGAGGTCAATCAATATGGCCTCCAAAAGATAACAACGGTTATCCGCTTTTCTTGCCTAATTTGGTAACGATAACAAGGATGTTCTGGAAGATATTGGTCGTGTTCAACGCGAACTTCTTCTTAATAATTCCTTATTTACCTTTGTTATTTACCTCAACAGTCATCTCAATGTTGGGATATCTTTCATACCTGGCATCTCCCTTTCTGGGTATCATGCCACCGGTCTTACACTTCACATTCTTGAAGGTCCTTCCTTCATCCAATTTTCCTAATTTCTTACTTTCTTGTCTCTTCAGTCTATCCGCGTCTCATTATTTATCCTTTGAATTATCTCAAGGTTTCCTCGAATCCTCCCAACTTACAGGGGATAAAATATATGTATCTCTTATGCCCTCAACCATCAATTTTAACTCATGGTGAATCACCCTCATCCTGACGAATGCATATTTTTCTATTTCTATTGCTACGAGTCTTTAGGGTTTCCTCATACCCAACTCCCTTATCATTCCTCAAACTCTATTTCCTTTATATTCCTTTCCACTTCAATTTCTTTTTATTTTCCTTTCTCTTATCATTATTTCATGAACCAACACAACATAAGCATTGATTTCAAACATCCCGTCATTCTGGATTCGTGTCCTTAGAACGAATCTTGACAACTTTTACAACTTAGATTCATAATTCATCATACTCGTCTGCCTTTGTTCTGGCTCTAAAGCTTTTACTCTATCTCTATAATCTTGGGAAGTACTTTCCTGAAAACAATTGACTGAACTTAAATCAGTTTATTATAATCTCTTGCTCCGTGCCTTCCTTGGTCTTTCACCAGCGGGTGGTCTCTCTCTTAGGAGGGTAAGTGATAAAAACAGTCTTTTGTGATTCGTCAATCATTTAGAATCTCAAATGATTCCTATATTTCCTTTAGCCAGGCTCTTGCCTCGACTGGGTCAGCTTGTTCCTTGGAACTCTGAGAGCTTAGCGACTTAGAGGTCCTGAAAGAATTTCACACCACATTGTTTCCTCAAGGTGGTGGTTAGGAATAAGGTATAAGTTTTGTTTAGACAGGTCCATGAATTTCCGTATAGGAGTACCGTCTCGGTCTCCTTATCTCGCTCGACTTCTGTTTTCTCAGTCTAAATATTTCTTCCTACTCCTTATAATTGGGGTCATCTTTTAATTTAATCTCCTCATTTTCCACTTTATTATATTCTGGGTTCCTTATATCTTAATTGCGACCTCCCTGATTATCACATTCAAGGTTTGCCCCTAATCTTATTCCTTGTGGGGGCATATTACTTGGAAAAATTTTGAGAATCTCTGGATATTTGTCTTACTTACTTTGCTTAAGTCTTTCCCTCGTTCAGTCCTTGCACGGTTGCAAATTATGAATTCTCAAGTTCGATAAACTTCATGACACTCTCTTAAGTGTTAATAGAGCAATTAACAATGTGATTTTATCACAAACAAACTGATCTGAACTGAAATTAACGAATATATACATAACCATTTGTTCGAGGGTACAACAACTGAACATATTAAAGGGAATTACATCATTTGATCTTATCGCTACTATCCCAAAAGTACTACCATAGATAGTCATCTCGTCATTAAAACTAATCATTCATAACTTAGGCTAATCCTCCAAAAGCGGTGCTACATGAAATTCTTGTCAGATTGCTCAGACTCTGCACACTATTATGGATCAAGAAATGCGGGCACGCACGACATCCCTAACCTGCTCCATTAAAGCGATGATGAGGTCTAGGATAGTTGCAAGTAGAGCTGGATCAATCTGACCCTCAAGATGGCCTCTAGCTGTAACACGGGTGGTAGCCTCAATCCTTTCCATGCTATGAGCTAATCCTACCGGAAGTACCCCACCCTCAATCCTTGGTGCAGTAAGTCGATCCAACAGATCACTCCTAACATTACGGGCCTCAGACAGGCCACCCAAAGTCATATGATAATTGGCGATAAGAGAAGCCTGAATGGTAGCATCTAGCAGTCCATGGGGTGCAGGTGGCGCAGACCCAGGAGATCCAAACGGATAACCAAGCACGGTATCAGGTGACAATGGTGCAGGAGATAAAGGTGGCATTTCCTCAGTATGTGCTGGGCTTTGTACAGAGGAGGGAACAGGAATTGGTGGAACCTCATGGATGTCTACAGAAACCTCTGGAAGAGGGTCTGATACTGGTATAATTGGGGTCGTGGAAGGACTCACTCCTTCTGCCCTCATTAACCTTTGTGCCCTTGGTAACTCTTCATCCTCTAGTGCCACCCTTGCGGCCATTCTTGCTCTGGTAGTCGCCCTGACTACGGTCATCAATTCCTCAGCGGTCCTCTCTTCATTCTCATCAGGATCCTCCATGAGATCCTCCTCAGCCACAATCCTTTCCGGAATAACATCCTCAACCGCAACATTCTCAATATGAATCTCATCCGGTCCCTCATTAGGGTACTCCATCGGATTCACAATTTGATCTCCAACTTGTAATAAAACATCCTCATGCTGATGCTCCTGAACCTCAGGGTTCGGTGCCCCGCTGCCCTATACGAGAACGAACTATGTTACTATCATGATATTTATAAGGGTTCCTGTAAGGGTTTTAACTGTCAGTACTACGTTATGTAGCCCGACTATGAACTTGGCAAGAGTTCTTATTATCTTAGTGAACTTATTATCTTAACGTCACATCATCTCTGAGGTTTATAACGCTTAGCTCTGATACCACTTCTGTAACACCCCCAGATCCGGGGTCAGGGATCCGGGTCGTCACGGTCTTTCTTTCCACAATATCACTTCACTTAATTAATAATAAATAACCCTATGTTGTGACCCCCACACTAACACACACCACAACCCGTTATAGTCTCAGAGATGAAATTGAAATAAGTACAAGTCCTTGAATCCACAATTAAAAGTTATTACAACCCAAAATGATTACTTGATAAATTTACAGTTAATTTCCATTATCTGCCACAAGTTATAATTATACATAATTTGATTCTCAAAAGTAGAATGCCTGATCTACCAATAGATCTACCTCTGCAGCTATAGCAGCTACAACATCAACGGGAAGACGCGGGACGCTTCCCACGCGCTTGCGCTGGGTCTGCTGGAGTCTGGCCATCTTTCCTAACTGTTGTTGTATGATGAAGAAATAAAGGAAGAGTGAGCCTTACAGCTCGCAAGATAATATATAGTGATAACAATAATACAAGTATCTAAATGGATACTTACTAGAATTCTTTATCATGAGTAAGGTAATTACTTACTGGATATAAGTTTTAAAAGAAGATGAAGTTACCAATTACTTCACTATACTTATACCATTTATTAGAAATCTACTTGAACTACTACTGTTCAAAGTATAATAAGATTCAAGAGGTCATCCCCTAGATGAGACCACAAATAAAACTTGAAAATATTTGATCTTTGAAATATTTTGAAAAGAAATGAAGTTACGAGATACTTCATTCAATGGATACACCAATAAAACTGTTTGACCCTGTCAATGCTTCGGCAACCACCCATTAGTAGCCTTTCGATCGAAATGCTACGGGTAGTGTTGCAGAATTATCCAAATGGATGATGAACTCATTACGGGAGTTTGCCGTGCCAGGAAGACCACTTACGATGATCAGTCGTAGTAGTACAACCCCACCATTTTCTACATGTAGAGGAGAACCTGTCGGATTTACTTGTCAACCGAACACTGAACTCCTAAGGAATGGACCGCCTTAGCGGAACTTCCAGGCCATTTGGGCCAATATAATAAGGCTGGGCCGGCGCCACTCGACCACTTACGCCACTCCTAGTTCAGATGAAATCCATGACTCTGAAACGTAAAGCTCGTTCCCCCTTTCCCCAAGTAGAAACTTGTTGATAAGGCTCCACCAAGAAATCGTATCTAGTTGGAAAGGAAAACTCACCGATATTTCCCAGGTGATGCCTGTTAATGGATTAACTTGTTCCAAGAATTTTACTTCCCGAATATTGGGTAAGTAATCAAAAACTCTTTTATCAAGACAGCAACCTTGTTGCGAATATAAAACACACCACAGAGCCGGATCCCTCAGGTTTTGAGCGAGTATTTAAATCCCCTTCGAAAGGAGGATCTTAAATATAAAAAATGAGTTTTGGGATCCGCTCTAACTTTTAAAAATCATTTTAAAGACTCGAAAACACTTTAAAGAGTGTTTGGAATAATGCTGATTTAATAAAGTAAATCAGTCTCAATAAAAAGAAATATCTGGATATTATTATTTAAATAATATTTCCATAAAGAATAATCTTTATAAAAATAATTGAAGTAGAAGTTTTAAAACTCCTACTTGAATGAAAATTAAATAATCAAGGATATACTTATACAAAAATACTATCTTTATTTGAATAATCGAAAATAAGTTTGATTATCGAAACATTATTCTTTAATAAATTAAAGAATATTATTAAATAATAAGCGGAGTCATAATACCTCGAATGAATATTATAATTAATATTCATTAAATAAAATAACGGAGTCATACATCCTCAAATGAATATTCAAGTAATATTCAATAAATAATATAAAGGAGTCATAAGTCCTCGAATGAATATTCAAGATAATATTCATTAATAAAATAAAGTTATCGAATAAACCTTATTCGATTAATAGTTTGGAAAACTATAACCATATATATATATATATATATATCTACTCGGGATCCTCGACTCCCGGTTTTAGAAAATGTTTTCACCTTTGGGTCCAAATACTAAGGCTATATGCAAATTACCGCTATTCTCTAGCATAGGTATTATCAACTGAACCAACAGATATATATGGCAAGAATACGAAATAGGCATGCATATATACCATATCACATGCTCCAATATATTGCAAGAATTTGCTAATTAACCAACATGCATTTATCACAAGACGATGCATATACATATATACATCACAACAACAGTATAGCGGGTAGAAAACTTGCCTGAGCGACTGGGGGTGATAAAAGGCTCGGGACGAGTCTGGTAACCTATAAACAACAAGTAAGTTGGAATTAAACCAAAGTCACTTGTAAATCTATACTTTAACCAACTTAGACTCTAACGCTCATTTTGCGCTTACTGATTCTCTTAAGTCACTCGAGTACCCTCGGCTCCACCATTTTTAATAATTTAACCATTACGAGTTTTAAGGCGATTCCTTCGCGAGTGTCTTACCAACTGCCTAACACTCTTACCATAATTGTTTCATACATTAATTAACCCTTTTTGGTCTTTAACCTATGTTTCAAAGTAAGGCGAGGGGAAAAGTTTCGTTCGCGAAACGCCGTTACTTAAAACGGTCGTTTCTCCTAAACCGTATATCGGAATCAAACGAACTACATATCAAAACGAAGCTCGTAACATGAGCTATCTAAACATGGCAATGGTCAACATCTAGCAGGGGGTTCTCGGGTCCTAATGTTATAAACAAAAGCAGTCTAAAGTAAATCGGACATTACGACGGCTATGTTTACGCGATTTCCCAATTTTAAACCATTCAAAACCAACACAATTCAACCTCAATCCATTCATACAACCAAAGTTCATCCTTATCACATCATAACAGCCCCAATAAATTCAATATTAACATTTATACTTATGCCTAAGCTTGAATTTAACTATACTTAAGTTCTTTTAACCAAAACAACAAGATTCACCATTCCATTTCACTACCACTCCAACCCAAACTCTAAACCACAAGCATTAAGCTACTATATCACCATAATAATCAAAATCATCTTATTATACAAAGGAATCTAGGGTTTGAAGATGATATACCTTCCTTGAAGTGGTGGGAGTAGCTAGGAAGCCTTAAGAAGCCTTGAGGAGTCTTAGGAAAGCTTGGATCTTAAAGGAAAAACAAGAAAATCAAGTTAAAATTCTTGAAGTCACTATTCATTGTCTTCTTCATTGATTTCTTGAAGAAGATTGAGAAAGAATTGAAGGCTTAAACTCATAATATAGCCATAACTATGCATAAGGATGACTAGGGAATTATCTTACCAATTTAGGAAGCCTTGAACTTGAATTCTGAAAATTCCTTTCTTTAAAAAGTGGAAAAGCCGAGAGCAAGTTCTTGGTTGAATGAGAGAAATGATTTTGTGTTTTGATGAAAATGATTTGTTTGGCTTGGTTGATTTGGTTTTGTTTTTGTTTTAGTTAATTACCTTTTTAACCTTGATTTTGTGTGGTTAATATTCCACCACATTTCCTTCCTTCCCATGTCATGCTTATGTCATGCTATAATGTCATCTTTCCCTCCTTGTCCTCTTCTCATTGGTTGGGTGACCTCATCCCTACTAATCTCCTTGATTAACTTCCTAATTGTTTGCCTAATGACCGCTGATCTGTTATACGGTTCGCTTAACTTTCATTTTCGTTTATCGTTTGAGGGATCATACCCGGGATCTTATTACTTAGGTTCCCTTAACCTTTCTCAATATATTATATTCCTTTTATGACCCTCTCTTATAATCCTTTAATTTAAATCCTTTTTATCCTGTTACCTTATACTCAATTCTTTCCGTATCTAGTGGATTTCCGGGAAAAATCAAAGTGTTCGGAATTGGATTCTGACGATCTTTACATACACTTATATACCACATAGAGTACTAATAATATCCCAGAAGATCAATAACAGAACCCCTACATAGTGTGGCATGAAAAGTTTTCTCATTCAGCAAAAACACTATTCATAAGGGTTTCAAAAATTTTCCAAAAATTGGGGTTATTACATAGCATATGCTAAAGGATTATTTTTTCCTTACAGACACAAGGATACAGGTTAAGAGATTGTTATGTATTACAAGGATAGAGGCTTGAGCAAAAGAATGCCAGAAGTGCTATTGGGTTGATAACTGAAGAATTTCCTGATTTAATAACTGAAGAAGCAGTTATGCAACAGAAGGAGTTATTGGCTCAAATTAAAGCTGAAGCAAACACCTCTAAAGGAAGAGGAAAAAGAGGTGAAAGAACTACAAGAGCCAGAGGAAGAAGAGGAAGAGGAAGAATATTTAATTCAAGTCGAGGTTCTGCAATTGATTCTGCAGTTCTGAATGTTCTATTCAGAGAAGGTTTTGTTCCCGTGCAAGGAAATGATGTAAAAGAAGAAGCTGAGGATACTGAAGACTCCATTACCCCCAGAAAGAAGAAGTCAACCGCTGACTTTGATCAAGTTGATGTAACTAATACAAATGTGTCTCTTAAAGCAGACATAAATCCTGAGAAAAAGGCAGATTCTGATGCTGTGAATCTGAAAGCTGACTTTGATACTGATGAGAAGGTGATCAAAGTATTGGATGAAATAGTTCTTAATATGGCAGTTTTTCTCATGATTCAGAGGCTGATGAACAAGAAAGAACTGACAGAATGAGAGCTGATCAAGCGTGTAATATCTATGTGCAAAGAATTTTGAATTCAAGGAAAGAGCTATGGTAGAAATCAAAAGGGAAGATTCATGATTTATCTACGAGCAATGCTCCTCTCAGCAAGAAGGATAAAAGATGGAAAGATATCTATTCATTCAGGAATCCTAGAGGATTTAAGCACATTGAATTTGTGTCAGCAGAACTTAGGGATTCTATTTCAGAACAGGAGGATATTGATAAGTCCATCAAGAAACCTTCTTGGGTGGAAGATAATGAAAAGCTAAAGCTTATCAAAACTCGTACTAGAGGAGGTATTGGTCATTCTGAAATGGAGACTCTGAGATCTAATTTACTTGACACAGATACTCTGACTGATAATGTTGGTGAGAAAATTACTCCTTCACATCTTGGGAAAGTTGAAGCTGTGAAGATTGTATACAGAAGATAAATGATAATGATGTCAGAGAGGAGATTATGTACTTCTTGAGAGATGGTAAAGTAAAAAGCTTTATATTGCAGCAACTCTTAATGAAGACTGTGATAGAGTTGAAATATATTCACTATCTTCTTAGAGTTGAGGACAAAGTCACCAGAAACTAGTCTTCAATGATACTCGAGAGTATTAGAAGAAGAGTCATGAGCAAAGACGACAAATACAATTGTGACTATGTTCCTTTGTATAGAACTTACACTGGTCAAGAAATGAAGATGGAAAAGGGAGTTGCGGTTCTGAAAGTTTTTCTCAACAATCCTCAGTTATCTTTCAGTCCTAATCATGAAGATGTCAGTTTAAGCTTTATGTTAATTGGTGATCTTGAAATAACTAAGAGTTCAATTTCTAAATTAAGATCAGCCATTTATCAGCTTGGGGAAGATACTAAAGAGAAGAAAGAGTTGAAGAAAAAGCTTGTCAAAGTCCTTCAAGAAAAGGAGGAAGAAAGGTTAAGCAAATTTCTGGAAACAACTGTCAGTTATCTTAGGATACTGAAGTAAACCTTATTCCTTGTATATTTTGTAACTTGGTTTTGGCATCATTGAGAATGGAATTTATGCTTCATTATATTAAGCATAAATTGGGGGACATTATTGTGTGCTGATTCTCAATGATCAGGAGAAGCTCAGGATCTGGCTGTTCTGGATGTCGTCAGGATTTGATGCTCATCATTTCTGCAGAAACATCAGTATTTGGAGACAGTTTGTTTTGAAGATTAAGTATGTTCCTTATATTGAGGGATGGATATTTGTTCATTCTGAGTGATAAGATTTTGTATATTCAGTTAGAGATATGTATCATTTTCTGTTAGTATTTGATAATGCATATCCTAGACTGATTTATAGCAGCTGTGTATTATATAAACACAGTTTAGGTCATCACATAGTGATTAACTCGAGCATTGTACGACCTAGCAGCTCTTAAGAACATCAATATTTCTTGAGAGAGTTTGTAACAGTTTTTATCAGAAATATAAAGAACTGTTGTATTTTTATACTTGATCGAAACATTTATACAATTGTATCCAACCCCCCTTAAACAATTGTATCTTTACTGGGCAACATCTATTTTGTAAGTGATTTAGTTGTTGTGAAGAGACACCCTTAAGACTGTTAATAGTTCATTGAATTCCTGGTCTTGACAGGGTCCTTCTGCAGCTTTTAGAAGTCTGTCTTTTCCAACATCTTTAGATATTTGTGCTTGTGAAGAGCTTTGACCAATGTGAGTTGATGTCAATTTTCCAGTCTCTTTAGATTTACCAATACTAGCTTCTGGAATTTCCAGTCTCTTGTTAGTAGGCAGGAGTAGTGGAGTTGGAATTTCTAGCCTCACAGCTTCAGGAAGAGCAGGTAAAGGAACATTCAAGGCACCCGTGATAGCTCCCAAATGTACTGAGTTCTGCATTTGAAGATGTTGGTGGGAGTCTACCAGGGTTCTGATGTCATTCTGTTGACTCTGCACTAGAGATGTGAGAGCTTGAACCCGAGCTGGAGTGAGTCATTAGAGGCTTATAGAGTTGAAACTTGCTGTTGTAGAGATTGAAGTTGATGATTTGATGATGTGGATAATGATGATTGAGAACTTGAGGACATTGAAGTCCCAAATGTAGCTTGCATAGCTTCCCTAATTACCTCCATCAAAAGAGCAGAAAGCTCATATCTAGCCTGATGGAGTTGATCCAGCTGGACCCTGATGTCATTAGTATTGGTAATTTTCCACTGAACAATTTCATGAAGAACTATAAATGACACCCTGAGATTTTAGATGCTGTTTTCTATAGATGATAAATCAAACTTGACCATTTGATCATTAAATCTAGAGAATTTTTATTTGATTTCCACTTGAGAAGGAATGATCTCATCCAGCTTGTCCTTGACCAGTTTCCTTGTTCTTTCTTGATGATCAGTCAATTGCAGTTTTAGAGCTTTACCAAAGAGATGAAAAGCTTTAAGTTGAGCTTTGTAGACCTCAGTAACTGCATCATAAACTTCTTGTGGAGTTAAAAATTTGGCATTGCTCCCAAGAATGGTTAAGTACTCTTTCCTGAACCAGGATAATACTTCATCCATCTCTAGACTAAAGTTTTTGTCCAGCTAGGCATCACGATTTCCATCTTATTCAGCTTCATTTACAATTTTGGCATGTTGTTCTTGAACCTCTGTCTGATAGGAAAGCATGATAGCTTGATAATCTTGATTAGGCATGTCTGAGGTGAGAAGCTGCTGTGAGATTTTAGCAAGTCTACACAATTGATCAACTAACAGATCATTGATAGTTGTAGGTTGAGCTTCTGTCTCCTGTAGCCATTGAGAGATCAAGTGAGGTTATGGTTGAGAAGGGTTAGAGGTGGATGGTTGGTCTATTGGGTTTGAAGTGGAGGGTAGAGACTCAATAGAATCACCAGTGATAGATATCACAGTTTGACTCACAGGTTGAACTGTGGTTAGTTTGTAAATCAGTCCAATACAAACTAAATAAAAATATAAACAACAAATATCTGTAAATCACTAATTTACATACTGAAAATTACTAAATATAAAAAAAATTAAAATATATATTAACAATTTAGTGACCATCACTAAATTATGCAAAAATAATCTCTAAACTATTAAATATTTTGTAATTTATATTCTAATATTGGTTTGTATTTGATCACTAGCCTATATATCATATAATATATATAATTGTATATTAAAATGTTATAATAATTGGTTTATTTTCGGTTTTTCGATTTAATTTAACTTTAAAACTGAAAGCGTGCCTTAGTAACGGTTTAGTTTTGACCATTTTCGGTACTATTTCAATTTCGTCTCAATTTCCTGCTCAGCCCTAGGCAGTGGCGAATATGGCTTGATACATAATGTTTCATATGACATGCCGTTATTTTGAGGGAAAAGTTTTTTTAACTGATTTTAAGGTTAGGAATTGTCACTTATACCCTCGTTCTCCATATTTATTCTTCAACTACTGCCTTCCAAGCTCTGTTATCTCTTTG
This sequence comes from Apium graveolens, assembly GCF_009905375.1. Taxonomy (NCBI): domain Eukaryota; kingdom Viridiplantae; phylum Streptophyta; class Magnoliopsida; order Apiales; family Apiaceae; genus Apium; species Apium graveolens. The sequence goes on along the minus strand of NC_133649.1, from coordinate 176,541,561 downwards.
ACAATTTCACAAACATTTGAAATACAAGTTGTCCTTAATAGTATATGTTGAGAATGATTTTATTGATATTTTTGGTGATTTGAAAAGTCTGAATCGAATCTGGGGCGGTGATGATTATTGCAAAATCTCATCTTTCATAATCAAAGATTGTTCATACTTCGAGAGTTTACATTTTCGGCATGTCAATAGCTGATGTTCGTGTTAAAAATATGTGTATTAGTTTGATGATAAGTTAAATAAAACACTTAAGTAGAAATCTAGTGTCTGTAGGCTCAACGGATAAGACCATTTTGGCTATCCGTTGAAGGAGTAGCTTTACTTAGAAATAAGTTTAGTATTGTAGCACATTTCAGTCTCTGTATTTAAGTTGTACTTCTTAGATGTTGTGGGAAATTATCAGTCATGTTGACTACTAGTGGATATGCAAATAGGAGGGCTAATTGTAAATATTTCATGCCTTGTAATTTTGTATAAGTGAAAAAGTATCAACTGATATTAAAGACCTTCAACGGATAAGAAACAAAGCTTCAACGGATGTCTCTAAAGCTTCAACGGATAAGATCCATCAACGGATAAGTGCTTCAACGGATAAAGATTCAACTGTTAATGCATCAACAGATAAAGCTTCAACGGATAAAGCATCAACGGATGAAAGCTTCAATGGATGCTTAGTTCAATAGCAGTTGATAGTGACAATTCATAAGCTGACAGAGGCACATGGGTTGACAGAGACAAACTGGAATGTGGCAGCCTCTAGGAGGAATCAAGAAAATGCAGCATTTCCATTCTGGTGCAAATAAGGAAGTATTCAAAGATTCACAGCTAAACCTAAATTGCATTGGATAGAGAAATGAAGAAGAAACATGTGAAGAGTCTTTTAATTGTATTTTACAGTTTTATCTTCACTTATAAACTTGGTAATATATATAAACCAAGTAGTAGCTAGTAATTAGGTGTGAATTTTCCAGAGCTGTTTAGAAAAATCTAGAGAGAAAATCATCTAGTTTGTACTAGGAAGCAGCTGTGATTTAATTCTTTGAATCACAGATTTTCTGAAATAACACATCTCTAGTGAAACAACAAATCCACCAGAAAAGTTTTTAAGTCTGTTGTGTTCTTTACATTTGTGATTGAATATATATCTGTCTGCATTAGCTCAAAGCAATTCACACACACTTGCTCATCAAAACACATAGACTAGAAACTTCTCAAAACTTGAAAAAGTTTTGAGATTTACATTCAACCCCCCTTCTGTAAATCTCATTATTAGTTCACTGGGAATAACAATTGGTATTAGAGCAAGCTCTTAACATACAAAGAGTTTAAAGATCTATTATGTAACACCCACAGATCCGGGGTCAGGGATCCGGGTCGTCACGGTCTTTCTTTCCACAATATCACTTCACTTAATTAATAATAATTAACCTTATGATGTGACCCCACACTAACACACACCACAACCCGTTATAGTCTCAGAGATGAAATTGAAATAAGTACAAGTCTTTGAATCCACCATTTAAAAGTTATTACAACCCAAAATGATTACTTGATAAGTTTACAATTAATTGCCATTATCTACCACAAGTTATAATTATACATAATTGATTCCCAAAAGTAGAAGGTCTGATCTACAGATAGATCTACCTCTGCAGCTATAGCAGCTATGATCTCAACGGGAAGGCGCAGGGCGCTTCCCATGCTCTTGCGCTGGGTCTGCTTGAGTCTAGCCATCTTTCCTAACTGTTGTTGTGTGATGAAGAAATAAAGCAAGAGTGAGCATTACAGCTCGCAAGATAATATATAGTGTAAACAATAATGCAAGTATCTAAATGGATAACTTACTAGAATCCTTTATCAAGTGTAAGATAATTACTTACTGGATATAAGCAAAAACAAGGGATGAAGTTACCAAATACTTCACTATACTTATATCATTTATAAAGCTACTTGAACTACCACTGTTCAAAGTAAAATGAGTTTTCAACAGTTCATCACATAGATGAGACTACGAGACAAGATTTGAATAGATTAAATCTTTGCAGTATTATTGAAGGAAATGAAGCTATGATATACTTCATTAAGTTCCAATATATATATCCACATATATACCTTCTTTATACAGTTCCTGGAAACCTCTGTCATGTAAGGTATGAACAGAGTTTGTAACATCCAATAAATTTTTTGGAAGGAAAAAGAATTATGGCATAAACCCGTTATCTTGCTGATCAGGCAAAGATACCAATAAGTAACCTTTTCTACTAGTAGATGGACGAATTCCCCACTGGTCATCACCCTGGTCGCAATAGGACCTTATGTTGGACTGTCACTCAGCCACCTACGCATTTGATGGACTCCCACTGAGCCACTTACACTATCATGGACGCCCACTGAGCCCATGTTGCTTATGCCGACTCGATAGATGGACTTACTTCCCGAACGTTGGGTAAGTAATCAATTCATTTACCAAAACCGCAACCTTGTTGCGAATATAAAATACATCACAGAGCCGGATCCCTCTGGTTTTGAGCGAGTATTTAAATTCCCTTTAAAAAGGAAGATCTTAAATATATAAAAATGAGTTTTGGGATCCGCTCTAACTTTTAAAAACCATTTTAAAGACTCGAAAATACTTTAAAGAGTGTTTGGAGTAATGTTGATTTAATAAAGCAAATCAGTCCCAATATATTAGAAAATATCAGAATATTATTATTTAAATAATATTCCCATAAAGAATAATCTTTATACAAATAATTTAAGTAGAAGTTATAAAACTTATACTTGAAATGAGTATTAAATAACCAAAGATATACTTGTACGAAAGTACTATCTTTATTTGAATAATCAAAAATAAGTTTGATTATCGACACCTTATTCTTTAATAAAATAAAGTATATATCTCAGCAAATAATTGGAGTCATAGGTCCTCAAATGAATATTCAAATAATATTCATTAAATAATATAAACTGAGTCATAAGCCCTCGAATGAATATTCAAATAATATTCAATTAATAAAATAAACTGAGTCATAAGCCCTCGAATGAATATTCGAAATAATATTCATTAAATAAAATAAAAGGAGTCATAAGTCCTCGAATAAATATTCAAGTAATATTCATTAAATAATATAACTTATCGAATAAACTTTATTCGATTAATAGTTTTAAAAACTATTCATATATATACATATATAATACTCGGGAGCCTCGCCTCCCGGTTTTAGAAAAAGTTCACCTTTTGATCCCCTATACTAAGGGTAAACTCAAATACCGCTTATCTCTAGCATAGGTATTATGCGACTAATAAGCATTTGAACCAACAGATATATAAATCAAGAATACGAAAAAGGCATGCATATATACCATATCACATGCTACAATATATCGCAAGAATTTGCTAATAATCAAATATGCATTTATCACAAGATCATGCATATACACATATACATCACAACAACAGTTATACGGGTAGAAAACTTGCCTCAGCGACTGGGGGTTACAAATGGCTCGGGACGAGTCTGGTAACCTATAAACAACATGTAAGTTGGAATTAAACCAAAGTCACTTGTAAATCTATACTTTAACCAAATTAGACTCTAACGCTCGCTTCGCGCTTACTGATTCTCTTAAGTCGCTCGAGTACCCTCGGCTCCACCATTTTTAAAAAATTAACCATTACGAGTTTTAAGGCGATTCTTTCGCGAGTGTCTTACCAACTGCCTATTACACTTTAAATAAATGTTTCATACTCCAATTAGTCCTTTAAGGTCTTTAACCTATGTTTCAAAGTAAGGTGAGGGGTAATGGTTCGTTCGCGAAACGTCGTTACTTAAAATGGCCGTTTCTCCTAAACCGTACATCGGAATCAAACGAACCACATATCAAAACGAAGCTTGTAACATGAACTATCTAAAAATGGCAATGGTCAAAACCTAGTAGGGAGTTCTCGGGTCCTAATGTTATGAACAAAAGCAGTCTAAAGTAAATCGGACATTACGACGGCTATGTTTACGCGATTTCCCAAATTTATACCATTCCAAATCAACCACCAATCAACCCCAATTCATTCATACAACCAAAATCCATCCATATCACACTACAACAGCCCCAACACCTCAAGTTCTCCAATTTATGTTATTCTCAACATGAATTTAAAACTATACTTAAGTCATTTACTAATCAAGCAAGATTCAACATTCAATTCACTACAACTCCAACCCAAACTCTAAACCTATAAGCATCAAGCTACTCTTTTACCATAACAACCAAAATCATCCTAATATATAAAGTAAAGCTAGGGTTTGGAGATGTTATACCTTCCTTGAAGTGATTGGAGTAGCTAGGAAGCCTTAAGAAGCCTTGAGATGTCTTAAGGATGCTTGGATCTTAAAGGAAAAACAAGAAAAATCAAGTTAAAAATCTTGAAATCACTATTCATTATCTTCTTCATTGATTTCTTGGAGAAGATTGTGAATGATTTGGAGGCTTAAACTTATAGGATAGCTATATCTATGCATAAGGAGTACTAGATAATTATCTTACCAATTAAGGAAGCTTGGAACTTGATTTTTGAAATTCTTCTTCTTGAAATGGAGAGAAAAGCCGAGAGCTCCTTGGTTGAAGAAAGAAATGATTTTGTGTTTTGCTTTGCTTTGTTTTGGTTGGTTGATTTTTTTGATTTGTTTTGTTTTGATTTCTTACCTTTTTACCATGGTAATTATTGTGTAGTTCACAATCATCCAACAATTCCTTCCCTTATGTCATGCTTATGTCATCATGTGATGTCACCCTCCCTCCTTTGTCCTCTTCTCATTGGTTAAATAACATCATCCCCTCTAATCTCTTTGATTAGCTTCTAATTACTTGGCTAATGACCGCTGATCTGTTATACGGTTCGCTTAACTTTCGTTTTCGTTTATCGTTTGAGGGATCATACCCGGGATCTTATTACTTAGGTTCCCTTAACCTTTCTCAATACATTATATTCCTTTTTATGATCCTCTATTAAAATCCTTGAATTTAAATCCTTTTTATCCTGTTACCTTATACTCAATTCTTTCGATATCTGGTGGATTTTCGGGAAAAATCAAAAGGTTCAAATTTGGATTCTGACGATCTTTACATACACTTATATATCATATAGAGTACCAATAAAATCTCAGAATATCCATAAAAGAAACCCTACATAGTGTGGCATGAAAAGTTTTCTTGTTCAGAAATATCAGCAAAAACACTATTCATAAGGGTTACAAAAAGTTCAAAATTTTGGGGTTATTACAGTCTCCCCTCCTTAAAAGGATTTCGTCCCAGAATCAAATAGAAAACAAATGGGGGTACTTTTCTAGCATTGCGTTCTCTAGTTCCCAAGTTGATTCTTCCACATTATGATTGTGCCATAGCACTCTAACTAGCTTGATCACTTTGTTCTGAAGCACCTGATCCTTCTTATCTATAATCCTTACTGGTTTCTCCACGTAAGTCAGATCTGGTTGCATATCCACATGCTCGTACTCCACTATGTGTCTGGCATCCCGATGATACTTCCTTAGCATTGACACATGGAACACATTATGAACTTGTTGTAGGTTCGGGGGTAAGGCTAGCTCGTAAGCCAACTTCCCAATCCGTCTTAGTATCTCAAAAGGTCCAATGTATCTTGGACTAAGTTTTCCTTTCTTTCCAAATCTCATTAACCCCTTCCAAGGGGATACTTTTAGTAGTACTAAGTCCCCTACTCCATACTCCTTGTCCTTTCGGGCTAGGTCTGCATATTTCTTCTGTCTGTCTTGGGCTGCTACCAGCCGCCCTCTGATAAGATCCACTATGTCTTTGGTCCTTTGGACCACTTCGGGTCCGAGCATCTTCCGTTCCCCTACTTTATCCCAGTATAAGGGAGATCGACACCTTCTTCCGTACAGGGCCTCATAAGGCGGCATTCCGATGCTAGCATGAAAGCTATTGTTATAAGAAAACTCGATCAACGGCAAGTGATCATCCCAACTTCCTTTAAAGTCTATTGCACAGACTCTCAACATATCCTCTAGTGTCTGGATGGTCCTTTCACTCTGCCCATCCGTCTGGGGATGGTACGCGGTACTCATATTTAACTTGGTCCCCGCACATTCTTGAAAGCTCCTCCAAAATTTGGAGTTGAACCTGGGGTCTCGGTCTGAGACAATGGACGCTGGGACTCCATGTCGCGTCACTATTTCCTTAAGGTAAATGTCCACCAGTCTATCGACTGTGTATCTCTCATTGATAGGGATGAAATGAGCTGACTTTGTCAGTCGGTCTATAATCACCCATATGGCATCATGGTTGGCTTTCGTCTTTGGTAAACCGACAACAAAATCCATGGCAATCTGTTCCCATTTCCATTCGGGAATCTCCAGGGTCGTAAAAGTCCACTGGGTCTCTGGTGCTCTGCCTTTACTCTTTGGCAAGTCAAACATTTGCTTACCCATTCTGCTACGTCCCTCTTCATGTTGGGCCACCAATAATATTCCTTCAAATCCCTATACATCTTGGTGCTTCCCGGGTGAATGGAATACCTTGAACTATGGCTTTCATCCAAAATCTCATCTTTAAGCTCTTGAACGTTCGGAACCCAAATCCGGTAGGAGTACCTCATTATCCCTTTATCATCTTTCTCAGTATGGATCTCTTCTCCAATCATTGACTCTCTGCCTTCATTCATTATTTTCTCTTGGCACAATCTGATCTTTTCCAATAACTCTGGCTGCATTGAGATCTCAAAAAGCTTTTCAGTTCCGGTTTCGGTTACCTTTACTTCTATTTCCATTCTTTCAAAATCCCTGATTAATTCCTCCGAAGTCATTATCATTCTGAGCCTTTCCTTCCTACTGAGGGCGTCAGCCACCACATTGGCTTTCCCCGGATGATAGAGAATCTCACAATCATAGTCCTTGATTAGCTCTAACCATCTCCTCTGGCGCATGTTGAGCTCTTTCTGCGTCAATATGTACTTGAGGCAATTATGGTCTGTGAAAATCTCGCACTTCTCTCCATACAAGTAGTGCCTCCAAATTTTTAGGGCAAAAACTATTGCCGCGAGCTCAAGGTCATGAGTAGGATATCTAATCTCGTATTCCTTCAGTTGTCTCGACGCATACGCAATCACTTTACCGTGCTGCATAAGCACACACCCTAATCCTTTGTGCGATGCGTCACTATATATCACAAAATCTCCTTTTCCGTCTGGCAATGCCAACACCGGGGCCGTTACCAACCTTTTCTTTAATTCCTGAAAACTGTTCTCACATTTCTCCGTCCATTCAAACTTCTCTGTCTTATGAATAAGTCGTGTCAAAGGGGTTGCGATCTTCATAAAGTCCTGTACAAATCTACGATAGTAGCCGGCCAATCCTATGAAACTCCTTACCTCTGTGGGTGTGGTTGGCCTTTCCCAATTTGAGACCGCCTCTATCTTGGAGGGGTCGACCAATACTCCTTCTATATTGATCACATGTCCTAAAAACTGTACTTCATTCCGCCAGAATTCACACTTCGAGAATTTGGCATATAACTGCTCCTCTTTGAGTATCCCTAGAGCTATCCTCAAATACTCTGCATGTTCTGCCTCAGTCCTTGAGTAGATTAAAATATCATCGAAAAAAACTATCACACATTTGTCCAAGTACTTCTTAAATACTCTGTTCATTAAATTCATGAAAGCTGCTGGGGCGTTGGTTAATCCAAAGGACATTACCAAGAACTCATAATGCCCATACCTGGTACGGAACGCTGTCTTGGGAATATCTTCGGGTTTAATCTTTAGTTGGTGATATCCAGTTCTCAGGTCAATCTTGGAAAAATAAACAGCATCCTTTAGCTGGTCGAACAGATCGTCTATTCTAGGTAACGGGTACCTGTTCTTTATGGTTATCTTGTTCAACTCTCGATAGTCGATGCACAGCCTCATGCTCCCATCCTTCTTCTTAACAAATAATACTGGTGCTCCCCACGGAGACACACTGGGTCTTATCATACCCTTATCCAAAAGTTCCTGCAATTGGGTAGCTAATACCTTCATTTCTAATGGGGCTAACCGGTAAGGTGCTTTTGAAACTGGCGTCGTCCCTGGGGCTAACTCAATAGCAAATTCAATCACTCTATCGGGTGGTAATCCCGGAAGGTCTTGTGGGAATACGTCTTCAAATTCGTTGACTACCAGAATATCTTGTAAGTTGGGCACCTCCTTCTGCGTGTCCACCACATAGGCTAGGTAAGCCTCATTTCCTTTTCGTAGCATCCTTCTGGCCTGGGCCATAGTCAAAAATTTCTGCGTCTGCCTCTTTCCTCTAAATATAACTTCTTTCTTTCTGGGGATATTTAACTTAACTTTCTTCCCCTTACAGTCTATCTATGCATCATTGCTAGATAGCCAGTCCATTCCCAAAATTACATCAAACTCCCCTAATTTAAAAGGAATCAGATCAACACTAAAAGATTGCTCCCCTATGCCTAACTCACAGGCGGGGTGAATCTGGTTAACAGGAATAATTTCATGATTGGCTATTTCTACTTGCAAGGGTTCTACCAAGGGTTCAGCCTTAAGTCTTAACTTACGCGCAAGGTCCTTTGATATAAAAGATTTAGTTGCTCCCGAATCAAATAAAACGTTTGCACTGACTGAATTTAGAGAAAGGGTACCTGCTATCACATCTGAGTCTTTCATAGCATCCTGGACTGTCATGTTGAAAGTCCTCGCAGTAGGTGGCTTATTGAAGGCAGCCCTGCTGGCTCCTGAAGCTGCTGGTTTGTTCATTGGGCATTCCCTCTTCCAATGACCCGGGCGTCCATACTGATGACAAGTGGTGGTTGGAATGACGGCAGGGGTTGATGAAGGGCACTTAGTTGAATAGTGACCTTCTCGACCGCACTTAAAGCAGGTTACTCGCTTTCCTTTACACTCCCCAGTGTGCATCCTTCCACAAGTGTTACAGGCTGGCAATGGGGGTCGAGACTGGTTGGAATAGGACATTCTTGACTTATGGCCGCTCTGGCTCACATTCACGCTCATTGGCCGCTTAAACCCAGTGTTCTTTCCCGGTAGGGACACTGCTCCTCGATTAAATCTAGTTGGGAAGCTCCTTCCTGCGGAACCTCCACCCATGCTCATACTTTTCCTCTTTATTCCCTTCTTCTCTCTTTCCTTCTGCATCTGTTCACTTCCGGCTTCTACAATTGTTGCCTTTTGCACCAGATTGGCATAATCCGTAAGCTCAAGGATTGCCACTCTATTCTGAATCCACGGTTTCAGTCCCTGCTGAAACCTCCTAGCTTTCTTTTCCTCGGTGCTCACAAATTCTGGCACAAACCTTGATAACTCAGTAAATTTTGCTTCGTACTCTGCTACAGATAAGTTATTCTGCTTTAGCTCCAAGAACTTGAGCTCCATCTTGTTTTCCATAAACCTCGAGAAATACTTTCCCAGAAATAACTGACCGAATCTCTCCCAGGTTATAATAGCATCTGTCTCTATGTTTTTCTTGGCCTCCCACCAGTAGTTGGCCTCTCCTTTCTAAAGGTAGGTAGCAAATACTGTCTTCTGTGCCTCATCGGTACTCAAAATCTCAAAGGATTTCTCCATTTCCTTTAACCATGCCCTTGCCTCAACTGGGTCGGCTGATCCGTGGAACTCAGGGGGCTTAAGGGACTTAAAAGCCCTGAAAGAGTTTGCCACAGCATTGTTATTTCCTTGAGGGGGTGGGTTGGGTTGACGTTCCAAGTTCTGCCTTAGTAGTTGCATGAACTGGCCCATGGGATCCATGCCTGGGTTTGGTATTGGTTGCTCAACCTCAGTTTCTCCTTCCTCAGCCTCTATCTCAAATCCCTCAACATCATATGTTTCCTCTTCCTCTTCATACAGGGAGTCATCCTGTTCCACATAATCCTCATCTTCCTCTTCACTGTGTTCCTGGTTCCTATCGTCCTGGTTATGGCTTCCCTGGTCCTCAGATCCAGGATTCGCCCTAGTTCCAATCTTTCTTGGCGGCATGATACTGATAAAAAAAATTATTGGGAAATTCAACGTTAGGTCATAATCATACACAACATTGTGCCTTGCATAGCTCTATAATGGGGAGAATGTATCTCACAAATGTATCTCACAATTCTATTATATTATGACAGTTCTAATAAGAAGTGCAGTAATAATAATGATAAAAACAGTGATCTCGTCACTAAGGAACTGAACCGAAAGGAAACAAATATATACATAATGCGAGAAATACATAGTTTGATCTGGTCAAAAGTACAACAGTGCTACAGCCATCTGTCCCAAAAGTGATACACAAGAGTCTATCTATCTAGTCAGTAAAAGGGATGCTATATACAAGTCAACTATCCCGGAAAATTGGCTCTTACTAAGGCCTCGACTAACTAGACAACTAGATTATCCCATCGTCAGTCCTGAATCACACACCGGAGCGGGTCAGCTCTCATACCCTTTCCATCGCATGACGAAAGATATAGTCGGCCTGCCGCCTAGAGATCCTACCATGCCTGTCCCCCTGGAGCGATCTGAGTCTCGCTCGGGATGTGAGCTCTATCCCCGTCAGCTCCCTCCTCAAGGATCGGGGTATAGCAGCCCTAGTCTCAAAAGCTCGGGTACGCCTACCCGCCCTCTCCGCATCCAACTCCTTCCTGGCCTCATTCAGCCGGGCCTCAGCAACAGCCACTCGGGTCCTCAGTACATCTTGGACATAGCCGTGGGCTAACAAAGACTGCCTATGGGCAGGGTCGAGAGGTGGTGAATCCGGAGCCGCTGGGGGTGCCTCCTCGGTGAAAGGAATATGTCCTAAGTCCAATCATGTATTAGGATTTAGGAATAACTTCCTGTTTAATCTGTTTTGATTTCACTGATATTAATAAAAGACTAGTTTTGTTTTTATTACGGGCTTTATCTATTTAAGTGTTTAAATAAGATATACCATAGTTTAGAGTAAAGCTTTTTATGGATTATGATGAGATCATAATAGTGAGACCTAAAAGATGATAACTCTAAACTTAAATAGTTCATGGTCGTAGGATTACTAACTGGTAATTAATAATCCGCAGAGATCGGTACATATTATGCTTGCTTCATTATGAAGGATGTCTGTTCTCATAGACATTTGTATGGTGATACTATAGCTAGTATATAGGTGCTTATTATAGAATAAGTTCACTGAACATGACTCGCCCAGCTGAACAACTGATGGAGTTCACTCACGTGGTAGAAGTTGTTCACATAGTGATAGTTGTACAAGTATCCTTAGACTTGAGGTCATCATAGTCATCTTGTGTATACTGAACTATGCTTTGGTTTAGTTCTTAGTCTCCAGGGACAATTATTAGGGCTCTACTGGGTATAGGAATTTGTACACGAAGATAGTGTATGATCAATAAAGGATTCACCCCTTCCAGTGAAGGAAGCGAATGTTCAAGGCTGATCCACTTATGCTAGTTCAGGAATCTCTGGCCAGAGTGAATGAAATTAGAAAGGAGTTTCTAATTTGCATAGAACTAAGCATAGTAAATGGTAAGCAAGTGATTAGATTAGATAGGCTTGACACGAGATCCATGCCTTGTATTTAATCGGGACATTATAGGGTAGAAGGAGTTTATTGTACGGTAACTATTCACTGAATAGGTTCTTGGTATTCTAAGCAGTGAATTCATATTATCCGGATAGTCGCGATATGCTGAGAAGTATCCCTCACGATGTAGAATAAATGTGATTAATTAATTAATCATATTTAATAAATTAGAGAAATTCTATAAATAATGATAAAATAATTTTATTATTATTTATTTCTACTACCGGCTTAATATTGAACCTACAGGGTATCATCATAAAAAGAGAATGATTTAATGGTGGAGGAATTAATTAATAATGGCTAATAATTATTTATTTGTGAAATAAATAATTAATTGGAAAATTTAATAATTGATTAAATGAGATTTAATTGATTATAAATTAATTAAGAAAAGTTCTTAATATTATTAATTAAAGATTTAATTTTTTGGAAATTAAATCAAGAGAGAGAATTATTTCTAAAGTGTTTAGAAAAAGGATTAATAATTAAAAGGTGTTTTAATTATTAATGAGAATAATAAATGGGATAATAATAATAATATTTATGGGAAAATTTCAGTTGAAAATTTTGCCTATAAATATACTATTATAAACCCTATTTTTATTCTAACCCCAAAATTTTATAAAACCTAATTCTCTCCACCTCCTCCTCCTCCTTAACGTCGTTTTCTTGGTGGATACCGGTGGAGTGCTTCACATTTGAGGAGCAGCTGCTAAGGATCTCCGATCGTTGCTTTTGGATCGCTATTAAAGGTTAGTAATCGATCCCTATATTTTTACCACGATTTATATACTTTTATTTGGATTTTATATGTGTAAAAGTGTTTTACCATGCCTCCGCTGCGATTAAAATCCAACACTCGGTCTGCCTAGGCTCGGAAGTATGGGTCTCTGAGCTGTCATCATAGGGGATCCAAGATAATGGTAGAGGGGTAGGAGCTCTGACCACCGGGAGTGAGGGTAAAGGGGTACCAGTGTACACTACCATAGCTCCGACACGCTCCTCAGCTACTGGGACCTCATCCGGGTCCTCCTCATCTGAAATAGCAATGACCTCTGTCTCTGACTCCTCTGAGGGGTCCTCCTCATCCTCCTCCATCTCAGGCTCCTCCTGATCCTCGACATCTAGCAGTGCCTCATCATGCTTACGCTCGAACATCTCAGGGTCCTCTATCTCATGCGCCTACATATTAAACGAGCTAAGTTACTATCATGATACTTATAAGGGTTCCCGTAAGGGTTTTAACTGTCAGCGCTACTTTAAGTAGTCCGACCATGAACTGTCAGCGCTATATATATTTGTGTTGTTTATGCTGCTGTTGAAAAAGAGGCACATATGAATGTGCTGCTGTGTTAAGTACGGTGGCACAGAAAGGGAAACAGCACGGCGATCGAGCAAGTCAGAAAAGATGGCAACTGACGTTACAGGGGTAGGACCGCGCGACTGGCGCGCGCGCGTGGGGCTCACGCGCTGGCGGGCCATGCGCGGCGCGTGCCAGACACGCGCTGGTCAACGGGTTGCGTCATGCTGACGTCATCAGATGACGTCATGCTGACCTCAGCACAGGGGTTGGGCGTGTGGCGCGCGTGTGCGCGTGGGGGCGCGTGGACTCCAGCCTGACACGCGTGGCGGCGCGTGGGTCACCTTCTCGGAGCGCGTGCGGGCGCGTGGAAGCTCAGAAATGGGCGTGCCTGGTGCCGTTGGATTCGTCTTTTCGAGACGCTTCTAATGGTATATTATATGATATTTTATGAAATTGTTTCGAACTGTTTATAGCTAACAGAAGTGTTTTAAAGCTGTTTTTGATCGTTTGAATTGCTTTTAAATGTTTCATGTGATACATAGAGATGTATAACGCTTAGACAAATATGCTAGATGATGTAACATGCCTACCTTGATGTTTATTCATGTTGATATATGTGATATATGCTTAGTTTATCATGCGATGATAGATTTAGGTGAACTTAAATGAACATAAGGCGTTTGTTAGATAACCTAGTATAGTGAAATTGTTTCATAACCTTAATAAAAATATTATGAATACAATCATGAGATTCTTGTGTTTATGAAACACGTAATTGAATATGAATTTTCGATATGAGAGAAAGGATGATTCTGTCAACAACAGATTTCTATCTATAAGAAAGGATTATTAAGTGACGCCTCTTGATAATGTTCCACCCGATCTGGGAATCATCTGATTATTGATTATTGATTTGAAATATTTAATTGAAAAGGAAGAATCTCTTTATAATATGATTATGATTGTAACGTAATATAATCCCTCTAAAATTAAATAATATCAAGTAGTAACTGGCCAATGACACAACGGGCTTGTGTCGGTCATAGCCTTCCAACATGATAAAAAGTAGTTCTTATTTTTAAATCATTGTCGGTTCGTGCTACAGCCGAGGGCTTTGATTTCGAAATAAGAAATACTTGTCTATTACATAGAGATGTGTACATTGAATAAGAATCTAAAGGTCGGTACGTGCCACAGCCGTGGGTCTTTGGAGACTGATTCAAATGTACGGAATGTTAGGTTAGACTTGACTTAGAATATTGAGTTTGTCGTGCCACAACCGTGACTCAATTATTCAAGAGGCTAAAGTTTGATTAGGGAATAACATTAGATGTAATTGACAAGAGTTGTCTGCCTATTGAATATTACATGGCGTTTCATGCCACAACCGGGGTTGTGTAATGGAATGTAGGATCCCTATTCCCACTAGCATTATGAATGTTTAATTTTTCACGTAGGGGGTTGAATAAATTAGGTAAACTAGTGGGAGCCACTTATGAATAAAGACCCGATTCATATAGTGTTTTAAAATGAAATCGAATATTTGCTAAGTGTTGTTATGTGTTTATCATTTACAGATTTACAATATACATTATGTCTTATGCACTATCACTCAGGAGCATACTGGATGCTCACAAATTGACTGGTCCTAATTATGCTGACTGGCTTCAAAACTTGAGAATTGTTCTCAGGATTGAGAAGCTGAAATACGTGATTGACTCACCTAATCCTACTGAACCTGCTAGTGATGCACATAATGATGAACATGTTGTGTATCGTAGGTGGATAGATGATGCAAATGTTGTTCAATGCATCATGCTAGCTTCCATGAACATTGAGCTACAGAAGCAACATGAGTATATGGATGCTCACACTATCCTCATGTATCTACAAGAGTTGTATGATGTGGCAGGGAGGACAGCTCGATATGAGATATCGAAGGAGCTGTTCGGTTATAGGATATCTGAGGGATCATCTGTGAATGACCATGTACTTAAGATGATCAATTTGATTGAATGTCTTGGACAACTTGGTTTTGCCATGGATGGGGAGCTGAGCCAAGACTTGGTCTTACAATCGCTTCCGAGTTCGTTCTCGCAGTTTGTTGTGAACTTTCACATGAATAAGTTGGATGTCAGCCTGCCTGAACTCCACAACATGTTGAAGACTGCGGAATCGAATTTTTCCCCTAAGAAGAGTTCTGTTCTTATAATTGGTGAAGGTTCCAATCCTAAGAAAAGGAAGAGGAACCCTTCCAAGAAGAAGAAAGTAGGTGAGAAAATGCCGGTTCCACCAAAAGCTGAAGACCCCAAGAGCAAAGTTGTTTGCTTTCACTGTAACAAGGTGGGGCACTGGAAGAGGAACTGCAAGGTTTACCTTACAGAATTGAAGAAGAAGAAGGGTAGTGAGACAACCGCTTCTGATTCAGGTATGTTCATGATAGAAGTCAATATGTCATTAAATCAAATTTCTACTTGGGTATTAGATACCTCCTGTGGTTCTTAAATCTGCAATTTGTTGCAGGGACTAAGGAGAAGTAGGACTCTTGAAGAAGAGGAGGTGATTCTACTGATGGGAAATGGAGCAAGAGTTGCTGCTGTAGATGTAGAATCATTTCATTTACATATGCCTACGGGCAAGACTATTGTTTTAAATAATTGTTATTTTGTTCCCTCGATTGTGAGGAATATTATTCCCATGTTAGACTTGGCTGGATTTTCATTTATTATTGAGAATAATGAATGTTCTATTCTTAGAGATAATATTCTTTATGGACGTGGTGCTTTAAATAATGGTCTATATATATGTGACATAATTTACTTCAGATTGAACAAACTAATAAAAGAAAAGGGATGATGAAAATCTCACTTTATTGTGGCACTGCAGTCTCCATTTAGTAGACATGGAAAAAGGACTGCAAATTTGTTAGGAATGGTACACACAGATATATGTGGACCAATGTCTAAGCAAGCCATGGGTGGATTTTCATACTTCATTACTTTCATGGATAATAGATCTAGATTTGGATATGTGTTTGATGAAACACAAGTATGAAGCCTTTGAAAAGTTCAAAGAGTATAAGTATGAAGTGGAGAAACAACCAAATATAGTATTATAACTCTTCGATCAGATCGAGGTGGTGAATACTTTAAAGGAGTGTTTCTAGATTATCTCAAAGTAAATGGTATAGTCTCCCAGTGGACTCCTCCAGATTGGTATCTGAAAGGAGAAATCGAACTTTGTTAGACATAGTTCGGTCCATGATGAGCTATGAGAATCTTCCAGTATTCCTATGGGGTTATGCATTGGAAACCTCAGCATACTTACTGAATAAGGTGCCTTCCAAATCTGTTCCTCAAACTCCATATGAGATATGGAAAGAAAGGAAACCGACTCTTAAACATGTTAAGATTTGGGGATGTCCAGCTTATGTCAAGAAAGTTGACCCAAATAAGCTGGAATCTCGATCCGTAAAATGTAGTTTTGTGGGATATCCTAAAGAGACTTTAGGGTATTACTTTTACACCGATCATCGGGTGTTTGTCTCCAGACATGCTACCTTCTTGGAAAAAGAGTTTATCCTTGAAGGAAACAGTGGGAGCAAAATTGAACTTGATGAAGTTCAAGAAGCACAAACTACTACGGATCAAGTGGAAACACCTGTTCTGACTGAACAACCTTCTGTGGAACAGCCCATTCGTAGGTCAGGGAGAGTGTCTCGCCAACCTGAGAGGTAATATGGCCTTGTCATTGAGAATGACAATGAGTTGTCGATCATTGATGATGACGACCCTGTGACCTATAATGAGGCTATGAGTAGTGTTGACTCAGAGAAATGGCAAAGTGCCATGAAATCCAGAATGGAATCTATGTATACGGTATATAAAAGAATGATTAGAGCAGATGGCCAGGTGGAAACCTATAAGGCCAGGCTTTTAGCAAAAGGATTCAAACAAAGGCAATGGATTGACTTTGATGAAACCTTTTACCTGTAGCCCTGTTAAAATCAGTTCGGATTTTGCTTGCGATTGCTGCTTACTACGACTAAGAAATCTGGCAAATGGCCAGATGGTTTTCTTTCCAAGGGAAATGAAAACCTAGTGTGTAAGCTGCTGCGAACCATATGTGGTTTAAAGCAAGCTTCTCGTAAATGGAACATCCGTTTTGATGAGACAATTCAAAGAGTTTGGTTTTATCAAAAACGTAGATGATCCATGTGTCAACAAAAGGGTTAGTGGGAGCGCGGTAACATTTCTTGTATTGTATTGAAATAGAGTTGACACACATAACAACATAGCAGACCCACTCACGAAGCTACTTTCTGAAAGTCACTTTGATCGTCATAAAGACTAGATGGGTATTAGATACCAGAGTGATTGGCTTTAGTACAAGTGGGAGATTGAAAGGAATATATCCTAAGTCCAATCATGTATTAGGATTTAGGAATAACTTCCTGTGTAATCTGTTTTGATTTCATTGATATTAATAAAAGACTAGTTTTGTTTTTATTACGGGCTTTATCTATTTAAGTGTTTAAATAAGATATACCATAGTTTAGAGTAAAGCTTTTTATGGATTATGATGAGATCATAATAATGAGACCTAAAAGATGATAACTCTAAACTTAAATAGTTCCTGGTCATAGGATTACTAACTGGTAATTAATAATCCGCAGAGATCGGTACATACTATGCTTGCTTCATTATGAAGGATGTCTGTTCTCATAGACATTTGTGGTGTGACACTATAGCTAGTATGTAGGTGCTTATTATAGAATAAGTTCACTGAACATGACTCGCCCAGCTGAACAACTGATGGAGTTCACTCACGTGTCAGCAGTTGTTCACATAGTGGTAGTTGTACAAGTATCCTTAGACTTGAGGTCATCATAGTCATCTTGTGTACACTGAACTATGCTTTGGTTTAGTTCTTAGTCTCCAGGGACAATTATTAGGGATCTACTGGGTATAGGAATTTGTACACAAAGATAGTGTATGATCAATAAAGGATCTACCCCTTCCAGTGAAGGAAGCGAATGTTCAAGGCTGATCCACTTATGCTAGTTCAGGAATCTCTGGCCAGAGTGAATGAAATTAGAAAGGAGTTTCTAATTTGCATAGAACTAAGCATAGTAAATGGTAAGCAAGTGATTAGATTAGATAGGCTTGACACGAGATCCATGCCTTGTATTTAATCGGGACATTGTAGGGTAGAAGGAGTTTATTATACGGTAACTATTCACTGAATAGGTTCTTGGTATTCTAAGCAGTGAATTCATATTATCCGGATAGTCGCGATATGCTGAGAAGTATCCCTCACGATGTAGAATAAATGTGATTAATTAATTAATCATATTTAATAAATTATAGAATTTATATAAATAATGATAAAATAGTTTTATTATTATTTATTTCTACTACCGGCTTAATATTGAACCTACAGGGTCACACCATAAAAAGAGAATGATTTAATGGTGGAGGAATTAATTAATAATGGTTAATAATTATTTATTTGTGAAATAAATAATTAATTGGCAAATTTAATAATTGATTAAATGAGATTTAATTGATTATAAATTAATTAAGAAAAGTTCTTAATATTATTAATGAAGGATTTAATTTTTTGGAAATTAAATCAAGAGAGAGAATTATTTCTAAAGTGTTTAGAAAAAGGATTAATAATTAAAAGGTATTTTAATTATTAATGAAAATAATAAATGGGATAATAATAATAATAATATTTATGGGAAAATTTCAGGTGAAAATTTTGCCTATAAATATACTATTATAAACCCTATTTTTATTCTAACCCCAAAATTTTATAAAACCTAATTCTCTCCACCTCCTCCTCCTCCTTAACGTCGTTTTCTTGGTGGATACCGGTGGAGTGCTTCACGTTTGAGGAGCAGCTGCTAAGGATCTCCGATCGTTGCTTTTGGATCGCTATTAAAGGTTAGTAATCGATCCCCATGTTTTTACCACGATTTATATGCTTTTATTTGGATTTTATATGTGTAAAAGTATTTTACCATGCCTCCGCTGCGATTAAAATCCAACACTCCGTCTGCCTAGGCTCGGAAGTATGGGTCTCTGAGCTGTCATCATAGGGGATCCAAGATAGTGGTGGAGGGGTAGGAGCTCTGACCACCGGGAGTGAGAGTAAAGGGGTACCAGTGTACACTACCATAGCTCTGACACGCTCCTCAGCTACTGGGACCTCATCCGGGTCCTCCTCATCTGAAATAGCAATGACCCCTGTCTCTGACTCCTCTGAGGGGTCCTCCAGATCCTCCTCCATCTCAGGCTCCTCCTGATCCTCGACATCTAGCAGTGCCTCATCATGCTCACGCTCGAACATCTCAGGGTCCTCTATCTCATCCGCCTACACATTAAACGAGCTAAGTTACTATCATGATACTTATAAGGGTTCCCGTAAGGGTTTTAACTGTCAGCGCTACTTTAAGTAGTCCGATCATGAACTTGGCAAGAGTTCTTATTATCTTTGTGAGTTTATTATTACATCGTCACATCATCTCTGAGGTTTATAACGCTTGGCTCTGATACCATTTATGTAACACCCCCAGATCCGGGGTCAGGGATCCGGGTTGTCACGGTCTTTCTTTCCACAACATCACTTCACTTAATTAATAATAATTAACCTTATGCTGTGACCCCACACTAACACACACCACAACCCGTTATAGTCTCAGAGATGAAATTGAAATAAGTACAAGTCTTTGAATACACCATTTAAAAGTTATTACAACCCAAAATGATTACTTGATAAGTTTACAATTAATTGCCATTATCTGCCACAAGTTATAATTATACATAATTGATTCCCAAAAGTAGAAGGTCTGATCTACAGATAGATCTACCTCTGGAGCTATAGCAGCTATGATCTCAACGGGAAGGCGTGGGGCGCTTCCCACGCTCTTGCGCTGGGTCTGCTTGAGTCTGGCCATCTTTCCTAACTGTTGTTGTGTGATGAAGAAATAAAGCAAGAGTGAGCATTACAGCTCGCAAGATAATATATAGTGTAAACAATAATGCAAGTATCTAAATGGATAGCTTACTAGAATCCTTTATCAAGTGTAAGATAATTACTTACTGGATATAAGCAAAAACAAGGGATGAAGTTACCAAATACTTCACTATACTTATATCATTTATAAAGCTATTTGAACTACCACTGTTCAAAGTATAATGAGCTTTCAACAGTTCATCACATAGATGAGACTACGAGACAAGATTTGAATAGATTAAATCTTTGCAGTATTATTGAAGGAAATGAAGCTATGATATACTTCATTAAGTTCTGATATATATATCCACATATATACCTTCTTTATACAGTTCCTGGAAACCTCTGTCATGTAAGGTATGAACAGAGTTTGTAACATCCAATAAATTTTTTGGAAGGAAAAAGAATTGTGGCATAAACCCGATATCTTGCTGATCAGGAAAAGATACCAATAAGTAACCTTTTCTACTAGTAGATGGACGAATTCCCCACTGGTCATCACCCTGGTCGCAATAGGACCTTATGCTGGACTGCCACTCAGCCACTTACGCATTTGATGGACTCCCACTGAGCCACTTACACTATCATGGACGCCCACTGAGCTCATGTTGCTTATGCCGACTCGATAGATGGACTTACTTCTCGAACGTTGGGTAAGTAATCAATTCATTTACCAAAATCGCAACCTTGTTGCGAATATAAAATACACCACAGAGCCGGATCCCTCTGGTTTTGAGCGAGTATTTAAATCCCCTTTAAAAAGGAAGATCTTAAATATATAAAAATGAGTTTTGGGATCCGCTCTAACTTTTAAAAATCATTTTAAAGACTCGAAAACACTTTAAAGAGTGTTTGGAGTAATGCTGATTTAATAAAGTAAATCAGTCCCAATATATTAGAAAATATCTGAATATTATTATTTAAATAATATTCCCATAAAGAATAATCTTTATACAAATAATTGAAGTAGAAGTTGTAAAACTTATACTTGAAATGAGTATTAAATAACCAAAGATTTACTTGTACGAAAGTACTATCTTTATTTGAATAATCAAAAATAAGTTTGATTATCGACACCTTATTCTTTAATAAAATAAAGTATATATCTCAGCAAAAAATCGGAGTCATAGGTCCTCAAATGAATATTCAAATAATATTCATTAAATAATATAAACTGAGTCATAAGCCCTTGAATGAATATTCAAATAATATTCAATTAATAAAATAAATTGAGTCATAAGCCCTCGAATGAATATTCGAAATAATATTCATTAAATAACATAAAAGGAGTCATAAGTCCTCGAATGAATATTCAAGTAATATTCATTAAATAATATAACTTATCGAATAAACCTTATTCGATTAATAGTTTTAAAAACTATTCATATATATATATATATATACATATAATACTAGGGAGAAAGGTTAAGGAAACCTAAGTAATAAGATCCCGGGTATGATCCCTCAAACGATAAACGAAAATGAAAGTTAAGCGAACCGTATAACAGATCAGCGGTCATTAGGCAAGCAATTAGGAAGTTAATCAAAGATATTAGAGGGGGATGATGTCATCCAACCAATGAGAAGAGGACAAAGAGGGAAGGATGACACCACATGATGACATAAGCATGACAAAGGGAGGAAGGAAATGTGGTTGAATTAGAACCACACAAAGTTTAAGGCTAAAAAGGTAATTAACCAAAACAAAAACAAAACTACATCCACCAAGCCAAAACAAATCATTTTTCACCAAAACAAAATTCTATTTCTCATCACCAAGAACATTGCTCTCGGCTTTTTGCATTTTCAAAGGGAAAATTTTCAAAATCCAAGATCCAAGCTTCCTAAATTGGTAAGATAATTCCCTAGTATTCCTTATGCATAGTTATGGCTATATTATGAGTTTAAGCATCCCATTCATTCTCTATATTCTCCAATAAATCAATGAAGAAGATAATGAATAGTGATTTCAAGGTTTTTAACTTGATTTTTCTTGCTTTTCCTTTAAGATCCAAGCATTCCTAAGACTCCTCAAGGCTTCCTAAAGCTTCCTAGCTACTCACACCACTTCAAGGAAGGTATATCATCTCCAAACCCTAGCTTTACTTTGTATATTAGGATGATTTTGGTTGATATGGTATTATAGTATCTTAGTGATTGTTGGTTTAGAGTTGGGTTGGAATGGTGGTGAATGGATTGTTGAAATCTTATGATTTGGTTAAAGACTGTAGTATAGTTTAAATTCAAGTTTTAGGATTAAGTAAATTGATTATAATGAGCTGATTTGGGGCTGTTGTAATGTAGTTTGGATGGAGTTTTGATTGGGTTGTGAATTGGGGTTGAATTGTGGTGGATTTGGAATGGTTTAAATTTGGGAAATCGTGTAAACATAGCCGTCGTAATGTCCGATTTACTTTAGACTGCTTTTGTTCATAACATTAGGACCCGAGAACTCCCTTCTAGATTTTGACCATTGCCATGTTTAGATAGTTCATGTTACGAGCTTCGTTTTGATGTGTAGTTCGTTTCATTCCGATGTACGGTTTAGGAGAAACGACCGTTTTAAGTAACGGCGTTTTGCGAACAAAACATTTCCCCTCGCCTTACTTTGAAACATAGGTTAAAGACCAAAAAGGGTTAATTAATGTATGAAACAATTATGGTAAGAGTGTTAGGCAGTTGGTAAGACACTCGCGAAGGAATCGCCTTAAAACTCGTAATAGCTAAATTATTAAAAATGGTGGAGCTGAGGGTACTCGAGTGACTTAAGAGAATCAGTAAGCGCAAAGCGAGCGTTAGAGTCTAAGTTGGTTAATGTATAGATTTACAAGTGACTTTGGTTTAATTCCAACTTACTTGTTGTTTATAGGTTACCAGACTCGTCCCGAGCCATTTGTAACCCCCAGTCGCTCAGGCAAGTTTTCTACCCGTATAACTGTTGTTGTGATGTATATGTGTATATGCATGATCTTGCGATAAATGCATATTTGTTATTAGCAAATTCTTGCGATATATTGTAGCATGTGATATGGTATATATGCATGCCTGTTTCATATTCTTGGATTATATATCTGTTGGTTAAAATGCTTACAGTTGCATAATACCTATGCTAGAGATAAGCGGTATTTGAGTTTACCCTTAGTATAGGGGATCAAAAGGTGAACATATTCCTAAACCGGGAGTCGATGTTCCCGAGTATATTATATATATTTTATATATATATGGTTATAGTTTTCAAAACTATTAATCGAATAAGGTCTATTCGATAACTTTAACTTTATTTTATTATTTGAATATTATTTCGAATATTCATTCGAGGGCTTATGACTCAGTTTATATTATTTAATGATTATTAATTGGATACTCATTTGAGGATGTATGACTCCTTTATTTTATTTAATGAATATTATTTATAATATTCATTCGAGGTATTATGACTCCGCTTATTATTTAATAATATTCTTTATTTTATTAAAGAATATGGTTCGATAATCAAACTTACTTTTGATTATTCAAATAAAGATATTACTTTCGTATAAGGATATCTTTGATTATTTACTATTCATTTCAAGTATAAGTTTTCCAACTTCTACCTCAATTATTCTTTATGGGAATATTATTTAAATAATAATATTCAGATATTTCTTTTATATTTAGACTGATTTACTTTATTAAATCAGCATTATTCCAAACACTCTTTAAAGTGTTTTCGAGTCTTCAAAATGATTTTTAAAAGTTAGAGCGGATCCCAAAACTCATTTTTATATTTAAGATCTTTCTTTTAAAAGGGGATTTAAATACTCGCTCAAAACCTGAGGGATCCGGCTCTATGGTGTATTTTATATTCGCAACAAGTTTGCAGTTTTGGTAAATGAATTGATTACTTACCCAACGTTCGGGAAGTAAGTCCATCTATCGAGTCGGCATAAGCAACATGGGCTCAGTGGGCGTCCATGATAGTGTAAGTGGCTCAGTGGGAGTCCATCAAATGCATAAGTGGGTGAGTGGCAGTCCAGCATAAGGTCTTATTGCGGCCAGGGTGATGACCAGTGGGGAATTCGTCCATCTACTAGTAGAAAAGGTTACTTATTGGTATCTTTGCCTGATCAACAAGATATCGGGTTTATGCCACAATTCTTTTTCCCTTCCAAAAATTCATTGGATGTTACAAACTCTGTTCATACTTTACATGACAGAGGTTTTCAGGGACTGTATAAAGAAGATGTATATGTGGACATATATATCGGAACTTAATGAAGTATATCATAACTTTATTTCCTTCAATAATACTTCAAAGATTTAATCTATTCAAATCTGTCTTGTAGTCTCATCTATGTGATGAACTGTTGAAAGCTCATTATACTTTGAACAGTGGTAGTTCAAGTAACTTTATAAATGATATAAGTCTAGTGAAGTATTTGGTAACTTCATCCCTTGTTTTTACTTATATCCAGTAAGTAATTATCTTATACTTGATAAAGGATTCTAGTAAGTATCCATTTAGATACTTGTATTATTGTTATCACTATATATTATCTTGCGAGCTGTAAGGCTCACTCTTGCTTTATTTCTTCATCACACAACCACAGTTAGGAAAGATGGCCAGACTCCAGCAGACCCAGCGCAAGCGCGTGGGAAGCGTCCCGCGTCTTCCCGTTGATGTTGTAGCTGCTATAGCTGTAGAGGTAGATCTATTGGTAGATCAGGCATTCTACTTTTGAGAATCAATTATGTATAATTATAACTTGTGGCAGATAATGGCAATTAACTGTAAATTTATCAAGTAATCATTTTGGGTTGTAATAACTTTTAATTGTGGATTCAAAGACCGGTACTTATTTCAATTTCATCTCTGAGATTATAACGGGTTGTGGTGTGTGTTAGTGTGGGGTCACAGCATAAGGTTATTTATTATTAATTAAGTGAAGTGATATTGTGGAAAGAAAGACCGTGACGACCCGGATTCCTGACCCCGGATCTGGGGGTGTTACAGAAATGGTATCAGAGCCAAGCGTTATAAACCTCAGAGATGATGCGACGATATAATAATAAACTCTCAAAGATAATAAGAACTCTTGCCAAGTTCATGGTCGGACTACTTAAAGTAGCGCTGACAGTTAAAACCCTTACGGGAACCCTTATAAGTATCATGATAGTAACTTAGCTCGTTTAATGTGTAGGCGCCTGAGATAGAGGACCCGGAGATGTTCGAGCGTGAGCATGATGAGGCACTTCTAGATGTCGAGGATCAGGAGGAGCCTGAGATGGAGGAGGATGAGGAGGACCCCTCAGAGGAGTCAGAGACGGAGGTCATTGCTATTTCAGATGAGGATGACCCCTCAGAGGAGTCAGAGATAGAGGTCATTGTTATTCCAGATGAGGAGGACCCGGATGAGGTCCCAGTAGCTGAGGAGCGTGTCGGACCTATGGTAGTGTACGCTGGTACCCCTTTACCCACACGTTCGGTGGTCAGAGCTCCTACCCCTCCACCACTATCTTGGATCCCCTATGATGACAGCTCAGAGACCCATACTTCCGAGCCTAGGCAGACCGAGGAGGCACCCCCAGCAGCTCCGGACTCACCACCTCTCGACCCTACCCATAGGCAGTCTTCGTTAGCCCACGGCTATGTTCAGGATGTACTGAGGACCCGATTGGCTGTTGCTGAGGCCCGACTGGATGAGGCCAGGAGGGAGTTGGATGCGGAGAGGGCGGGTAGGCGTACCCGAGCTTATGAGACTAGGGCTGCTATACCCTGATCCTTGAGGAGGGAGCTGACGGGGATAGAGCTCACGTCCCGAGCAAGGCTCAGATCGCTCCAGGGGGACAGGCATGGTAGGATCTCCAGGAGGCAGGCCGACTATATCTTCCGTCGTGCGATGGAAAGGGTATGGGAGCTGACCCACTCCGGTATGTGATTCAGGACTGACGATGGAATAGTCTAGTTGTCTAGTTAGCCGAGGCCTTAGTAAGAGCCAATTTTCCGGGATAGTTGACTTGTATATAGCATCCCTTTTTCTGACTAGACAGATAGACTCTTGTGTATCACTTTTGAGACAGATGGTTGTAGCACTGTTGTACTTTTGACCAGATCAGACTATGTATTTCTCGCATTATGTATATATTTGTTTCCTTTCGGTTCAGCTCCTTAGTGACGAGATCATTGTTTTTATCATTATTATTACTGCACTTCTTATTAGAACTGTCATAAAATAATAAAATTGCGAGATACATTCTCCCTATTATAGAATTGTGCAAGACACAATGTTGTGTATGATTGTGACCTAACGTTGAATTTCCCAATAATAATTTTTTTTTTATCAGTATCATGCCGCCAAGAAAGATTGGAACTAGGGCGAACCCTGGATCTGAGGACCAGGGAAGCCATAACCAGGACGATAGGAACCAGGAACACAGTGAAGAGGAAGATGAGGATTATGTAGAACAGGATGACTCCCTGTATGAAGGGGAAGAGGAAACATATGATGTTGAGGGATTTGAGATAGAGGCTGAAGAAGGAGAAACTGAGGTTGAGCAACCAGTACCAAACCCAGGCATGGATCCCATGGGCCAGTTCATGCAACTACTAAGGCAGAACTTAGAACGTCAACCCAACCCACCCCCTCAAGGAAATAACAATGTTGTGGCAAACTCTTTCAGGGCTTTTAAGTCCCTTAAGCCCCCTGAGTTCCACGGATCAGCCGACCCAGTTGAGGCAAGGGCATGGTTAAAGGAAATGGAGAAATCCTTTGAGATTTTGAGTACCGATGAGGCATAGAAGACTGTATTTGCTACCTACCTTCTGAAAGGAGAGGCCAACTACTGGTGGGAGGCCAAGAAAAACATGGAGACAGATGATATCATAACCTGGGAGAGATTCAGTCAGTTGTTTCTGGGAAAGTATTTCCCGAGGTTTATGGAAAACCAGATGGAGCTCAAGTTCTTGGAGCTAAAGCAGAATAACTTATCTGTAGCAGAGTACGAAGCGAAATTTACTGAGTTATCAAGGTTTGTGTCAGAGTTTGTGAGCACCGAGGAAAAGAAAGCTAGAAGGTTTCAGCAGGGACTGAAACCGTGGATTCAGAATAGGGTGGCAATCCTTGAGCATACGGATTATGCCACTCTGGTGCAAAAGGCAACGATTGTAGAAGCCGAAAGTGAATAGATGCAGAAGGAAAGGGAGAAGAAGGGAATAAAGAGGAAAAGTATGAGCATGGGTGGAGGTTCCGCAGGAAGGAGCTTCCCAACTAGATTTAATCGAGGAGCAGTGTCCCTACCGGGAAGGAACACGGGGTTTAAGCGGTCAATGAGCGTGAGTGTGAGCCAGAGCGGCCAGAAGTCAAGAATGTCCTATTCCAACCAGTCTTGACCCCCATTTCCAGCCTGTAACACTTGTGGAAGGATGCACACTGGGGAGTGTAAAGGAAAGCCAGTAACCTGCTTTAAGTGTGGTCGGGAAGGTCATTATTCAACTAAGTGCCCATCATCAACCCCTGCCGTCATTCCAACCACCACTTGTCATCAGTGTGGACGCCCGGGTCATTGGAAGAGGGAATGCCCAATGAACAAACCAGCAGCTTCGGGAGCAAGCAGGGCTGCTTCTAATAAGCCACCTACTGCAAGGACTTTCAACATGACAGTCCAGGATGCTATGAAAGATTCAGATGTGATAGCAGGTACCCTTTCTCTAAATTCAGTCAGTGCAAACATTTTATTTGATTCGGGAGCAACTAAATCTTTTATATCAAAGGACCTTGCGTGTAAGTTAAGACTTAAGGCTGAACCCTTGATAGAACCCTTACAAGTAGAGATAGCCAATCATGAGATCATTCCTGTTAACCAGATTCACCCTGCCTGTGAGATAGGCATAGGGGAGCAATCTTTTAGTATTGATCTGATTCCTTTTAAATTAGGGGAGTTTGATGTAATTTTGGGAATGGAATGGATATCTAGCAATGATGCTCAGATAGACTGTAAAGGGAAGAAAGTTAAGTTAAATATCCCAGGGAAGAAAGAAGTTATATTTAGAGGAAAAAGGCAGACGCAAAAATTTTTGACTATGGCCCAGGCCAGAAGGATGCTACGAAAAGGAAACGAGGCTTACCTAGCCTATGTGGTAGACACGCAAAAGGAGGTGCCCAACTTACAAGATATTCCAGTAGTCAACGAATTTGAAGACGTATTCCCACAAGACCTTCCGGGATTACCACCCGATAGAGTGATTGAATTTGCTATTGAGTTAGCCCCAGGGACGGCGCCAGTTTCAAAAGCACCTTACCGGTTAGCCCCGTTAGAAATGAAGGAATTAGCTATCCAATTGCAGGAACTCTTGGATAAGGGTATGATAAGACCCAGTGTGTCTCCGTGGGGAGCACCAGTTTTATTTGTTAAGAAGAAAGATGGGAGCATGAGGCTGTGCATCGACTATCGAGAGTTGAACAAGCTAACCATAAAGAACAGGTACCCATTACCTAGAATAGACGATCTGTTTGACTAGCTAAAGGATGCTGTTTATTTTTCCAAGATTGACCTGAGAACTGGATATCACCAACTAAAGATTAAACCCGAAGATATTCCCAAGACAGCGTTGCGTACCAGGTATGGGCATTATGAGTTCTTGGTAATGTCCTTTGGATTAAACAATGCCCCAGCGGCTTTCATGGATTTAATGAACAGAGTATTTAAGAAGTACTTGGACAAGTGTGTGATAGTTTTTATCGATGATATTTTAATCTACTCAAGGACTGAGGCAGAACATGCAGAGCATTTGAGGATAGCTCTAGGGATACTCAGAGAGGAGCAGTTATATGCCAAATTCTTGAAGTGTGAATTCTGGCGGAATGAAGTACAATTTTTAGGACATGTGATCAATAAAGAAGGAGTATTGGTCGACCCCTCCAAGATAGAGGCGGTCTCAAATTGGGAAAGGCCAACCACACACACAGAGGTAAGGAGTTTCATAGGATTGGCCGGCTACTATCGTAGATTTGTACAGGACTTTGCGAAGATCGCAGCCCCTTTGACACGACTTACTCGTAAGACAGAGAAGTTTGAATGGACGGAGAAATGCGAGAACATTTTTCAGGAATTAAAGAAAAGGTTGGTAACGGCCCAGGTGTTGGCATTGCCGGACTGAAAAGGAGATTTTGTGATATATAGTGACGCGTCGCACAAAGGATTAGGGTGTGTGCTTATGCAGCACGGTAAAGTGATTGCGTATGCATCGAGACAACTGAAGGAATACGAGATTAGATATCCTACCCATGATCTTGAGCTAGCGGCAATAGTTTTTGCCTTAAAAATATTGGAGGCACTACTTGTATGGAGAGAAGTGCGAGATTTTCACAGACCATAAGAGCCTCAAGTACATATTTACACAGAAAGAGCTCAACATGCGCCAGAGGAGATGGTTATAGCTAATCAAGGACTATGATTGTGAGATTCTCTATCACCCGGGGAAAGCCAACGTGGTGGCTGATGCCCTTAGTAGAAAGGAAAGACTCAGAATGATAACGACTTCGGAAGAATTGATAAGGGATTTTGAGAGAATGGAAATAGAAGTAAAGGTAACCGAAACCGGAACTGAAAAGCTGTTTGAGATATCAATGCAGCCAGAGTTATTAGAAAAGATTAGGTTATGCCAAGAAAGAATGATGAATGAGGGCAGAGAGTCAATGACTGGAGAAGAGATCCATACTGAGAGAGATAATAAGGGGATAATGAGGTATTCCTATAGGATTTGGGTTCCGAATGTTCAAGAACTTAAAGACGAGATTTTTGATTAAAGTCGTAGTTCAAGGTATTCCATTCACCCGGGAAGCACCAAGATGTATAGGGATTCGAAGGAATATTACTGGTGGCCCAACATGAAGAGGGCTGTAGCAGAATGGGTGAGCAAATGTTTGACTTGCTAAAGAGTAAAGGCAGAGCACCAGAGACCCAGTGGACTTTTACGACCCCTGGAGATTCCCGAATGGAAATGGGAACAGATAGCGATGGATTTTGTTGTAGGCTTGCCAAGGACGAAGGCCAATCATGACGCCATATGGGTAATTATAGACCGACTAACAAAGTCAGCTCATTTCATTCCTATTAATGAGAGATACACAGTCGATAGACTGGTGGACATTTACCCTAAGGAAATAGTGACGCGACATGGAGTCCCAGCGTCCATTGTCTCAGACCGAGACCCCGGATTCAACTCCAGATTTTGGAGGAGCTTTCAAGAATGTGCGGGGACCAAGTTAAATATGAGTACCGCGTACCATCCCCAGACGGATGGGCAGAGTGAAAGGACCATCCAGACACTAGAGGATATGTTGAGAGTCTGTGCAATAGACTTTAAAGGAAGTTGGGATGATCACTTGCCGTTGATCGAGTTTTCTTATAATAATATCTTTCATGCTAGCATCGGAATGCCGCCTTATGAGGCCCTGTACGGAAGAAGGTGTCGATCTCCCGTATACTGGGATGAAGTAGGGGAGCGGAAGATGCTCGGACCCGAAGTGGTCCAAAGGACCAAAGACATAGTGGATCTTATCAGAGGGCGGCTTGTAGCAGCCCAAGACAG
Source organism: Apium graveolens (assembly GCF_009905375.1). Taxonomy (NCBI): domain Eukaryota; kingdom Viridiplantae; phylum Streptophyta; class Magnoliopsida; order Apiales; family Apiaceae; genus Apium; species Apium graveolens. The sequence goes on along the minus strand of NC_133649.1, from coordinate 176,511,065 downwards.
ACAGAAGAAATATGCAGACCTAGCCTGAAAGGACAAGGAATATGAAGTAGGGGATTTAGTACTGTTGAAGGTATCCCCTTGGAAGGGATTAATGAGGTTCGGAAAGAAAGGAAAACTAAGCCCAAGATACATTGGACCTTTTGAGATATTAAGACGGATTGGAAAGTTAGCTTACGAGCTAGCCTTACCCCTAACTTGCAACAAGTTCATAATGTGTTCCATGTGTCAATGCTAAGGAAGTATCATCGGGATGCCAGACACATAGTGGAGTACGAACAGGTGGATATGCAACCAGATCTGACGTACGTGGAGAAGCCAGTAAGGATTATAGATAAGAAAGAGCAGGTGCTTCGGAACAAAGTGATCAAGCTAGTCAGAGTGCTATGGCAGAATCATAATGTGGAAGAATCAACTTGGGAACTAGAGAGCGCAATGCTAGAAAAGTACCCCCATTTATTTTCTATTTGATTCCGGGACGGAATCCTTTTAAGGAGGGGAGACTGTAATAACCCCCAAAATTTTAAACTTTTTGTAACCCTTATGAATAGTATTTTAGCTGAATGAGAAAACTTTTCATGCCACACTATGTAGGGGTTCTGTTATGGATATTCTGAGATTTTATTAGTACTCTTTATGGTATATAAGTGTATGTAAAGATCATCAGAATCCAATTCCGAACACTTTGATTTTTCCCGGAAATCCACTAGATACGGAAAGAATTGAGTATAAGGTAACAGGATAAAAAGGATTTAAATTAAAGGAGTATAAGAGAGGATCATAAAAGGAATTTAATATATTGAGAAAGGTTAAGGAAACCTAAGTAATAAGATCCCGGTTATGATCCCTCAAACGATAAACGAAAACGAAGTTAAGCGAACCGTATAACAGATCAGTGGTCATTAGGCAAGCAATTAGGAAGTTAATCAAAGAGATTAGAGGGGGATGATGTCATCCAACCAATGAGAAGAGGACAAAGAGGGAAGGATGACACCACATGATGACATAAGCATGACAAAGGGAGGAAGGAAATGTGGTTGAATTAGAACCACACAAAGTTTAAGGCTAAAAAGGTAATTAACCAAAACAAAAAAAAAACTACATCCACCAAGCCAAAACAAATCATTTTTCACCAAAACAAAATTCTATTTCTCATCACCAAGAACATTGCTATCGGCTTTTTGCATTTTCAAAGGGAAAATTTTCAAAATCCAAGATCCAAGCTTCCTAAATTGGTAAGATAATTCCCTAGTATTCCTTATGCATAGTTATGGCTATATTATGAGTTTAATCATCCCATTCATTCTCTATCTTCTCCAATACATCAATGAAGAAGACAATGAATAGTGATTTCAAGGTTTTTAACTTGATTTTTCTTGCTTTTCCTTTAAGATCCAAGCATTCCTAAGACTCCTCAAGGCTTCCTAAGGCTTCCTAGCTACTCACACCACTTCAAGGAAGGTATATCATCTCCAAACCCTAGCTTTACTTTGTATATTAGGATGATTTTGGTTGATATGGTATTAGAGTAGCTTAGTGATTGTTGGTTTAGAGTTGGGTTGGAATGGTGGTGAATGGATTGTTGAAATCTTATGATTTGGTTAAAGAATGTAGTATAGTTTAAATTCAAGTTTTAGAATTAAGTAAATTGATTATAATGAGTTGATTTGGGTCTGTTGTAATGTAGTTTGGATGGAGTTTTGATTGGGTTGTGAATTGGGGTTGAATTGTGGTGGATTTGGAATGGTTTAAATTTAGGAAATCGCGTAAACATAGTCGTCGTAATGTCCGATTTACTTTAGACTGCTTTTGTTCATAACATTAGGACCCGAGAACTCCCTTCTATATTTTGACCATTTCCATGTTTAGATAGTTCATGTTACGAGCTTCGTTTTGATGTGTAGTTCGTTTGATTCCGATGTACGGTTTAGGAGAAACGACCGTTTTAAGTAACGGTATTTCGCGAACAAAACATTTCCCCTCGCCTTACTTTGAAACAAAGATTAAAGACCAAAAAGGGTTAATTAATGTATGAAACAATTATGGTAAGAGTGTTAGGCAGTTGGTAAGACACTCGCGAAGTGACTTTGGTTTAATTCCAACTTACTTGTTGTTTATAGGTTACCAGACTCGTCCCGAGCCATTTGTAACCCCCAGTCGCTCAGGCAAGTTTTCTACCCGTATAACTGCTGTTGTGATGTATATGTGTATATGCATGATCTTGCGATAAATGCATATTTGTTATTAGCAAATTCTTGCAATATATTCTAGCATGTGATATGGTATATATGCATGCCTGTTTCATATTCTTGGATTATATATCTGTTGGTTAAAATGCTTACAGTTGCATAATACCTATGGTAGAGATAAGCGGTATTTGACTTTACCCTTAGTATAGGGGATCAAAAGGTGAACATATTCCTAAACCGGGAGTCGATGTTCCCGAGTATATTATATATATTTTATATATATATGGTTATAGTTTTCAAAACTATTAATCGAATAAGGTTTATTCGATAACTTTAACTTTATTTTATTATTTGAATATTATTTCGAATATTCATTCGAGGGCTTATGACTCAGTTTATATTATTTAATGATTATTAATTGGATACTCATTTGAGGATGTATGACTCCTTTATTTTATTTAATGAATATTATTTATAATATTCATTCGAGGTATTATGACTCCGCTTATTATTTAATAATATTCTTTATTTTATTAAAGAATAATGTTCGATAATCAAACTTACTTTTGATTATTCAAATAAAAATATTACTTTCGTATAAGGATATCTTTGATTATTTACTATTCATTTCAAGTATAATTTTTCCAACTTCTACCTCAATTATTCTTTATGGGAATATTATTTAAATAATAATATTTAGATATTTCTTTTATATTGAGACTGATTTACTTTATTAAATCAGCATTATTCCAAACACTCTTTAAAGTATTTTCGAGTCTTCAAAATGATTTTTAAAAGTTAGAGCGGATCCCAAAACTCATTTTTATATTTAAGATCTTCCTTTTAATAGGGGATTTAAATACTCGCTCAAAACCTGAGGGATCCGGCTCTATGGTGTATTTTATATTCGCAACAAGGTTGCAGTTTTGGTAAATGAATTGATTACTTACCTAACGTTCGGGAAGTAAGTCCATCTATCGAGTCGGCATAAGCAACATGGGCTTAGTGGGCGTCCATGATAGTGTAAGTGGCTCAGTGGGAGTCCATCAAATGCATAAGTGGCTGAGTGGCAGTCCAGCATAAGGTCCTATTGCGGCCAGGGTGATGACCAGTGGGGAATTCGTCCATCTACTAGTAGAAAAGGTTACTTATTGGTATCTTTGCCTGATCAGCAAGATATCGGGTTTATGCCACAATTCTTTTTCCCTTCCAAAAATTCATTGGATGTTACAAACTCTGTTCATACTTTACATGACAGAGGTTTTCAGGGACTGTATAAAGAAGATGTATATGTGGACATATATATCGGAACTTAATGAAGTATATCATAACTTCATTTCCTTCAATAATACTTCAAAGATTTAATCTATTCAAATCTGTCTTGTAGTCTCATCTATGTGATAAACTGTTGAAAGCTCATTATACTTTGAACAGTGGTAGTTCAAGTAACTTTATAAATGATATAAGTATAGTGAAGTATTTGGTAACTTCATCCCTTCTTTTTACTTATATCCAGTAAGTAATTATCTTACATTTGATAAAGGATTCTAGTAAGTATCCGTTTAGATACTTGTATTATTGTTATCACTATATATTATCTTGCGAGCTGTAAGGCTCACTCTTGCTTTATTTCTTCATCACACAACCACGGTTAGGAAAGATGGCCAGACTTCAGCAGACCCAGCGCAAGCGCGTGGGAAGCGTCCCGCGTCTTCCCGTTGATGTTGTAGCTGCTATAGCTGCAGAGGTAGATCTATTGGTAGATCAGGCATTCTACTTTTGAGAATCAATTATGTATAATTATAACTTGTGGCAGATAATGGCAATTAACTGTAAATTTATCAAGTAATCATTTTGGGTTGTAATAACTTTTAATTGTGGATTCAAAGACTGGTACTTATTTCAATTTCATCTCTGAGACTATAACGGGTTGTGGTGTGTGTTAGTGTGGGGTGACAGCATAAGGTTATTTATTATTAATTAAGTGAAGTGATATTGTGGAAAGAAAGACCGTGACGACCCGGATTCCTGACCCCGGATCTGGGGGTGTTACAGGTTCACTATGGGATATGGCTTGATTTCAAAAGAAAATGTCATTATTGATGAAGTTGCATTAGTTGATGGTCTCAAACATAATTTATTGAGCATCAGTCAACTATGTGATAGAGGGAATACTTTTCCTTCAATTCTAAAGCCTGTGTTGTCACACGTAAGAAGGACAACAAAGTGGTTCTAACTGGAGTTAGAAAAGGGAATGTGTATTTAGCTGACTTCAACTCTACAGATGCAGAATCAGTTACTTGTCTTTTCAGCAAAGCAAGTCCAGTTGAAAGTTGGCTATGGCACAAGAAGCTGTCCCATTTGAATTTCAAAACAATGAATGATCTAGTCAAAAAGGACTTAGTTAGAGGATTGCCTCTAGTAGAATTCACAAGGGATGGGCTATGTGATGCTTGTCAAAAAGGAAAGCAAAAGAAAGTATCATTCAGTAAGAAGCTTGAATCTGCAATTGATGAACCACTACAACTGCTACACATGGATCTTTTTGGACCAGTCAATGTATTGTCAATTTCAAGGAAAAGATATTGCCTAGTGATTGTAGATGATTTCTCAAAGTTTTCATGGGTTCATTTTCTTGGATCAAAGGATGAAGCTAGTGAAATCATTATCAATCATACCAAGCAAGTCAACAATCATCCTAATTTCAAAGTAAGGAATATTAGGAGTGACAATGGAACTGAGTTCAAGAATTCAACTATGAAGTTGTTCTGTGAAGAAAATGGGATCATGCATGAGTTCTCGGCTCCAAGGACTCCACAACAAAATGGTGTGGTGGAAAGGAAGAACAGATCACTAATTGAAGCTGCAAGAACAATGCTTAAAGAGTCAAAACTCCACCATAATTTTGGGCTGAGGCTGTTAACTGTGCATGTTACACTCAGAATATTTCTCTAATTAATCAGGCAAAAGGCATGACTCCCTATCAATTGTTCAAGAGAAGAAAACCAACTTTAAACTTTCTGCATGTCTTTGGTTGCAAATGCTACATTCTAAGGAATCAACCTGATCACAAAGGAAAGTTTGATGCAAAGGCTGATGAAGGAATATTTGTTGGTTATTCTGCTGGAAAATCATATAGGGTCTACAATCTAAGAACCAACATTGTCATAGAATCTGTGCATGTTGAGTTTGATGATAAAAAGATTGATGGACTAACAGATGAGGGACATCATGAAGGACTCAAATTTGACAACATTGAGATATATTATGATGATAGTGAAGATGAGAATGATGAAGAAGGCACCTCAAAAAGAATACAAAATCTGCCTTTGGATAATGCACAGAATGCTGCATCCGTTGAAAGTCTTAATTCAGCTTCCGTTGATAGAAGCAATGCAGCATCCGTTGAAAGACAAAGTGCATCATCCATTGAAGTTCATAATGAAGCATCCATTGATCATAGTCTGTCAACGGATAATTAATTCACTTCATCAGTTGATAGAACTCCCAACTCCCTTCAAAGGATCAGCAACTCAGGGGGAGTCTTAACCAATCAACATTTTATCTCACATCATGACAATACTGAGGCAACCTCATCTAGAGCCAATCTACCACCTCAAAGGAAATGGACCAAGGATCGCCCTTTTGAACTGATCATTGGTGATGCTACATCTAAAGTGCAAACTAGAAGGGCTACTCAAGATGAATATCTGTATAGTAGCTTTCTGTCACAGGAGGAACCTAAGAGAGTGGAAGAAGCTCTATTGGATCCAGATTGGATTTTAGCAATGCAAGAGGAGCTAAACCAATTTGAGAGGAACAAAGTATGGAAGCTGGTACCCAAACCAAAGAACAACAGTTCTATTGACACAAAATGGGTATTCAGAAACAAGATGGATGAAAATGGCATTGTCATAAGGAATAAAGCCAGATTGGTTGCTAAAGGCTATTCTCAACAAGAGGGAATAGATTTTGATGAGACATTTGCTCCAGTTGCCAGACTTGAAGCCATCAGAATCTTTCTAGCCTATGCAGCCCATGCCAATTTTAAGGTCTATCAAATGCATGTCAAGAGTGCATTTCTGAATGGGGAATTGGAGGAAGAAGTTTATGTAAGCCAACCTCCAGGATTTGAAGATCCAAATTTTCCAGACTATGTGTATTATCTATTGAAAGCACTCTATGGACTAAAGCAAGCACCTAGAGCCTGGTATGAGACTTTGTCAAAATTTCTTCTAGATAATCACTTCATAAGAGGTACTGTTGACAAAACTCTTTTCTTTAGAAATGTTAATGGCTCTACAATACTTGTTCAAATTTATGTAGATGATATTATATTTGGATCTACAGATGATAAGCTTTGTAAAAAGTTTGCTAAGTTAATGCAAAGTAAATATGAAATGAGCATGATGGGAGAGCTAACTTATTTTCTTGGCTTACAAGTTAAACAAGTTAGTGGTGGAATTTTCATTAGTCAAACTAAATATATTTATGATCTTTTAAAGAAGTTTGACTTAATGGACTGTTCATCTGCAAAAACTCCCATGGCCACTGCCACCAAGCTTGAATTAAACAAGGCTGAAAAGTCTGTGGACATTTCAAGTTACAGAGGCATGGTTGGCTCACTTTTATATTTAACTGCTAGTAGACCTGATATAATATTTTCTACATGTCTCTGTGCTAGATTTCAAGCTGACCCTAAAGAATCTCACTTAGTGGCTATTAAAAGAATTTTCAGATATCTCAAAGGGACTCCAAATCTAGGAATTTGGTACCCTAGAGAGTCTGGTTTTGATCTAATTGGCTACTCAGATGCAGATTATGCAGGTTGCAAAATAGACAGGAAAAGCATAACTGGCACCTGTCAATTTCTAGGGAATAAGCTTGTGTCATGGTTCAGCAAGAAGCAAAATTATGTTTCTACATCAACAGCTGAAGCTGAGTACATTGCTGCTGGTAGTTGCTGTGCACAGATACTGTGGATGAGGAATCAACTATTTGACTATGGACTAACTGTTGACAAAATTCCTATATTCTGTGATAACACAAGTGCCATTGCCATTACTGAAAATCCAGTGCAGCACTCAAGAACCAAGCACATTGACATCAAGTACCACTTCATAAGGGAACATGTGATGAAAGGAACAGTGGAACTTCATTTTGTTCCAAGTGAAAAGCATATTGCAGACATACTTACCAAGCCACTTGATGAATCAACATTCACAAGATTAGTAAGTGAGCTAGGTATGCTTAATTATTCATAAATTTATGTCCTCATTATAATCTGCTTTGAAGCCTGAAATGAATTTGCTGCAAGAACAAAGTTGGCTTTAAGAAAAGATTATTCTATCAATGGATATTCCCTATCCGTTGAAAGCCAAAAATGTTCTATCAACGGATGTTTATTATCCGTTAAAAGACAAATACATTTCTGGTAATTTTATCCTTCAACGGATAAAAACTATGTTAATCTTCAACGGATATCTATTTACCTCATCCGTTGAAGCGTCACATCAGTTACTTTAAGTGAGTCACAGCCGTTGATTCTTTTACTTACTCGTTGATACATATATACACAGGTGTATGTATTTGTATTAAAGGCAGTTTTCAGAATTTCTACAGTTTTCTTTTTTTCTCAAACGGCTGTAATTTATTTAAAAGTATCATTTAATCATTTCATTTACGTTTTAATTCAAGAAAGTATAAAAGCCCATTGAATTCTTATTTTCACTTTACGCTTTCTTGCAAATTTTACTCTCTTTCTCTCCCAAAACTCTCAAGTTTTTCTCTGCAACCTCTACTCACAACAATGGCACAAGTAGTCAAAATTATGTCTCAGTCTGGATTTGTTTACGAAAAGAACAATTTCGTAGCCTTGGTTGAAAAGAATGAAGCCCACTCTGATTATCACAAGATGATGGACTTCATCAAAAACTGCAAACTAAGCTATGCAATGCTGGAAGCCCCAACTATTTACTGTGAGGTAATTGAGGAGATTTGGACAACTGCAGAGTTCAACTCCACAGATATGACCATTGCTTTCTCTCTCAAAGGTAAGGATTATTGTATTAACTGTGATGATATACATTCTTGCTTTAAGTTACCTGAGAATAATGCCATGACACCGCACACTGATAAAGATGTATCTGCTATGTTAGATTCCATAGGCTATTCTTTTAATTCTGCTAGTTTAGGAAGCATTAGAAGAAAGGGCCTTAGGAAAGAATGGAGTTTTCTTGGAGATGCCTTTATCAAGGTTTTCTCTGGGAAGATTAGCAATTTTGATGCCATAACTTCATCTCTTGTTAACATGCTCTACATGCTAGTTTCTGATAGGTACTTTAAGTTTAGCAACTATGTCATGCTAGAATTAGGTTCCAGGTTAGGTAACAAAGCTAATAGACCTCATAACATCTACTATGCTAGATTCTTTATGTTATTGGCTAACCATGTTGCTGAAGGTTTGGTCATAACTAATGAGAGCAATAAACTAAAATGTTGGGCACAAGAGAAAAGGGTCCTTGCAGACCTTTTGAGAATCAACCTCAACAACCAGGTGCCATTGGTATATTTACCAATAATGAATGCACCTCAGGTAAGTGAGGTAAATACTTCTGCAACTCCTACATCTTCCACCCCCATTGTTTCTTTGCCTTCTAGTGTGACAGTGGAATCTGTGTCTTTGTCCCAACAGATTCCTACCAAAGCCATCAAAACTAAAATTCCAAAACACAAGTCAAAGAAAACCATCTTTGTTGTTTCTCAAAAGACAACAGTTGTAACAACTACCAAAAACCCTGAAGGGAGTGAACAGGGTGTGAGTGGTGAGGGGAGGGGTGAACATCAAGAAACCCCCCAGGATAAGGTGGGAGAGGTGAGTGGTACCCTAACCAGCCAAGCCACAGTCTCTCAAAAGGCTGTGGTGGTTCAAAAGGAGTCAAACACATCCCTAGTTGCATCCTCCCAAAAGGATGCAGCTATTGAAAATAGTCCCCAACCAGGGACACAGAACAAAAGAGGGAGGGACACTGAAGCCACACATTCACCTGTCAAAGCTTTTTCAAGAAGAAAGAAGGCTAAAACCCTAGTTTCCACACAGGGGGCACACACTGCACAGATATATCCACCTGTATCTTTGCCTTCACAAATTCAGCTCGATGTGGCTCCAGTAAATATGGAGTCACAGCCCCATTCTCTCATAATAGACACACATCAATCACCAAATTCTCCATCACCCTCTCTGGATGTGGATATGATATTCACATCAATTCCTGATTCTCCCTCTTTAAAACTCAGGGAGGAGCCCCACTCAAATCCTGGTGATCATCATCTGTTAGATGACTTGTTGGATCATCAGCCAATTATTTTAGACTTAGTTGAAGAATCTGTGTCACCTCACTTAAAATCAATTCACACAGATTTAACAATTATGTCACTTTCAATATCTACATATTTTCCTTCTTCAACGGATATCTCTCATCCGTTGACAAGTGGTTGTTCTTCGACGGATAAGCTTAACAGCAGTTATCCGTTGATATCGTCAGTTTCTACTTCAACGGATACTCCCTATCCGTTAATGGTCTCTACACACATAACTGATTCAATTCCAAGTGTAGAAGACATGGTTACTGTACAATCACTTCTAGGATTGAGGGAAGGGAGTGATAATTTGAGTGAGAGGCTGGGTTGCTCCCAGGCAAAAGGAGAGGTTGAGAGTCAAAACATGCATGCTATTTCTTCCAGCATGGCAAAAGTAAGTGAGGGGAGTGCCACCTTAGTAGGTGAGGGTGAGGGTGTGAGGGTGTGTGTGAGCCAGGGGGAGCCCCTGATGCAAGAATATAGAGAAAATGAGAGAAAAGCAGGTACAGAAGCTATAGGGGTGGAACCAGTCATTGCTAGTGAGTCAATGATTGTGAATGATGCTGAAAAGGGAAGACAATTTTAGCAACATTACAAAGCTGAAATTGATAACATTTCCTTGGTGCTGACACTTTTACTCATCCTGTTTCAGCCTATCAACTGTTGGCTGCTCAGGGAAATGTGGAGGCAGAGCAGACTTTGAACATAGTGCACACTTCAGAATCTCTTCAAAGAGATAAAGCTACTGTTAATAGGATGCCTTCTCAAGCTGGTGAGCCATCTGAAGAATTTGAAGTAAATTCTAATGATGATGACTCTAATTCTTTGGATGGGAGCATGAACTTAGGGGGAGATGCAGGCCCAAGTTCTGTTCCAAATCTACCTGAATGGGCATGGGCAAAGGAATCTACACCAGGGCAGTTTGGTGTAGCTTTGGTCAAGCAAGTAATGACTATTCAAAAGGCCCTTCAGGAGACTACAGATGCTGGTACAAAGGCTATTCTTCAAGCTCATCTAGACTCTCTGCATCTCTTGCAGTTGCAGCATATCAGACAGAATTTAAGTGTGGATGAACTCAAGCAGGATATTGCTGATCTGAAATCCTACAATGCTGAGAAGTTGGATTCAGTTATGCCTTATGGTACTATGCAAGATTTGTTGGTGAGATTGAGGAAAGAATCTGATACTGACAAGAGGCTGGCCAGGTTGGAAAACAGGGTTCAAATCATTGAAGACTCTATGGTCACCATTCTTCAGAATCAACAATCTCAGACAAATCTACTAATGCAGCTGGCAAAAGCACAAGGCTTGACCCCTATCCTTGATGATAACAAAAAGGGGGAGAATAAAAGGGAAGGGGAAGGAGAGCCATCAACAATAGTTCAAATATCTAAAGTGCTAGTTCCTGTCATCACCACTTCTCCAACTCTTCAAATCAAAGGAAAGCTTGATGGAATTGATCTAATCCAGATAGCAGCAGCTGAGATGAAAGTCAAAGAGCAAAGGAAGAAAATTGATGAAAGGATGCAATAAATCTTTGGTTCTACAACTTCTAAATCACAATTTGTGAAGCATAGCACAAAGGTGGAGCCAATCATTATGGAGCTCAAGCCAGTTAGGAGGAATAAGGTTGGAGAGACTTCTTCCAAGAATCTGAAACCTATGGTTCTCAAGCCCAACAACAGATCCAATAAGGACTCTACAAAGAACCCTCTAAGCCTTGCTCAGCTGAAAGAAGTGGACTTTCCTCTTCCAAAGCCTGATGAAGACAAGATTTTGGGTGCTAATATCATGAAGCACAAGGAGACCAAGGATGTGATTGAAAGGATGAACATGGCTATTATCTTTAGAGAGGGAAAGAGTATCTGTGTGATACAAGGACATCCCAAATTCTCAATAGCCAAGAGGGAAGAAGCCGGAAGGTTGAAGGAAGAAGCTAAAAAGCTAAAGGCTGACAAAATAGCACAAGCAAAGCTTGAAAAATAGCTAAAGTCAAGTCAAGCTGAAGAAAAGAAAGAAATTGAAGACAAGAGTGAAGATGTAGGTATGGGGGACATGATTAGTGATGATGTGGAAGAAAAAGTAAGGAAAGAAAGGAATGGCAGAAAGGGACCAAAAAGAAGGCCAATGCAAAAAGAAAGATGGTAGATGAGACTGAAGAAACCCAATCAAAATCCAAACCACTACCTTCTATTCCTGAACTCATTGTGTCTGACTCCTTCATAAACATCCATGGTGAAACAATCACTCCTAAGGAGGAACCAATTGATTGGGAAGACTTACCTCTTTTTTTCCAAATGAACCGAACCTCGATACCACATTCATCAAACACCATCAAATTTCCCACCTTCTTAACCACTTCTCCACCATCAAAGAAACAGAAAAGGAAAATCAAATCAACACCTCCTCTAACCTCAATCAAATTCACTCAGAAGCCTAAGCCTAAGCCACAAGCCTCAAATGATGATTATGTTCACATTTGTGACATAAAGGAATTTTCAGACATTGAACTCTATCTGGATGAGCTGGAGGAAGTAAGGGGAATAGATGCCTACAGACAGCTTCCAGAAAGACTAGTGTTCAAATATAAAGGAAGTGGGGAAAGGACTTGGCCTCTCTACAGGATTCTGAATGAAGGCTACTCTACCTTGGTTAGCGTCTACTCAGCCATAAAAAGGGATTCTGGCTTTACCAGGACTGCCAAGACTGAGATTCTCAACAAGATTGCCAGCATAAGGAAGACTTGGTGGGAGCCCAATGCCTTGCCTAGAACATTACTCATCCAAGAAAGAGGAATTACAGTTCATAAATCACCTCATTGGTTGATGGAGTTCAAAGACAATAAAGGAGTCAGAAGATTTTTCAGACTTGAAGATCAGCTCAAGATTGCCAGTAATGAAACTCTCAAGGATATGCAATCTAAGTTGGACATCAATGAAGAAGATGAAGCTGAGTTCTACATACAACTTCAACTCCAAATAGAGGAGAATGACAGGAGGCTAGGAAAGAAAACAAGGGATCAAAGGAAAAGAAATTAATCTGCTCAGGCTAAAGGAGCACCCTTGGAAACAATGTAATTCTTCAATTCCATCTCAGTATACACATTTTTGCAGCACTTTTGAATTTCTGCTTTATTACAGTTCATATGTTTATTAAGTGTTTTGTTATCATCAAGTTGAACCCAAATTTATGCCTACAGTTCTAGTAGACATAAATAGGGGGAGATTGTTAGGAATATGTGTATTAGTTTGATGATAAGTTAAACAAAACACTTAAGTAGAAATCTAGTGTTTGTAGCCTCAACGGATAAGACCATTTTGGTTATCCGTTGAAGGAGTAGCTTTACTTAGAAATAAGTTTAGTATTGTAGCACATTTCAGTCTCTGTATTTAAGTTGTACTTCTTAGATGTTGTGGGAAATTATCAGTCATGTTGACTACTAGTGGATATGCAAATAGGAGGGCTAATTATAAATATTTCATGCCTTGTAATTTTGTATAAGTGAAAAAGTATCAACTGATATTAAAGACCTTCAACGGATAAGAAACAAAGCTTCAACAGATGTCTCTAAAGTTTCAACGGATAATATCCATCAACGGATAAGTGCTTCAACGGATAAAGGTTCAACTGCTAATGCATCAACGGATAAAGCTTCAACGGATAAAGCATCAACGGATGAAAGCTTCAACGGATGCTTAGTTCAATAGCAGTTGATAGTGACAATTCATAAGCTAACAGAGGCACATGGGTTGACAGAGACAAACTGGAATGTGGCAGCCTCTAAGAGGAATCAAGAAAATGCAGCATTTCCATTCTGGTGCAAATAAAGAAGTATTCAAAGATTCACAGCTAAACCTAAATTGCATTGGATAGAGAAATGAAGAAGAAATATGTGAAGAGTCTTTTAATTGTATTTTACAGTTTTGTCTTCACTTGTAAACTTGGTAATATATATAAACCAAGTAGTAGCTAGTAATTAGGTGTGAATTTTCCAGAGCTGTTTAGAAAAATCCAGAGAGAAAATCATTTAGTTTGTACTAGGAAGCAGCTGTGATTTAATTCTTTGAATCACAGATTTTCTGAAATAACACATCTCTGGTGGAACAACAAATCCACCAGAAAAGTTTTTAAGTCTGTTGTGTTCTTTACATTTGTGATTGAATATATATTTGTCTGCATTAGCTCAAAGCAATTCACACACACTTGCTCATCAAAACACATAGACTAGAAACTGCTCAAAACTTGAAAAAGTTTTTAGATTTACATTCAACCCCCTTCTGTAAATCTCATTGTTAGTTCATGGGAATAACAGTTCGGCATGTAGATAGTTGGGGTGCCTTCGGCGTTGATATCCGGCATGTAGACAGCTATGGTGCCGACTCACTATTCTCAGTTTATGTGATTGGTGTTTTTGAATACTGGTCTAGCAATGGTTTTTGTGTGATATACTCAATTGTAATGTTGTTGTTTTCAGGTATGTTGGTGTAGATTAGATCAATTGGAATGTATTTGATTTCGTTTTTACCCTTAAGAATTTTTAAAATCTGCGTGTTAATCGATTAGGAAACAAATCATCTAATTTTTTATAGTATATTATTTGTTTTCCAACTTGATTTTATCAACAGTTGAAGGTTTGTCTCAGCTGTATTATGTTCAAATTAATGAAAACTATTTTTTTGTCAAAAAAAATGTGAAATTTGTTCAGATAACTTTTTTTTTACAATAGATAACTTTTCTATCTTCAATGTCATTTTGTTAATTTTACAATAGATAACTTTCCTATTTTGAATGTCATTCTGTTAATTTGTGATTCGATAAGTGTATTATGTAACATTAGACTCAATAAAAAGATTGTATATGAGTGAATTTATTGATTATAAATAAGTGACCATTTATAAATTTTTTATCCGCAACTGCTTTTAGTGTGTTCCCAATGCTTTTGGGTTGTTCCCGATGGGCTCATTAGATTAATATTTCATAATCTCCGACTGCAACAACATGATCCATTATCATCTATGCCATACAACTCTCCTTGATCTTCAACCGAAAATTTTTGGTGCTACGTATATCATCGACACACTTTCCCTTTTGATAAGATAAATTAAAAACTGTAGCATAAATATTCAGCGGCAATAGGCCTCTGCTAAAGATACCTGACAAAGCAAAAAAGTAATGAAACATCTCTTAGAAGAAGAAGAAACATTGAGAAAGATCCCCAACAAAAAGTAAATTCGTCTCAACTATGGAACCAAAATCCACAAAGAACCTCTATATACATGGTTTCAGATTGGCTCTTGTGTTTTTATGTATGTAATCCTATCTCAACTTCTTTGTATAACAGCTTTCACATAAAGCCCTTTCTCATCATCAAAACTTTTTTAAGATTGGAGGCGTCTATCTTGCTTATCCATTCTTCTCCCATTTTCCACATACTGGAAAATTATTTTATTAGACCGGAGCATCATCCTCAGTGATTCCAGTACCTCAAGTACGGCTTACCTGCAGAATCAAGCAAAGCAGTATTCTGATGTGGTAAGCTCGTCCATCCCATATTGTTGGCCTTTAGGCCATTAGTAGTGTCTTGCACATTCAAGTAGCTACGTTGATTAACCATCTGTGGTAATGGATTACTTGTAGGAACCCCAACACTGTAATTCAGAGGTTGATTAAATCGTTGTTGAGGGGTGAAAGAAGTATAAGGACCAGCAGTAGGATTCAAGTTGTCACAATGAGATAGAACACTAAACAGGCTCTGATCTCCGATACCTCCATTAACAGAGCTCTGGGTTTGGCAAAGACTGCCTTCTAGACCAGACCAACCACCATGGCCTTGGCTCTCAACAGGAGTCCAATTCTGACGCAACAATTCATCACCACTCGGATGAGATTGGGATAGTCCTGAAAGTTGTACGGTATTTGCACCCCAACTCTGCATATTGAGGGTCGAGGAGGCAAGAGGGGTTGAGAAGCGATCTTGCCTCGTAAGTGCATGCCTAAGGCCATCTAAACACATATTCTCTTGTACAGTCTGATGCATGAAAGGATCCTTCAACCTCTGATTAAATGTCACTGGATGCAGCTGCTCTTTGAAATGTCCCACAGGATGACTATTTTCAATCATCACATTTGTTAGTGGTTGAAAATTTAACGCTGCAGGTTTCTGCTCGTGATGATACTGCGCACTGCCTGGCCCCTCAAAGAATGATTGGAATTGCTCGTTTTGCAATTGATTAGAGTAAGAACCGAAAAACATCTCATCTGCTTGTCTACTCATCAAATCTTTCCCAGGATCAACCTTCCGCATGTCAGGTTTCAAATGTATCAGCTGAGTAGGATGCTCTTCCATAACTTGTGAATACCCATGCGACAATTCATTGGCAGATGCGGGATCACGACTTACATGAGTAGTGTTATAGTAAACATTTGGCATGCTAACTGCTGGCCAAACATCACAAGCAACAGATAGAGGACTTTCCTGACTTGGAGAAACATCCACTTGGCTCAAATTTTCTGTAAAATTTGATACGTTACGAAGTAAAGCATCAGCTCTGGGCAATGTGTGATTTCCATCTGAACCCAAATCCATTGTATTGAACACCAAGTTACCACCGAGTACAGTATTATGTTGCACATGATTCTGCGTGAAAATGGAAGCACATTCACTTCCACCATGCATGTCAGGCCTGTTGATAGCAGCTGCATTATGAGTTTGCTGCTGAAATACGCAAGGACTTTGATGTTCTCCATCCTGACCATAAAAAACATTGAAGCAAACGAGATGACATGTCATTAATTAAAATACAATTAACTAGAATCCAGCTCTCTTCTCTTAGCATTTTACCAAGATGTATAATAATTTTTTTAAAGAGGTATCACATATCATTAACAACCTTTTATTATTTTAATTTGATATCTCTAAGCTCAAGGTCCTAAACCCAGCCAACTCCATAATAACACCACCACTGATAATGGTACTTCAAATGTTTGTTTATCAATCCTCAATCAAATATTAACCACAGTCTAGAATAGAAACAAACCTCCAACGCAGTAGATTGTTCACGATTTGTAGTTGCATTGTTCATTTGATCCTCAAGCAATCTATTAGATATCTCGCTCCCGTCATCCTGGACGAAAGTAGAATAGAGTCAACTTGCTAGTCAGCATAATATATTGAAGATTGTTAAGTAGGGCTGGGGAAGGGTGTAAGCGTTGCTGGAAATGAGTCTCCTAGATATTTGAGAGTACATTGTATTTTTTCACAGCACGGTAAATGTACATTTTCAATCAGGACAAAGGAATACAAGTAACAAACCTCTGTTGAATCTGATTCTTCATCACCAACATGATCATCTAACATGTTAATATTGCTCTGTTTTGCATCGGCCTGATCAACAGATTTTCATGAATGAAATCAATGAAATACGGTAAGAGCAGATCTCTACGTGTAACAGAAATAATCATGTATTCAAAAGGTTGGCCCTGCATAATTGTAACACGAAATAGAGACCTAAAACTGGGGGCTGCAAAATAGTCTAGTTAGTATACCATTTCTTTCCCTAACGCATGCATCAATTGCTGCTTTTCTATCTGCCGCCTCCTCCAGTTTGAGAAAGCTGCAGCAACATCTACATTTGCCAACTTTGACCTGTAATAACATATTAAACTTCCAACCAACTAGTAATTTATAAAGATAGATTTACTTAACAAAATCCTTACCAGTGCACATGCAACTTATGGCGCTCTTCCTCCTCAAACACTTTGTATGGTTGCACATAGTAAGTATCAATGTCACCTAAAACATGATTAAGTGACTTGGACTGAATGCTATTACTAGAATGCTTCATACTATTCTTAACACGTTGGTGTTGGTCCTTGCTAACCTGAACATGATGAGAACAGATCAGACTTGACTTTGCTGATAACATGACTAATGAACCAACCTATCATCTTCCTACTCAATGGAACCTATAGGTAACCTCCATGAAGGCATGAAAAAGTTACTCACTGGGAACTGTTTACATGGGGGACGTGGTTGCTGATAGGGCATAGTCTAATCATATTTTGAAACAGAACTACAATCTAAAAACTGGAAAGATTAGGACAAAAATAAAAAATATGCATGAACATATTTTAATTCTTCAAAAGGTTTTGATCACAGATTCTAGATTTTTATCCAATCATCGGCATATAGGAGTTTAAACCATCATAAAATCCATTAAAGTCTCTTTCACAACAGTGTTGCATATTACTATTATTGGTAAAGGACAAAGCTTACTCCGTTGACCTTTACTCTCCAGTCTACAGGTGGGTCAAAGAAAGCATAAATGAACTTTAAACCCTAAAGTTTGATCCAATCTAAGTTTAGAACCTTTAAGTTTACTTCTTTGAAAATAAAACCTCGAAACGTTTTTGTATAGATATAATTTAGAATCTCTAATTAAACAACTCCAAACATCCGCTCAACGCTTAAAAAAATAATATTAACTTAAAAATGTCCTAATGTTGATTATTTCAAGTCAAATTTTACACGTTAATCAAAATATAAATATAAGATATTAAAAGCAAACATTTTCTTAAATAATATATATACAGATTATATTATAGACCTTAAATAATTTTCCTTGGTAATTAAGGAAATACTTAATTCAACATTATTTCAATTCAAAATAAATAAAATTAGATACGATCATGTATACTAATTATTATTCATAACATCTCGCTAGAACACTGTAAAGAAAACAATATAGTAGCTTAACATTACTACAGTTTCCGTTTTCGAGAAATACAAGTCTAACCAATCACATTGTTTTCATCAAATATAATTTATATAATCGCCTTAATTTTTTAAAAATGGTACTTTTTTATTTATTATTAGGGGATTTTAAAATTAAAACATTATCTTAGAGATGTATAATTTTTAACTTAAAAAAATAGTAGAAGCTTGAATTTAGATTAGTATTTAATTTACACCATAATACTTGAAGTAATTCTTTTTATTTTCTATTTGTTCTGGTAGAATATTGTCTTACAACAGTCAGAAGGTTTAAAAAATTTACTATATAATATTTTAAGGTTTAATTTTCTAAGAAACAAGGTTCAAAATCCAATAAAGCCTTAGAACCAGCAAGATTTTCAGATATTCAGTACTTTTTTCTAACATAGAAACTGGGGCATGTCAAACGAATAACCTTGATGTATGACATATATTTCGCACCATCACCAGACTGGACATTACGCTTCTGTATTTTTTCTCCCTTCCTTTTTCTTGCTACCATTTTGAGGCCATCCAAAGTCTTATCATGAATATCCTCCATAAAACCTTTACTGCATACGATAACAACATAGAAAACAAGTAAACTCCTTATAACACCAAGAAAAAACAGCTACAGGCATACTCTGCCCATCCAAAATAAGACCAACTTGACATTTTTAGTCAATTTAAGTCAGACTCACGACTTCAACTATGAAAATTGTACATGATGTATAATTTGAATGAGTCACATCAATTCAAAATTTAATACTTAATAGTATATCAAAGCATGCCATTTATTTTAACACCAAGAGAGTACTATAAATTGTCAAGGAATAATATCCAATGGTAAAAAAGAAGCAATACTCCACAAAATGTAGCTGAAGTATATTTCCAAGTTTTTGAAAATAGAAAATGATAGAACTCCAAAGGAGGAAAAAAAAAGTAAAAACTTGGCAAAAAGTTCTTCGGTACATTCTTTTTTCCTTTACAAGTAGAAGATTACTCAACCTTCCTTCATCTTCTTATCTGAAGTAAAAATAACTGCAACATTGTCAACTACTAATAAGATTAGTGCCCGTTTGGAGAGCATTAAAATTTAAAATAACCGACTTATGACTTAAAATGAATAAGTGCTATATAAGTGACAAGTAGATAAATACTTACAAGTTATATATAAGTGTTTGGATAAATTTATTTATAAGTCGGTGAAATTTTTACTAAATTGAATTAAAATAAATAATTATAAAATACATTCATCTTAATTCATATTTTAAATTAGAAAAATATTAAAAAATGTATATGTTAAAATAAAAATTAATAAAAAAGCGAAAAAGTCAAAATAAGTTGGGAAAAAATATGTCGTTACTAACTTTCAACTTATCAACTTATAAGTTATAAGTTGTACATATAAGTTGGGTTAACAAACACTCTGTAAGTTCTTACGGGCTTATAAGAGATAAGTCCCTTAAAGCCCGTTTCCAAACAGCCCCCATAATTCATCATACGTTGGGTCATTGACACAAAAGATAGGTTTGAAGAAAAACAAGACTGTTCTGAATATAAACCTGCAAGTCACGGGCACAATTTTACACATCTACATGATTTTGTGAATCCCAAACAATAATTCGCTTCAAACATAAATTAACAATTAGTGTACTTATGATATTGACATCAGAAATGCAATACCCAAGGCAAAACAAACATGAAGCAACAAGAGAAATCAGACAACAATTACCGCTTCTGAGGTTCCTCATGGAGTGACCTTAAGTATAATTCATCACTACTACATGCTTTGTCATCCGCAGCTGAAGAACAAGATTCAGATGTGAGGTTATCGTCAGAATTATGAACAGTAGATTTATTTGCATGAGTCGGCAAAGTTTTCTCAACATGCTTCCTGAACCTGCAAGTAAATTTTGGTTTTAATAGATGGAAGCTGTACCAAAAAGATGCAAAGGGAATCATTAAAATCTTTAGAAGTCGATTCGATAAAATACAAAATTGCTTATAAGTTATAAGAGAACCAATCAAATAATCATGATCTCCAGAGATATTGGTTATTGTGGAATCATAAAATTGACATAATCACTTCAGCAGCTCAAGGCAATAAAGTCTTTAAAATGCAGACTACAAAACTAAACTCTCGTTTTGCTAAACCTAATATCATCCAAGGGGATTTCTGTAACATAAAACATAATGGGAGGGAACTTCGTCAGAATCTCGCATTCAAAACACATTCATTTTATGTCATCCTTGAAAGCTATCATTTTCGCTTGTGAATAAGAGAATTTGCTGTTCATGTTCATGTTCTATTTATCTAGATTAAGGCGATATAACTTATGTAGATTGTAGTAAGTCACATGCATATTCTTCTATAACATAAATCATCAAATTCAACGCAAAGTAATAGAGTTCGTTCACCTCCAAAACTTTTGCCCTATATCATTTTCAGGATCCGTTTGTGACCATCTTGCTTTCAAAAACTGTAGATCCCTGATCATACTGTGAAAAAATGTAAAATGCGTTATAAAATGCTTAAATACAATCGCAGACAATAGAAAAGAGGAGAAGCTACAGTTTACATACTCAGAATGGTAGTTTTGTAGCTCTGAATAATATGCTTTCTTGTTGGCCTTTAGAAGACGCTCCTTCTTAAGAACAGCGTCAGGATGAAGATCACCAGAACAAAGCGAGGCACTCCTGCAAATTGTAGATTGCAAAGACATGATCAGCTCAAATTTCAAAACTTTGCCATTAGATATGAAAGAATCAATTCTCTTCACTCTTCATAAAGAGGAGTCGAGTTGGCCCAGTTGTCAGGTGCCCAACTTATGACCTACAGGTCATTGGTCTAATTCCTTATCCTAGATGCAGGGGTCATGTCTTGGAAAGAGTCTCTCTATTCTCTTACTCTCTTCAGTTGCAGGGGTCATATTTTGAAAAGAGTCTCTATTCTATTACTCTCTTGAGTAGGGACAAGGCTGCATACATCCTACCCTTCTCAGAGCCTATTTTAAGCGGGATTTAAAAGTATGTCCCTTTTCCCATTTATTTTCATATTTTCCAGAGTTACCATTATAGTAAGTTATAAAACTTCTGCCAGATCATAATTTTTATTTCATTTTTAATCGAAACAATTAACTATATCTTGTCTATTCTTTCTTTATCATTCTGACTTCTTTATCAGTCTATATTTCTTATAGTTAAAATTTGTAATTTATTTCGGCAAAAAAAAAATTGTAATTTATAAGTTTCTATCAAGACTTCCATACATTCATCCTATGATGATCATAAAAACCATATGGTATGAGATTATGCACACTAAATAATCAATCAACTAAACATTACTACCCTAGTAATCGCGCTACACCTACTTGTCACACCACATATTTATTATTTTGCATTTTTACACATTTTGGTACCGTTTCATTTAACCATCAGGTAAATTAGTTTCTCAACCAAGGGCATTAAGCCTAGTATGCTGGTTTTCATGTATATATGATCAATTAAGAGATTTACTATATGATATGACTAAAATTTCTATTAAACCACACACAAGAAGAAAAAAAAATCATGTAAAAAAAATTTCAAAAATATTACGTTCGCACCTTCACCATTTACATGTCCTGTTTCCAAAATATGCAAGCCAGATGGATATAAAACTTCAAGTAACAGACAGCATAAACTACATATATGTTTAGGCTAAATTTCTCACATATTCCACTTACAATCTCTATATGTGCTGTCTGTGTGTCTAAAATGGAAGACGAACATTGAAATGTCTAAAACTAAACACGTACAAGCTGATAGCTGAAAGCTTAACTAAAGACTAGACCAGCAAAATGCATTAGGCTTTTAAGTTTTTTTTGTTGTCAATTAACATGCAGTTATTAGAAAGTGACTATGTATGTGGGCTGACCTTATAACTGCAATCAGTCCAAAAACTAGTAAAGAAACATGCATCAAGTGATATTACCCAATACCATTATGCGATATAAACGCAATGGACCATTCTATAAGGAGTGTCCTGAATAAATAATGCATATACAATATGAGTCAGGTTTAGGCAGAAGTGCAATACTTGCCATTTCATTAATGGATTCCCGAAGTGAAAATTATCTCCCTCGAGCAATTCTTGAACAACGTGTTGAGCCTCGGTTCCTTTGGGCAGAAACTGAGTGAGCACGTTCCTCTCCTTCTCCGATAGATGAGTTTGCCAGACCTATAGAAAAAATATATCAAACTTTAACATGTGCAAAATTTTGAACAATATGAACTGCTTGTGAATTCAAACATAATGCAGACAGAACACGAGACAATACTAACCTCATACGAAAGCACATCAGTTAAATTTTCCAAGTCAAAGGTTTCTTGAGGAACATTGACTACGTCAGCCAAAATATTGTGGCAACTGGGAATAGCATCAATATAAGGTGATATATGTCTTTGTGCAATTCCAACCTGCTCCTTCTTGGCCACAACACTCTTCCTACTGTCATCCCACTCAAGAATTATAGTAGACGTGATGCTTGAATCACACTGTGAAGATACTAACTTCTTCCTTTTCACACTGTGTTGCTGGCGAGAAGTTAAACCAACAACACTCGCAGAGCCTAAACGTTTTTTCCACTGATCAGCAGCCATTTTCAACAAATTGAACCAATTACAAGCAGTGCTCAACCGAAAAGGTAATTAAAGACGCACTATCGATCAGTCAACATATTACTTTGCTCCATGTCACTGGATTATTTACGTAGAAAAGGAACATAAAATTAGCACACAGAAAAGGATAGAATAAAGAACAATGCTCAACATCTACAATTTAGAGTCTTAGTTGAATCAGACTCTCAGCAAGTTTGACTTTTAAATTTGCTAAAGTTCCTTCTCGAGGTGTTTTTTCATTGGGTTGTGGGTGGCACAACATCCAAGAAATAGTTTTTGAAGAATGATTTCTTCAAGTTCTCTAGACCATGCAGAATTTAGTTATACCCGAGTAAAAAGAATTTTAGCCAGAAGGCCTATCAAAGTTCTTGAAGGCCATTTAAAATGCAAAAGCAATGTTTTAGCTACCATTCGAAGAAGCATATTGTATCTGAAAAACATCCTTATTCAGAAATTATCATGATTTTAAAAGTAAATGGTTGGTGCTGGTCTATCGAGAAAATACGATGCTTCCTAGACTCCCAGGCCAGGACATCTAGCATCAATTAATCCAAAATTCTTCCCAGAACTAATTTAGAAATTTAGCTTCTCGCTAGCGGTACAACTTGCTGCTCGCTTTCTTTCCATCTCAGCAAAATCATAAATTACTTAATTAGTAGTAAAAATATATAAACAGTAACAAAAATCAATTACATACAGAGATATAAATGGAGGTAATATTACCTTGTAAATTATATTACAACAAACAACATAAAACGTTTCAAAGCCACACTAGTTGTCCTGTCTTGAAAAATATTACGAGGAAAACAGTCAAAAGAAATGTGCTTATGCAACAAAAAAGACCCGACTTGCTTAGAAATGAGGAAGAGAAGGTAGATTTAAATTAAATTAGGATTGCACAACATACCAGTTACAGACCACTAGTGTACTAAACTTGAATATCTCAGTCACATCAAGAACCGTTCGGACAAAAACATAATCAAAAGCTTAAAATTTCATCACCAGAACAATTAAAAAATTGAGCAAAATAGAGAAATAAACAATCAATAAAAAGATTAAAAAAAAACAACTAACACAAAATTACACAATGTGCGTCTGTTTGATTAGATTAAGGCTTCCTAGACACAAAAAGAAGACTAATTAACAAAACGATAATCACCAACAGATGTTGCAGAAAGAGGGATTATATTAAATTCCCACCACTGAACCATTAATCATAATGAAAAACAATAAATTCACCCAATTTTAAATTAAAAGAAAGAAACAAAAGTGCAATAAAGAGTGAATAAAGCAATGAAATATGAACCTGGGTCATAAAAATTAGGTGTGAAAAAAGGGGGATAAGAAGGGGTATAGAGATTTTGGGATTTTTTTCAAGTGAAGAAGACAGAGAAATAAAAGAGGTGGCGGGCGCAGAGGATTACAGAAAACAGTATAGATAAAGAGGAGACTGGGGAGAAATATAAATAGATAGATAGATGATGAAAAATCAAAGGGTGTTTTTGCTTAACTCAGTCTCTCAACTTCAATGTGTTGTGTTGTGTTGTGTTTTGTTTTGTTTTGTTTTGTTTTGTTTTGTTTCGTTTGAATGAATGAAAGCTGTTTAGTTATCCCTCCCTGCTGCTGTTTCCTTGGGCCTGCCTTGGCTTGGGTTCCTCTCCTCATTAAGGTCGGTGTATTGTATTGTATATTTGTATGTGTCCTCATATCACTTGTTGGACACTAATTATTTTTTAATTTATATTATGCTATTCTAGATATATTAATATGTTTAATTAATATAGATTAATTTATAGATATTTAATATTTAATATTTAATTTATAATTATAAATAGGCACCCGGGTGAACTTTAATTTATTAAACCCGCAATTGCATTTTGTTAAATTAGTTTAACAAATGTTAGTTCTGCAAAGATAAACATGAAAATATTAAATTAATATTTATGAATACAATTTTATATATATTACGTGTATATATATATAATTCTAGATATATATAACAAAGTTTTAATTAGCTTATTTATATCTTATCATATTGTTTAAAACTATCATTACTTTAGCCGCTAATATGATAAAATTCATAATGTTACAATAGTTTAATTCAACAAATACGGCCTTCTGAGATGATTTTTTAAAAAACTAAAACCTGCAACAAAATATTTCATTTCTCTCACTTACGGCCACTTTTCAATATATGAAGACAATCTTTAATTTACGAAATAAAAATTACAAAGTTCTCAATTTTATATCTCGAGGTTGTAAATACAAAGTGCCCCCACGGCCACAACTATACTATGAATAGTACAGTGTGGTTGAAAGATAGGAGTGCCAACTCATTAACTCAAGTAGGATGTTTTTTTCTAAACTTCAGCCGAAAACGCCTAACATTCGAATTTTATAACACTTCTCCTTCTGACCTTCTAGCACCAGGCATGTGTCAAACTCTAAACATCGTGTTACCACTTAGCAGAGTCTTGTGTTTTTATTAAACAATCAATATAATTCCCCTTCTCAATGTGGAACGATATACCATAAATAAATGTTCAACCTGCAATGTCCAATAATGGTGCTGAAGTAGTGAATCTATTGTCACCATAGCAGTGGCACAACTTAAGGCCGTAATACTATGGTGTCCAAGAACCAGAATATTCCGATAAATGGAAGCGATATCATAATAATCATAATAACATTACTTTTTACGAATAGTATAATTATCCTATTGTTTCCTCGATCTTCGAAGACAACTGACTCCTCCAACAAATTTTCAACAAGAAATGAGGAAGAAGATAAATGGTCAAAATGGCTAGTGATTTTGACTGATACATCGAAATTGCTTCCCCTATTTATAAAGTACTCACGAGAAAAAAGGACCCGGTCAGGATGAAGTATATGTTGTTCTGGTCGATTAAAGGGTGTAAAAATAATTAGAAATGGATGTGGAAAGTATGGAAAAATATCTCACAATATATTTAACCAGAAAATCCATTCCATCCTACTAGATAGCTTGATATGTGAATTAGTTTCGCTCAATTATTTTTGCTAAATATGTACAAAATATGTCGATTATGATAATGAGTTCGTGAGGAGCAACAATTTCGTTAATTAAATATATATGAAGTATAAAGTTAGAGGATATACTATCAGATGTAGTGTAAGGACCTGAAAATTTAGATTCTAAAATATATAAAATATCAAGTTTCTTTTTATATATTGTATATGTACACAAATCAGTCTTTATGAATGTACTAACCGGCTAATCTTTGTAGTTCTTAATTCCAATTTTACCTTTATAATTAGGGAAAATCAATTCTTTCGTCCTTTAACTTTATACTGTTTTTGGTTAAGGTCCCTGGACTACAAAATAATATTTTATGATCCTTATACTTTTAAATATTTTTGATATTTGTCTATCCGTTCAATTTTGACTAACAGACGTTAGTCGTTGCTGACTTGTCAAATTAAAAAAGAAAATAAAAATTAGGTGGATTTTCAGTTATTAATACGTGTGATATTGGCCTCACATGATTTGCACATGATTATTTTTCTTACTGTTACTTGCATAATACATACAGACTTATATATAAAATGCACATGAATTGGGGATTAGGGTTCATATATATTATTACATAACAATTGAGAAAACTAATTTGAGATAAAATCGGGTGTTGATAGCACAAGCAACTCGAGGGCATCTTCAACATCAGAAATCTGCAAATGTGGTTATGAATGTCTGATTTGGACATCTCAAAAAGCATATAGTAAAGGAAGAAGATTTTTTGGGTGTCCATTTTATAAGGTGAAAGAGAAATATTGTGGCTACTTTAAATGGCACGATGATGATAAATGGTCGAATAATAAAGAACTGACATATAAGATAGCTGTGTTGCAGGCAAGAATTGGTGAGCTCCAAGCATTGAAGAAGATGGAGTCTGCAGAAATGGAACTGAAGCTGAAGTTAAAAGATGCAGAAATTAGCCACTTGAAGTGATGAATAAAATAATTAGGGGTTATCACTCAAATGTGATGAATGATTCTGTGAAGCCTTAAATATATATACATATACCTTGATGATGGTCAAACAAGCTTTCGATTCTACCAATTTACTGATGAATTACATATCTGTTGGCGAGAGTGTGTAGCTGTATGTACAGTTACGTGATAACTCAACACAATAACAACACTAGAACATGACAGGTTAATTGTAACACCCTCCAAACCCGGGGTATAGATTTGGGGCATTACTAATATTAACTACCCACTAATCCTGCACAAGCGCAATATAAATAAAATAATTACCCTGAACTACTACTACTCAGGATCTTTTCAAGGTTAAGGATTGAAAACAAGAACGACAAACCAACTTTATTACAAAAACCAGTTTAAATAATTTGTCTCAAGAACTCTCTTTATTACAAAACATTATTTTATTAACATTTTAAACTAAACATCTTTTACTCAAACTACCACTATTACTTATCCTACTACACCTGATCTGGCAACTCAAAACTCTCTTCTGGGATAGGGACAAACACCCTTGGTATAAGAAGGTCCCGCTGCTTGACTCGCTTCTTGACTACTCGGGTTCTGATGAGTTTCATTCTCTACCTTAACTGAAAAACAATGTGAATAACAATAAAAGGGGGTGAGCCAAAATTGCTCAACAAGCCTGCAACAATGTATATATAGTGTAAGAGAGAAGAATAAATGAACCGATAATCTGCTGATTTGAACAACCATCTATTTCTGTAAAGAATAATAATTTACCATTACTGGCGAGTGCCAAATGAACAAGACTGGAAACAAGAACTAACTATGCACTATAACCTGCTGATCAGTCAGGATACAGTGCAGATCTATACCCAACTGCATAGCCCCAACCAACATAAGGAGTACTCAGGCAACTATGGCCTATTAATTAAAGGTCTGGGTAAAACCCAACCCGTATCGTAACCATCCAGTCCATAGCTTAGCATCCAGAACAATCGGAATGCTTTTGATGTATCTCAACATCAGGATATATCAGAGTATATGTAAGTAAGGGTATAAGTATTGGAATATGAATAGAGGATTCAATAAATTGGGAGAAATCAAGAATCGAAATGAAATAGAAACAAGAATCAATAACTGTGTATCAGTGTTTGTAATCAAGAATTATCAGTGTGTAATTGTTATAGAAAGTGGGATATATTTCACTATTCTGAACTTAGAATAGGGGAAAACTTGCCTTGCGCGTACTTAACCTCATATGACTCACCGCCTTCCGTCTTCTGCTTGATTCGCCTTGTTGATACAGAATTTATCATAGAAAGATATTTGTTTAGATAACTTACTTCATACGTGTATCTCGAATTGATACCACGTAGCCCTAATCGTCAACCCATATGAAGGGTTTTTAGCACATAAATGCAACGAAACGTAAATTTAAATCTTAAAAAAAAAACCGAAACCCTTTGCAGGATCCACTGCGAAAAATAATATTTAATTCGTAGTTCAGTATGTTTACCTTAAGAAGCTTTACGTTAATGGAAATATGGAGGTCTTTAATAGCGATCCAAGAACGATGAACAGAAATCCCTAGCAGCTGCTCCTCAAGTGTGAAGCACTCCACCGATATCCACCAAGAGTACAATGTGATGGAGGAGGAAGATGTTGAGAGAATTAGTTGCCTCCCTTTTGTTCTACTTTGGAATTAGGGTTAATTATTTGGGTTTTGGCAAATAGGGTTTATAATAGTATATTTATAGGCAAAATTTTCAGCTGGAAATTTTCATAAAATATTATTATTATTAACCCTTTAATTGATTATTCTTATTAACCAATTAACTAATAATTAAAACACCTTTTAATCATTAATCCCTTTTCTAAACACTTTAGAAAAATAATTCTCTCACTTGATTTAATTTCCAAAATTAAATTCTTAATTAATAATATTAAGAATTAATTAAATCTCATTTAATCAATTATTAAATCTGCTAATTAATTATTTATTTCACAAATATATAATTACCAACCATTATTAATTAATTTCTCCGCCATTAAATCATTCTCTTTTATGGTGTGACCCTGTACGTTCAATATTAAGCCGGTAGTAGAAATAAATAATAATAAAACTATTTTATCACTATTTATATAAATTCTCTAATTCATTATATATGATTAATTAATAAATTAATCATATTTATTCTACATCGTGAGGGATACTTCTCAGCATATCGCGACTATCCGGATAATACGAATTCACTGACTTAGAATACCAAGAACCTATTCAGTGAGTAGTTACCGTACAATCAATTCCTTCTACCCTGCAATGTCACGATTAAATACAAGACATGGAACTTGTGTCAAGCCTATCTTATTTAATCATTTGCTTTCCCATTCACTATGCTTAGTTTTATTTAATATAAATTATAAACTCCTTTCTAATTTCATTCACTCTGGCCAGAGATTCCTGAACTAGCATAAGTGGATCAGCATTGAACATTCTCTTCCTTCACTGGAAGGGGTAGATCCTTTATTGATCATACACTATCTTCGTGTACAAATTCCTATACCCCGTAGAGCCCTTATAATTGTCCCTGGAGACTAAGAACTAAACCAAAGCATAGTTCAGTGTACACAAGATGACTATAATGACCTCAAGTCTAAGGATACTTGTACAACTATCACTATGTGAACAACTGCTGACACGTGAGTGAACTCCATCAGTTGTTCAGCTGTGTGAGTCATGTTCAGTGAACTTATTCTATAATAAGCACCTACATACTAGCTATAGTGTCACCACACAAATATCTATGAGAACAGACATCCTTCATAATGAAGCAAGCATAGTATGTACCGATCTTTGCGGATTACTAATTACCAGTTAGTAATCCTACGACCAGGAAATATTTAAGTTTAGAGTTATCATCTTTTAGGTCTCATTATTATGATCTCATCATAATCCATAAAAAGCTTTACTCTAAACTATGGTATATCTTATTTAAACACTTAAATAGATAAAGCCCGCAATAAAACAAAAACAAGTCTTTTATTAATATCAATGAAATCAAAACAGATTACATAAAAGTTATTCATAAATCATCATACATGATTGGACTTAGGACACATCTCTTTCACCATACGATCTTATCAGACTCACATATATAAACATATAATTATATAGCATATAAGGTTCACATGATCACGTAAAGCACATAGCACATATAGCACATAATTGATTTAAGACTCTTAATATTTTTAGAATCGATACTAGACTTATACTTGCGCTAACAATCACTATTTGGTTCAATTTATCATTTCTCGGAATTTGTTAAGCTCGATTCAATCCTAATAGGGTCTACAAGAAATTAACTATCACAAGACGACTCACTTTCGAAAGAAATTATGATTTATAATTATTTTTAATGGATTCGTTTCATTTTTCTGAGTCCAAGGGTCTTCGTTTTACTCAAATCGGACTAACAGTTTAATTAATATGCAATAAATAAGATTTAATTAATTAATAATCAATTATAAATAATTGATTATAATTAAATAAACCTTAATTATATTTTTAAATAATTATTTAATATTTATTGTATTTTAAAATAATTAATCCTTAATTATTAGAATTAATTATAAATTATTACAATTATTCACAAATTATTATCAATTATACGATTAGATCGATTATTTACAAATAAATAATCGATACGACTAACTATTACGTATCACTCGAATAATAATCCAATTAAACGATCAACTACTCGTATAAATACGAGTTACTCGCATTATTCGAATAATTAACGAATTCTTATCATATTTTTCGATTATTTTTAACCTTATTTGTAAATTAATTACTTAATTATTAAATAATAAGTAAATAAATAATTAAATAATTAAATAATTAATGATTTTTGAATTTCTAAATTAATAAAATAATTCAGAAATTATTAATAATATTTTTCAGAATTTAAAACTTATTTTTATTTGATTTTTAGAATTAATAAAAACTGATTTTCATTTTTATAAAATATAAATAATTAATTAAAATTTCAGAAACAGGAAATAGGAAATGATTTTGGGGATTGGGGGATCAAACCCGGGTTGGAGTTTTAACCCAACCGGGTCGCCAAGAAACCAGCCCGGATTCGGGTTGAACACCGCCGTAATTTGGAATTTCCTGAAACTGGCCGGTGAGCCCCGCTTCCGGCGAGATTCCGGCTGCCCAACCATCCCCAAAACGCTGTTGTTCGACTTCGATTCAAGCCCAAAATGATTCAATATCATCCCCTCATCTTGTATCAGCCCACAGCAACACAGTACGTTCCCTGGATCACATTTTCCGGCGACAACCTCGAATAATCCGGCGACCTTCAACCCAAGTCCGGCGAAGTCTATTTCGCAACCATACAACTCGATTTTTATGCCAAATCAAATCTACAGACTTCTACAATCATTTCCCATCAACAAACACAACCAAGAACACCTATAATTCTTAAAAAAGTGAAATCAAAAATACTAAAACTCAAGAACTCGGCATATCGATCCAGGGGTTATAAAATCGAAATAAAAATACCCAATCACTCATGAGACTACAACAAAACAAACTGAATCAATCAAACGATTCTTCAAAATCAAAAACCGAAATTCATACCACGAACATAAAAAATCGATTTTAAGATTAAACAAACCTCAGTTGTTGATATTAGTATTAATAGATTCGTCTCTTCACAAGAATTGTATTGGTTACTCGAGCTTTTTCAGTGGATTAGTAAATCTCCCAAAATCATTGATTGATCTTCTCCCTCCTCCAAGAACACAAAGGTCACAAACACTTTCTAATTTTTATTAATCTGATTTTTAATAATAATTAACTAATTAATTAATAATAAATCAACTATTTATAGTACTGAAAATAATACCCCTAAATAAAATTAAGGGGCTAATTACACATCTAATAAAAATATTTGGCCCCAATTTTTATAATTTTTGGGTATTAATTATGAATTTTTAAATATCCAATAAATACAAAAAAAAAGTCAAAAATTCCCAAAAATTATGAATATTACAAAAATACAAATAAAAATGATGTTTGATAATTTCATGACCATATACAAATAAAAATGTGATTTTTGTGGGATTTTTGGTACCCGAAGGGGTCCGGAAAAGTCGTTTTTCGCGAAAAGGGTAAATTTGTAAAACGTCTAGGGGTTCAGAATAGCGATATGGTATAGGTTGTTCTTGGCAAAATAAGGCCAGTGATTTGTTTGAAATACGGGCTTTTAAAACACTGTTTGAGCTGTACGAGATTTTATATAAAACATATAACTTACGATAAAATACTCAATAAATATCCAAATCACATTCGGATCAAAACAGACAACACGTAGCACATAGCAATTAGGGTTTAACGACTCGGCACATTTAATTACACCATAATACACATAATTTATCTTTACTATAATATAATACAAGCGTAATTATCTCGGTCGTTACATTAATAATACTACGTCTACACAAGAAACAAGGAAGAATGAAGACAAGGCAAATACAAAGAATCAGAAGATTAGAAGAAAGCATGAAGTCTGTCTACAGGTCACTGAAAGAAGTTCATTAATATGATCATGCCTCAGTGAAGAACAAATGTTAAAGACTTTCAGGGTTTCAGAAATATTGAAGATTCAGTATACAAGTGCTACCGGAAGATTTCAGTGTATGGGCATTGATTGAAGATAGATAGTGTTTGAAGCATAGGAATCTGAAGAATTGAAGACAGGGTATAGACAGAGGTTAATGAAGACGTTGTCTAAAGTACCAGAAAGGATTCCAGTGAAAGTACAGTTGTTTATTGACAGTCAGTGTATGAAGCAATAAAGTTGAGGCAAGTTTAACAATGTAATCAACGCTATAATACGAAGAACTGAATCGGGGTTAGTCGTCTGTGAACCAGACCAGTTGCACTAGGCGTCAACAGCTCGTGAAAGGAATCTAGGTATCCTCGTGATCGAAGCTGACCCCAGAAGTGGGGTATTCCTTCTTAAGAGGACACTAAACCTCCCGATCTTGCTAGCCGGGGGCTCAGTCTTTCAAGATTGAATCTTTCAAGAATTGTTAAGTTGATGAACGTACTTAGATTGAACATTTATCTGTTAAAGTACGAGAAGAGGTGCGCGGGGTATACAGCTAAACAGCTCAGGGGACTGGCGAAGCTCAAAGTTTAATTGTTAAATTAAATAAATTATTTAATGGACTTTAATATAATTTATTTAATAAACTTAAAATTATTTATCTTATAAACTTTAAATAAGTTTATTTTATAAATCTAAATTAGTTTATTTATATAAGTTAAATTTAAGTTTATTTTATAAATTAATTTAATTACAATTTAAACTTAAAAAGGAAACGAAAGAGAAAATAGAAAATAGAAAAAGAAAACAAAAAAAAAATAAAAGGAAAAAGAAAAGAAAATAGAAAAACAAAAAGAAAATCAAAACAAATAAACAAAGAAATGAAAACGTGTACAGGTTGGTTTTGATTAACTAAGTACATGCATGTACTGGTTAATAAACCTGCCGCTACAGAGGAATTCCCCCGTCCCCTGTCGCCACACAAATCAATTACTCCCTCCCGTCCCCTGTCGCCACACAAATCAATTACTCCCTCCTGTGCTTTTGTCGCCAAAGAAATGTACTCCTTGTCGCCATAGAGAAATGCTATCGCCACAGAAGCCACTCAATTCTCAGCCACACATTTTATTGATAAAGTCTACACAATTTGCAGCAGAAAAGTGGAGCCATTCATTATTTTTCTGTTCATCTTCTCTCCCAAAAGAGAAGTGAAAATGGAAGCATTGATTTACAGAGAGGCTCAAGCTATTTGTATATCCGTTTAACTTCTGACCGGAGTAACGTTATAATGCCTGATTCAATTCTTGTATATTCTTAGGGGCATTATAATCGTTACCCGGTAATTAAATTTTAGTACAAACAAAAGCTAGATCATTGTATATGATTTGATTTGTAAATCTTTGTAGTAGTTATGACCTTTGTTGTTCTTAGATTATAACCGGTTAATTTATTCACCGGAGTGTAGCAACATCCCTCGAGGATTTATATACGAATATATATTTCCCCGAATATCTTGTGTTCCTTGTTTTTATCGTTCCAAACACTATTCCTCTCAAGAACACGAAACCACTAATCGAGCACTAAATATTTTATCCGCTAAAAATTTGAATTTTTTTTTAATTTAGTGATTATCGTATTCAACCCCCCTTCTACGATAATTCGGGACCTAACAATTGGTATCAGAGCTGACTGATTGATACACAAATCAGGATCCGGAAATTAATTTATTTTACTAATTTGCATTTACATAAATTTATTTTATAAATTTAATCTAGCAAATTTATTTTATAAATTTATTTAAATGAATTTATAATTTAAACTTGAATAAGTTTATTTTATGGATTTATTTAAAATAAATTTATTTTATAAATTTGAATTAAATAAATTTATAATTTAAATTTTAGTAAATAAATTTTTTTAATCTAAATAAGTTTTTCAGGATTTTTAGGGGCCATTTTTTTTTCTCTCCCGAAATATTGTACCTGCCAGTTTTGGGATTAATTTGCTGCCAGAAATAATTGAGGTGGTCAGATTGATCACTTGAATGGCTTCCAGTTTAGTGAATTGAAAATAAATGGAATGGTAGCAATTTGGTGACGGTTTCTGGTTACCACTCACGCGCGCCAGT
Organism: Apium graveolens; assembly: GCF_009905375.1. Classification (NCBI taxonomy): domain Eukaryota; kingdom Viridiplantae; phylum Streptophyta; class Magnoliopsida; order Apiales; family Apiaceae; genus Apium; species Apium graveolens. Next base: position 176,476,370 of record NC_133649.1, on the reverse strand, counting down.
AAAGAGTGGAATTAAACATCAGCCTACCTATTAGACACGCGCAAGAAACAAACGGGAAGCCCACGCGCAAGTATGTGAGTCTTCGGGTTGTGTCACACGCGCCTGGAATAGCGCGGGTCTTGAGATGACTGTATTTCTGATCGCCATAGAAAATTGTCGCCACAGTGTTGAGTCGCCATACATGATATCTAAAAATGGCGCACGAGCTTCTCTGTTGAGATTCATGTACAAGTTGGGTGATGTCCTAGTCGTCACATAAATTTTTGTTACCTTAATTAATTATTTTTAATTTAGTTATTTTTTCATAAATTTAAAATTTTTAAATTTAATTTTTTATTAAATAATAATTTACATTTTATTTAATTTTTTAAGAAAATTCGAAATTCTTGAAAATTAGATTTTATGTAAATATGTATTTTTGATTAATTTATTTTCTAAGAAAATTAAAAATATTGGTAATTTAAATTTCTATTAAATATTAAATTAAGGGTACTCAAGGTATTGGTAGACTCAGGATTCCTCCGAGTTTTTAAAGTGGATTTTAATCTTTCGAAAAAAACGAAGACCATGTGCTATTCAGACGGAAAATTCTCGAATACGGAAATTGAAGATAATGGTTTTCTTACTCCGATGGAACTAATTTCAAGACCTATTGACAAAAATTGTGGAACTTCCTTAAAGGCTAACTCCATAGGATACCACTGGGTTTTCAGACGCAGGAATTGAATGAAATTTCTACGGGTATAGTTTTTCTCGGAGATTTTAGGACAACTCTATGATTTCAGATTATACAGTCACACAGTGGTTTGTACCAATGCTATATTTATCCGGGAATCAATGAGATCATACAGGCAGGAATTGTGGAGGTTAGAGAGAATAGCGGGGACATACAAATATCTCAGTTACATGCAGTAAAGTTGGAACCTCGGGACAAAATGTAAGAGTTACTGATAGTTGAATCAGAGGAAGCTCAGGTAGAAGTACTTGAGGGACTGGACGTCAGGGCAGTGTTTCACTTGTCAGGAAAGTTTGGTCGTCAGATTCACAAGGAGTATATAAGTTTTATCCAAGGATCAAGCCTATCTATTCCGAAGCAGAGATTCTTACAGATTCAGTTCAAGGGGTGATTACAAGACTGAGAATGGGACATAAACAAGATTTGATAGCTACATGGATGACAAGCAATATGTGTCAAGTAACTATCAAGGGTTTTGCTACAACAGAACAAGAAGCTTGACAAACAAGGATGAATTAGGATTCAATTGAAGAGTTGAGACAAAGGTGGAATGTTTTCTTAGGGAAGCAGCCAATCAAAACTTATAGTGCACGGGAAAGAGTTGGGATGGATCAGATGACGAGAATAATGGATATCTTGCTTTCATAGTAATCTCTGAAGATGATCCAACTCACATATCTCAAGTTTCAATTTCTTGAACCACTGCAATATTTTATTTTCAACATTCAATGCATGATAAGATCTTAGTGTTTAAATGTTTAACACTCGCACAAGCATGAGAGCATCACACATTAATGCTGAACTAGTTCACTAGATTATTTTTCTGGTAACTAGGATTGATGTTTAACTTGTGCATGTTATTTTAAATGATCTTAAATACGTGTTTGAATATTTGTTGAACATGATTAATTGCTTTAGTGAGGTATATGTTTTTCCAGCATATAAGACCTTTGTTTATGCTTATCTTCTATATCATAATACATTGTGGTTTATTTATTTGATCTGAATTGTTTGTTAAGATGTATTACTTTATTATTGGATTGATATAGCTAGATGAGATTTATCAACAGGTTTGGACTAGATAGAATTAGTGATTTATTTGTTAATTCTGTTTGTTCCTTATCATGCATGTCTTGCCTAATTCTTATGTGTAATGTTTCTGAATGAATGCCATGTATTCTTAATACAATGCTTGCTTATTTCAATATCATGAATGCATCTCCTAGTACTTGCATTAATTGTAGAAAAAGCATGATTAGGATTACAATAGGGCAAAGACTTCTAGTCCTCCTTATGTAAGGTTGGAACCATTTTTCCCTTAGCCTAGAGACAAATCTGTCAAGGGTATTAAAATGGAGAAAATGGTCAGTCAAAGATAAGAATTAGTATAATAAGGTTGCAGCTGTTGGTATCTATGTTTATAATAAAATCTCTAATCCATCTGGACCCAAACTGATAAGTTGGGTACCAAGAACTGTTAATCCATTTATGAATGCGGGACATAACAGGTTAATTGATTCATATGTATTCTTGGTAATTCATACTCAAGGCATATGATCAAAAAAAGAGCCTCACAATCAAATGTGATCAACAAAAGCTATTCCGTCAGTAATCTTTGGAGATGACAACAAAGGTTTTCATTACGGGACAAGCTATACAGATAAAGGGATGTCATCATGAATTGAACAATTGATATCACTGATAACAACTAATCATTGGTGTCACTGATAACAATTGAAGCAAATTCCTTGCTGAAGAATCAATGCACAAATTCTCCTATCAGACAGTTCTGCATCAAAGGACAAAATGTCAATTCAATGAAGGATTAGTGTCTCATTTGAAGCAGGAAGATTGAGAAGCTTGCTCTTCTTAGAGTAAGGAAAGGATATGCTCGTGGCTAGACTATCAAAAAAGGTGAAGTCAATGGTTTCTATTGTAAAACTTCATCTGACAAAAGTTTAGCTATGACATTAGAAGCTCTCACCCTTAAACATCAACTTAAGGAACTCTTTTGTGAAAAGGGGTTAGTGAGAGGACTGCCTCATCTGGAATTTAGAATATGATAAATGTGAGGCATGTTGGAAAGAGAAGTCAAAAGCAACATCACATCAAAGCAAATATGTACCTTAGTGATGGTGGTTGACTACTCTTATGAAACAAAGTTATTTTTCGTGCGTTCTCAAGACAAGACATCACAGATGGTGATTGATCACAACAAAGAAGATCAAGTTGGAAGCTACTGTAAAAGAAATGATCTTGTGGTCAGATAATGGGACTGAATTCAAGAAGAAGTTCTAATTAAAATCTGTAACATCAAGAACATTTTGAGACAAATTCAGCACTGGGAGCTCCGTGTCATAATGGAGTGATACAAGGGAAGAACCAGAACTTGATTAAAGCTACAAGGGAAATATCAAGCTAATCAAGACTTTCTAAATACCAAAGGGCTGGAACAGTCAAAATAGTTTGTAACAAGTAAGATCAAGCCTTGATCGGGATGTATACGTGAAGACCGCTAATGAGTTAATGGCCTACAGAAGCAAACATTGGATAACCTGAAAGTGTTTGGAGAGAATGTTCTATAGGAGTAAACAATGAAATGTTTTCAGTTGTTTGAAGATCTTGGCATTTGCAGCTAAGACTTATAAGGATATTCTTCATGACTACTCAGTGGAGTTTATAACCTGCAGGGCATTTGTGGTTGATCAACAGAAGATGATAGACAGTCTAAGTGCACAGTTCAACAACTCCATGCTCCAAGCTGTTAAAGGAGAAATTAATGGTATTGATGATTCATATCCAAACAGTGGAATGGCAGTGTATCTACACATCTCATTACTTCAATGAAGCCATTCAGCAAGGGTAAGGATTTTCAGGAAATCCCATCAACAGCTTAGGGGGAGCAAAAGAAGGATCAACTAGTCAGACACTACACCACATTGAAAATCAAGAGGACACTACAAGAACATATCTGCTGAGATAAAGGGTTTGATGTCAATATTATTCCCAGAGACTAGTTCTTAAGTGATCCAGATGGTGGAGTAATGATTAGCAGGACTACTGAGTATGAATGATTATTTTTCTAGTTTCCTATCTGAAGAAGAAACTAAGAAAGTTATAGAAGCTCTGATAGATCCGGATTGATTGGGTGATTGTAAAGAAAGATAAACTCAATCAGTCAGCAAGCAGATCATAGGGAAGCTGGTATCCAAATCAAATGATAATATTGTAATTGGTACAAGGATAACCAGAAATCATACTGGATGACAATGACATTATTACTGAGGGACAAAGCCAAACTGGATGCTAGGTTATTATCAGGAAGCAATATCTAACAGATAGCACCAGTGACGAGACTTGAGGATATTACGACATATCAGGCACCTGATGCACATTACCCTTGGAATTGGACTCTAGTAGATGTGTACAAGTGCACTCCTGGTTGGTGAGTCAAAAGAGGAAGTCAATGCACAACAGTTCACGGAGTTTGCAGTTGAAAATCTATTGGACTACGTATATCTCTTCTTCACAAGCTAACTTCAGGTTAGTATGAACTAGTATACTACTCAAGCAATCATCAAGGACATGGTATGGCACTCTAACTGAAGTTACAGTTTAATATAAACTAGTAGAGTCGTCATATTAATAACTCTCTATAGGAGGCACAAACATATTATTTTATATGTGCAGTGATATAATGATAATGTTATATGTTGGTCTACTAACATAGACTTGTGCAAGATTATTTGCTAAGTAATTGCAGAGTAGGTATGAATGAGCATGTTGGAGAGTTGCAATTCTTTTTGGGATTACTTTAAGTAAGCCATTAGGATAATTCTTTTAGGAGCCCAAGCAAGCCAAAAGAACAATTCTTTTAGGAGCACAAGTAAATCAAAAGAATGATGGCAATACAAGTAAGTTAAGGATCTTTTGAAGATGCAAAATTTGGAAGATTCTGAACATGCCAAGACTACTTACCAACAGAAACTACTAAAGCTTGATCAGTGCAACTCAAGTATAATGACAAGCTATAGAGGTATGACGAGCTCTTTCTTTTACTCAAATGCTAATAGACAACATGTAATGTTCTCAAGATGCCAATGTGCAAGGTGTTGGGAACCACGGACTTGGGGTGTTACTACGTTTTACGATAAAGATTACGAAAAGAAGATTACCTTGTTAATGGTTGATTCCACGCTCTTCTATTGTATTCCCAAATTCCCTTGAGCGAAGTGTGGCCTCCGTCTTCTCAAGTTATTATCCTCTCTTCTTGCTCCTTGGTGGCTACAATATGTTTTCACACAATTGCCAAGCAAGAAGAGAATAAGAATATATATAGGCTACAATAGGGACCATGGATAATTAGGTTGGGCCTTCTAATTACATCTTGAGCCTAGCCCAATGTAATTAAATATTAATTCAATCCACTAAAGAATTAATATTTGCACTACCTTTCCTAATACCGTAATTTAATTAATTCGGTTCCAATATTATTTGCTTATTAAATTTCCCATGTTTAAAATATCATATGTCCATTAATTTAAATAAATTGCTGATAATTTATTTAATTAATATCTTTTATCCTTGATCATCCACTCAACCTTTATTTAATTATGCCAGAATAAATTCCACCTGCAGGGTTTCACATAATTAAATCTTTTTGAGCTTTCAAGGGGACATCATTAACCCGAATATTATCAGGACATGGATTCCTTCAATAAATAATATCCACCATGTATATAATTCCATCACCCAAAATATAATGATATAATTCAAACGAATTATTTCATATATAAATCAAAGCATGTAAATAATATACACGTGTCAATTACTATTTCCGGATTAAGAACCTAAGCATTAATAATAACATAGAATCTTAGTTCTCCTTCTTAATCAGTATTAAGGGAACAATTCTAAATTTGATCATGTTCAATATACACAAAGTATACTAGCATTATTTATTAGTTAATATAAACTAATCTAAATAATACTACAGCCATACCATTGGATTGTCCAACACCACCTGTGCTGTGAACCTTATTATATTATATAACCGTATTTAACAATCTAATATTTTGTATCCCATTTGATACTAGATTATTCACAATATATAATATTAGACAACATGTAAACATTCAAATGATTCTCAATTAAACTGGCCAGAAATAAATGTATATACTTAAAATAAATATTTTCAGTATACACTAACAATCTCCCATGTGACGGCCTCAACCCCGGGGTCAGGAGTTGACGTCACTAAACACAATTACCAAAAATATAAACAATAGAATTATTATTAAAATATACTAACTCGACCCCGAACCAAAATCCGATCCAGGTTCAAGTATAATTCAGGTTTCTCATTATTACAAACTCTTTATTCACTATCTACGACGCACTAACTTTATTCAGCAACTCTTCAGACCTCATGGTCTGATACAAACTACCTCAGAGGAGCCAGGTCCAGAAGGGGCGGGAACACGGGTCGGTCTGACAGATCTTCTAGGCATCTGCGAAATATACGTAACAATTTGCAAGGGTGAGCATAATCGCTCAGCAGTACCAAATATGAATAACAAATTAAAACAGTAAAGTAACAATAATGGGAACAGAGCTGTAATCACGATATCAACATTTCATATTGATAATCAAAGTAACTGGATAACACTAATTAGCATGCTTTGTGAAAACAATAATATAGTGTGCTGCGTAATACCAGAGTCCAATTTTAGCATGCTAATCATTTTATAAAACCGCTGTATCAATAAATCATGCTTTCATATAATTCACAAATCCCAATCAGATACATAGCGGATATGTGAAGACAGCTGATCAGGCTTTCAACACCAGACGGCTCTAACTGCCATCCCATTTACTTGTTCCGGAACTCAGAGACTAGCTAGGTCTCTGACCTGCTGGACTAATCGGTTTTATAATGCGCGCAACCGAATTAGCCTCTGACGCCACCTCAATAGGCCTACTCTGGCCCCAATGTATCCCATATCTGACCGTTTTATCCAGTTTTCAAAACACTTGTACCCATCTCATTTTCAAAATCATTTATTTAGCCAGCACACATATAAAATCCGTTTCGCAATTCATTTCATTTGAGATAGGTACCTTTTGAAGTTACTTCTCCCCAAAACAATTCGAAAACGGTGATTTTATAACTACGGGGAATACGTAACTTAAAACGTTTCTGTTCCATTACGAGAATAAAACATTTAGCTATCCATATACACTGAACCATAAAAGAATGGTCAGGGGTACTTGCCTTGCAACGCTTTACAAACCCTAATAGCTTTCACGCTGATTTTGATCCTGGAACGACTCGATTGGGATCTACAATTACAAAATACCCTAATTAGTTATACCGACATGCTTGATATCCTCAAATCCTAATAACCCAAATCCGACAACCCGACTCGTATTATTATTATACACATAACCTGTAATCACATAGTCATATAGTCGGAAATATTGTTAAGATAACATATAAATATATATTTTCGAACATATTTTTAGGAAAATTTTGCAGCATCTTATTTATTTATAGGACTACCCGTCGATTGCAATCGACGTCAACAATCACACAATTCACCATATTACTTCGTCTTTTTATACAACTTGCATCCCAACACCAATCACAATTAATCATTTAAATCCGGAAATATTTTATGAGAAATCATTTTATTTATTTATAAAATTTAGGACTCAGAACATCGTCATCACCGTCCACCGTTGACTCGCCGAAGTTCATCGTCAACGGCGGCACAATTTATTGGCGCCCGACATATTACGGGTTCCCAAATAAATTATACCGATATTTTAAAACCATTTCCAACACGAATAATTAATATCATGAATATTAATCAATAATTCCCTGCAATAAAGGAATTTAAACAAAATCAAAATCTGTAATAAACCAACCCAACAGAGCATAAATAGCCCACCAAATCCAAACCACAAGCCCAACAGTTAACATAACTGTAAGGCCCAACAACAAAACCAAGGCCCGAATACACAGGCCCAACCGAAAACCACAGAGCAGCAACCGCAGACACACACACGACCACGCGCCGCCCCCTACACACACACTGCACACAGCACAGCACACACAACACATCACATATGCACACACAGAGCACACACATATATATATATATGTATATGTATACCAACTGAGCAAGAATTGAACCAAGCCAAACTGAAAAACACAGCGGTGGCTCACCGGAAAAACAAGCCGGAAAGAAACAGTAAGAGGAACGAAGCCCAGGGAAGCCAAAAGGAAGAAGATGATAGCCGAGAAGAAAAAAAAAACCGAGCAAACTCGAAGTATTCGAGAGAGAGAACAGAGAGAATTGAGAGACAGTCGGGAGAGAGAGACAAGAAAAGTGATGTTTATCCCCTCTCCCAATTTAATTATTCAGCCTCCTGAATTAACCAACGCACGGCACGTGTCCAACTTCGTTGGATACGTGTCGTTTTATTTTCGTTTTAACTGACTGCAAGCCCGACACGCTGTTTTAATCTATTTTTAAGGGTCCAATTTATAAATAAATATTAATCAGAACATCGCCTTAACAGAGTTAATATGATACAAATATTCCGAAATTATTTAAATCATAAGTTTCAGAATTTTAAAACAATTCTGGGTTGCGCTGCATACCCGTTTTTTAATAAATAACGAAACGACGCGCGCATGAAACGATTCCTGAAAATTCCCAAAATAATTTTAAAATTCTCCGAATAATATGAACTTAATAAAATATAAATTTTATAATTTTTAAAGATTCCCATAATTAAATATGAATTTTAGCATTTAACACACTCTGAAAATCATTTTAAAAAAATGAATAGTTAACAAAATATTGATTTCTCAATTTTTATAAAGTCCTAAAAATAATTATTGAGATTATAAAATTAGAAAAACCAATTTTAAAGACAACTCAAATATTTATGAAATTAAAATTGCCATAAATTCACTTTTGCAAGCGAAATAAAATCATATAACTCGCCAATAAACCACATAATTCCAAGTCCACATATTAACAAATCATAAATATTTAAATAACAATCAGTAACTACTGCCAAAATCAATACACACCTTTATTTATTTACTTAAACTTTTATTACACTTCCAAATATTAAAAATAAAATAAAAATACACGAGTCGTTATATTCTTTCCCCCTTAAAAAGATTCTGTCCCCAGAATCTGACTCAGCTAAACAAATGAGGATATTTATCAAGCATGTCTGACTCTAATTCCCAAGTAGACTCTTCTACTCGAGGATTCTTCCACAAAACTTTTACTATAGGAATCGATTTATTCCTAAGGACTCGTTCTTTACGGTCTAAAATTTGGACCGGTTGTTCCACATAAGACAAATCTGGTTGAAGCTCAATCGGTTCGTATTTTATGACTTGATTCGAATTAGGGATATAGGGCTTCAACATAGACACGTGGAACACATTATAAATGTGCTGCCACTGCGGTGGTAACGCTATCTCATAAGCGACCTTTCCTACTTTCTTCAAAACCTCAAAGGGTCCTATGAATCTAGGGCTAAGTTTACCCTTCTGACCAAATCGTACTAACCCTTTCCAAGGCGATACCTTTAGTAACACCAACGCTCCTATTTCAAAGTTCATATCTTTCCTATGCATATCTGCGTATTTTCTTTGTCTATCTTGAGCTGCTTCCAATCTTTTCTGAATCAACACTATAGCATCTCTAGTCTGCTGAACCAACTTAGGGCCTAACACTTTCTTTTCTCCTACCTCATCCCAGTACAATGGTGACCTACATTTTTGACCATACAAAGCTTCATAAGGTGGCATCCCTATACTGGCATGGTAGCTGTTATTATATGAGAATTCAATTAAAGGTAGGTGCTCATCCCAATTACCCTTAAAATCTAGAACACAGACTCTCAACATATCCTCTATGGTCTGAATTGTCCTCTCACTTTGGCCATCCGTCTGAGGATGATAAGCAGTGCTCATATTCAATTTCGTTCCTAGGCACTCTTGGAATTTAGTCCGGAACCTGGAATTAAATCTCGGGTCTCGATCCGACACTATAGAAACAGGAACTCCATGTTTGGTAACTATCTCATCCAAGTATAACTTAACTAATTTTTCCAATGAATACCTTTCATTAATCGGAAGAAAATGCGCCGACTTAGTCAATCTATCAATGATTACCCAAATAGCATCATGATTCGCTCTCGTCTTTGGAAATCCTACTACAAAGTCCATAGCAATGTCTTCCCATTTCCACTGGGGAATCTCCAAAGATTGTAACAATCTACTTGGTCGTTGATGCTCTGCTTTCACCATCTGACACATGTTACATTTACTTACCCAATTGGCAATATCTTTCTTCATTCCTGGCCACCAAAAATTTCTCTTCAAATCCTGGTACATCTTGGTACTACCAGGATGGATAGAAAACCTAGAGTTATGTGCTTCCTGCAATACTTCGTTCTTCAACTCTGTTACATCAGGAATCCATACTCTGGACGAAAACCTATATAAACCTTGACTATCTTTTTGAGTACACAACTCTTCTCCTGTCAAAGTATCCAACTCTTGCTCCATAACTCCTTCTTGACATCATCTAATCTTTTCCATTAATGCTGGATGGAAAGTAACTTCATATAGCTGCTCCTGAATTTCATTTGGTACTCGAACTTCAATTTCCATTCTTTCTAAATCTTGTGCCAACTCTTCCGCAATCTTAATCATATTCAGCCTTTCCTTTCTACTCAAGGCATCAGCCACTACATTGGCTTTACCTGGGTGATAGTTAATTGAACAATCATAGTCCTTAATCAACTCCAACCACTTTCTCTGTCTCATGTTCAGATCTTTCTGCGTGAATATGTACTTTAGGCTCTTATGATCGGTGTAAATATTGCATTTCTTTCCATATAAGTAGTGACGCCATAACTTTAAAGCAAATACTATAGCCGCCAATTCAAGGTCATGAACTGGATATTTTTGTTCGTGAGGCTTTAGTTGTCTGGAGGCATACGCAATCACTTTGTCATGCTGCATTAACACACATCCCAATCCTTTCAGAGAAGCATCACTATAAATTACAAAGTTTCCCGTCTCATCTGGCAATGCTAATACTGGAGCCGTCACTAATCTTCGCTTTAACTCCTGGAGACTTTCTTCACACTTTTCCGTCCAAACAAACTTCTCATTCTTCCTGGTCAACTTAGTTAGTGGGGATGCAATCTTTGAGAAATCCTTCACAAACCTTCGATAATATCATGTTAATCCAAGAAAACTTCTTACTTCCGTGGGTGTCTTCGGTTGCTCCCATTTTGATACGGCTTCAATCTTTACCGGGTCTACTTTGATACCTTCCTTACTCACCACATGTCCAAGAAACTGTACCTCCGTCAACCGAAACTCACACTTAGAAAATTTAGCATACAATTGCTTTTCTCTTAACTTTTTAAGGGCAATCTGCAGATGCACAGCGTGATCTTTTGGATTCTTCGAATATATGAGGATGTCATCAATAAATACAATAATAAACTTATCCAAATACTCCTTATATACCCTATTCATCAAATCCATGAAAGCTGTTGGCGCATTCGTTAATCCAAATGACATTACTAGAAACTCGCAATGGCCATACCTTGTTCGAAATGCAGTCTTGGGAATATCCTCGGGCTTTATCTTCAATTGGTGGTAGCCGGACCTTAAATCAATCTTTGAAAAGTAACATGCTCCCTTAAGCTGGTCAAACAAGTCATCGATCTGCGGTAAGGGATATTTATTCTTTATTGTCAACTTATTCAACTCTCTGTAATCAATACACAATCTCATACTTCCATCCTTTTTCTTCACAAATAACACTGGAGCACCCCACGGGGAAACACTAGGTCGAATAACTCCTTTATCCAATAACTCCTGAAGTTGCTTAGCCAATTCTTTCATTTCAATCGGGGCCATTCTGTATGGAGCCTTAGAAACTGGTTCAACTCCAAGTATCAAATCAATGGAAAACTTTATCTCACGATCAGGTGGCAATCCTGGTAATTCTTCTGGAAAAATATCAGGGAATTCTCTTACTACAGGGATGTCATCCAAAATAGGGGTCTCTTTCTTCGTATCCACTACATGAGCTAAGTACGCTTCACATCCTTGTCTCAGCAATTTTCTTGCTTGCATCACTGAGAGAAACTTCCTATCTCGCCTCTGCCCTTGGTAACTGATCCTTCTATTATCTGAGGTGCACATGACAACTCTCTTTTTCTTACAATCAATGTTTGCCCTATATCGAGACAACCAATCCATACCTAGAATAACATCAAAGTCTCCCAACTCGAAGGGTATTAAGTCAACAAGGAACATATACCCCGAAATCTCTAGGGAACAACTAGGACAAAATTGTTTTACAAGTACTTTATCCTTATTAGCCACTTCTATAGTTAAGGGTTCATCTAAATCTTCTAGCATTAATTGCATTTTATTCACACAACTCACAGATAAAAAAGATTTGGACGCTCCCGAATCAAACAAAACGTTAACAGGTACGGAATTAAGAATAAGCGTACCTGCAACCACATCAGAGTCATGAACTGGAGACTTCTGGGTCATCTTAAAAGTCCTAGCTCTCGCAGTACTGGTTGCTGGTCCTTGAGACACACTCCTTCCCGCATTACCTTGGGTCACTGACTTGCAATTCCTAGCTATATGTCCCACTTTGCCGCAACTAAAACAAGTAACTCCTTGAATCTCAGACTTACATTCCGTGGAATAGTGGCCTTTCTGTCCACAGTTAAAACAATTAATATTCTCTCGGCACTGTCCACTGTGCCTTTTCTCACACGTCTTACAATCAACCACTGGCTTACTCATCCTCGTCGGGGCAGAGTTAACTGATGTTGTACCGGGCTTAACTTGGGGAAAGTTTTGCCCTTTAAACTTTTTATTCTTATTCCTACCGAACCAACGCTGAAACTTCCGACTCGCTATTCCTGATTCTGATCTAGCGGGTCCACTTTCAAATTTTCTCTTCTTCTCACCCTGCTCCTTTGCAGCTAACTTCTGATCACTCTCTATCACCAGGGTAGCCTGAACTACCGAAGTATATGTCTTGAGTTGTAAGGCTACAACTCCACTTCTTATTTCTGGCTTCAACCCTTGTTGAAACCACTTCGCTCGTTGAGCTTCTGAACTTACATATTCCGGTGCTATACGGGCCAACTCCGTAAACTTCGCTTCATATTCCGTAACACTCCTATTTCCTTATTTCAACTCCAAAAATTCCATCTCCATTTGACTTTGGAGACAGACTGGAAAGTATTTTTCCAAAAACAGTTCTGTGAATCTGGCCCAGGGAACTGGACCTTCTCCTTCTAGGGCTCTTTTAGATTCCCACCAATAATTCGAATCATTTCTCAGAAAATAACTAGCATAATCAGTCTTTAAATCCTCACTCACCTTAGTGAGTGCAAACGCCTTTTCCATTTCCTTTAACCATATCCTGGCAGCAACAGGATCTACCTCTCCTTTAAACTCTGGGGGCTTCACTGCTTGAAAAGACTTAAAACTAACACCTTGATTTTCCCCTCTCATTTCATGCTGCTGTTGGATTTATAGTTGCTGCTGTTGGATTTGTTGTTGTTGTTGCTGTATGAGCTGATGTTGCTGTTGTTGTTGCTGTTGCAATTGTTGCTGCTGTTGCTGGAATTGTTGTTGCTGTTGGGCCAGCTGTACAGTCTGCTGACGCAACAAGTTCATCAAATCACTCATGGAAGGATCCCCAGCAGATCCGTTATTGGGCTGAGAATTTTTCTTTGGTGGCATCTCCTGAAATATAATAGTCATATATAAGAAAATGGATTGCTCCAGCAGTTTATATTTATGCATCAGGAGAGCGTTGCCACTAAGACAATATTCTCATCCCCCATTATAATTGGATCCGTCCTGAGTGAATGATTATAATCTAAAAATGCCAGCAACAGAAACAACAATTATAATAGCAACAATAATAGCAACACAATATATAAAAAAACTGAACGATAATATAAAGCAGCTGAACTACAGTAACCAACAAAATCCAACTAGTACAACTGAAAATCCAAATACAAAGAACCATCCGAATACACACCAAAATTGGCTGTCAAAACAGCCTCGCCTACTACAAACTATCACAACATAATGTACATATACAAAGTGAATAACCACAGAACTCCTAAAAGTCAATTCTGAGCTCTGCATCCCTCTACTGCAACTCTGTCTAGTCTCTACCACTGCCACCAATAGAACCTAGCTCAAACACTAGCCAGTTCACTAGATCCTGATACTGCACAGCTCTGAACTCTGAACTAATGAAACGGTCAATAGATCTAGCCCTCTCTACAGCCATCTGGGTCAGTGCTCTCACACGGGCTCGCACCTCAGGGGAAAGGGGCAGAAATACCCTGAAATGGTGCAATAGGTAACTGGTTCAACTAGGCAGCAAACTCTGGACTCTGGTATCTGATAAAGGAAGTATTCACCGCCCTATGCACATGATAAGGGATCGGTGAAGAAATACCACTAGGGGCCACAGGAGGTGCCGGAGGTCTCATCATGGAAGAACTGGGACCGCAGCCAGGAGGGAAATCCCTGCGGTTTATTTTCCGTTTTGCTAATCAAATGCATTGTAAAGAACAGCAGACACAGACCTACGTACCCAACGGGGACGAGGACCAGATCCAGGAATGTCTCGAGGTACATAAGAAGGAACTGGTGGAGGAGGCGTAGGGGTCTCCTCGGCAACAGCATCAAAGGGTTTCTCCGTATCTGAGCTATCCGAATCAGAAGCCCAAGATGGAGAACTCGAAATCGCAATAGGCCACTGTCAACATAATAGCGTACAGACAAGACACAACCAGGTCAAGGCAATTCTATCAAAACATTTAATAGATGCCAGGGTAATGCCGTCGGAACCCTCGACTGACTCTAAAGGTTTGCTCCTCTATATGAGTTGTTGACTCACACTTAAAGACTCACGTTACCACCTACTTGACACAATCCCTAACCTGAATCAGGGACTTGAACCTGTACCTCTGATACCAACTGTGACGGCCTCAACCCCGGGGTCAGGAGTTGACGTCACTAAACACAATTACCAAAAATATAAACAACAGAATTATTATTAAAATATACTAACTCGACCCCGAACCAAGATCCGATCCAGGTTCAAGTATAATTCAGGTTTCTCATTATTATAAACTCTTTATTCACTATCTACGATGCACTAACTTTATTCAGCAACTCTTCAGACCTCATGGTCTGATACAAACTATCTCAGAGGAGCCAGGTCCAGAAGGGGCAGGAACATGGGTCGGTCTGACAGATCTTCTAGGCATCTGTGAAATATACGTAACAGTTTGCAAGGGTGAGCATAATCGCTCAGCAGTACCAAATATGAATAACAAATTAAAACAGTAAAGTAACAATAATGGGAACAGAGCTGTAATCATGATATCAACATTTCATAATGATAATCAAAGTAACTGGATAACACTAATTAACATGCTTTGTGAAAACAACAATATAGTGTGCTGCGTAATACCAGAGTCCAATTTTAGCATGCTAATCATTTTATAAAACCGCTGTATCAATAAATCATGCTTTCATATAATTCATAAATCCCAATCAGATACATAGCGGATATGTGAAGACAGCTGATCAGGCTATCAACATCAGACGGCTCTAACTGCCATCCCATTTACCTGTTCCGGAACTCAGAGACTAGCTAGGTCTCTGAGCTGCTGGACTAATTGGTTTTATAATGCGCACAACCGAATTAGCCTCTTACGCCACCTCAATAGGCCTACTCTGGCCCCAATGTATCCCATATCTGACCGTTTTATCCAGTTTTCAAAACACTTGTACCCATCTCATTTTCAAAATCATTTATTTAGCCAGCACACATATAAAATCCGTTTCGCAATTTATTTCATTTGAGATAGGTACCTTTTGAAGTTACTTCTCCCCAAAATAATTCGAAAACGGTGATTTTATAACTACGGGGAATACGTAACTTAAAATGTTTCTGTTCCATTACGAGAATAAAACATTTAGCTATCCATATACACTGAACCATAAAAGAATGGTCAGGGGTACTTGCCTTGCAACGCTTTACAAATCCTAATAGCTTTCACACTGATTTCGATCCTGGAACGACTCGATTGGGATCTACAATTACAAAATACCCTAATTAGTTATACCGACATGCTTGATATCCTCAAATCCTAATAACCCAAATCCGACAACCCGACTCGTATTATTATTATACACATAACCTGTAATCACATAGTCATATAGTCGGAAATATTGTTAAGATAACATATAAATATATATTTTCGAACATATTTTTAGGAAATTTTGGCAGCATCTTATTTATTTATAGGACTACCCGTCGATTGCAATCGACGTCAACAATCACACAATTCACCATATTACTTCCTCCTTTTATACAACTTGCATCCCAACACCAATCACAATTAATCATTTAAATCCGGAAATTTTTTATGAAAAATCATTTTATTTATTTATAAAATTTAGGACTCAGAACATCGTCATCACCGTCCACCGTTGACTCGCCGAAGTTCATCGTCAACGGCGGCACAATTTATTGGCGCCCAACATATTACGGGTTCCCAAATAAATTATACCGATATTTTAAAACCATTTCCAACACGAATAATTAATATCACGAATATTAATCAATAATTCCCTGCAATAAAGGAATTTAAACAAAATTAAAATCTGTAATAACCCAACCCAACAGAGCATAAACAGCCCACCAAATCCAAACCACAAGCCCAACAGTTAACATAACTGTAAGGCCCAACAACAAAACCAAGGCCCGAATACACAGGCCCAACCGAAAACCACAGAGCAGCAACCGCAGACACACACACGGCCACGCGCCGCCCCCCACACACACACTGCACACAGCACAGCACACACAACACATCATATATGCACACACAGAGCACACACATGTATATATATATGTATATGTATACCAACTGAGCAAGAATTGAACCAAGCCAAACTGAAAAACACAGCGGCGGCTCACCGGAAAAACAAGCCGGAAAGAAACAGTAAGAGGAACGAAGCCCAGGGAAGCCAAAAGGAAGAAGATGATAGCCGAGAAGAAAAAAAAACCGAGCAAACTCGAAGTATTCGAGAGAGAGAATAGAGAGAATTGAGAGACACTCGGGAGAGAGAGACAAGAAAAGTGATGTTTATCCCGTCTCCCAATTTGATTATTCAGCCTCCTGACTTAACCAACGCACGGCACGTGTCCAACTTCGTTGGATACGTGTCGTTTTATTTTTGTTTTAACTGACTGCAAGCCCGACATGCTGTTTTAATCTATTTTTAAGGGTCCAATTTATAAATAAATATTAATCAGAACATCGCCTTAACAGAGTTAATATGATACAAATATTCCGAAATTATTTAAATCATAAGTTTCAGAATTTTAAAACATTTCTGGGTTGCGCTGCATACCCGCTTTTTAATAAATAACGAAACGACGCGCGCATGAAACGATTCCTGAAAATTCCCAAAATAATTTTAAAATTCTCCGAATAATATGAACTTAATAAAATATAAATTTTATAATTTTTAAAGATTCCCATAATTAAATATAGATTTTAGCATTTAACACACTCAGAAAATCATTTTAAAAAAATGAATAGTTAACAAAATATTGATTTCTCAATTTTTATAAAGTCCTAAAAATAATTATTGAGATTATAAAATTAGAAAAACCAATTTTAAAGATAACTCAAATATTTATGAAATTAAAATTACCATAAATTCACTTTTGCACGCGAAATAAAACCATATAACTCGCCAATAAACCACATAATTCCAAGTCCACATATTAACAAATCATAAATATTTAAATAACAATCAGTAACTGCTGCCAAAATCAATACACACCTTTATTTATTTACTTAAACTTTTATTACACTTCCAAATATTAAAAATAAAATAAAAATACACGAGTCGTTATATCCCACTTATACTCAAAATATTCTATGTGTATATCAGTGTTTATTTAATCCACTATTACATAAAAATCTATGTGTCCAACCATACAGCCTCCTTGGCAGCCTAAGAGGCCGCCACGTACTCGGCCTCCATGGTGGAGTCTGCAATGCATTTCTGCTTTACACTCCTCCATATAACGGCTCCACCTCCCAAAGTAAAAATATATCCCGAGGTTGATTTCCTCTTATCCCTATCTGATTGGAAATCTGAATCAGTATATCCCAAAGGAAATAGATCTGAGGCCTTGTAAATTAACATATACTCCTTAGTCCTTCTCAGGTACTTGAGTATAGTTTTTACTGCACTCCAATGTTCCTGACCTGGGTTCGACTGATATCTACTAACCATGCCTACAACAAAGCAGATGTCAGGCCTCGTACATAACATAGCATACATTAAGCTTCCACATGCTGAAGCATAAGGAACTGCTTTCATGCTCTCTATATCCTTAGGTGTCGAAGGACACTGCTTCTTAGATAGAGCAACTCCATGCTTAAAAGGTAGAAAACCTTTCTTGGAGTTCTGCATGTTAAAACGAGCTAATACTTCATCAATGTAGGGCTCTTGAGATAAAGCCAACATCCTTTTCTTGCGATCCTTTATAACTTTGATCCCAAGGATGTATGCCGCTTCACCTAAGTCCTTCATGTCAAATTGTTTGAACCACCATGCCTTTACTGATGACAACATCTCAACATTGTTTCCAATGAGTAAAATGTCATCTACATATAGTATTAGAAAAACCACTGCATTACCTTCACTTCTCTTATACACGCACGATTCGCTTGGACTTTGATCAAATCCATATGACTGGACTGCCTGATCAAAATGAATATTCCAGTCTCTAGAAGCTTGTTTAAGTCCATAAATAGACCTCTTAAGCTTACATACCAGATGCTCTTGGCCTTCCTTAATGAATCCTTTTGGTTGCTGCATATAGATGGATTCTTCAAGACTTCCATTAAGAAAAGCTGTCTTGACATCCATTTGCCAAATCTCATAATCGAGATGAGCTGCTATAGATAAAAGAATACGGATTGACTTAAGCATGACTACCGGTGAAAAGGTTTCCTCATAATCGATACCTTCTTTCTGAGTATACCCTTTCGCAACAAGTCTTGCTTTCCAGGCTTTCACCTTTTTATCTAATCCCCTCTTTTTCTTGTAGATCCACTTACATCCAATAGGTTTTATACCTTTGGGTGGTTCCACGAGCTCCCAGACCTGATTAGAATACATTGATTCTATCTCAGATTCCATCGCCTTTTGCCAAAGATCTACATCTTTGTCTTGTACTGCCTCTTCGTATGTACGGGGATCATCATCATGTTCACCAGAGACCAAGTCTGAAGACTCTCCCAAAAACATGAATCTATCAGGCTGTTGAACAACCCTCCCACTACAACGAGGCACTGGTGCGGTATTAGTGACAGGTTGTACATTATATTGTGGTTGTTCTACTTGTACTACAGCTTCATGGGTATTATTTGTCCCTCCCACTAGTTCCTCTAAAACGACACTACTCATGGGTTTGTGATTCATTATATATTCCTCCTCTAAGAATCTTGCATTGGTGCTAACAATGACATCCCGATTCTTCGGACTATAAAATAAATATCCTTTCGTTCCCATGGGGTAGCCTACAAACAACCTTACTTCTGTACGAGATTCTAACTTAGTCGCGTTCTTGTTCAGCACATGTGCTGGACAACCCCATATTCGAATATGTCTTAGACTCGGTTTACCCCCGGTCCACAATTCTAAGGGGGTTTTAGGAACCGACTTAGAAGGTACTAAGTTCAGAAGATAAGCTGTTGTCTCTAAGGCATGTCCCCAAAACGACTTGGGTAAATCCGAATAACTCATCATCGATCTAACACTCTCTAAAAGAGTCCAGTTCCTTCTCTCTGCTACACCGTTCTGCTGGGGTGTGCCTGGTGCAGTTAACTGGGATTCTATCCCATTTTTTGATAAATATTCCCTAAATTCTCCAAGCAAGTATTCGCCACCACGATCTGATCGTAGTGACTTGATACTTTTATTAAGTCGCTTCTCCGTTTTAGCTTTGTACTCTTTGAACTTATCAAAGCACTCAGACTTACGGTGCAACAAATAAACGTACCCATATCTAGAATAATCATCAATGAAAGTGACGAAATATTTATAACCACCTCTTTCTTGGATATTCATGGGTCCACATAAATCAGAGTGAACCAATTCTAACAGTTTTTTGGCTCTATTCCCTTTTGCCTTGAAAGGCCTATTAGTCATTTTACCTTCCAATCAGGATTCACAAACTGGAAATGGCTCCACTGCCAATGAGCTTAAAGGCCCGTCTACTACCAGTCTTTGAATCCTCCTCAAGTTAATATGACCTAATCTCAAGTGCCAAAGATATGTTTGGTTCAAACTAGAAGGTTCCTTTCTTTTAGTAGAGTTAGAAGATGTGTTGTTCAATTCCCTAAATTGCAGTTGCAGTGCAGGTTGACTAGGAT
Organism: Apium graveolens; assembly: GCF_009905375.1. NCBI lineage: Eukaryota > Viridiplantae > Streptophyta > Magnoliopsida > Apiales > Apiaceae > Apium > Apium graveolens. The sequence continues at coordinate 176,456,047 of NC_133649.1, read as the reverse complement.
TAATTATATACAAATTGTCTTGCAATGTACCAGAACATATAATTCGTTTATTCATCATAATAGAAATATTACGATCCAAACAAATATTATAAACATCCAAAGCAAGTTTAGAAACCGAAATTAAATTCCTTCTAAAAGAAGGTACATAAAGACAATTGTTCAAAACCAAAATCCTATCAGAACCAAAAGATAAATGAATAACTCCTACTGCAACTACTGCTACTTTCGTAGCATCTCCCATGAACACGTATATCTCACCATCTCTAAGCATTCTGGATAGTTGGAACCCCTACATAGAATTACAAACATGATCAGTGGCTCCTGTATCTACACACCAAGTGCTCGTAGATATAGCCGCTATAAATGTTTCTGTAACTAGAAAAAGAGACATACCAGTATTGTTTGTCTTCTTAGGAAGAGGAAAATCCTGTTTCCAGTGACCTGACTGTTTGCATCTGAAGCACTTTCCCTTAGGCTTTTTCACACCACCCTGAACTCCCACTGCCTTCACAGCTTTCTGTGTTTGAGCCTTTTTCTTCTTCTTAATACCTTTCGGCTTAGAGGAAGAACCTTTCTCAGCCACATTCACTTGAACACTCTGCCGAAATAATCCTTAAGTTGCCTGAAGTTCTGTCAGCAGTTTCGCGAGACTATACTGTCTCTTGTTCATATTGTAATTCAAGCAGAATTGCTCAAAACTCTTGGACAAGCTCATAAGGATAATGTCAGTCTGGGTTTCCCCGTCAAGTTCAGCACCAAGGATCTCTATCTCATTCAGATGCGACATCATCTTGAGAACATGATCCCTTACAGGTGTGCCTTCAGCCATCTGAGTGTTCATTAAAGCCTTCATGGCTACTTGCCTAGCAGCCCTATTCTAATCTCCAAAAAGTTCCTTGAGATTAAAGAGCATATCCGAAGCAGTGGCCATAGACTGATGCTGATGCTGCAAAACACCCGACATTACTGCCAGAATGTAACATCGCGACATCTCATCAGCCTTAATCCACCATTTATAATACTCTTTCTCATCTTCAGGAGCATCAGCAGCAGGCTGTTCAGGCTTGGGTTCATAAGTGCAAAACTTGTACTCCTCAGTAGTCAACACAATGTCCAAATTTCGTTTCCATTCAATATAGTTAGGTCCGGTAAGTTTGTTATCCTTAAGTATGGTGAATAGTGGATTAAAGCCCATTTTATCCTGAGAATCATGCATAAAAACATCACATAAATAAGGGTGCATTAATTATTAAGAGCTATTGATTCCTCTAACAATTATTTAAAATTAAATGCACTAACATCTAAACACCATAAGTTTCTGGTACCCACGATGTGTGACATGTATACCACCTAATTTTGTTTAAATATTACTTCGGTCCTATTACTAAACAATATGCCACGTTGGGGTGGACTATATTATTTTTCATAGCTAAGTGTATACCATCATCAAATCTTAAATTATTCAAAATCTATGGAACTTGGTACGCCACGATGGGTGGCGTGTATACCTTCCAATATTCGTAATTTTGCCTTGAATAGAATACTTCAATTCAATATTCATCAATGGTTTGATTTCCAGGTAGTGGAGGAGTCACATCGGTCTCGCTTAAAATCCACAGCCTTACAAGTTCGATGAACCCGTTTTTGACAAAATCGCCCCAAATCAGAAATAAAGAAAATCCGTATTTATTCCTTTTAAAATTTATTAATTTATGAAGTTTGTTCTAGTAATTTCTATAACATTCTAGACACCATAAATTACATGCCACGATGGGTGACGTATATATAATTTATATTCGTCTTTATGTTAAATTACCTACAACCAATAATGGAGACCATGGGATTTAATTTCATATTAATTCCCTCTCCCACTTAGAATTTTTTTTTATTAAAATTGAGGAATTTTAAAATTAAATGGGGCCCTATGTTGTTATAATTATGTCTAAACATGCATTCAAAATACACACATAATTTTAGCAACATATAACATTTAATTAAAGCAATAAATAAAATTTATGTCCATGTCGTCCTAATTAAGTTAAACATGCAATTTTAAAAGAATTACACACATAATTAACGACACACATAATCAATAAATTAAAGCAATAATTAAAATTTAATGGAAAAAATTAAAATAAATTTTCCACTATTATGGCCCATGAAAAAAAATCTAGCTCTCAAAAAAATTTGCCCCAAGCGCGCCCCGACGCCCCCAGCAGCCCCAGCACCCAGCAGCCCCAGCAGCCCCAGCTGCCGCAGCAGCCCCAGCAGCCCCAGCAACCCCAGCAGCCCCAGCAGCCCCAGCAGTCCCAGCTGCCGCAGCAGCCCCTTGTAATCGCACAACGGAACAAAAAACTACCGGAATTGATTTCCGATCGCACATAACTATTATAAAATACCCGGAACAATTACAAAAAAATAGATCTAATACAAAACTAATTTTGTAAAATCTATTCTAACACGATCAACCCTCGTGTAAATTACAACCACGATTAAACCACGTGGAAACCAAAATAAAAATTAACCACTATTAAACCACGTGGGATCCAAACACATAATTAAAATATACATGGCCATAATAGTGGATTAACAACCTGCATCAAAACCAATACAAGCAAAACACTATATACATGCATATATAATTACGACATGAACATTATATCATAAAACGTAGAACCCATTACCGGGCTCTTGATACCAATTGTTGGGAACCACAGACTTGGGGTGTTACTATGTTTTACGATAAAGATTACGAAAAGAAGATTACCTTGTTAATGGTTGATTCCACGCTCTTTTATTGTATTCCCAAATTCCCTTGAGCGAAGTGTGGCCTCCGTCTTCTCAAGTTATCCTCTCTTCTTGCTCCTTGGTGGCTACAATATGTTTTCACACAATTGCCAAGCAAGAAGAGAATAAGAATATATATAGGCTACAATAGGGACCATGGATAATTAGGTTGGGCCTTCTAATTACATCTTGAGTCTAGCCCAATGTAATTAAATATTAATTCAATCCACTAAAGAATTAATATTTGCACTACCTTTCCTAATACCGTAATTTAATTAATTCGGTTCCAATATTATTTGCTTATTAAATTCCCCATGTTTAAAATATCATATGTCCATTAATTAAATAAATTACTGATAATTTATTTAATTAATATCTTTTATCCTTGATCATCCACTCAACCTTTATTTAATTATGCCAGAATAAATTCCACCTGCAGGGTTTCACATAATTAAATCTTTTTGAGCTTTCAAGGGGACATCATTAACCCGAATATTATCAGGACATGGATTCCTTCAATAAATAATATCAACCATGTATATAATTCCATCACCCAAAATATAATGATATAATTCAAAAGAATTATTTCATATATAAATCAAAGCATGTAAATAATATACACGTGTCAATTACTATTTCCGGATTAAGAACCTAAGCATTAATAATAACATAGAATCTTAGTTCTCCTTCTTAATCAGTATTAAGGGAACAATTCTAAATTTGATCCTGTTCAATATACACAAAGTATACTAGCATTATTTATTAGTCAATATAAACTAATCTAAATAATACTACAGCCATACCAGTGGATTGTCCAACACCACCTGTGCTGTGAACCTTATTATATTATATAACCGTATTTAACAATCTAATATTCTGTATCCCATTTGATACTAGATTGTTCACAATATATAATATTAGACAACATGTAAACATTCAAATGATTCTCAATTAAACTGGCCAGAAATAAATGTATATACTTCAAATAAATATTTTTAGTATACACTAACACAAGGTTCCAAGTGGATCCTAGAGAATCCAATCTTATAGCTATTAACAATATTATTAGATATCTTAAGGAACTACCAACTCTTGGAGTAAAGTACCCTAAAGATATTGTGCTTAACATGTTTGGCTATATAGATATAGATTACACAGGTTGTAAGAATAACAGGAGAAACATCTCTGAAGTTGTCAACTTAAGTGACAGGAGAAGCATCTCGGGAAGCTGTCAACTTCGTGGAAGAAGATTAATTTCTTGTTATGATAGAAAACAACTTCAAATCCAACAACTCTATCAAACAGTCTATGACAAGGCACCTTCACACCAGGTATCATTACTTTAGAGAGCATGTCTTTTAGTCAAAGAGTCACTTGCAGAAACACTTATTAAATCACTTGTTAAAATTTATCTTTCAAGACTGGTTTGTAAGTGTGGGATATCATTCATTGTATATTAGTTGGAAATCCCATCTGTAAGGAATTCTTCATATAAGTTCACAAGTATTAAATCTTCAATATTTAAAGGACTTGTGAATTTATCAGTAATCCAGTACCCCGTACTTAGTGCTACTATCTTGATTATCATGATTACAATGTCAGATACATTTGTGGTAGTTAAGTATTATAGCATTAAGTTTGAATATTATTTCAATTGATTTAAATTATGACTGTAGACAATTCCATTCCATATCAGTGTCATAATTTGAATTATTTTAAAATAATATATAGCATAGTTATTTGTATCTTGTACGAATAACTATGATACTTTTAGTGTTAGTGATATTATTTAGAATTTTTGTTCAAAATAATCAATGCTCATTTCTAAAATCACTAATATTGAAAGTTGAAGTATTTTCTAAGTTATGTGTATAAAACTCTCAATATTTTATATGCTTAGAAAGTATTTCTAAAATTACTAATTACCCAGAGAGTGATTGCCATGTATATAACTCATATATTCTATTGGTGATTATTCAAGGGTAATTATAAATATTTTAGTGCTAGTATCTAACTCATAGATATTTAGTATTTATTTATTTAGTATTTATTTTGGGTAGTCTGGATTATGGAAATTGAAGCAATTTAATAATTTTATTTGCTCCATAATTCAAACTAACTTAAAATAAATAAGCAGCATGATTGATTATAACTGAATCTGTCAATAATTGATATTTAGTATATTGATTGTAACTTATGTGTTATAAGTTAATTATGAGATTCTGGTTTTAGTATATTTAGCAATGTTTATATATCAAGAATTCACTGAAATCAGAATATGATTGTAGCATGATTAGTTGTGTGTAATTTCTTGACTTATAACAGTTAATGATATTTAGTTAAGAGTTTAACTATGAACTAATTGTGAAGTATTAGTATTTGTGACATTACTTAGAACTCCTCTAAGTAATCAATGCTTATCTTCAGTCACTTATACTAATATAGAAGTGTAGAAATTTTTCTCAAGTACAACTATGGTTAAAATGTTTGATTGCTTTATTAAAAGTAACCATATGTTGTCAAGTTAGAATAATTTTTATACTTATTTGCAAATTCCTAAACACTTTGATAATAGATGCAATACTCAATGGATCAAAGTATATGGAACTTAGAATATTTTTCTAAGATTGCAAACAAGACAATGTTGGTTAATGTTGCTTTATTTATTGAACCAATATTGTTTGAAATAATACAGTTGTTAGGAGTTAACAATTGTACGATATATGAAATTGAATGCTGATGTCTTTTTGATAGATAATTGGTATTTAATTCATTAATATCTTATTTTAATATTTAAAATAGGATGCAGCATAATTATTGGTATCTAAAGTACTTGACAAGTATCAGACAATGATATATTGTTAATATTTTGTTGCAGATAATTGTGAGATTTTAAGTTCTAGTGAATTTACATACTTTGCTATATCTGACAGATTCACTACTATTTGAAATCAGCAACATAGTCCTTCTTATTAAGATTATTTATCAATAAACAATGTTGTTGGTAATAATTTTATAAAGATAGATTGTGGAGCTTTTGATATGAATGAGAATTGCTTAGACTTTACCCTAAGTGATCAATGCTTTTACAAAAACTCATTCATGTTGAAAGACAAAATCTTTCTTTCTCTTCTTAATACTTCTAGGTCATCAGTCTGTGTCTTATCAAATCATTTATCTTTTTAGGCATAAAAATAGACTTGTGCACTCAAACAATTTTAAGAGAAAAATCAAACTTCTTTCTACTTTAGTGATTGCTTATTTCATTTAAATCATTTTGAAATCACTATTGTACATCATTTCTCTCAAAAGATTAATGCATAATTTTCACTCATTATAGATCTTAAGTGCATTTTATCTCTATATTGTCATATGTTCTGTGATACAGGTTCAGCCTCCAATGGCCTTCTTTCATTGATAGTCATGAGGTAGAAAACCCACAACTTCTATCCCAGACTGTAAAGACAAACACAGAAACAGAACCAACCAACACTCTCTTACCACTAAAATGAAGTATGAATGGGCGTGAGGGAAAAAGTGCCTTAGTGCACTACATAAGGAAGGTTCTGAAGTCAACCCAGCAGCTCTGTCTCCTACAAAGTTGAAATATATCAAAACTGAGACAACTGCTAGCCCCCATACATCTTCTCAAAAAGATGTAATGGCTGAAAAGGCACAAAACAATCACAAGATTCATCCTCTCAACAGGGTGCGTCTATTGAAATTCGCTTATCGGCCAAGGCATCCGATGTAGTATCACCACCTTAAACATAAATAATTCTTGATGCACAAGGAAAGGTTTCACACACAAAGGAAGAGTTGACGAAAATAAGAGTTTTGACCATTTTACGATCAGATTCGATTGTTCAATGTTCTTTAATGGACCAATTGCCTTTACATGTGTTAGGAGAGGATACTGATCCAATAGCCATATGTCAGTGGTCAGTGTCTACCTCCCCAGGACTAATAAACCTGGATGCATCTGCGGATAGTGGATCTGACATAGGTGCAGATCGGCAACTTGTTGACAATGATTCAGATATTACCTGATGAGTCACAAGAAAATGACTTCACAGACATTAGAAGGAAACTTTGATCTTTATGCTAAATTCTTTGGATCATTGTTTACCTTCCCAGAGTTCAAATCTGGAACCCTAAAAGGGAAACTAGAAACTTCTAGATTATGACTCTGGTTCATCTGACGAGTCTAACAAGGATGGGGATTTGCGAACTCCCATTGCACCACCTGTGACCTCCTTAAGGATGGCTAAGGTGATTTTCCTTGCAGGTACAACTGGATTTTGGAGCTATGAGAGGAGTGATATACTTGTGAGAATGAGTGTAAATACGAGTGGAGAGAAGAGTGAAACACATGTGAGGTACACAAAACAGAATCACACACTCACAGTGAGGAAGAAAGAGAAACACCATATCCCATTCCCTATCCGTAAATATGGTTCTTGATACTTCGGGTCTCGAATATGTTTATGATTGGAACCTAACTCTTAGGGACCTAACATTTACAGATTGGATTAGAATACTTCGGGACCTTTGGGAGCTAACAATTGGTAACAATTGGTGATCTCACAGTTGGGAGGTATAAGGAGTTGGGAAGATTGGTGAACATGATGATCAACAGTGAAGTCATTCTTGCAGCATTTAAAGGGACATGGTTGATCAGACTATGACTTGTTATTTCTTTTCCAACCCAGTAAAATATGAGAACTCCTTCAGACAACGGCATACATTCCTTCTCTAAGGGGGAGATAAAATCTTATATAATAGTTTGGAGGATTTCTAAACTAAAGGGGAGAAATAGCAGGGAGGAGAAAAAAGGTAAAGCATATGTACATCACACAACATCAGAAGAAGTGGTTTGGTTCATCACTATTCTTCATAAGGGGAGAAGCTGTTTTCCAAAAGAGGAGTACCATTAGTACTTATCTGCGGATCCTATTGTACGGGAGAGGTGGTAGACGAAGGTGATCTCCTTTAAGCAGTTGATTCTCATAGGGGGAGAAGCAAGAGAGATATACGCTTCTCAACAGGAAATGTTGTTGTACAAAAGAAGCTGCTGATAATTACTTCAAGACTGAGAAGTATTATCTGGCAGAGAATTGAAGAACCAAGGAAATGAAGATGAAACTACTTGAAGATCAGTTCAGTGCTAGAGGAACAAGCATCTTTCATTTCAGTTACTCAAGAAATCTGGAAATGCAGTATTTGATCCAGAAAACCAGTAGCATTATTTACAAGTCCTGGTATTTTACTTTTTCTAGTTGTTAGATGAGTTATCCTCTCTATTTAATTTGTTTGTTAGGTTTAACAATGAAATAAGGGGAGATTATTGGTGAGACTGCTTAGCTGTTTGTACAATTATGTGGTAACTCAACAAAATAACAACACTAGAACATGACATGTTAATAATACTACGTCTACACAAGAAATCAGGAAGATTGAAGATAAGGCAAATACAAAGAATCAGAAGATTAGAAGAAAGCCCGAAGTCTGTCTACAGGTCACTGAAAGAAGTTCATTAATATGATTATGCCTCAGTGAAGAACAAAGGTTAAAGACTTTCAGGGTTTCAGAAATATTGAAGATTCAGTATACAAGTGCTACCGGAAGATTTCAGTGTATTGGCATTGATTGAAGATAGACAGTGCTCGAAGCATAGGAATCTGAAGAATTGAAGACAGAGGTTAATGAAGATGTTGTCTAAAGTACCAGAAAGGATTCCAGTGAAAGTACAGTTGTTTATTGACAGTCAGTGTCTGAAGCAATAAAGTTGAGGCAAGCTTAACAATATAATCAAGGCTATAGTACGAAGACCTGAATCGGGGTTAGTCATCTGTGAACCAGACCAGTTGCACTAGGCGTCAACAGCTCGTGAAAGGAATCTAGGTATTATTTTTAGAAGAATTGTTAAGTTGATGAACGTACTTGGATTGAACATTTATCTGTTAAAGTACGAGAAGAGGTGCGCGGGGTATACAGCTAAATAGCTCAGGGGACTGGCAAAGCTCAAAGTTTAATTGTTAAATTAAATAAATTATTTAATGGACTTTAATATAATTTGTTTAATAAACTTAAAATGATTTATCTTATAAACTTTAAATAAGTTTATTTTATAAATCTAAATTAGTTTATTTATATAAGTTATATTTAACTTTATTTTATAAATTAATTTAATTACAATTTAAACTTAAAAAGGAAAAGAAAAAGAAAATAGAAAATAGAAAAAGAAAATAGAAAGAAAAAAAGAAAAGGAAAAATAAAAGAAAATAGAAAAACAAAAAGAAAATCAAAACAAATAAACAAAGAAATTAAAACGTGTACAGGTTAGTTTTGATTAACTAAGTACATACATGTACTTGTTAATAAACCTGTCGCCACATAGGAATTCCCCCCCCCTGTCGCCACACAAATCAATTACTCCCTCCCGTGCTTCCTGTCGCCAAAGAAATGTACTGTTAGATATATTTGAAAATGTCATGTGTAATATGATTTGTATTTAGTTTTCAGATCTTATTTAACTGGACAAATCAGTACTTAAATGGAAATCTGCACTTATACTGAAGACAAAACTTAAGATATCAAAACTTAAGTTATCAGAACTTAAGTGATCAGAAGATATTTATCAGGAGATAATATCAGGACTTAAGATGACTTTCAGATAAGGCAGGCGGCTGATTGAAAGGAAAGAAGATTGAGACTAAGACAGAAATAAATATGCATGAAGAAGGAATTCTATGAAGAATATAATACTTGGAAGAAAAGATAACTGGTTGATATATTTTAGGAAGCAGAATTATATTCCATATCAATTAGAATTTATCTTATAACTGTGTAGTATATAAACACAGGCATAGAGTTTACACTAGAAGTGTTACGATTATCGAAGTTATTATTCTTTGTAACTCTAGTAGCTCTCGTGATAATTTGTTCATCACTGAGAGAGGACAGTTCCATATTGTAACAGAGTTTATTGTGTTGAATAAAATCTATTTTCTGTTACTTGAGTTCTTATAATCGATTTGATTGTGCTAAACACTGTATTCAACCCCCTTCTACAGTGTGTGTGACCTAACAAGTGGTATCAGAGCAATCTGTTAACACACAAATAGTTTAAGATATAAAAACAATCATGTCTGAAGAAGAAACTCCAACCAAGCCCACCAAAACTGAAGAACCTCCAAAAACCATAACCCATAGTCGATATGAGACTATAAGAGTTCCTATTTTGAAACCTTCTGAGTATTTCATATGGAAAGTGAAGATGGCTATGTTTCTGGAAGCTACAGATCCAGAATATCTCGACAGGATTTATGAAGGACCACATATGCCAACCAAACTCTCTGTGGAAGTTGCAGGTCAGCCAACAAAGTCTGTACCAAACTAGAAAAGTGATTACACTGCTGAAGATATCTCATCGATTGCAAAGGATGCAAAGGTAAGACACTTGCTGCATAGTGCCATTGATAATGTCATGTCAAACAGGGTAATTCAATGCAAGACTGCAAAAGAGATATGGGATGCTTTGGAAATAAGGTGTCAGGGAACTGATGCAATCAAGAAGAACAGGAAGACGATACTCACTCAAGAGTATGAGCACTTTGACTCAAAGCCTGATGAGTCATTAACTGATTTATATGATAGATTTGTCAAACTCTTGAATGATTTGTCACTAGTTGACAAAGAGTATGATATTGAAGATTCAAATCTTAAATTCCTGTTAGCACTTCCTGAAAGATGGGATTTGAAGGCCAGAATAATAAGAGACAACTATGCTCTTGACGAAACAACTCTTGATGAAATTTATGGGATGCTCAAGACTCATGAACTTGAGATGGAACAAAGAAGCAAGAGGAATGGAAGAAAGTCAAGGACAGTTGCCTTTGTGGCTGAGGAGGAAATTCCCAAAGAAGCTGCCTCAAAGAAAGGCAAGGGCAAGGCTCTCATCACAAAGTCTGATACTGAGTCATCAAGTTCTGATAGTGATGATGACTCAGAAACTGATAGTATATCTGAGATAGACCCTGATGAAGAGATGATGAAGTTGTGTGCTCTTATGGTGAAAGGAATCACAAAGATTGCATACAGGAAATTCAGAAGAGGAAAGAATTTTTCCAAGAAAGGTGCAAGTTCTGAAAAGAAAGGTTTCAGAAAATCTGAAGGCAAAGGAGGAAAGTCTGACAGAGGAGATTACTCAAATGTTAAATGCTACAACTGTGGTGAGAAAGGCCACATATCTCCAGATTGCAGAAAAGGGAAAAGTGACAAAGGCAAGGCTCTTGTCACAAAGAAGAAAAGCTGGTCAGATGCTTCAGATTCTGAGGATGAGGAAAACTATGTCTTGATGGCAAATGCTGATAGCAGTTCTGATACTGCTGACTTAAAGGTACCTCAAAGTACTTATGCCTTTCATACTGATGATATTACTGAGTTGAGAATATATCTTAAGACCATGTTCATTAGTTATAAAGATCAAACTTTAACATGTGCAAGATTAACTTCTGAAAATCTTGCTTATAAAAAGAGGAATGATTATTTAGAAAAAGAGTTAATCATGTTCAATCAAACTCAGAAAGATAGAGATGATCCTTTTATGTTAGGGATGGAGTGTTAAAAATGAATGAATCTCTAAAAACTGAGTTAGAAAAGGAAAGAGAGATTATCAGGATTTGGACTAACTCTGGTAAAGCAACTCAGGATATTCTTAGTAGTGGAGACTCGAAAGAAGGCTTAGGTTATGGAGATGATAAGAACAGTAAGGGAACTGTAGAAACTGAGCCTATAGTTGTTAAACAAAAACCAAAGATAAATCCTGTTAAGTTTGTAACTGCAAAGTCTGATATTGAGAAATCAGAAGTTAAGGAGAAAGTAACTTCTGACAAACCTAAACTGGATAAGCCGACTGAAGTGAACATAGGCTTAATGACTAAGAAGCAGCTTAAGCATAAGCTGAAAGATGTTAAGAATGTAAACAAGGTAAAGCCACCTAGGAAAAATAGGAATGGAAAGGAAGGTGTGAACAAAAGTAACAATTATAAGCCTGTTCCTAATGCTCCTAGAAAAACATGTCATAAATGTGGAAGTTCTAACCATCTGGCTTCTTTTTGCAGGAAGAATAAGAATATAAACTCCTTACCTTCAAAATCAGGAGTTAAGAGTCAGTCTGTTAGATATAAGCCACAAAATCCTTGTTTTCATTGTGGTAGTTTATGGAATTCCATTTATACTTTTCAGGAATATCATAGTTTGTACTATGATTATTATTAGATAAAACCTTCTGTGAAGAAAGTTTGCATTATTCCTTCTAATATAAGTTCTGATGCAAAGTCTGATATTGCAAATTCTGATAAGAAAACTGTTAACATAAACTCTGATGCTAAATCCGCTGCAAATGTTAACAAACTTAAAAAGGCCAAAGGATCCAAGCAAGTCTGGGTCCTTAAAACTAATCATTAGTGGTCTTTGTGATTGCAGGGCAACAAGAAGAACATCCTAGTTCTGGACAGTGGATGTTCAGGACATATGACTGGAAATAAAGCCCTGCTATCAGACTTTATGGAGAAATCTGGCACAGGTGTTTCTTATGGAGATGACAACATTGGAAAAACTCTGGGATATGGCAATATCAATCTTGGGAATGTCATCATTGAAAAAGTAGCTCTGGTCTCAGGACTTAAACACAATCTGCTGAGTGTGAGTCAAATCTGTGACAGAGGTTATCATGTGGATTTCTTTGAAGAACATTGTGAAGTTGTAAGCAAATATATAGGCAAAGTTGTTCTGAAAGGATACAGGCATGGTAACATTTATGAAGCCAAGCTTTCAACAAGTACTGATGGTTCTGCAATCTGTCTGTTGATTAGAGCATCAATTGAAGAAAGCTGGGATTGACACAAGAAACTCTCTCATTTAAATTTTACCAATATAAATGAACTTGTCAAGAAAGATCTTGTGAGAGGATTGCCAAAATCAGTATTTGCTCCTAATGGCCTTTGTGATTCATGTCAGAAGGCAAAACAAAGAAAATCTTCATTCAAGAGCAAGACTGAATCATCAATTCTTGAGCCTTATCACCTATTACATGTTGATCTATCTGGTCCAGTGAATGTCATGTCTATTGCAAAGAAGAAATATGCTATGGTCATAGTGGATGAGTTCACCAGATACACATGGGTGTATTTTTTGCACACAAAAAGTGAAACTGCATCTATCTTGATTGATCATGTCAAGCAACTGGATAAATTGGTCAAAGATTCTGTGAAGATCATAAGAAGTGATAATGGCATTGAGTTCAAGAATTTGATCATGGAAGAGTTCTGCAAAAACCATGGAATAAAGCAGGAATTTTCTGCTCCTGGAACTCCTCAGCAAAATGGAGTTGTTGAAAGAAAGAATAGAACTTTTATTGAAGCTGCACGAACTATGCTTGATGAAGCAAAGTTGCCAACCTACTTTTGGGCTGAAGCTGTGCAGACTGCATATTTTACTCAGAATGCAACACTTATCAACAAGCATGGAAAAACACCATATGATATGGTAAAGAGAAAGAAGCCAAATATGAAGTATTTTCATGTATTTGGATGCAAGTGTTCTGTTCTTAAGACTCATCCCGAACAACTATCCAAATTTGATCTAAAAGCTGATGAAGGAATTTTTGTTGGATATCCACTTTCTACAAAAGCCTTCAGAGTCTATAATTTAAGAACAAGGGTTGTCATGGAATCTATTAATGTCTCTTTTGATGATAAGAAGATTACTGGACTTGAAGATTTCAATGATCATGATCAGCTGAGATTCGAAAATGAAGTTTTTAATTCTGATTCTGTAAATCCTGACAATCTAAATCCTGATACTACAAACTCTGATGGATTAAACTCTGATGTTATTGAAACTGTGGTGACTACGCCTAAGGAAAATGCACCTGTGCAGGGGGAGCATACTGAAGATCCAACCACATCTCAAAAAGCATTAGAACCTACAACAGGCTCTTCAAGTTCTGATGGGCCAAGTTCTGATAATTCTGGAAACTCATGTTCTGATATTTCTGGAAACTCAAATAATGAAGGATTCAACTCAGAGAGCATAATTTCAGGGGGAGCATCAGAAAATGTTGATGGAGACAGCATGTATCATGGAGGAGCATCCAGTTCTAGAAAAAACCTTCCATCTGCAAGAAAGTGGACTAAAGCACATACACCTGACTTAATTATTGGAAATCCTGATGCAGGTGTAAGAACTAGAACAACTACATCAAATGAATATCTTTATCATTCTTTTCTTTCTCAGACTGAACCAAAGAAAGTGGAAGAAGCTCTTCAAGATGCTGATTGGGTGCAAGCAATGCAGGAAGAGTTAAATGAATTTGAAAGAAATAAGGTCTGGACCCTAGTGCCAAGACCAAGGAACAGATCAGTTGTTGGTACAAAATGGGTGTTCAGAAACAAAACTGACAGTAATGGTATAATTACAAGGAACAAAGCAAGGCTGGTTGTAAAAAGATACTCTCAACATGAGGGAATTAATTATGATGAAATATTTGCACCAGTTGCTAGATTGGAAGCCATAAGGATATTTTTGGCTTATTGATAAGTGGCATTTTATACCACTTAGAACGTCTTAAAATGGCTTAAATTGGTGTCTTGAAATCAAGTATTTTGTGTATTTGATGCGTTTTTCTAGTGTTTGTGCATTTCAGGGTATAAGTTGCATTTCAGAGGAGTAATCATCAAGAATAAGCCTTGGCATGTGTTCAGCATTGCGAGAGGAAAGAAAGGGGCAGATTACGGCGAAGAAACGGAGCAAACTCAGGAATTTTCTAGTAAGGTCCTGAGCGCCCGCTCAGCTATGCTGAGCGGCCGCGCAGTAGGCTGAGCGCCCGCTCAGCTATGCCGCTCAGCCATGCTGAGCGGCCGCGTAGGGTCGGGAATTTTGATAAATTATTTTAGACTTCTACTTCTGTTTGGCTTCCAACTTCTATGTAATATGAGTTTTATGGGACTATTATATAAGTAGATTTGGAGACGTTTTCACAAGGTTGGCTTGTGGTATTAAGCAAGGAGAGAAGGAGACAAGGAAGAAGACCGTTTTAGCACACCGCAACGAAGAGGAAACATATTTTCTTGTGATTCTTATTTCGTTGTAATGTTGGATGCTAGTTTTCTTTGCTTTGAACCTAATTACTCTTGTGACGTACTCTGGTTTAATATAATTAGTTTAGTTATTATTCTATTGTGTTGTTTATCATGTTTTCATATGAACCCATGATGACGATAAGTGCTAACATGGGCTAATCGTGATCATGGGGTCGTAACGGATTTACTATGGAATTCTTTAGTTAGTTGTTTAATACCTTAGTGTGTGATGATTGTATGATATCTAGTATTGGTTGTGCGTATTCGTCTTATGTGCATCGCGAACATATAAGATAGGGTGTTAATCTCTTGTGAAGCGATGGTGGATCTTGAGATTTAGAACTTGCTATGCTAGCATAGGTTCATGTATGATGTGCATGATTAGTGGGTAACTCTAACCGTTTTATTTACCCTGTGTAATCAAAAGGGAATAACTTGCGCTTAAATCATTATGTTGTCAATTTCTGTAGACATATAGGGACTCAACATAATTGATGCCTATTCAACTTCTATCTTAATTGTGGATGTTGGTAGAATGATATTAGTACAATGAGAGTTGGCTTTTATCAGTTTCGTGTTATTCGATTAATATCATCACTGTTGCATGCTAAGGGTAATAACAATAACTATTGAAGGAAGTAGTAATGAAGTTGTGATCTCATGAGTATTTTAATATTGTTAATTCGAAGTGTTAATTAAGTGATTAATTAAGTAGTTAATTGTAGTTAATATTTAGTCAATAATTCTAAGTGTTAGTGTCTTAACATTGAGAAGTAATCATACATTGGTGAGTGAGTTTATTTTAACAATAATTAGTCTGAGTCTCTGTGGGAATGAATTAGAAAATATTCTATTCTACTTGCGAACGCGTATACTTGCGTGAATATTAGCGCGTGTTTTCCCCCTAACAAGTTTTTGGCGCCGCTGCCGGGGACTCGGCGTATTTGTTTAGTTTATGTACTTACCATCATTGGTCGTTAGGACTCAGTGATTAAGACGTATTAGTTACTTATTATTTCTGGTTGTGTTTCAGGTACTTAGTGAGCGTTTATGCAAACTCGTTCTCGTACTCGCAAGAGGACTTTAGATACAGCTGAGGAGACAGACGAAGTTCTTGATATTCCGGAGAAGATAGATTTTGAAGATTCAGATTCAGGAAGTGAGCAGAAAGAACCAGTAATCATGTGTGATCGTATTGTTCAGGCCGATCCAGCTCTTATGGACTTTTCTCGGCCTAAAATTGATGACATTCAGTCAAGCATTCTTCATCCGGCTATTCAAGCTAACACCTTTGAAATCAAGCCGGGCACTATTCAGATGGTGCATAATTCTGTTTTCTTTGGAGGAGCTGCGACTGAAGACCCCAACATGCACATAAGGAATTTTGTCGAGATCTGCAGTACTTTCAAGTATAATGGCGTGACTGATGAGGCTATCAAGCTGAGGCTTTTCCCATTTTCACTGAGGGACAAAGCTAATGACTGGTTACATTCTGAACCAGCTAGGTCCATCACTACTTGGCAAGATCTTGCGCAAAAGTTTCTGGTGAAGTTTTATCCGATGATAAAGACTGCTGCTATGAGGAGTGCTCTTACTCAGTTTGCGCAGCAACCTACAGAATCTATGTGCGAAGCTTGGGAACGCTACAAGGAAATGCTGAGAAAGTGTCCACATCATGGAATGCCCGATTGGATGGTGATCACTGGTTTCTATAATGGTTTGGGGGCCCAATCTCGGCCCATGCTCGATGCAGCAGCTGGAGGCGCCTTGTGGGCCAAAAGCTATACTGAGGCTTATAATCTTATCGAGACTATGGCTATAAATAAACATCAAAACCCAACTCAGAGGATGATGCCTGGGAAGATAGCAGGTATTCTGGAAGTCGATGCAGCCACTGCTATTGCAGCGCAGCTCCAAGCACTGTCTATGAAGGTCGATTCTCTAGCTATATATGGAGTTAATCAAATAGCTATGGTCTGTGAGCTTTGTGCAGGTTCTCAAGCTACGGATCAGTGTTCTCTCGTCAACGAATCTGTTCAGTATGTAAATAATTATCAGCGACAACAGCAGCCTGTGCCATCTACTCATCATCCTAACAATAGAAATCATCCAAATTTCAGCTGGGGTAATAATCAGAATGCTATTCAGCCACCATATCAGCAAGGTGTGAGTAAACAGTTCAATCCACCTGGATTCCAGCAACCACAACAGTATGCTCAAAGGCAATCATATCCTCAACAGGGAAGTGCAGCTGCACCTACTAGTGCTGATTTTGAGGAACTTAAGCTGTTATGCAAGAGTTAGGCGGTTTCTATCAAGACCTTGGAAAATCAAATCGGTCAAATAGCCAATGCAGTGCTCAATCGTCAACCTGGAACACTTCCCAGTGACACGGAAGTACCAGGTAGGAAGGAAGCTAAAGAGCAAGTCAAGGCTATTACCTTAAGGTCTGGTAAAGTTGCTGATACTGAAAAGGCAAAAGAAGGAGAAGCTGAAGTTAGAGATGAAGAAGCTAAGCAAAAGGAGAAAGCGGCGGAACCAAGGAAGATTACTGTTGAACACACTCTGCCTGAGGGTAATACAGGGGAGAAATAACTCTATCCTCCACCACCTTTCCCTAAGAGATTGCAACAACAAAAGCTGGATAAGCAGTTCAGTAAGTTTCTAGAGGTGTTCAAGAAACTTCACATCAATATACCTTTCGCTGAGGCTCTGGAGCAAATGCCTAGTTATGCGAAGTTTATGAAGAGTATTCTTTCAAGGAAGGTGAAATTGGATGACCTTGAGACCGTTGCTCTAACGGAAGAATGTAGCGCTGTTGTGCAGCAAAAGTTACCTCCAAAGCTTAAAGATCCAGGTAGCTTCACCATTCCTTGCACCATTGGCAAGTTATCGTTTGACAAGTGCCTTTATGATTTGGGAGCAAGCATCAATCTGATGTAGTTGTCGATCTTTAAAGAGTTGGATTTGCCTGATCCAAAACCCACCTACATGTCTCTACAATTGGTTGATCGTTCTATTACTTACCCAAGGGGCATAGTGGAGGATGTGCTAGTCAAGGTGGATAAGCTCTTCTTTCCTGCAGACTTTGTTATTCTGGATTTCGAGGAAGATAAGAAGATTCCCATAATCTTGGGAAGACCTTTCTTGGCTACTGGCCGTACCTTGATAGATGTGCAGAAAGGTGAACTTACTATGCTGGTGCATGATCAGGATGTGACCTTCAATGTTTTCAAAGTAATGAAATTCCCTACAGAAGATGAGGAGTGCTTAAAAGTGGATGTGATTGATTCTGCATTTACTTCAGAACTCGATCATATGCTAATGTCTGATGCATTAGAAAGGGCCTTAGTGGGGGATTTTGACAGTGATGATGAAGATGGCAACGAGCAATTACAAGATCTGAATGCTTCTCCCTGGAGGCGAAAGCTGGACATGCCGTTTGAATCTCTTGGTACTTCTGACCTCAAGAATGCTGAAGGAAAGCTCAAACCATCAATTGAGGAAGCACCTACCTTGGAGCTCAAGCCATTACCTGAACACTTGAGGTATTCTTTTTAGGTGATGCATCTACTTTACCTGTTATTATTGCATCTGACCTTTTAGGTAGTGAGGAAGACAAGCTCTTAATGATTTTGAGAGAATTCAAATCAGCTATTGGATAGACCATAGCAGACATCAAAGGGATCAGCCCTTCATATTGTATGCATAAAATTCTGCTAGAGAAGGGTAGTAAGCCAACTGTTGAGCAATATCGCAGACTGAATCCTATCATGAAGGAGGTGGTGAAGAAAGAAATTCTGAAATGGCTGGATGTAGGCATCATTTATCCTATTTCTGACAGTTCTTGGGTGAGCCCCGTACAATGTGTGCCTAAGAAAGAAGGTATCACTGTGGAAGCAAATGAGAAGAACGAGCTCATCCCCACTCGAACAGTTACAGGATGGAGAGTATGCATGGATTACCGAAAGCTGAACAAGGCCACGAGGAAGGATCACTTCCCTCTTCCATTTATTGATCAGATGCTTGACAGGTTGGATGGTCATAAGTATTATTTTCTTCTGGATGGCTACTCAGGGTATAATCAAATTTGTATTGCACCAGAGGATCAGGAAAAGACTACCTTCACTTGTCCATTTGGCACGTTTGCTTTTCGCAGAGTTTCGTTTGGGTTATGTGGCGCACCGACCACTTTTCAGAGATTTATGATGTCTATATTCTCTGACATGATTGAGAATAATGTTGAGGTGTTCATGGACGACTTCTCTGTCTTTGGACATTCGTATGATGAATGTTTGAATAATCTTCGTTCCGTGCTCAAAAGGTGTGTGAAAACTAATTTGGTGCTCAATTGGGAGAAATTCATTTCATGGTGCGTGAAGGCATTATTCTGGGGCATAAGGTCTCTAGCAAGGGTCTTGAGGTGGATAACGCCAAGGTGGGAGTCATTGAAAATCTTCCACCACATATTTCTGTGAAGGGAATCCGTAGTTTTCTTGGTCATGCGGGTTTTTATCGGCGGTTCATCAAGGACTTTTCAAAGATATCTAAGCCGTTGTGCAACTTGCTTGAGAAAGATGTGCCTTTAAAATTTGATGATGAATGTTTGACGGCATTCGAGACTCTCAAGAAGAGTTTAATCATTGCACCAGTTATTACAGCACCGGATTGGACAGAACCGTTTGAGATGATGTGTGATGCGAGTGATTATGCGGTAGGTGCAATTCTT
Source organism: Apium graveolens (assembly GCF_009905375.1). Taxonomy (NCBI): domain Eukaryota; kingdom Viridiplantae; phylum Streptophyta; class Magnoliopsida; order Apiales; family Apiaceae; genus Apium; species Apium graveolens. Next base: position 176,436,385 of record NC_133649.1, on the reverse strand, counting down.
GGGCAGCACAAAAATAATCTCTTTCATGTGGTCTACTATGCTAGTAAGACCTTAAATGGGCCCCAAATGAACTACAACACTACTGAGAAGGAGCTCTTGGCTATAGTCTTTGGTTTCGAGAAATTTCGATCTTATCTGCTTGGGACAAAAGTGACAGTATTCACGGATCATGCGGCCATTCACTATTTGGTTTCCAAGAAGGATTCGAAATCGAGACTCATTCGTTGGGTGCTCTTACTACAGGAATTTGAGTTAGAGATCAAGGATCGAAAAGGTACTGAGAATCAAGGAGCTGACCATCTCTCTAGATTGGGGAATCCCGAGTCTACTTCACAGGATAAGACATTGATCAACGAATCTTTTCCGGATGAGCAGTTGTTCGCAGTTCAGGAGAAAGAGCCATGGTTTGCCGATATTGTAAACTATCTTGTCAGCAATATAGTGCCTCCTAATTTGACCTCAGCTCAAAAGAAAAAGTTTCTGCATGAGGTGAAGTGGTATATGTGGGATGAACCATATTTGTTTAGACAGGGAGCTGACCAGATCATCAGGAGATGTATCCCGTTCTGTGAGACGGAGGGGATATTATGAGACTGCCACTCCACAGTTTATGGTGGGCATTATGGTGGTGAGAAGACGACAGCTCGTATTCTGCAAGCAGGTTTTTTCTGCCCTACTTTGTTTAAGGATGCTCATCAGTTTGTTTTAAGGTGTGATCGTTGCCAAAGAGTGGGAAATTTGATGAGAAAGGATGAGATGCCATTAAATGTGATACTTGAAGTCGAGATCTTTGATGTTTGGGGAATCGATTTTATGGGGCCTTTTGTCTCGTCCTGCAATAATCAGTAATCTTGCTGGCAGTCGATTATGTCTCAAAATGGGTAGAAGTAAAAGCTCTACCGACAAATGATGCAAGGGAGTGTTGAATTTTCTTCATAAGCAGATTTTCACAAGGTTTGGAACGCCTCGGGTAATCATAAGTGATGAAGGGTCGCATTTCTGCAACCGTAAGTTCACTTCTATGATGCAGCGTTATAATGTGAATCATCGAGTTGCTACTGCCTATCATCCGCAAACAAATGGTCAAGCGGAAGTGTCTAATAGAGAGATCAAGCGTATTCTAGAGAAGGTTGTTTATCCATCAAGGAAGGATTGGTCTTTAAAGCTCGATGAAGCTGTTTGGGCTTACAGAACAACATACAAAATTCCACTTGGTATGTCCCCTGTTTCAATTGGTGTATGGTAAGGGATGTCATTTACCTGCGGAGCTTGAGCATAAGGCCTATTGGGCGTTGAAAAAGTTGAACCTGGATTTAGATGCAGCTGGTAAGAAGAGAATGCTTCACCTTAATGAACTTGATGAATTTCGACTTCAAGCATACGAGAATAACAAAATGTACAAGGAGAAGGTGAAGAGGTGGCACGATAGGAAGCTACATCCTAAGTTATTCGTGTCGGGGCAACAAGTTCTCTTATTCAACTCCCATCTCCGACTTTTTCCTGGGAAGTTGAAATCAAGGTGGTCTGGACCTTTTATTGTCAAAACTGTGTTTCCACATGGAGCGGTGGAGATTTTTGAGAACGATCCGGACCAAGCATTGCATTCAAGGTTAATGGTCAGCATTTGAAGCACTACTATGGGGATACGACAAACTGAGAAGTGGTTAGTGCCGTTTTATTGTCAACTTGAGGAAGGTACGCAACGTCAAGCTAATGACGAAAAAGAAGCGCTGAGTGGGAGGCAACCCATGATTTGTTGCTACAGTAACCCTTAAAAGTTAATAACCTATCCAAAACCACAAAAAAATCAGAAAATCCGGGCTCAAATTTTTTTTTTCCAGAGACCCCCTGAGCGCCCGCTCAGCTTTGCTGAGTGACCGCTCAGGGGTCGGCTGCCAGAAATTTTTTTAAGTTCATAAAAAATCCAAAAAAATCAAAAAATCAAAAAAATAAATTACCGCCCCATTACCCACGATTCTTTTCCCCATTACCCCATGATTTTATCCCTCCAACCCACTCCTAATCTTATTTTAACCTAATTCTTACTCTATATATACATACACCTATCCCATACATCTCCCACACACTTTCTACACTCAAACTCTCTCCCAAACACAAAAAGACTATTCTCAAGCACTTTTATTCAGATTCAATGGCACCCAAGAGGGCAAGGACTATTGATAGCAGCAGCACAGTCCCTACTACTGATTCATCAAGGGGTACTGCTGCGAGGCCTCAGTTGAATGACAGAGCTGCGGAGGAGGAGTACACTAGGCTTTTGGGGAAGCCGATTCTGAAGGAGAGGGGGTTTTCACCATCGGGGAGGGATGGTGAGTTGCTACCTATGATTGCAGAGAAGAGGTGGATAGCTTTCTGTGAGTCGCCTGAAGCAGTACCGATGAGCGTGGTTCGCAAGTTCTATGCGAACGCGAAGGCCGAGAAGAATGGGTTTTCTGTGGTCCGAGGGCTGACTGTTGATTATCACCCAGCGGCGATTCGCCGTGTGATTGGGCAGCGAGAGAGGAAGCCCGAGGAGGAGAACTGGAATGAGAAGACTGCTGAGGATTTCGACTTGGATTTGATTTGTGCTACTCTCTGTAGGTCGGGCACAATTTGGACCTTCAGGACAGGAACTAATGAGTATCGTCACTTCCCGGCGATCGCCATGAATAGGTATGCCCGTGCATGGAATGTGTTTATTTGTGCTAATATTATGCCTTCTTCGTATGCACATGAGGTCACAGTTGAGAGAGCATAATTGTTTTGGGGAATTTTGAATGAAGAGTACTATGTAGACCTTGGTGAGTTTATCTACCAAGGGATTCTGAAGTTTTTGAGGGGAGCTAAGCACATGAACATCCCTTATGCATCCATGGTCACGAAGCTTTGCCGAGCAGTGGGAGTGAACTGGCCGTCTCATGAGCAGTTGCAGTTGCCGGCCGCTCCGGCCGCTCCGGTGGTGAGCCCGAGGAGCATGGGCTGGGTTATCGTCTTTCAGGAGGGCGTCCAACACGAGGTGCTACTATGGCTAGGCCTAGGCATGATGAGGCTGGTTCTTCAAGAGCTCAGGAGGGTGCTGGGATGGCAGATACTCAGTATAGGAGGCTGTCACGGCAGATGAATGCCATGTACGAGACGCAGAGCAGGTTTGCTCAGGAGCTCACCCTTGCGTTAGGGACTGCTTTTCGGGGCCTTGGAGCTGACATCCAGTGGACAATTTTTGGTGAGGACTCTACATACCCACCGCCTGATACTCCACCCACTGAGGGTGATGATGATGATGACTTCGAGTAGGTATACCCTGTGTTTCTTTCTACTACCTTCATTGGGGACAGTGAAAATTTTAAGTTTGGGGGTGGTAGTTAAGAAATATTTTGTGTGTGTGTCACATAGCTACATATTCATGATAGTTTAGTTCATATAGTTGCATAATTTTTGCCATATAGTTTTTTTTATAGCTTTATTTGTATATCATATCATATAGCTCATGCATATGCCATGATCCCTTTTGCGATGATTTATCGACTAATTTGTGATGTTGATACAAGTGTAGTGATGGCATTAAAGTGATGTTGAGTCGTGTAGGTTGATATGCATGCTAGAAGTACTTGTATTTTCACTAAGTCTTAGAGAATGCTTAAGGACTAGATTGTTGTTTTTTTTGAGTATTTTCGAGGTTAATCTATTTATTATGCTTAGAATTTGATAATAGGTTCTTAGTGATAAAGGCATGAAAAAGAAAAAAATGGAGTAAAATTGGAATTTGTTGCTAGTTGTGGCTAGGCGTCAATTGGCTAGTAGCCGGCTCGCATGTTATGCGAGTAGTCTAGGGTTGAGCAAGATGGAGCGAAACGCACTTGCTTAGAAATCTTGAAAAGAAAAAAAAAAGAGGAAAAAAATAGAAAAAAAAGAAAAAGAAAAAAAGAAGTATGTGTTTATGCATAATTGATCACGAGTGGGCTCTTTGGTATTCGAGTTATTAAGTTCTTAGGGGACTTTGTGCCTAGTGACCTAAGGCTTTTAGAGTCTGGGATCCGCTAACCTAACGCTCACTACATGGATACCATTGTATAAGTCTTTTGTGGACCTCACTCATTACATGGTCAAATAAGCATTATTGTTGTGAATAAAAAGCATGATTCCGTAATAAGCTCCATGATTCTTGTAGTGTTATAAGTCACTTTGAGCCTAGAATTTTTATTCTTTGTATAATCATGTGATTGCCTTGATGATAGTTGAGTCATAATAATTGGTCTAGCTCCGAAGCATATCTGTAAGCATCTGCACACACCTCGTTTCTGGATGTATGTTTGTTTGCATGATTTGATTGATCTTTAGTCGCCTAATTGCATTTGTTGAGATGTTGTAAGTTGGTTGGATTGGTCGTAGTAAGGGGGATCGCTGCACTGCATATAGATTGAATTCATGCATGTTTTTATTTGTTTTTGAGTCTGTGACGCTTGAGGACAAGCATCGATTTAAGTTTGGGGTGTGATAAGTGACATTTTATACCACTTAGAACGTCTTAAAATGGCTTAAATTGGTGTCTTGAAATCAAGTATTTTGTGTATTTGATGCGTTTTTCTAGTGTTTGTGCATTTTAGGGTATAAGTTACATTTCGGAGGAGTAATCATCAAGAATAAGCCTTGGCATGTGTTCAGCATTGCGAGAGGAAAGAAAGGGGCAGATTACGGCGAAGAAACGGAGCAAACTCAGGAATTTTCCAATAGGGTCCTGAGCGCCCGCTCAGCTATGTTGAGCGGCCGCGCAGTAGGCTGAGCGCCCGCTCAGCTATGCTGAGCGGCCGCGCAGGGTCGGGAATTTTGATAAATTATTTTAGACTTCTACTTCTGTTTGGCTTCCAACTTCTATGTAATCTGAGTTTTATGGGACTATTATATAACTAGATTTGGAGACGTTTTCACAAGGTTGGCTTGTGGTATTAAGCAAGGAGAGAAGGAGACAAGGAAGAAGACCGTTTTAGCACACCGCAACGAAGAGGAAGCATATTTTCTTGTGATTCTTATTTCGTTGTAACGTTGGATGCTAGTTTTCTTTTCTTTGAACCTAATTACTCTTGTGACATACTCTGGTTTAATATAATTAATTTAGTTATTATTCTCTTGTGTTGTTTATCATGTTTTCATATGAACCCATGATGACGATAAGTGCTAACATGGGCTAATCGTGATCATGGGGTCGTAACGGATTTATTATAGAATTCTTTAGTTAGTTGTTTAATACCTTAGTGTGTGATGATTGTATGATATCTAGTATTGGTTGTGCGTATTCGTCTTATGTGCGTCGCGAACATATAAGATAGGGTGTTAATCTCTTGTGAAGCGACGGTGGATCTTGAGATTTAGAACTTGCCATGCTAGCATAGGTTCATGTATGATGTGCATGATTAGTGGGTAACTCTAACCGTTTTATTCGCCCTATATAATCAAAAGGGAATAACTTGCGCTTAAATCATTATGTTGTCAATTTCTGTAGACATATAGGGACTCAACATAATTGATGCCTATTCAACTTCTATCTTAATTGTGGATGTTGGTAGAATGGTATTAGTACAATGAGAGTTGGCTTTTATCAGTTTCGTGTTATTCGATTAATATCATCACTGTTGCATGCTAAGGGTAATAACAATAACTATTGAAGGAAGTATTAATGAAGTTGTGATCTCATGAGTGTTTTAATATTGTTAATTCGAAGTGTTAATTAAGTGATTAATTAAGTAGTTAATTGTAGTTAATATTTAGTCAATAATTCTAAGTGTTAGTGTCTTAACATTGAGAAGTAATCATACATTGGTGAGTGAGTTTAATTGAACAATAATTAGTCTGAGTCTCTGTGGGAACGAATTAGAAAGTATTCTATACTACTTACGAACCTGTATACTTGCGTGAATATTAGCGCGTGTTTTCGCCCTAACACTTATGCTGCTCACAAGAAGTTCAAAGTCTTTCAAATGGATGTGAAAAGTGCTTTTCTCAATGGAGAATTGGAAGAAGAGGTATATGTTGAACAACCTCCAGGCTTTGTAGATCCCAAATTTCCCAATCATATCTACAGGCTTGATAAAGCACTTTATGGCCTTAAGCAAGCTCCAAGAGCATGGTATGAGACATTAGCTCAGTTTCTTCTGGAAAGTGGATTTAACAGAGGGACTATTGAAAAAACATTGTTCTACCTCAACCATGGAAATGACTTACTTTTGGTGCAAATATATGTTGGTGATCTCATTTTTGGTTCTACAAATGACAGACTTTTGTATGAAGTTTGCCAAGATGCAGTCAAGATATCAAATAAGTATGATGGGAGAACTTAGCTATTTTCTGGGCCTTCAAGTCAAGCAAAATGAAGAAGGGACTTTTATTTGTCAATCTAAGTACACCAGAAATTTGTTGAAGAAATTTGGAATGGAGGATTGTTCAAGTGCATCCACTGCAACAGAATTGGATAAAGATACTGGTAAATCAGTAGATATTACTGATTACAGAGGTATGATTGGCTCTCTACTCTATCTAACTGCAAGTAGACCTGATATCATGTATGCTACCTGTCTTTGTGCAAGATTTCAAGCAGATCCAAGTACCTTAAGGGTACAGCTGATCTGGCATTGTGGTATCCTAGAGAACAGACTTTAAGCTAATAGGTTACTCAGATGCAGATTTTGCAGGATGCAAAATTGACAGGAAAAGCACAAGTGGAAGCTGCCAATTTCTTGGAGGCAGATTGGTTTCTTGGTTTAGCAAGAAAAATAAGTCAATTTCCACATCAACTACAGAAGCAGAATACATTGCTGCAGGAAGCTGTTGTGCACAGATTCTTTGGATGAAGAATCAGTTACTGGATTATGGGTTAGAATTTTCTAAAATCCCTATTTACTGTGATAATCAAAGTGCTATTGCTATGACAGGTAATCCAGTTCAGCACTCAATGACAAAGCACATCAGCATAAGGTACCACTTTATAAGGGAACATGTGGATGAAGGTACAGTGGAATTGCATTTTGTTCCCACAGATCAACAACTAGCAGATATCTTCACAAAACCACTATGTGAAGCTACTTTTACAAGATTGGTAAATGAACTTGGAATGGTTTCAGGTTCTTTCTCTAAATCTGCTTAGTTTATGTTCTGATACATCAGACTTTATGATCAGTATTTACAAATATTACATCTTTGTGTATTCTATGCTTAATTAGAAATCTTCTAAGTGCTGATTGTTGTCTGATGTGAATTTCTAAAACTCTGATAGTGATATGAATGTTTCTGTGACTATTCAATCCAATGAGGATAACCGTGCTAGATGCTGAACTAGTAGTCTATAATATACTAAAGATCCCATGTTTGAAGTAATTATTTATGTGGAAATCTTTTAACACAAGCAAATTCTGATATTGAGCTTAGTTAAGTTTACTTTGTGTGTATCTTATTACTAAGTCAAAAACTAGAATAATGCTTCTTATCTGTTAAGTTCTGATGTTAGTAAATCTGGTGGATGAACTAAGTGCTGATATGCCTCACTTATCAAAAAAAAAGAAAAGAAAAGAAATAAAAATCAGGTACTCCTTTGAGATCTAGAGTAAAAATGTGAAAGGGAAGACCCAAGTGCATTGCTGGTATTAAGTAATATGCATTAGAAAAGCAAAATAAATATTTTCTTGGTGACTTTTCACACTCTATGATTACTAGAGAAATACTCTGATAACAACATAAATTCTGATAAGCAGTCGTGACTCACTTACACTGAGAAGCCACTGTAAAATAGAATTTTAAAAGATGCATAAAATGAGCACAAAACAGTTGAGGTGGACTCATGCATGAACTCATTCTAAAGTACACTTCAGAATAATGACAGATTTTGAGCAAAATTCTTCGTTATGCCTTATTTCTAAGATGTACTGAATTGAATCAGACTTTACTCTTTGTCTGATATTTAGCTTAATGCACACTCCTACACTCCATATGAATGATGAAAATTACTGTGGTGATCAATGTTATTTTAGATGAACAATTTATGTGTCAGATTGCATAAATTCTGAGGACAAGTTCTGATGGAAGTTCTGATGATTAAGTTCTGATGAAACCATATCAGTATTTGTGTGAAGAATTACAGGAATACACATTCACTTTTCAAGTTAAGGAGCCATATTCTGATGACTTTTAAATCCTGATAATAATCAAGTTCTAATGCTGACGTGACAGTATTTCTTTACTTGGTTTATTTTTGGTCATTACGTGAACGATAATATTTTTACAGAATATTGGTTAATGTGAGATAAAACAGTCATAATCATTGTGGGTTAGTGGTTAACGTGTATGTCCTGAAAAATTGCATGTGCACGGTAATTATTGCTCATTTTACGTGCCCATTAACTCTCATTCTAACCGTTTACTGACTGTTCACATGGTGCCAGGTGTAAAGTGTATCCCATGCTTCAAAAATATGACTGTTAAGTGGAGAGAGTATATATATGAGAGATAAAAGATTTTCTAATATTTTACTTACTTTTCTATTCTAAATCTCTTTTACTCTCTCTCTCTCTCTCTCTTTTATTTTCTGAAGCTGTTTTTCTCTCAGGACTTTTTACAAACACTATGCAAACATTCTCTTATTCACTTAATTTCTTACAGAGATGGCACCGAAAGACATAATTTTTGATGAAGCTAAGTTTGTTCCTAATAACTTCTCCGCTATTCTTAGCAAGTCAGAAGCCCCATCAGAACTTCATTTCATTCAGGACTTCATTGCAAAGCTTTTAAAAGGCCATTGCAAAGCTTACCAAATTCCAGTCAGACTAGCTTAAGCAAGAGGTAGTGTAGGTCGTACAAATACAGAATAGAATAAAGTTTCATGGTTTAGATAGTACAAATTAATAAACTATAGTCATCAAGTAATTAAAATTAATGTTTCAATGTTTTGCTTTACCTTCTTTGTGACCTCAACAAGAAGATCGTCTAGCTGAGTAGTAGTGCTAGCAAAAAGTCCAGGCCCTTGAACTGCACAATCAAGATTGATATAAGCTACAGCCTTGGAGTCCAAAGTTGCAAGGTTTTGCTCGACCCATTACATGGACCCTATCTGGAAGTTCAAGAAAAATACGATGTGAATGAGACATGAGGAATTTGATGACAAACAGATAAAATAGAGATAAGGTAGGGACTTGAGGGCTCAGACTCTAGGAATTAGCTGCAATGATTATCCCTCACCTCTCTTTAAATAGCAAACAGATGCAAAAAAAAGGACAACCTATTAATTTGGATGGAAAAAATTTAGTACCGTAAAGTTTAGATGTTTACTCATTGCAAACAATATCCCACTCAGTATGTAGTCTTACTGCAAGAGAAGGCATTATTCTGGCCACCGAGTCAATTAATAAATTATTTAATCAACTATTTAATGGCATTTGCATTGCACATAACATCCATATCACATTAATATTCCAAGCCTGTGAAACTGAGAAATTTAAATTAAATAATGTTTCCAAAGAAACATTATGCGGTAGACTAGAACAACGATTCAGAATCTTAATTCTGATTTTTGTCATGATTAATACGAAACAATTAAACCAATCCTGAAAATACTAAATCATTAGAACTACACAAGCATAACCTACTAGTGTTAATAACAGTACACTATACTTACTAGTGTTATATACAAGCGTGTGCGTGTGACGAGAACATGACAGTATCCCAATACCAACAATATACATGATCAATCATAAAAAGAACATTACATATATATCCGGATACCAAGAATGCAAGATAAAAAATCGGAAATATAAAATCTTACCAAATCTTTGATTTCTTAGAAGAACTAGCCTCCTTATCGCCACCCTTCCTCTTAAAAAAAATCCCCAACCGACTCCCTAACCGACTTGTCAACCTCCATCCTACACTTCTACGAATCCTTAACATACTTCTCGACATACTTCTTCGCCGCACTTTCCCCTCCTTTAGCTTGCTTCTGCCCTTCCTTCACCTGCTTCTTAATAAACTCCTCCGCCACTTTCTCCAACCTCCTTCAAGTATCAAAAGTAAGAAAGTACAAATTAAAAAAACTACGATTTCTGATTAAAAAATCCACTATATGAAACTAAATAAAACTAAATTGGTTTTACATATAAATGCAAGATTACCCACTAACCAATTCAAGCTTTGTAGCTTCGAACAAATCGAATTGAGTTTCTAACTAATCCACTCGAACAAATTGAGGTTAGTGATTCTAAAATCAAATTAGGGTGTAATAACTTTAGCTTGATGGTATATTGAAGTCAGATAGATATAGAGTTTGGTGAAATTTAGGGTTCTTCGTCGAGGGGTGAGATTCTGTGTGTGTGTGAAAGAGAGAGAGTGATATGAGATCCGTGTTTATGTTTTAATTTTAATGTGTAAAGTTAAAAAAGGGGTGTAATTCAAAAGGGGGGAGTTTGAAAAATTTTTAAGGAAGAAGGGGGAGAATTAAGAGGGAGCCGAAATATTTGGCTACGGGAAAGGAATGTGTGGATTCATTTTTTTAAAATCAAACTTGCAACTTCAGTTGAAATTCAAAAACTGATGTCAATGTTACTCAAAGACATCGGTGGTGATAAATCGATGTAAAAAATACTTTTTACATCGATGTCATCAACAACCGATGTCTAAGAGGCGATGTCTATTCTACTTTTTCTAGTAGTGTCTGCTTGGTTTTGCAACTTCTTTTGAGGGTCTGTCTAGTTCTAGTTCTGATGATGACAGTGATAATGATGATTCTAACACAGCTCAGCTTTAGATTGCTATTGATGCATCTAATAAGTCCAATGATGGTTCTTCTTCATATTTTAGTGAAAATCCTTCTTATTACAATGTTGATGTTGAGTACTTCCGAAAGACTGAATGGGATTTTAAATGGAGAAATACAAATACTTCTATCTCATCTGCTGTTGGTATGTAACATGTTCACAGGGCCTATGATGAAATTCAAAATCCTGATCAGAAATTGCATCTTAAAGCCTCTACCATTTCTGTGAAAGGAATTCATTCCGAACTTGCTGATATGAAGAAATCTCATGCTAGTTTAAAGGACAAAATTGATGCATTCATGATTAATCCACCTTCTTCAACTAAACTCAAAAGTGTGAAAAATGCCATTAAAGCTGTGGTTCAATCGCAACAAATCATGGATTCTCGATTTTCTTCTCTGGAAGATAAAGTATCTTCTATGACTGATAAACCAGATGCTATATTTTCTCTTCTTTCAAATACTAATGCCAAAAAGGGGTAGAGGATAGCTGCCACAAACTGTACACCCGACTCTGTTCAGTTGAAGGATAAAGATACTGATGGTGATAAAAATCCGGTTGCCAATGTTCCAATTGTTCCTACTGCTCAACAACCTCAATATTCTAAAAGATCTGTTTCTTCAGGAAAAGGAAAGTCTACTGGTGCTCATGAAGCCAAGCACAAGGCTACTGATGATGCTCCTGAGATTGGTGATGTTACAATCTCTAACTTAGCATATGCTAAGGGGTTATTCTTTCCTTACAGACATAAGGTAATAGGAAAAGAGATTGTTCTGTACTACAAAGATAAAAAGTTTGAGCAAAAGAATGCTAGGAGTGCTCTTGCAATGATAACTGAAGAATTTCCTGATCTAACAACTAAAGAAGCAGTTATGCAACAGAAGGAGTTAATGGCTCAAATTGAGGTTGAAGTCAAAACCTCTAAAGGAAAAGGAAAAAGAGGTGGAAGATCTACAAGAGTTGGAGGAAGAGGAGGAAGAGGAAAGAATTCTGAACCAAGTCAAATGGTTAAAATTGATTCTGGATTCTTGAATTTCTTATCTAACTAAAGAAGGTTATGTTCCTGTTCAAGGACATAAAATAATAGAACAAGTTCAGAAGACTGAAGAGATGATTGTTCGAATAAAGAAGAGATCAACCACTAACATTGCTCAAATTGATATAGCTAATACAAATGTAACTCTTGAGGAAGACACAAGTCACGAGGATAAAATAAATCCTGATACTGAAAATCTGATAGCTGATTTTGACACTGATAAAAAGGTGGTCAAAGCATTGGATCAGTTGGTTCTTATTATAGTAGTCGATTATCATAATTCAGAGGTTGATGAACAAGAAAGAATTGACAGAATGAAAGCTGATCAAGCATGTGATGATTATGTGCAGAGAATTCTAAATTCAAAAAGAAAGCAATGGCATAAAGAAAAAGGGAAGATTTATGATCTACCTAAAAGTTATGCTCCTATCAGAAAACAGGATAGAAGATGGAAAGATATTGGTTCATTCAATTATCCCAAAGGTTTCAAACATATTAAATATGTGTTTGCAGGACTAGAAGATTCTGGTTCAGAACAGAAAGATGTTGAGAAGTCCATCAAGAAACCTTCTTGGGTGGAACATAATGAAAGGATGAAGCTTGTCAAAGCTGGAACCAAATGATGCATTGGCTATTCTGGAATGGAAATTCTTAGGTCTGATTTACTGGACACAAATATTCTGACTGACAATCTTGGTGAAAGAGTTACTTCTTCACATCTTGAAAAAGTTGAAGCCGTGAAGATTGTATATAGGAAGATAAATATTGATGATGTCAGAGAGGAGATTCTGTACTTTTTGAGAGATTGTAAAGTAAAGAGTTTTACCTTGTAGCAACTCTTGATGAAGACTGTGACAGAGTTGAAATACATTTACTATCTTCATAGAGTTGAGAATAATGTCACCAAAAATTGGTCTTCAATTGTAATAACCCCAATTTTTGGAATTTTTGAAACACGGATGAATAGTAACTTTTGCTGATGATGCTGATTAAGGAAAATTATCAGACCACGCTATATAGGAGTATTGTTATGGAAATTCTAAGATCGTATTAGTATTCCATAAAGTAAATAAGTGTATGTAAAGATCGTCAGAATCCAAATTCGAACACTTTGATTTTTCCCGAAAATCCACCAGATACCGAAAGAATTGAGTATAAGGTAACATGATTAAAAGGATTTAAATTCAAGGATTATAAGAGGGGATTATAAAAGGAATATAAAATATTGAGAAAGGGTAGGGGAACCCAAATAATAAGATCCCGGATATGATCCCTCGAACGATCAACGCGAACGAAAGTTAAGCGAACCGTATAACAGATCAGCGATCATTAGCCAAGTAATTAGGAGTTAATCAAAGGGGTTAGAGGATGATGATGTCATCACACCAACAAGAGGAAGACAAGTGTAACAAGATGACATAAGTAGATGACATAAGCATGACCAAATGGGAAGGGTTGGTTGATTGATTGTGAGCCACACAATTTTTACCAGGGTAAAAGGTTAATTAACAAACAAAAAGGAAGCAACCAAGCAAACACATTCATTTCTTCCCCCCATCTCCTTGCTCACGGTTTTTTTGAAGAAAAACAAGAAGAAAAATTTCCAAACCCAAGCTCCACTCAATCATAATTCAAGAGGTTTCTTTCCTTCGATTCTATATTTCATAACTAAGAAGAGCAAATAGTTTGAGTGCTTGAATCCAAGGTTTGCTAGCTCAAATAAATCATTTTAGTTTAGGGTGAATAGTAACTTTCAAGAACAAATTTTTGATTCTTGATTTTATTTGTAAGGTCAAGGTAGCTTAAGCATAGATTAAGGCTTCCATGGGCATTCCAAGGATCTTTCATTGATTAAAAGCTTCAAGGAAGGTATAAAATGTCAAACCCTAGTTTTACTTTGAATATTTAGGAGTGGTTTTGATTAATATAGTTCATGAGAAGCATGATACTTGTGTTTTTAAAGTTTGGTTGGGTTTGTAGTGATTGGATTTTAATTGAGGTGTTGATGATTGTTAATGGAGGAATAGTAGTTTAAATGTTTAAGCATGAATTGAACCTTGTTTGATTTAGTAGTTTGGTTGAATTTGAAGATAGTATGATATTGGATTAAATTAAGATTCTTGGGCTTATTATGACTGAAATCAGTAGCATTGATGTGTATCTTGAGTTGTTGTTGATTGGTAGTTGGATTGATATGATTTGGAATGATAAAATTTGGGAAATCGCGTAAACATAGCCGTCGTAATGCCCGATTTACCTTAGACTGTTTTGTTCTTAACATCAGGACCCGTGAACTCACTGTAAGATTCTGACCATTGCCATGTTTAGATAGTTCATGTTACGAGCTTCATTTTGATATGTGGTTCGCTTGAATCCGATGTACGGTTTAGGAGAAACGACCGTTTTAAGTAACGGCGTTTCGCGAACGAACCATTACCCCTCGCCTTACCTTGAAACCTTGGTTAAGGCCCTTAAATGACTAATTGGAGTATGAAACAATTATGTAAAGTGGATTAGGAAGTTGGTAGAGTACTCGCGAAAGAATTGCCTTAAAATTCTTAATGGTTAATTTATTAAAAATGGTGGAGCCGAGGGTACTCGAACGACTTATGTGATTCGTTAAGCGTAGAAGTGACCATAAGCGAACGATATGGTTCAATTGGTTAAAGTCTAGTTTCTTAAGCGACCGGGGTCTAATTCCGACTTATGTTGTTGTTCATAGGTTATCGAACCCACTCTAAGCTTAAGTCTATCTGGGAGCACTCATGCAAGTTTTCTACCCGTTATACTGTTGTTGTGATGTATATATGTATATGCATTATCTTGTGATAAGTGCATGATTGTTATTAGAAAATCTTGCGATATATTGGAGCATGTGATATGGTATATATGCATGTCTGTTTCGTAATCTTGATATCTAATTGTTGATTCAAATGCTTATAAATTGCATAATACCTATGCTAGAGATAAGCAGTAGTTGCGTATACCCTTAGTATAGGGGACCCAAAGGTCCGCTTACTTTATTTAATGAATATTATTTTGAATATTCATTAAAGGACTTATGACTCCGCTTACTTTATTTAATGAATATTATTTTGAATATTCATTCGAGGACTTATGACTCCATTTACTTTATTTAATGAATATTATTTTTGAATATTCATTCAAGGACTTATGACTCCGCTTATTTTATTAAATAATATTCTTTATTTTATTAAAGAATAGTGTTTCGATAATCAAACTTATTTTCGATTATTCAAATAAAGATCTTACTTTCGTATAAGTATATCTTTGGTTATTCGTTATTCATTTCAAGTATGAGTTTTTAATACTTCTACTTCAATTATTTTTATAAAGATTATCCTTTATGGGAATATTATTTAATAATAATATTCAGATATTCTCCAACATATCGGGACTGATTTATTTTATTAAATCAACATTACTCCAAATATTCTTAAAAATGTTTTCGAGTCTTCAAAATGATTTTGAAAGTTAGAGCGGATCCCAAAACTCATTTTTATATTTAAGATCTTCCTTTCAAAGGGGATTTAAATACTCGCTCAAAATCCGAGGGATCCGGCTCTGTGGTGTATTTTATATTCGCAATAAGGCTAGCAATAGGCTAGGCTTTCAACTTTTGATGTACTAGACTTATGTATATTTATGAATTGTAATAATGGCAAAGAATATATAAATTTATTCAGAAACCCTTTTGAGGTGTAATGACTTATAATTGAGGAATAAAATTACTTGTGTTATTGTTTGGTATTCATCTCTGAGACTATAACTTATGGTGTGTGTGTATATTATGGGGTCACAGTACGCAGTAGTTGGTTGATTATTAAGATTAAGTATTATTAAGGAAAATGGAACTCGTGACAACCCGGATCCCCGATCCCGGATTTGGGGGTGTTACATCTATGATACTTGAAAGTATCAAAAGAAGAGTCATGAACAAAGATGATAAATACAATGGTGATTATGTTCCTATGTACAGAACTTATACTGGTCAAGGAATGAAGATGCAAAAGGGAGTTGCAGTTCTAAAAGTTTTGCTCAACAATCCTCAATTATCCTTTAGTCATGATCATGATAATGTCAGTTTGTGCTTTATACTGATTAGTGATCTGGAATTGAATAAAAGCTCAATTTCAAAACTGAGATCAGCCATCTACCAGCTTGGAGAAGATACTGAAGAAAAGAGAGAGTTGAAGAAAAATCTTGTTAAAGTCGTTCAAGACAAGGAGGAAGAAAGGTTGAACAACTTTCTGGAAACAACTGTCAGTTATCTTAGGATATTGAAGTAAGCTTTACTCCTTGAACGTTTTATAAATTGGTTTTGGCATCATTGAGAATGTAATTTATGCTTTATTACATTAAGCATAAATTGGGGGAGATTATTACGTCCTAATTCTCAATGATCAGAAGAAGCTCAGGATCTGACTGTACTTTAGATGTCATCAATATTTGATATGTTGTCAGGATTTGATGCATCATCAGTATCTACATGTCATCAACATCTGAAGGCGGTCTGTTATGAAGATTGATTCTATTCTTTATTTTGAGTGATGGATATTTTTTACATTTTGAGTGATAGGAAATTATGTATTCAGTTAAAGATATGTATCATTTTCTGTTAGTAATTGATAATGCATATCTTAGATTGATTTGTAGCAGCTGTGTATTATATAAACACAGTTTAGGTCATCACATAGTGATTAACTCGAGTATCATACGACTTAGCAGCTCTCAAGAACATCAGTATTTCTTGACAGAGTTTGTAACAATTTTTATCAGAAATATAAAGAACTGTTATATTTTTTTACTTGTTCGAAACATCTATACAATTGTATCCAACCTTCCTTAAATAATTGTATTATTACTGGGCAACACTGTCTACCAGTGCTAAAAACTATACAAGCCCTTACAAGATTAATGTGTAACAGTATTTGTATTGTGTATATTCACTAAACTTCATCTTTATTTTTCAAAACTTACTCTATAAAAATTTCTATTCCAGAAGTAAAGATGGAAAAAAGAACAAAAAGCCTTTACATCATGGGTGAGGTTTCGTACAGAGATGAGTAAGTATGAAGAAAAGACACATCTATTGCATAAAACAAAGAGCTCTGATAGAGAATGCTAATCCTTCCCAGTAACCATAGCCTCGTGTCCTTTACTGGCGCTTGTGTTTTCATTGAGGGGAAGACATTTTAAAATCGCAACGTCTCATCTCCTGCTCCAGTTACTATTGTCTGACCATTAGGTGATGTGGCAAGATAGAGTACTCACAAACTATGGCCCGTTAATGTAGCAACCTTGGCCATTGATGGATACTTCCTGACCATAATTTGATTATGCGAGTACTCATGGGTGCTAACAAATCTGTTCACATTCTTGTTCCATGCAAGATTACAAACCTGACTCCCTGTTTAAAAAAGGTGGTTGTATTTTAGTAACTATTATATTTTTAAAATAAAAAATTCAACAATATACATGGAAATTTTAATTCTTGTGAATTATTGGCAACATTTATATTGAGTTTCAAGATATTTATACATAATTTAAAAGGTTTCGTGATTTAAAAATTTTACAA
Source organism: Apium graveolens (assembly GCF_009905375.1). Classification (NCBI taxonomy): domain Eukaryota; kingdom Viridiplantae; phylum Streptophyta; class Magnoliopsida; order Apiales; family Apiaceae; genus Apium; species Apium graveolens. Next base: position 176,418,960 of record NC_133649.1, on the reverse strand, counting down.
ATAAAAATGAACAACCATAGGAAAAAATATTAAGAAAATAATTAAAAAATTATTTTGATGACACATAAATACATAAGTTATTAAGTCTAAATAATTTGTTTCAGATAGATCTTGAAAAAGTGTTCTAGTCAATTTTGTGTTTTCATATCGAATTGCTCAATTTATTTCAAATTTGTCTTAAATTCGAACTTGATAACATTTTCACATTTGAAAAAAAAAAGATTATAATGAGTTTAGGAATTTGTATGCGACATGCATATAAATATTAGTCATAAAATAAGTTAATTTGGTAGAAATTCAATGAAGATTGTTCAAGCAGCAAATTGAAGAGAGTAAACTTTTGAAGAAAATAAGTTGCAGAAATTTTTCTAAGTCAAATATCGTGAAGTCCAAAAAAACTATGTCATGAAGTCTCTCAAAGCAATATAGTGAAGTCAAGTTCAAAGATATGTCATGAAGTCCAATTTTGTACCAGATCATGAAGTCCAATTTTGTGCCATATCATGACGTCCATATTTTCTCTATATCGTGAAGTCCGAAATTTCACCATACCGTGAAGTCCAAAATTTTACAAGATCCCAACCAAATCAAACCAAACGTACCCAGTATATCCCACTTAAAGCGGGGTCTGAGGAGGGTAAGATGTACACAACCACTGTCCCTACGGTGAAGTAGGGAGGTTGTTTCCGTGAAGATCTCCGGCTTAGTGCATCAATATATAAAATATTATGTAATATGTTCGAGATAATACCTAAATATGTGGTATTATTCACACGGGACTTACCCGTAAAAGATGCCAATCATTGAAGGGGAAACGGTTACCATCAAAATCCAAAATCATTGCATTAATTCGAATGTCAATTCACGAAGATATGACTCAATCTGACTCCTAACTTCAAGATTTATATTTGCTCCACCATCAGATCCACAAATGTAATTTCTACCGCAGTTACGGTAAAGAATCGTGGTAATTCAAATCTTAGTGCATCGACCATGATGCTCCTTGACCATTTCAAATGGTGACCACTTTGATAGAATGCAAGGTTGAAGATGGTAACAAGAGAGATTAATGTGAAAGAAATTGGAGTGTCAAATCTTGATGGTGGTAAATTTTTATTTTGTAGCGTTAGTAACCGTCATATCTGGGAATAACTTGCATATTCTCATATTCTCCTTTCTAAATCATCAAACACTTGACAATGTTTCATTTCAAAAACCAAATTACCAACACCAAGTTCCTGTCTTAAGTTCAAATAAGATGTCCATACTTCATCCCTCAAAATTCTTTCTGGGTGTATTGATTTTGGCCATTTATCCAAATATTTCATGAAGATCAAAATATCTGGTACAAATGATTATCGCCAAAGTACTAACAAATTCTTATATATTTTCTATTCATTGATCTGTCCACTCTTAAAGAGTTTTTTTGTAATTAAAACTTGAATGCCCCTGCTTTGATGTCTCATAATTCAAATTACAAGAGTACATAAAGTATAACACCCCCAAATCCGGGGTCGGGGATCCGAGTTGTCATGAGTTCCATTTCCCTTAATAAACAACCAACTACTGCGTACTGTGACCCCACAATATATTCACACACACCACAAGTTAAAGTCTCAGAGATGAATACCAAAAATAACACAAGTCATTTTATTCCATAATTATAAGTCATTACACCTCAAAAGGGTTTCTAAATAACTTTACACATTCTTTGCCATTATTACGATTCATAAATATACATAAGTCTGGTACATCAAAAGTTGAAAGCCTAGCCTATTGGTAGATCCTACCTCAGCTACAGCGGCATCAACGCCTACAAGAAACTGCGGTACGTTTCCTATCCCCTCGTGAATTGGGAGCTTGGTCCTGTTCATCTTGTCTAGCTGTTGTTGTGTGATGAAAGAATAAAGCAAGGGTGAGCAACAAGCCCACCAAAATAAAATGTATAATAATTAACAATATATGAGCATTCTCACAATACTCACTAAAGTCTTGGTCAAGAAGAAATGAACCAAGTTTGATATCTTATCGCGACCAAGTCGCAAAATATTCAGTATATATGTATATATACTTTTGAAAATATTTGAAATCCTTTTCCATGCATAATATACACAGAGTTCCAGTTTATAACTGTATAAAAATATCGTTGCGAGGTGATCTCATATATCTAACCTTGTCTCAACGTTTTTCTGAAAATCTTTTTCATGCATAAGATAATCATTAACTAGATATAAGTTGAGAAAAAGAAGTTACAAGATACTCCAATATACTTATATGTTTTCCGAATACTACTTAAACTACCACCGTTCAAGGTATAATCTGTTTCAAAAGTAATCACATAGATGAGACTACAAGATAAGACTTGAATAGATTCAATATTTGAAATATCATGTGAAAGAAATGAAGTTATGTTAGGTCACACACACTTAGAAGGGGGTTGAATACAATGTTTATCACAATCAAATCGAATATAAGAACTCAAGTAACAGAAAATAGATTTTATTCAACACAATAAACTCTGTTACAATATGGAACTGTCCTCTCTCAGTGATGAACAAATTATCACTAGAGCTGCTACAGTTACAAAGAATAATAACTTCGATAATCGTAACACTTATAGTGTAAACTCTATGCCTGTGTTTATATACTACACAGTTACAAAAATAATCTTCTAATTGATATGGAATATAATTCTGCTTCCTAAAATTTATCAACTAGTTATCTTTTCTTCCAAGTATTCTATTCTTCATAGAATTCCTTCTTCATGCACAATTCTTTCTGTCTTAGTCTCGATCTTCTTTCCTTTCAATCAGCCGCCTACCTTATTTGAAAGTCATCTTAAGTCCTGATATTATCTCCTGATAAATATCTTCTGAACCTTAAGTTCGGATAACTTAAGTTCTGATATCTTAAGTTTTGTCTTCAGTATAAGTGCTGATTTCCAGTTAAGTATTGATTTGTCCTGTAAGGTAAGATCTGAAAACTAAACACAAATCATATTACACATGACATTATCAAATATATCTAACAATCTCCCCCAACTTGTAAATTAGCATAATATACAAGTTCAACAGATATTTGATGATGTCAAAACATTAAGTACAAATGCATGAGAATTTGACTAGATAACTACAACTTACAGTCCTTTCAGATTTACCATCTTTAACTTTTGATAACAGCTTCAGTCTGTATAAACTTCAGAATTTAAGTAGTTGTAGATCTTTGACTTGGCTTCAATTACTGATCTCTTTGATATCAGGAGTTGTTCAGAGATAGTTCTTTAACAAACATCTCTCAGCATATTCAAGTTCATTAATCATCCTCCTTTTGGCATTCTTTAATTCAGCTGTATCTTCTCCAGTTTAAAAAATAGCTGCTCTGAGATCATTTATCTTAGCTTTTCTTATCTCCTGATCTAGTCTAATTAAATATGCCTTGTCAGACTCAAGATTGAATTCCACAGCCTTATAACCCAGAAAAGTAGTTATAATCTTAGCAGTGTTAGGCTTCATATCGACAATATCACCCTTGTGATCTCTGTACTTGGGACAATATGTGCTGTCAGACTTTACAGAGTAAAGCTACTTCTGTCTTTGAATTTGAGTCTTCAAATAATTTGTAGCACTATCTGTTAATATGTTCTTCACTTGAAGTAAGAATAGAACATGTTCCTGTTTCTCAAAATACTTCAGTGGTATAGCATTCTGCCTAATATGGTATACCCTTCCATCTGTCATAAAATATAACAAGATATGTTCTTTCAAGAAGGTATGGTAAACCATTTGTACAGATTCAAGTCGAATCAATCTTTCAGGAGTTTCTCCAACACCTGAAATTCACTTAAAGAAGTTGGATCATTGGCTGTGTTCTGTATTCTTCTTTCATCAGCACTACCCAATCCAGATTTATCTCTTGCTTCTTTTCCTGTGACAACTCTTGCTTCAAAACCACTTGTTGCAGTCTTCAAAGATTGAGTTTGTTTAGCTTTGGTGAATCCTGGTAGGAGTAACTTTGAAGGTTTAACATGAGCAATATCAGAGGTTTCCTTTTCCTTATCTACTGATATCAAGCCAACTTGAGCTATGTCAGAGGTTGCTTGCTTCACTGTCATATTAGAACTTACTAAATCTTGACTCTGAACAACATGAGCCATGTCAGAGGTTGTTTGAAAATTCTTCTTATGCATCAGAGTAAGATTAGCATCTGCTTCTTCATCAATTATTTCTTCATCCATAACTGGCATATAAATCTTTACAGGTTCATCAACTTTTTCTTTGCCCTTGGACCTTGGATCTATCTCCACTTATGATTTGGCTTTAATTGCCTCAGGATTTCTCCTTTCTTTTATCACAATGCCTTTAGCCTTAGGAAGTTTCTTTTCAACAACAGAAGCTTTAGATTTGAAGTTGACTTTTTCTAACTTAAGTCTAGCTTCTTCTTCCTTTAGACTCTCAAAGTCCATTCCTGGATTTTCTTTCAGAAATAATTGTCTTGAAATTTCCTCATCAAGTTCCAGATGTTCGTCAGAACTTATCCTTTTACCAGTATCAGAACTTATTCTTCTCCCAGTATCAGAACTTGTTCTTTGACTTGTAGTTCCAGCTTTACTTGATGAAAATCCTTTGCCTTGACCTTGACCTCTACTCTTGTTAGAATTTCCCTGGTCATCATTTTCATCATCTTTTCCTTTCAGTGTCTGAATAGATTTGCATTTGGACTTAACCACTTTCTCCCCCTTTTTGGCATCAGCAGGTAATAGAAGAGAGACAAGCAATTCCACGGAGGATTGGATCTCATTGAGTTGATTTTGGTGAGAAGCTTGATTCTTCAGAATTTCTTCAATTTGAGCTTGTTACTTCTCTTGAGTTTTCTCAATATAGGCAATTCTGTCAAAGGCTTGCTTGAAAAATCTGTTCTTTTCAAGTTTCAGATTCATATCTTGCTGGATCAAGTTTTCTTGAATTTTATTCACCTTGTCATGAGTTATTGAGTGTTGACCTTGAAGGTGCCTTGTACCCAATACAGTAACTCTCAGCTGTGCCTTTAAATCATCATTTATCAGCATTTCATCAGCTTTTGCAAGATGCTCTGCAAGAATCTTTTTAGAAGGAACAAAACTAACTGAGTTCTATTCTTTAGTCCACTCCTTTGCTCTAGGAGTTTCACTCCAAGGTACTGGTGCTTCCCCTGTAACAAACTTCTTGACTAAATCAGCTTTATGAACAGTTTGTTGAGGTGCATGTCCTGATGGACCAGCTGTATCAGCATCTAAATTGACAGCAACTTCACCAGTAATTTCTTCATTGACAGTTTCAGAACTTGTAGATCCTGCAGTATCAGCATCCTCTGGTAAAACAGCAGTATGTGAGGCTATAGAGGCTTCAACATCATCCTCTAAATTCGATTCTGCAGCCAGGTTCTGATCAACATTCAAAAGTGATTTTGTTGGTGGAGTGAGTTGAATTTGTGGAGCTTCCAAGTACAAAACCTCAGGCACGATCAGGTTATGGATATCAATTTCAGCACTTGTACCCGGTTTTTCATTATGTACTGGATCAACTATAGGTGACATAGAAGGTGTAGGCATTTAATCTTAAGCAGTTTCTAGTTGTGCAGTTTCTGGTTGTGCAGAAGGAAGTAATTCAATAACAACTGGTTATGTTCAGATCAGAGATTCCTGATCCCCTTCCTTAGCTGCTTCCACTACATCTGAATCTGACTCAACTATGTTCCTATGAGCTCTCTGTTTCTTTACTTTCCTCAAAGATGGAGACATTGTAGGAGTTTTATCATCATAATTTAATTTTCTAAGCCTTTTGAGGGGCCTAGAACTCCTAGTTACAGTATCTTTCTGAGAAGAATTCTTCTCAGCTTCTATAATAACAGGTTCTGATATAGAAACCTGTTCCTCAGTTATTTTCTCAAATCAACAGAATTTAATCAAAACAGTCATCACAAAATAAGATTAAAAGTCGATGAAGTAAAGATTAAAACTTGCAGTTTAACATGTACAATCACATAATTTGAGAAACAAAGAACAAATCTTGCAATTAATCAAAATTTCATTAATATATTAGATGATTACATTCGATAAAATTTAGCAATTACATGCAAAAATTACAAGATAGTTCTAATCTACGATTCCTAACATCAACAACTTTTAGTCTAAGAAGACCTAACGACTAACTCCTTCTGCTGCAGACGAAGAGCACTGCAAGACGGATGATCCGTTCTTGCTGACGGAGAGCTTCTCTCCTTTCCTCTTCCAAATTATCAAGATGGAGCTGATACTCCATTAATAAAAACAAGAGTTCGGTGTGAACCTCTTGTGGAACTGAATTCCAGAGTTCATCAGGAATGGCAGTGACATGCCACTCCTGCTTCCAGTCAGCATAACTCAACTCAATAGTGAAAGTTTCATAGTTCAAGAACATGTTGAAACATACCATTTTTGTTGATATGAATAAAAAGAGAGTGATTTTGTGAGAAAATGAAATATGTTTTGGCTGGAATGAATTGTTGGTTTAAATAGCCAATGGAATACCAAGGGACGCGAGGAATGGGCAACAATTACAAGTAAAAATAATGACCCCTCGACTCCCTAGACTCATGTGTAATAATAACAGTCAGTAAAAGATCTAAAACTAGAGTTAATGGGCACGGGATACAATAATAATTACTATACGCATGCAATTTTTCAAGACATACACGCTAACCACTAACTAATAATGATTATGACTGTTTTATCTCACATTAACCAATATTCTCTAAAAAATATTATCGTTCAAGTAATGACCAAAAATAAACCAAGTAAATAAATACTGTCACGTCAGCATCACAACTTGATTATTATCAAGATTTAAAAGTCATCAGAATAGGGCTCCTTAACTCGAAAAGTGAATGTGTATTCCTGTAATTCTTCACACAAATACTGATATGGTTTCATCAGAACTTCCATCAGAACTTGTCCTCAGAATTTATACAATCTGACACATAAACTGTTCATCTAAAACAACGTTGATCACCACAGTAATTTTCATCATTCAGATGGAGTGTAAGTGTGTGCATTAAGCTAAATATCAGACAAAGAGTAAAGTCTGATTCACTTCACTACATCTTAGAAATAAGGCATAACTAAGAACTTTGCTCAAAATCTGTCATTATTCTGAGGTCTACTTTAGAATGAGTTCATGCATGAGTCCACCTCAACTGTTTTGTGCTCATTTTATGCATCTTTTGAAATTATATTTTACAGTGGCTTCTCAGTGTAAGTGAGTCACGACTGCTTATCAGAATTTATGCTGTTATCAGAGTATTTCTCCAGTAATCATAGAGTGTGAAAAGTCACCAAAAAAAATTTATTTTGCTTTTCTAATGCATATTACTTAATACCAGCAATGCACTTGGGTCTTCCCTTCCACATTTTTACTCTAGATCTCAAGGAGTACATGATTTTTATTTATTTTCTTTTCTTCTTCTTTTGATAAGTGAGGTTTATCAGCACTTAGTACATCCACTAAATTTACTAACATCAGAACTTAACAGATAAGAAGCACTATTCTAGTTTTTGACTTAGTAATAAGATACACAAAGTAAACTTAACTAAGCTCAATATCAAAATTTTCTTGTGTTAAAAGATTTCCACATAAACAATTACTTCAAACATGGGATCTTTAGTATATTAAAGACTACTAGGTTAACATCTAGCACATTTATCCTCATTGGATTGAATAGTCACAGAAGTATTCATATCACTATTAGAGTTTAGAAATTCACATCAGATAGCAATCAGCACTTAGAAAATTTCTAATTAAGCACAAATACACAAAGATAGTAATATCTGTAAATACTGATCATAAAGTCTAATGTATCAGAACATAAACTAAGCAGATTTAGAAAAAAAACCTGAAACCATTCCAAGTTCATTTACCAATCTTGTAAAAGTAGCTTCACACAGTGGTTTTGTGAAGATATCTGCTAGTTGTTGATCTGTTGGAACAAAATGCAATTCTACTGTACCTTCATCCACATGTTCCCTTATGAAGTGGTACCTAATGCTGATATGCTTTGTCATTGAGTGCTGAACTGGATTACCTGTCATAACAATAGCACTTTGATTATCACAGTAAATAGGGATTTTAGAAAATTCTAACCCATAATCCAGTAACTGATTCTTCATCCAAAGAATTTGTGCACAACAGCTTCCTGTAACAATGTACTCTGCTTTTGCAGTTGATGTGGAAATTGACTTCTGTTTCTTGCTAAACCTAGAAACCAATCTGCCTCCAAGAAATTGGCAGCTTCCACTTGTGCTTTTCCTGTCAATTTTGCATCCTGCAAAATCTGCATCTGAGTAACCTATTAGCTTAAAGTCTGATTCTCTAGGATACCACAATCCCAGATCAGCTGTACCCTTAAGGTACTTGAATTTTTTTTCACAGCTGTTAAGTGAGGTTCTCTTGGATTTGCTTGAAATCTTGCACAAAGACAGGTATCATACATGATATCAGGTCTACTTGCAGTTAGATAGAGTAGTGAGCCAATCATACCTCTATAATCAGTAATATCTACTGATTTACCAGTATCTTTATCCAATTTTGTTGTAGTGGCCATAGGAGTGGATGCACTTGAACAATCCAAATTTCTTCAACAAATTTCAGGTGTACTTCGATTGACAAATAAAAGTTCCTTCTACCATCTGCTTGACTTGAAGGCCCAGAAAATAGTTAAGTTCTCCCATCATACTCATTTGATATCTTGACTGCATCAGTTTGGCAAACTTCTTACAAAGCCCGTCATTTGTAGAACCAAAAATGATATCATCAATATATATTTGCACCAAAAGTAAGTCCTTTCCATGGTTGAGGTAGAACAGTGTTTTGTCAATAGTTCCTCTGTTAAATCCACTTTCCAGAAGAAACTGAGCTAAAGTCTCATACCATGCTCTTGGAGCTTGCTTAAGGCCATAAAGTGCTTTATCAAGCCTGTAGACATGATTTGGAAATTTGGGATCTACAAAGCCTGGAGGTTGTTCAACATCTACTTCCTCTCCCAATTCTCCATTAAGAAAAGCATTTTCACATTCATTTGAAAGACTTTAAACTTCTTGTGAGCAGCATAAGCCAAAAATATCCTTATGGCTTCCAATCTAGCAACTGGTGCAAATGTTTCATCATAAATAATTCCCTCCTGTTGAGAGTATCCTTTTGCAACCAGCCTTGCTTTGTTCCTTGTAATTATGCCATCATTGTCAGTTTTGTTTCTGAACACCCATTTTGTACCAACAACTGATCTGTTCCTTGGTCTTGGCACTAGGGTCCAGACTTTATTTCTTTCAAATTCATTTAACTCTTCCTGCATTGCTTGCACCCAATCAGCATCTTGAAGAGCTTCTTCCACTTTCTTTGGTTCAGTCTGAGAGAGAAAAGAATGATAAAGACATTCATTTGATGTAGCTGTTCTAGTTCTGACACCTGCATCAGGATTTCCAATAATTAAGTCAGGTGTATGTGCTTTAGTCCACTTTCTTGCAGATGGAAGGTTTTCTCTAGAACTGGATGCTCCCCCATGATCATGCTGTCTTTATCAACATTTTCTGATGCTCCCCCTAAAATTATGCTCTCTGAATTGGATCCTTCATTATTTGAGTTTCCAGAAATATCAGTACATGAGTTTCCAGAATTATCAGAACTTGACCCATCAGTACTTGAAGAGCCTGTTGTAGGTTCTGATGCTTCTTGAGATGTGGTTAGATCTTCAGTATGCTCCCCCTGCACAGGTGCATTTTCTTTAGGCGTAGTCACCACAATTTCAATAACATCAGAGTTTAATCCATCAGAGTTTACAGAATCAGGATTTACAGAATCAGAATTTAAAACTTCATTTTCGAATCTCAGCTGATCATGATCATTGAAATCTTCAAGTCCAGTAATCTTCTTATCATCAAAAGAGATATTGATAGATTCCATGACAACCCTTGTTCTTAAATTGTAGACTCTGAAGGCTTTTGTAGAAAGTGGATATCCAACAAAAATTCCTTCATCAGCTTTTAAATCAAATTTGGATAGCTGTTCGGAATGAGTCTTAAGAACAAAACATTTGCATCCAAATACATGAAAATACTTCAGATTTGGCTTCTTCTTCTTCACCATCTCATACGGTGTTTTTCCATGCTTGTTAATGAGTGTTGCATTCTGAGTAAAACAAGCAGTCTGCACAGTTTCAGCCCAAAAATAGGTTGGCAACTTTGCTTCATCAAGCATAGTTCATGCAGCTTCAATGAGAGTTCTATTCTTTCTTTCAACAACTCCATTTTGCTGAGGAGTTCCAGGAGCAGAGAATTCCTACTTGATTCCTTGGTCTTTGCAGAACTCTTCCATAAACAAATTCTTGAACTCAGTGCCATTATCACTTCTTATGATCTTTACAGAATCTTTGACCAATTTATCCAGTTGCTTGACATGATCAATCAAGATAGATGCAGTTTCACTTTTTGTGTGCAAGAAATACACCCATGTGTATCTGGTGAACTCATCCACTATGACCATAACATATTTCTTCTTTGTAATAGACATGACATTAACTGGACCAAATAGATTAACATGTAGTAGGTGATAAGGCTCAAGAATTGATGATTCAGTCTTGCTCTTGAATGAAGATTTTATTTGTTTTTCCTTCTGACATGAATCACAAAGGCCATCAGGAGAAAATACTGATTTTGGCAGTCCTCTCACACGATCTTTCTTGACAAGTTCATTTATATTGTTAAAATTTAAATGAGAGAGTTTCTTGTGCCAATCCCAGCTTTCTTCAATTGATGCTCTACTCAACAGACAGATTGCAGAACCATCAGTACTTGTTGAAAGCTTGGCTTCATAAATATTACCATGCCTGTATCCTTTCAGAACAACTTAGATCTACTTACAACTTCACAATGTTCTTCAAAGAAATCTACATGATAACTTCTGTCACAGATTTGACTCACACTTAGCAGATTGTGTTTAAGTCCTGAGACCAGAGCTACTTTTTCAATGATGACATTCCCAAGATTGATATTGCCATATCCCAGAGTTTTTCCAATGTTTCCATCTCCATAAGAAACACCTACGCCAGCTTTCTCCACAAAGTCTGATAGCAGGGCTTTATTTCCAGTCATATGTCCTGTGGCGTAGTCACTACAGTTTTAATAACATCAGAGTTTAATCCATCAGAGTTTGTAGTATCAGGATTTACAGAATCAGAATTAAAAACTTTATTTTCGAATCTTAGCTGATCATGATCATTGAAATCTTCAAGTCCAGTAATCTTCTTATCATCAAAAGAGACATTAATAGATTCCATGACAACCTTTGTTCTTAAATTATAGACTCTGAAGGCTTTTGTAGAAAGTGGATATCCAACAAAAATTCCTTCATCAGCTTTTATATCAAATTTGGATAGCTGTTCGGGATGAGTCTTAAGAACAGAACACTTGCATCCAAATACATGAAAATACTTCAGATTTGGCTTCTTTCTCTTCACCATATCATACGGTGTTTTTCCATGCTTGTTGATAAGTGTTGTATTCTGAGTAAAATAAGCAGTCTGCACAGCTTCAGCCCAAAAGTAGGTTGGCAACTTTGCTTCATCAAGCATAGTTCGTGCAGCTTCAATAAGAGTTCTATTCTTTCTTTCAACAACTCCATTTTGCTGAGGAGTTCCAGGAGCAGAAAATTCCTGCTTTATTCCATGGTTTTTGCAGAACTCTTCCATGATCAAATTCTTGAACTTAGTGCCATTATCACTTCTTATGATCTTCATAGAATCTTTGACCAATTTATCCAGTTGCTTGACATGATCAATCAAGATAGATGCAGTTTCACTTTTTGTGTGTAAAAAATACACCCATGTGTATCTGGTGAACTCATCCACTATGACCATAGCATATTTCTTCTTTGTAATAGACATGACATTCACTGGACTAGATAGATCAACATGTAGTAGGTGATAAGGCTCAAGAATTGATGATTCAGTCTTGCTCTTGAATGAAGATTTTCTTTGTTTTGCCTTCTGAAATGAATCACAAAGGCCATCAGGAGCAAATACTGATTTTGGCAATCCTCTCACAAGATCTTTCTTGACAAGTTCATTTATATTGGTAAAATTTAAATGAGAGCATTTCTTGTGCCAATCCCAGCTTTCTTCAATTGATGCTCTAATCAACAGACAGATTGCAGAACCATCAGTACTTGTTGAAAGCTTGGCTTCATAAATGTTACCATGCCTGTATCCTTTCAGAACAACTTTGCCTGTAGATTTGCTTACAACTTCATAGTGTTCTTCAAAGAAATCCACATGATAACCTCTGTCACAGATTTGACTCACACTCAGCAGATTGTGTTTAATTCCTGAGACCAGAGCTACTTTTTCAATGATGACATTCCCAAGATTGATATTGCCATATCCCAGAGTTTTTCCAATGTTGCCATCTCCATAAAAAACACCTGCGCCAGCTTTCTCCACAAAGTCTGATAGCATGGCTTTATTTCCAGTCATATGTCCAGAACATTCACTGTCCAGAACTAGGATGTTTTCCCTGTTGCCCTGCAATCACAAAGACCACTAATGATTAGTTTTAAGGACCCAGACTTGCTTGGATCCTTTTGCCTTTTTAAGTTTGTTAACATTTACAGCGGATTTAGCATCAGAGTTTATGTTAACAGTTTTATTATCAGAATTTGCAATATCAGACTTTGCATCAGAATTTACACTAGAAGGAATAATGCTAACTTTCTTTACAGAAGGTTTTAATTAATAATAATCATAGTACAGTCTATGATATTCCTTACAAGTATAAATGGAATGCCATAAACTACCACAACGAAAACAAGGATTTTGTGGCGTCTAATTAACAGACTGACTCTTAACTCCTGATTTTGAAGGTAAGGAGTTTATATTCTTATTCGTCCTGCAAAAAGAAGCCAGATGGTTAGAGTTTCCAAAGTTATGACATGTTTTTCTAGGAGCATTAGGAACATGCTTATAATTGTTACTTTTATTCACACCTTTCTTTCCATTCCTATTTTTCCTAGGTGGCTTTACCTTGTTTATATTCTTAACATCTTTCAGCTTATGCTTAAGCAGCTTCTTAGTTATTAAGCCTATGTTAACTTCAGTTGGCTTATCCTGTTTAGGTTTGTCAGAAGTAACTTTCTCCTTAACTTTTGAGTTCTCAATATCAGACTTTGCAGTTACAAACTTAACAGGATTTACCTTTGGTTTTCGTTTAACAACTATAGGCTCAGTTTCTACAGTTCCCTTACTGTTCTTATCATCTCAATAACCTAAGCCCTCTTTCCAGTTTCCACTACTAAGAATATCCTGAGTTGCTTTACCAGAGTTAGTCCAAATCCTGATAATCTCTCTTTCCTTTTCTAACTCAGTTTTTAGAGATTCATTCATTTTTAACACTTCATCCCTAACATAAAAGGCATCATCTCTATCTTTCCGAGTTTGATGGAACATGACTAACTCTTTTTCTAAATAATCATTCCTCTTTTTATAAGCAAGATTTTCAGAAGTTAATCTTTCACATGTTAAAGTTTGATCTTTATAACTAATGAACATGGTTTTAAGATATCTTCTCAACTCAGTAATATCATCAGTATGAAAGACATAAGTAGTTTGAGGTACCTTTAAGTCAGCAGTATCAGAACTGCTATCAGCATTTGCCATCAAGGCATAGTTTACCTCATCCTCAGAATCTGAAGCATCTGACCAACTTTTCTTCTTTGTGACAAGAGCCTTGCCTTTGTCACTTTTCCCTTTTCTGCAATCTGGAGATATGTGGCCTTTCTCACCACAGTTGTAGCATTTAACATTTGAGTAATCTCCTCTGTCAGACTTTCCTCCTTTGCCTTCAGATTTTCTGAAACCTTTCTTATCAGAACTTGCACCTTTCCTGGAAAACTTCTTTCCTCTCCTGAATTTCCTGTATGCAATCTTTGTGATCCCTTTCACCATAAGAGCACACAGCTTCATCATCTCCTCATCAGGGTCGATCTCAGGTATACTTTCAGTTTCTGAGTCATCATCACTATCAGAACTTGATGACTCAGTATCAGACTTTGTGATGAGAGCCTTTCCCTTTCCTTTCCTTGAGGCAGCTTCTTTGGGACTTTCCTCCTCAGCCACAAAGGCAACTCTCCTTGACTTTCTTCCATTCCTCTTGCTTCTTTGTTCCATCTCAAGTTCATGAGTCTTGAGCATCCCATAAATCTCATCAAGAGTTGTTTCCTCAACGGAGAGCTAACAGGAATTTAAGATTTGAATCTTCAATATCATACTCTTTGTCAACTAGTGACAGATCATTCAAGAGTTTGACAAATATGTCATATAAATAAGTTAATGACTCATCAGGCTTTGAGTCAAAGTGCTCATACTCTTGAGTGAGTATTGTCTTCCCGTTCTTCTTGATTGAATCAGTTCCCTGACACCATGTTTCCAAAGCATCCCATATCTCTTTTGCAGTCTTGCAGTTAATTACCCTGTTTGACATGACATTATCAATGGCACTATGCAGCAAGTGTCTTACCTTTGCACCCTTTGCAATCGATGAGATATCTTCAGCAGTGTAATCACTTTTCTCCTTTGGTACAGACTTTGCTGGCTGACCTGCAACTTCCACAGAGAGTTTGGTTGGCATATGTGGTCCTTCATAAATCCTGTCGAGATATTTTGGATCTGTAGCTTCCAGAAACATAGCCATCTTTACTTTCCATATGGAATACTCAGAAGGTTTCAATATGGGAACTCTTATAGTCTCATATCGACTATATGTTATGGTTTTTGGAGGTTCTTCAGTTTTGGTGGGCTTGGTTGGAGTTTTTTCTTCTGACATGATTGTTTTTGGATCTTAATATGTTTGTATGTTAACAGATAGCTCTGATACCCCTTGTTAGGTCACACACACTGTAGAAGGGGGTTGAATACAGTGTTTATCACAATCAAATCGAATATAAGAACTCAAGTAACAAAAAATAGATTTTATTCAACACAATAAACTCTGTTACAATATGTAACTGTCCTCTCTCAGTGATGAACAAATTATCACGAGAGCTGTTAGAGTTACAAAGAGTAATAACTTCGATAATCGTAACACTTATAGTATAAACTCTATAAGTGTTACGATTGATATGGAATATAATTCTGCTTCCTAAAATATATCAACTAGTTATCTTTTCTTCCAAGTATTCTATTCTTCATAGAATTCCTTCTTCATGCACAATTCTTTCTGTCTTAGTCTCGATCTTCTTTCCTTTCAATCAGCCGCCTGCCTTATCTAGAAAGTCATCTTAAGTCCTGATATTATCTCCTGATAAATATCTTCTGAACCTTAAGTACTGATAACTTAAGTTCTGATATCTTAAGTTCTGTCTTCAGTTTAAGTGCTGATTTCCAGTTAAGTATTGATTTGTCCGTTAAGGTAAGATCTGAAAACTAAACACAAATCATATTACACATGACATTATCAAATATATCTAACAAGTTACGAGATACTTCATTAAATCCCGATATATATATATACACCTATATATATATCATACACTCCTTGAAAACCTCTGTCATGAAAAGTATAAACAAAGTTATAATATCCAATGAATTTGGAAAGAAGAAAACCTTGGCATAAACCTGATATCTTGCTGATCAGGCAAAGATACCAATTAAGTCACCTTTTCTACTAGTAGATGGATGAATTTCCCACTGGTCATCACCCTGGCCGTATTAGGACCATATGTTGGACTGCCACTCATCCACTTATGCTTTGATGGACTCCCACTAAGCCACTTACACTTTGATGGACTCCCACTGAGCCCATTGTGCCTATGCAGACGCATTTTGATTGGGCTTATTTCCCGAAAGTTGGGAAAGTAATCGAACTCTTTTATCAAATTAGCAACTTCGTTGCGCCGAAAATACACCACAAAGCCGGATCCCTTAGGTTTTGAGAGAGTATTTAAATCCCCTTCGAAAGGAAGATCTTAAATTAAAATTGACTTTTGGGATCTGCATTAACTTTTTAAAATCATTTTGAAGACTCAAATTTTTTTTTAAGAATGTTTGGAGTAATGATGATTTAATAAAATAAATCAGTCTCGATATGTTAGAAAATATCTGAATATTATTATTTAAATAATATTCCCATAAAGGATAATCTTTTTAAAAATAAATGAAGTAGAAGTCTTAAAACTCATACTTGAAACGAATGATAAATAACAAAAGATATACTTATACGAAAGTAAGATCTTTATTTGAATAATCGAAAATAATTTGATTATTATTCAAAACCATCGAATATACCTTATTCGATTAATAGTTATAGAAAACTATATAAAATATACTCGGGAACCTCGCCTACCGGTTTTAGGAAAATGTTCAACTTTGGGTCCCCTATACTAAGGGTATACGCAAATAATACCTATTTCTAGCATAGGTATTATGCAGTTTATAACAATTGAATCGACAATTAAATATTAAGATTATGAAACAGGCATGGATATATATATATATATATATCATATCAACATGCTCCAATATATCGCAAGACCTGCTAATAACAACCATTCACTTATCCCAAGATAATGCATCAATATATTATATTACAACAACAGTATAACGGGTAGAAAACTTGCCTAGGTGTTCCGGGGTAGACTTAAGCTTAGAGTGGGTCCTGTAACCTATGAACAACAACATAATATGGAATTAAACCATGGTCTCTTAAGAAACTAGACTTTATCTACTTATATCCTAACGCTCGCTTCAACGCTTAAGGATTTACATGAGTCGCTCGAGTACCCTCGGCTCCACCATTTTTATAAAATTACCCTTTAAACATTTTAAGGCGACTCTTTCGCGAGGGCTTTACCAACTGTCTAATACACTTTACATAATTGTTTTGTATTCCAATTAGTCTATTAAGGTCCTAAAACAAGGTCTCAAAGATACTCGAGGGGTTTGGGTTCATTCACGAAATGACGTAACTTACAAAGGTCATTTCTCCTTAACCATAAATCGGATCTAAGCAAACCACATACCAAAATGAAACTTACGACATGATCTAGCTAAAAATGGAAAAGTTATAGTTTGGTCAGTGAGTTCTCTGGTCTGAGAGTCATGCACAAGCAGTCTAAAAGAAAATGGGCGTTACGACGGCTATGTTTACGAGTTTTCCAAATTTTACCAATCCAAACAATCACCAATCCTCACCAAATCATCAACCAACATTACCAACACAAGATCTTACCTAAAACTACCAATTCAAGTAAAAACCTTTCAAAATAATAACTCATTACAAGTACTAACATAGATCCATCAACAACCACCTCTTAAACCATCAAAACTAACTAAACATACATGGATCCTACTACACATACATGGATCATAGTATATAACACTAATACATCCATAAACTCATAAAAAAACTTAAAGTCAAGGTTAGGTTTCTAGAGATTTTACCTTCCATGGAGTGTAATAAGTTGTTAGGGAGCCTTAGGAAGCCTTGATCTAACCTTTTAATACCTTGATCTTGCAAAAGAATTCAAGAACACAAAGTTAAAGTTTTGAAATCACTGTTCACTCAAAAATTTAGAGAATTGATTAGCCATGAAATCCTTGAAATCAAGAGCTTAAATTCATGGTATAACTAAGTTTATAATTATGGAATCCAACCAAACCAACCTAGGAATTTATGCATTCTTGGATGATGAACTTTGGAAATTTCTCCTTGGTTTTTTTGAAGGAAAACTGTGAGCAAGAGAAGAAGAATGAAGGAGAATGCTTCTTTGATTTGTCTTGGTGATTTGTGTGGTGTCTAGCTCGGTTACTTGTTAACTTTAGTATTAATCATAGTTCAAATGCTTGGCCACAAATCAATCTTGCACAAATATCTACTAACCATGCTTACATCACCATCTTTATGTCATCAACTTGCCACATGTCAATTCCCTATGGCTTGATGACCTCAACTTGTGCTAATTCCTTGATTAGTGCTTAATTGTTTGGCTAATGGCCGCTTATCTGTTTTACGGTTTGCTTAACTCTCGTTCTCGTTAATCGTTTGAAGGATCATATCCGAGATCTTATTACCTGGGCTTACCTAAACCTTTCTTAATATTTTATATTCCTTAAATGACCTCTTATAATCCTTGAATTGAAATCTTTTTAATCATGTTACCTTGTACTTAATTTTGTCGGTATCTGGTGGATTTTATGGAAAAAATCAAAGTGTCCGAATTCAAATTCTGATGATCTTTACATACACTCATATACATTATGGAGTGCTAATATGATCTCAGAATATCCATTAAAGAACCCCTACATAGGGTGGTCTGACAATTTTTATTAATTAACAAATATCAACAAAAGTTACTATATATCAAGGTCTCAAAAATTTCCAAAAATTGGGGTTATTACAGTCTCTCTTCCTTAAAAGGATTCCATTCCGGAATCAGATAGAAAACAATCGGAGATACCTTTCTAGCTTTGCACTTTCTAGTTCCCAAGTCGATTTTCCACATTGTGGTTCTACCATAAAATTCTTACTAGCTTGATAACCCCATTCCTAAGCACTTGTTCCTTTTGATCCATAACCCTTACTAGTTGCTCCATATAGATCAAGTCTGGTTGCATGTCTATGCGCTCGTATTCTCCTATATGTCCGACATTCGGATTATGCTTCCTTAATATTGATACGTAGAACACGTTATGAACTTGCTACATGTTCGGGGGTAGGGCTATCTCATATACTAACTTCCCAATATGTCTTAATATCTCCAAGGGTCCCATAAATCGTGGACTTAACTTTCATTTCTTTCCGACCCTCATCAATCCTTTTCAAGGGAATACTTTTAACAATACTAGGTTCCCTCCTTCATACTCTTTGTCCTTTCGGGCCATACCGACTTACTTCTCCAGTATCTTAGGTTGCTACCAGCCGTCTTCTAATCAGATCTACTGTGTCCTTGGTTCTTTGGACCACTTTGGGCCCGAACATCTTGCGCTTTCCAACTTCATCCCAATATAAGGGAGTTTGACATCTTTTTCCGTACAGGGCCTTATAAGGCAACATTCCGACACTGACATATTATCTATCATCATAAAAAACTCAATTTGTGCTAAATGATCATTCCAAATTCCTTTCAAGTCTACTACACAGTTTCTCATCATAGTTTCTAGCACTATAGCTTTTGCTTCTCAATACCCACTCTTTTTCAGTTCGTAATCGTTACTATCTTCCATACCTAATACTATACTGGTTACACTTTTGTTCGTTAACATTCTATAACCTTTTAATAAACGCGTCAACCTTAGTATCACAAACGCGTTTCTATTCCGAATACCACCATACTCATGCTTTTCTAGCTATATCTATCTTTGAAAGCTTGACCCATCATCTAGAAGTAAAAGAATTAATTAAGAGATCACTATGATCATGAACACTTGTTCTATTACATAGTTAGTACAGAAGGTGGCTGGCCTTTAGTACTTGACAAGCAATTAAACAATATGTGGTATCCTACTAGGCTTCTATCACACAGATAGATAGTCATTCGGCAATACCTCCCCTTCTAGAAGGGTTTTCCTTCTCAGTTTACATGAAATGAAAGGAGAGAAAAAGAATGAATTCAAGAGAATTATATCAAAAATATATGGTCATAAAATATGTGGCTTGGAATGTACCTATGAACTATAGAGGTTTATCACCGGAGAACGAAACACATATATACATACACATATATATGTATATAGGTCAATATCAAGTATTATTACATCGCATTTCACGTTCCTAAATATATTTTTTTTCTATTCCATCCATCATTATATATACCGATGCTCTTGCTCGAGCTTAATAACAAGCACCTTTGTATCTCCCTCTACATCAAAAATTGAATCTGGGATTTCATTCTAGACATCATCGTTACTAGAATCTTATGATGGCACCAGAACCTTTATAGTACTACGACTCTCTGTCGATAAGAAGGAATAAATATTTAACAGATATATAGTTAACTTGGTTAGTCTATCAATGATAACTTATATATCACAACGACCCAATTAGTGGTACTCAATCTCAACATTCATTACAATACAACTCTCATGGTTTTTACCGTCTCATTATTCAAAGAATCATTGTTGTATTACTACAGTCCACCGCGGACCTACAATAGTCATTCATTTTCCTTGAAATCTTAATATCTAACCATACGGAGTCCATACTTGTCATATCGAATTCTTCTAAGGAGGTAACATGATCATTATTCATGATTCATGAAGAACACTCCTGAACTTGACGTACATATGACACGAAGCAGATAAATTATAGAAGAGTTTCAATCAAAGCAACGATAGCAGGTTAACACCATTATTAACCATATGAATTTATTAGGAGATATGAAGCTCAAAGGTTCATTTAGTCCTTTTGTAAAATGGTCCTGGCTTATCTCAAGATAGGACCTTCTAAGATAGGTAGCCCACTCACGGCGATAATATGAATTAAATCTTTACCAAACTACTATTACGGTTGAGTATCACACAATCATCAGAAGGAATGTCAATTTTTTATACCAGAATACAACCTTTACGGCTTTAACCAGCATTAATGTATTCCTTTGGCATGAGCGCCTATAATTTTCCTCTTACACTTAAAGTGTCGGCCACCTCTTTGGCCTTTCCTGATAGTAATATTTCCTTATAATCAATGTCATTTGAACCACCTTCAATTAAAATTTCTACCTCATTTCCAATCACTGCTTGTGTGAAAATGCTCTTCCTTAAGATTTGGTGAGAAAAATAAAATATCACCATTTTTCTATAAGTTATTGCCTCGGTCTTTAGTTGTGAACATTGTCACGAGTGACTCTCGATCATACTTAGGATGTCTCTTATCCCGGGTCATTGTTTTCACCAATCTCGACCCTCATTGGGTCGATCTATACTTTCTTATGGTTCAACACGTGCCCCACCTGACATTATTATAATTACGTCATATTTACTTTATCAAAATTTCTATTTTTGAGAAATTTGAATATTACCTTTCTCCTTGTAAAACCTCTAAGGTTATCCTAAATCCTTCATCATATACACTCTAGGTACAGGGCATATCAAGGTACCATTTACTAATACTAGAACCATTGTCTATATAGTTCTGAAAAATTTTTCCACTGATCTTTAAAGGCTGTTGTTGCCTTAGTCCTTTATTCCGTACTACCCAAACTTATAATGTCCCAATTAAGGGTGAAATGCCAACCTTTATGCATTCCCCCATGGTTCATCTCAAGTTATCGAGTATCTATCCTTAATTCCACCTTTAAAAAGGTACTTGCATCATTCCATGGATTAATCAAGTCATATATCTCTGATAAGGGTATCATATTCAATTATTCCCACCTCGATAGTCTATACCTAATTTCACAATAGCATCATTATGCAAACTGAGGTCAATCCATATGGTCTCCAAAAGATAACAAAGGTTATCCGCTTTTCTTGCCTGATTTGGTAATGATAACAAGGATGTTCTAGAAGATACTGATCGTGTTCAGCATGAACTTCTTCTTACTAAATGCTCATTTACCTTTGTTGTTTATCTCAATGGTCATATCAATGTTGGGATATCTTCCATACTTGGTGTCTCCCTTTTGGGTATCAAGTCACATGTGTTACATACACTTCACATTTTTAAAGGTTACTTCCTTCATCCAATTTCTTAATTTCTTGCTTTCCTATCTCCTTAGTCCATCTGTGTTCCCTTATTAATCCATCGACGGAGTTTTATCGAATACTCCCAACTTAAAGGAGATTAATTATATTTATCGTTTACGTCTTCAAACCTTGACTTTATCTCATAATCAGTCACCATCGCGCTGATGATGACACACTTCTCTATATTTATTGCTAGGGTTTCGTAAGGTTTCACATACCTAACTCCCTTATCGCTTCTCAACTCTATTTCCTTTATATCCCTTTATACTCCTTCCCATTTCAGTCTTTTATTTTCTTTTCTATTATAACCATTTCATGAACCAACGTAACATAAGCATTGATTTCAAACATCCCGTCATTCTGGATTTGTGTCCTTTAGATGGACCTTGACTATTTTCACAACCTAGATTCACGATTCATCATACTTGTCCACCTCTAAAACTTCTACACTATATCTCTATCTTCATTAGCCTTCCACCAGCGGGTGGCCTCTCTCTTAGGAAGGTAAGTGGAAAAAATAATCTTTTGCACTTCATCAATCATTTAGAATCTAAAATTATTCCTCTATTTCTTTTAGCTAGGTTCTTGCTTTGGCTGGGTCAGCAGTTCTGTGGAACTCTAAGAGCTTAAGCGACTAAAAGGTCCTGAAGGAATTTCCCACCGTATTGATTCCTCCGGGTGGTGGTTGGGGATAATAGTCTAAGTTCCGTTTAAGCAGGTCCATGCATTTCCCCATAAGAGTACCGTCCTGGGTCTCCTTTCCTTACTCGACATCTATTTTCTTAGTATGACATGTTCCATCATTTTCCCCATAATCGGGGTCATCCTATACGTTAAAATCCTTATTTTCCACTTCATTATATTATGGGTTCCTTCTATCTTGATGGCGACCTCCCTGACTATCACATTCAAGGTTTCCCCTAAATCTTATTCCTCGATCTATGGCTTTCATCTAAAATCCCGTACTTAAGCTCTTGAACGTTTGGAACCAAAATTCTGTAGGAATACCTCATTATTTCCTTATCAGCTTTCTCGGTATTAATATCTTCTCCAGTCATTGGCTCTCTACCTTCATTCATCACTTTTTCTTGGCACAATATGATATTTTCCAATAATTCAGGCTGCATTGCAATCTCAAACAGCTTTTCGGTACCGACTCCGGTTACCTTCACTTCTATGTCCATTTTCTCGAAATCTTTTATCAACTCTACGGAAGACATTATCATCTTGGGTCTCTCCTTTCTACTAAGGGCGTCAGCCACCGCATTGGCTTTCCCTGGATGATAAAGAATCTTATAATCGTAATCCTTGATTAGCTCTAACCACCTCCTCTGACGCACGTTGAGCTCTTTCTGCATGGAAATATACTTGAGCTCTTATGGTTTTTGTAAATCTCGCACTTCTCTCCATACAAGTAGTGCCTCCAATCTTTAGGGAAAAACTATTGCCGTTAGCCCAAGATCATGGGTGGGATATCGAATTTATATTCCCTTAATTGTCCTGATGCGTACGCGATTACCTTTCTGTGCTGTATAAGAAGCACCTTATTCCATATGCGAAACGTCACTACAAATCACAAAATCTCTTTTTCGATCCGGCAATGCCAACATTAGGGCCGTCGCCAATCTTTGCTTCAGTTCTTGAAAGCTGTTCTCGCATTTCTTTGTCCATTCGAACTTCTCAGTCTTACGAGTAAGCCGTATTAAAGGGGTTATTATCTTTCCAAACTTGAATGAACCTACGGTAATAACCATCCAATCCTACCTCTGGTAGTCGCCTTGACCACGGTCATCAATTCCTCAACGGTCCTTTCTTCATTCTTGTCAGGATCCTCCTCGGCAACAATCCCTTCTAGGACAACATCCTTAACCGCTACATCCTCAATATGAACATCATCCGGTCCCTCGTTAGGGTATTCCATCGGATCCACGATCTGATCTCCAATATGTAATAAAACAACATCACGTTGTTGCTCCTCAACCTCAGGGTTCGGTGCCCCGCTATGCTATACGATAATGAACTATGTTGCTATCATGATATTTATAAGGGTTCCCATAAGGGTTTTAATTGTCATTAGACTATGAAGTTGGCAAGAGTTCTTATTATCTTAGTGAACTTATCATTTTAACGACGCATCATCTCTGAGGTTTATAACGCTTACCTCTGATACCATTTCTGTAACAACCCCAAATCCGGTTCAGGGATCCGGGTTGTCATGAGTTCCATTTCCCTTAATAACACTCAATCTAAATAAACAACCAACTACTGTGTATTATGACCCCAAAATATACACACACACCATAAGTTATAGTCACAGAGATGAATACCAAAAATAACACAAGTCATTTTATTCCACAATTATAAGTCATTACACCTCAAAAGGGATCTGAATAATTTACATATTCTTTGCCATTATTATAATTCATAAATATACATAAGACTGGGACATCAAAAGTTGAAAGTCTAGCCTATTGGTAGTTCCTACCTCAGCTACATCGGCATCAACACCTACAGGAAACTGCGGAACGTTTCATATCCGCTCGTGAATTGGGAGCTTGGTCCTGTTCATCTTGTCTAGCTGTTGTTGTGTGATGAAAGAATAAAGCAAGGGTGAGCAACAAGCCCGCCAAAATAAAATGTATAATAATTAACAATATATGAGCATTCTCACAGTACTCACTAAAGTCTTGGTCAAGAAGAAATGAACCAAGTTTGATATCTTATCGCGACCAAGTCGTAAAATATTCAGTATATATGTATATATACTTTTGAAAATCTTTGAAATCCTCTTCCATGCATTAAGTCCCGATATATATACACCTATATATATATATATCTCATACACTCCTTGAAAACCTCTATCATGAAAAGTATAAACAGAAATATAATATCCAATGAATTTGGAAAGAAGAAAATCTTGGCATAAACCTGATATCTTGCTGATCAGGAAAAGATACCAATTAAATCATATTTTCTACTAGTAGATGGATGAATTCCCCACTGGTCATCACCCTGGCCGCATTAGGACCTTATGTTGGACTGCCACTCAGCCACTTACGCTTTGATAGACCCCCACTGAGCCATTTACACTTTGATGGACTCCCATTGAGCCCATTGTGCCTATGCCGACGCATTTTGATTAGGCTTACTTCCCGAACGTTGGGCAAGTAATCAAACTCTTTTATCAAATTAGCAACTTCGTTGCGCCGAAAATAGATCACGGAGCCGGATTCCCTAGGTTTTGAGCGAGTATTTAAATCACCTTTGAAAGGAAGATCTTAAATTAAAATCGAGTTTTGGGATCCGCTCTAATTTTTTAAAATCATTTTGAAGACTCGAAAACATTTTTAAGAATGTTTGGAGTAATGATGATTTAATAAAATAAATCAGTCCTGATATGTTAGAAAATATCTGATTATTATTATTTAAATAATATTCCAGTAAAGGATAATCTTTATAAAAATAAATGAAGTAGAAGTCTAAAAATTCATACTTGAAATAAATGATAAATAACAAAAGATATACTTATACGAAAGTAAGATCCTTATTTGAATAATCGAAAATAAGTTTGATTATTATTCAAAACTATCGAATATACCTTATTCGATTAATAGTTATAGAAAACTATATGAAATATACTCGGGAACCTCACCTCCCGGTTTAAGGAAAATGTTCAACTTTGGGTCCCCTATACGCAAATAATGCCTATCTCTAGCATAGGTATTATGCAGTTTATAACAATTGAATCGACAATAAAATATTAAGATTAGGAAACAGGGATGCATATATATATATATATATCATATCAACATGCTCATATATCGCAAGACTTGCTAATAACAACCATGTACTTTTCTCAAGACAATGCATCAATATATTTACATCACAACAACAGTATAACGGGTAGAAAACTTGCCTGGGTGTTCCGGGGTAGACTTAAGCTTAGAGTGGGTCCAGTAACCTATGAACAACAACATAATCCGGAATTAAACCACAGTCGCTTAAGAAACTAGACTTTATCTATATATATCCTAACGCTCACTTCAACGCTTAAGGATTTACATGAGTCGCTCGAGTACCCTCGGCTCCACCATTTTAAGGTCCTTAAACAAGGTCTCAAAGTTACTCGAGGGGTTTGGGTTCGTTCACGAAATGTCGTAACTTAAAACGGTCATTTCTCCTTAACTGTAAATGGGATCTAAACGAACCACACACCAAAACGAAGCTTACGACATGATCTAGCTAAACATGGAAAAGTTATAGTTTGGTCAGTGAGTTCTATGGTCCGAAAGTCATGCACAAGCAGTATAAAAGAAAATGGGCGTTACAACGGCTATGTTAATGAGTTTTCCAAATTTTACCAATCTAAACAATCACCAATCCTCACCAAATCATCAACCAACATTACCAACACAAGATCTTACCTAAAACTACCAATTCGAGTCAAAACCTTTAAAAATTATAACTCATTACAAGTACTAACATGGTTTCCATAAACAACCACCTCTTAAACCATCAAAACTAACTAAACATACATGGATCTTACTACACATACATGGATCATAGTATATAACACTAATACATCCATAAAATCATAAAAAAACTCAAAGTCAAGGTTAGGTTTCTAGAGATTATACCTTCCTTGGAGTGTAATAAGTTGCTAGGGAGCCTTGATCTAACCTTCTAATACCTTGATCTTGCAAAAGAATTCAAGAACACAAAGTTAAAGTTTTGAAATCACTATTCACTCAAAAAATTAGAGAATTGATTAGCCATGAAATCCTTGAAATCAAGAGCTTAGATTCATGGTATAACTAAGTTTATAATTATGAAATCCAACCAAACCAACCTAGGAATTTATGCTTGCTTGGATGATGAAATTTGGAAATTTCTCCTTGCTTTTTTTGAAGAAAAACCATGAGCAAGAGAAGAGGAATGAAGGAGAATGCTTATTTGATTTGTCTTGGTGATTTGTGTGTTGTTTAGCTTGGTTAATTATTAACTTTAGTATTAATCATGGTTCAAATGCTTGGCCACAAATCAATCTTGCACAAATATCTACTAACCTTGCTTACATCACCATCCTTTTGTCATCAACTTGCCACATGTCAATTACCTATGGCTTGATGACCTCATCTTGTGCTAATTACTTGATTAGTGCTTAATTGTTTGGCTAATGGTCGCTTATCTGTTTTACGGTTCGCTTAACTCTCGTTCTCGTTAATGTTTGAAGGATCATATCTGGGATCTTATTACTTGGGCTTACCTAAATCTTTCTTAATATTTTATATTCCTTAAATGATCCCCTCTTATAATCCTTGAATTGAAATTTTTTTAATCATGTTACCTTACACTTCATTTTGTCGGTATCTGGTGGATTTTCTGGAAAAAATCAAAGTATCCGAATTCAAATTCTGACGATCTTTACATACCCTCATATACATTATGGAGTGCTAATATTATCTCAGAATATCCATTAAAGAACCCCTACATAGGGTGGTCTGACAATTTTTATTAATTAGCAATATCAGCAAAAGTTACTATTTATCAGGGTCTCATAAATTTCCAAAAATTGGGGTTATTACATAAAGGATGATAAAAGAAGTTGTCTCATTCTTCGCTTGGTAAAATAAATTGTACTATATCGTATGAAGTCTAAAATGAGCTATATTGTAAAGTCAATGGAAATCAGAGTTTACGATATCTTTACTTAGCCATTTCACTACAAGACAAGTGACGGTACAATTTCCAAAAATGAAGAAGCAAATCACAACAACACATTGTACATGGAGATCGTTGTTGATTGATTGTCTGATTCAATTATACGGAATGAAGTAAAGAAAACTTGAAATAGGTATGTGAAAATTTGTCCAACGTAAGTAATTGATGTATACTAAAATGGATTGCCAAGACTACCCTTGCATTGAATAAATGATAAAAATTATGTATACGATGTAATAGTTTATAACCACTAGATCAGAAATCAAATCAATGACTGTAAAGATGGTCTCTCGATTCTCTCAAACTAAAAGTTTCTCCCTTGATTACACTTATATATATAGTTAAGTTTTATGGAGTCCCATATTTATTTGGAGTACTGGAGTCCATATATGTTCTACAAGTAAAATATTGCTTAAAATATTGTTGAACATATTATTTTAGAATCATGTTCTACAAATATCACTATTTTAATTAAAAAATCTTGCAAATCCCTGCATTTCAAAAGTTGAACTTAGCAAAATATGTTGTTCTCCAAACCTTTCTTAGTTTTTTGAATATATATGTTCACATTACGAATATAAATGTTATACTAGTGA
Organism: Apium graveolens; assembly: GCF_009905375.1. Lineage (NCBI taxonomy): Eukaryota > Viridiplantae > Streptophyta > Magnoliopsida > Apiales > Apiaceae > Apium > Apium graveolens. The sequence goes on along the minus strand of NC_133649.1, from coordinate 176,390,908 downwards.
ATATAAGAGATTTGCAAGATTTTCATTAAAATAAATAATATTAATATTTTGATTGCAGAACGTATATGTACTCCACGTCTCCAAAAAAATATGAACTCCATATTACTCTCTTCTCTCTCCCCCCCTCTCTCTATATATATAATAGGTAGCACTCTAAGAAGAACTCTCTTATATAGAGAATCGTGGAGAACCATTATTTAAAAAATATATAATTTATAATTTATTTCATTTTTCCTCATATATAATTACAAATTTTAATTACCAAGTTAAAAATCGAAGTTACACAATTTTTTAATTTAAAAAATCATTGAAATTTAATGAAAAAGTTTAAATTGGTTATATAGTAGAATCATAGTAGGATCACACTTAACAAAATTATATAACTGCAGAATCAAATATAAAATCAATTATTTTTTAAAATTTTAATTGTTAAGTTTTTTATTATATTCAAATATAATTATTATTCTAGACTAGCATCGAATTTTAATTTTTTAAAAATAAAATTTTACAATTTGTGATAAAATTCTATAATAGAATCAATAATTCTACATGATTCTCTATGTAGGATGGTTCTCCATGGAGTAAATGCATATATATATATACATGAATTTCAAATTGGTGATATCCGACTTCATATTCATTCAAAGTATAAAGTTGGATTTGAATTCACTCATTTTATATATGAATACAATTTATACTCATTATTTACGAGTTGATCCAGATTACTTGATTTATTTTCAGCCCTGCACAAGTTTTGTGGCAGGTCAATTCTGATTAAGTGAAAGTCAGGTATGTTTAATCAATCCATGTTAATGTTTAATTAAACAAAAATGTTAGATATATTTGAGATGTCATGTCTAATATGTTGTGTTTAGTTTCAGAACTTAATATCAGGACTTACTGAAGTCAGAGCTTAAATCAGAACTTAAGGCCGTCAGGATTTATATCAGGACTTAATGAAAACCACTATGTGAAGCTACTTTTACAAGACTGGTAAATGAACTTGGAATGGTTTCAGGTTCTTTCTCAAAATCTGTTTAGTTTTTGTTCTCATGCATCATACTTTATAATCAGTGTTTATAGATTGTCTTATCTCAATATAATCTGTGCTAAAATTGTAATATATTAAATACTGATTGTTATTTGATGTGATACTATATACTCTGATAGTGTTTTGAATGTTCTGTGACTATTCACTCCAATGAGGATTATTTTTTAGATGCTGACTTAGTAGTCTTTAACAAACCGTGTATCCCATGTTTGAATTAGTTGTTTTTGTGGAAATCCATAACACAAGCAAACTCTGATTTTGGTCTTAGTCAAATTTACTTTGTGTATCTTATTACTAAGTCACAAACTAGATTATTATTTCTTATCTGTCAAATTATGATGTCAGTAAGTCTTAATGATGAACTACATGCTCGATAAACCTCACTGATCTGATGAAAATAAAAGAAAAGAAAATTGAAGTCAGGTACTCCTTAGAGATCTAGAGTAAATATGTGAAAGGGAAGACCCAAGTGCATTGCTGGTATTAAGTTATATGCATTAGAAAAGCAAATAAATTTTTCTTGGTGACTTTTCACAATCTCTGATTACCGGAGAAATTCTCTGATAATAGCATAAATTCTTATAGCAGTTGTGACTCATTTACACTGAGAAGCCACTGTAAAAAGAATGTCAAAAGATGCATAAAATGAGCACAAACAGTTGAGGTGGACTCTTGCATAAATTTATTCTATAGTAGACTTCAAAATTAAAGACAAATTTTAAGCACTTTTTTTAGTTATGCCTTATTTCTAAGATATACTGAAGTTTATCAGACTTTAATATTTATCTGATCATTTGCAAATGCACACACTCTCACTCCACATGAATGATGAAAATTACTGTAGTGATTAAATTGTTTTTGACAAACAGTTAAGTATTATTGGCATAAATTCTGAGGACAAGTTCTGATGAAGGTTCTGATGATTAGACTCTGAAGAAACCAGTCAGTATTTGTGTGAAGAATCACAGATACAGTCATTCACTTTTTGAGTGCAGAAGCCATGTTCTGATGACCGTTAAATTCTGATAATAGTCAAGTTCTGATGCAAATCCTGATGGAAACTCTGATGCTTACGTGGCATTAGTTAATTACTTGGCTTATTTTTTAGTATTACTGTAAGGGTTATATTTTTTCAGAAAATAATTAAGTGAGATAAAAATAGTGATAATCATTTGGTTAATGGGTTGCGTGTTTGTTTTGATAACAACATGTGATCAATAATTACTGCACGTTTACCGTGCCCACTCATTATTTTTTGACTGTTTCCATGCTTTCAGGTGTAAAAGTTCTGTTCTGCTTCACAAAATTGACCGTTGTCACGTGGAGTGTATAAATAAGAGAGTTAAAAGATTTTACAATCTTTTACCTACTATTTTTACTTTCTAATCTCTCTTATTCTCTCTCTCACTCTCTAATATTCTCTGAAGCTTTTTCTTACATGCATTTTATCAAACACCTTTCGTACACACAACTTTCACTTAATTTCTTACGGAAATGGCACCCAAGGACATCATCTTTAATGGAGCAGAGTTTGTCCCCAACAATTAGATGGCCATTCTTAGCAAGGATGATGCTCCATCAGATCTTCATTTTATTCAAGACTTTCTGGCTCGAAGTGAGATTGGGTATGCTCTGACCCAACCACAATCACTCTCAGGAACTCAAATACTAGAGTTTTGGAGGACTGGTGTTTATGATAATGGTGATGAAGCTGGGTCCCCAAGTATCATTTTCACAACAGGGGAAGAAGAGCATCTGGTAACATTGTCAACAGTTCGACAGGCTTTGCACTTACCAGAAAATTGCATTTTTAATGCTCAGATTGAGGAGCCACTTCTACAGGGTATGATGGCCAATCTTGGCTATGAGAAAGGTTTGTTCAAGCTGGGACAACTGAAAAGGCCATACATTAGAAGGGAGAGGAGGTTCTTCTTTGACTGCATCACCAGAGCTTTTGCCAACAAATGCTCAAACTTTGATGCCATTCCCATTCTCAGTCAGCAAATAGGGTATGCACTTCTAAATCAAACTCACTTTGATTATGCTACTGCTATTCTTGGTTTTATTGGGGATAGGATGAATGAGGACCCAAATACTATGTACTTTGCTAGATTCTGTCAATTAATTTATAGTTTTTGTTGTCCTGATAAGCCCCAAAACTATAGTGAGATAATTCAACCTTTTAAGCTTGCTAAAAGGGCTTTCACAGACTTATTATCTAATAATAATAAGAAGACTATACTAAGACCCCTCCAAATTCCTTAATCTAGTAAAACAGTTCTTAGTAAATTCTGATCCTCTCACATTCAGTACCATATATCCTGATGTAGCACCAGCTCAACCTCCATCATTACCTACAACCAATACACAACCAGCTCAATCCTCTCAACCTCAACCACAGCCTACCATCAGAACTTATTTCCAACCTGCACAATCTTCTCAACCTCAACCATCTGCTACAACATCTAGACTCAAACCTTCAAGAGCAAAATCTGTTCTTAAATCTCCACCAAGGAGAAGAAGGATGATTCTTAGGGATAAATCAGAGGAAGAGGAGCAAGTCGAGGTTCATGCATCAGAACCTGTGACAGTAGAAGATGAAAAAGAAATTTTTCAGAAGGAGGTAGTAGCTGAAAAGGTAACTCCTTAGAAGGAAACTGAAGCCGAGGGTTCTGATATTTTAAAGAGGAAAATAACTTCAAGTTCTGATGCTACTCAAGCAACTCCTCCACCATCCAGGAGATCAAAGAAAATGAGAGCAGGAAGGCATATGGCACAACCTCACTCTGAGGATGCTCAAGAAGCTGATGAAGGGGATGAGGAATCTCTGATCTCATCAGGACCAATAGTGATTGAATCATTGCCACCTCCACCTCAATCTCAAAATACTATTAATGACACAGTGATCAAACCTCCTGTCTCTCCTATCAAAGACAATGTTCCAGTTGAAGATTCAGGATTAAGTCCTGAAACTGATATTCACAAGCTGCACATTCCATCTGTCCTGTTTCTGGAAGCACCACAAGGACAAGTGACAACTCCACCTGTTTCTCCACTAAATGCTGAAGTTCCTCATACTTCAATTCTGGATGTGGAAATAGATGAAGTTGTACCAGAATCTCCAACAGCCACACACACACTTGTGTTGTCAGAAGATGATGAGTTTCTTGCAAGTTCTGGAGAGTCAGCTCCATTAAACACACCAGCTTAAACTCTTGGAAATCTGTTTAGTTTTTTTTCTCATGCATCATACTTTATAATCAGTGTTTACAGATTGTCTTATCTCAATGTAATCTGTGCTAAAATTGTAATATATTAAATACTGATTGTTATTTGATGTGATACTATATACTCTGATAGTGTTTTGAATGTTCTGTGACTATTCACTCCAATGAGGATTATTTTTTAGATGCTGACTTAGTAGTCTTTAACAAACTGTGTATCCTGTTAGGTCACACACACACTGTAGAGGGGGTGAATACAGTGTATAGTACACTCAAATCGAACTTTAAGAACTTAAGTAAAAGAAAACAAACTTTATTGAAACAATAAACTCTGTTACAGTATGGAACTGTTACCTCTCAGTGATGAACAAATATCACGAGAGCTGCTAGGGTTACAATGAATAATCTTCTCTAATAATGATAACACTTATAGTGTAAACCCTATATCTGTGTTTATATACTACACAGTTACAAGATAATCGCTAATTGATATGGAATATAATTTTGCTTCCTAAAATATATCAATCAGATATCTTTTCTTCCAAGTATTCCATTCTTTATAGAATTCCTTCTTCATGCATATCTCTTCTTATGTTTATCTTGATCTTCTTTTCTTTAATCAGCTACTGTCCTTATCTGATTGTCCTTCAACACTTAAGTTCTGATATCTATCTTCTGACGATTATCTCCTGATAACATATGTTCTGATATCCTTAAGTCCTGACTTCCAGTATAAGTACTGATCAACAGTTAAGTACTGATTTATCCTGTTCAAGTAAGATCTGAAAGCTAAACATAAAACATATTAGCCATGACATTATCAAATATATCTAACAATCTCCCCCAACTTGTAAATTAACATAATATACAAGTTTAACAGATATTTGATGATGTCAAAAACATTAAGTACAAATGCATGAGAATTAGACTAGATAACTACAACTTACAGTCCTTAAAGCTTTTACCAATTTCAACTTCTGATAACAACTTCAGTCTGTATAAATATCAGAATTTAAGCAGTTGTAGATCTTCGACTTGGCTTCATCATTTTCTGATCTCTCTGATGTCAGGAGTTGTTCTGAGATAGTTCTTCAACAAACATTTCTCAGCATATCTTAGTTCATCAATCATTCTCCTTTTGACATCTTTAAGCTCTGCAGTATCTTCACCAGTTTGAAAGATTGCAGCTCTGAGATCATTGATCTTTCCTTTTCTCAACTCCTGATCTAGTCTTATGACATAAGCTTTGTCAGACTCTAGATTGAATTCAAGTCCCTTAATACCAAGATATGTTCTGATCTGTGCAGTATTAGGCTTCATATCAACAATATCACCATTGTGATCTCTGTACTTTGGAACATATATGCTGTCAGACTTAACAGAATAAAGCCTTTTCTGTCTCTGAATCTGTTCTTTTAAGTAGTTTGCAGCAGTCTCTGTTATTCTGTCATCCACTTGAAGTAAGAAAAGTACATGCTCCAATTCTTCAAAATACTTCAATGGAATGGCATTTTGTCTTATATGATAAACCCTACCATCTGTCATGAAATACAACATGATGTATTCTTTCAAGTAGGTATGGTAAACCATCTATACAGATTCCAGTTGATTCAATCTCTCAGGAGTTGCTCCAATACCTGGTTCACTCAAGGAAGTTGGATTATTGGTAGTGTTGTGTACTCTTCTTTCATCAGCACTTCCCAATCCAGTTTTATCTCTAGCTTCCTTTCCAGTAACTACTCTTGCTTCAAAACCACTTGCAGTAGTCTTCAAAGATTGAGTCTGTTTTGCTTTAGTGAATCCTGGTAGGAGTATCTTTGATCTATTTTCTGATATCAAGTTAACTTGAGCTCTGTCAGAGGTTACTTGCTTCTTCTGAATATCAGAACTTACAATTTCTTGACTCTGAACAACTATTGCCATGTCAGAGGTTGTTTTAAGAACTTTTCTTGAAGTCAGAGCAAGATCATCTTTTTCATCAGTAATTTCTTCTTCCTTAGGAGGTACATAAACCTTGATAGGTTCACCAACCTTTTCTTTACCCTTGGATCTTGGATCTATCTGTGGTTGTGATCTAGCCAACGTTGCTTCAGTATGTGTCCTTTCTTTGATCACAATGCCTTTGAGTTTTGGAAGTGACTTTTTACCAGAAGCTTCAGATTTAGATGTGACTTTCTCTGATTAAGTCTGGCTTCTTCTTCCTTTAAACTTTCCAAGTCCATTCCTGGATTTTCTTGAAGAAATAACTATCTTGACATTTCCTCATCAAGATCTAGAAGTTCATCAGAACTTATCCTTTTACCAGCAGCAGAACTTATTCTTTTCCCAGTATCAGAACTTGTCCTGTGACTAGCTTGTCTTGATGTAAACCTTCTACCTTGACTATGACCGCTACCCATTCCAGAGTATCCTTGATCATCATTTCCATCATCCTTTCCGTGCAGTGTCTTGTTAGTGTTGCATTTGGACTTAATTACCTTCTCCCCTTTTTTGGCATCAGCAGGTAGTAAAAGAGAGATAAGTAATTCCACTGAGGATTGGATTTCAGTAAGTTGCGATTGCTGAGAAGCTTGATTTGTCAGAATGTCATCAATCTGAACTTGTTGTTTCTCTTGAGTTTTCTCAATATAAGCAATCCTGTCAATGGTAGGTTGAAAGAACTTTTTCTTATCAATTTTCCAAACTTGTTCTTGTTTGATAAAGTTCTCCTGAATCTTGTGTAGCTCTGCATGAGTAGTTGAATGAAGACCTTGTAGATGTTTAATACTCAATGCAGTGACTCTAAGCTGGGTTTTTAAATCATCAGAATTTAACATTTCATCAGCTTTAGTCAAGTGCTCAGCAAGATGTATTGCAGTTGGAACACATGAAACTGAGTTCCATTCCTTAGTCCACTCCTGACCTGCAGGAGTTTCACTCCAAGGTATTGGTGCATCCCGATAACAAACTCCTTTACCAGTTCAGACTTAGGAAGAGTCTGTTGAGGAGTATGTCCTGAAGGACCTGCTTCATCAGCATCTACAGTTGGAGCAGCTTCACCAGTATCTCCAGCATTTGTAGCATCAAAACTTAAAGAATCAGTATCTTCTGATAAGACAACAGTGTGAGTAGCAATGGAGGCTTCAACATCCTCTAATTGCTGATCTGATACTAAGTTCTGATCAACAGCCATATCCTGATGCTCACCTAAAGTCTGATCATCAACATCTTGATGCAGAGAAGGTGTTGTTGATAACTCTGGAGTTTGAACAGCATCAGTAACAGGTGTTGTGGAAGGATTATTTGCTGTTGGAGCTTCTAAGAGAAATACTTCAGACACAACCAAGTGTTGAACATCAATATCAGCACTTGTGCCTGGATCAACAAGAGACACAGATGGTGAGTTAGCCTTGTCAGATACAGCTTCCTGAGATGGAGTTGATGGAGAAGAAGTGACTGGAGCAAATTCCTTGTCTTGTGAGATCAGAGATTCCTGATCCCCTTCCTTAACTGCTTCCTCTTCATCATCTGAAACTGGCCTTTGTGCCCTCTGTTTCTTGTACTTCCTTGTTGATTTGGATTCCTTGGGAGTTTCAGGAACTATCATTCGTCTAAGCCTCTTGAGAAGCCTAAAACCCCCAATTTCAGAATCCTTCTGAGAAACCTCTTTCTCAGCTTCAGTAACAGCAGGTTCTCTAGCAGGAACCGGTTCCTCAGAATCAGATTCATCGCTCAATGCAATCCTCCTTCTCTTTTGAGATGTTTGAGGAACATTCTTTGTCCTCTTTGGCTTGGAAGATAAAGATTTCACAGTAGGTGCTGAAGATGAAGGTCGAGCAGTCTGTGAAGTTGAGAGATAGGATTTGAGATATGTTTAGAGGGTAGGTTGAGTAGAATGAGAGGTAGGTACTGAGGTTGATGGATTTTGGGTGTTTGGAGTTGGTTGGTCATCAGAGTAAACAGATCTATAAGTATCAGGATCAGCATTTACCAGGATCTGTTTTACAGACTTAGGAATCTGTAATGGTCTAACCACTTTTTTCTTAGTATCAGCATTTACCAGGTCATTAAAGTATCGTTTTGCAACCTTAAAAGGTGGGGTTTGAGTGCTGACTAAATGAGGTTCATCAGTACAGTAAGTGTAAATAAGTTGACAGAATCTAGCAAAATAAACAACATCTCGATCCTCTGTCATCCTATCCCCAATAAAACCAATTATTCCAGTTGCAAAATCAAAATGAGTTTGATGAATAATAGCATACCCTATGTGCTGACTCAGAATTGGGATAGCATCAAAATTTGAACATTTGTTCCCAAAAGCTTTGGTGATACAATCAAAGAAGAAACTCCATTCTCTTCTGATATTAGCCCGTTTCAACTGTCCAAGTTTCGTCAGACTCTTTTCATATCCCAATTCAGCCATTAACTCCCGAAGGGCTGAGTCCTCTGGAATTGAAAAAGTACAATCTTCTGGAAGATGTAAAGCCCTGCGTACTGTACCAGGAGTGACTACAAAGGATGAATCACCCACTTGAAAGATAATACTGGGAGTTCCACGTTGACCACCATCATCAAAAAGTCCAGTCCTCCAAAACCTCAGAACTTGTTGGCTTGAAAAGAATTCAAGCTGTGTTAATGCATACCCAACCTCACTATGTGCAAGAAGATCTTGCACAAAGTGCAATTCAGATGGAGCTTCAGTGTGATCAAGAACTGCGGCATAGTTGTTGGGGACAAACTTAGCTCCATCAATGATTAAATCCTTTGGTGCCATGTGAAAAAAATGAGATTCAAGTATGCCTGTTAGGTATTTGAGATAATGTCTGTATGAAAAACCAACGTGAGAAATAAAGAGAAAGAGAATAAAAGTAAGGAGAGAGATAAAATATGAAGAAAATAAAAGATTAAAGAAATCTTCTCTCTGTTGTACTTATACTCTGAACAAAAATGTTACCGTTGGACACCTGTCATACATGCAGTAATAACAGACAGTTACTGGGCTCGAGAAAACAGGAATCATTACTTACCCATTTGCCTAGTTTCAAGGAAAAACCGTTCCATGTATCAAGAGAAACAATTTTAATTCAAAATTTAAACCGTTAGCACTGATTGAATTATTTTTCACTGCATCATTAATATTCTGAAAATACATCACATGAAAATGACCAAGATAAATTAGATAAGTAAGTGCTGAAAATGAATCAGAACTTAACATAAAACAAAATTTATATGGTCATCAGAATATCAATCAGGATTTATCAACACAAGATAAAATAACTCAGAGACAAAATCTTGAAGTAAAAACAACTTTCATTAATATATGAAGACAATACATTTATGAAATGGAAATTACATCAATACTTATACAAGATTTTCCCTAAGCTTCTAATCCCAACATCAACAGCCTTAGTCCTAGCTAAGAAGCCTGACAAAGCTGATGATGAAGAAAAACAGGAAGAAGACGAGATTAAGTCATCTTCTTCTTCCTACTCTCGACAAACAGAATGGCGAGTCGGATGATTCGCTCTTGCTGGCGGAGACGATGAAGATGAAGTTCTCTTCGAACGGCCACCAGATCACGTTTGATAACCTCTGGAAATTGAATCCAGAGATTGTGAGGAATGTTGGTGATAGGGTATGGAGTTGGAATTCCATTCAAAAAGACATGAACAGTCTCATCACCATAATTGTAGAACCAGCCAAATTCAGCCATTTGTGATGATAAGTGAAAAACGAGAGTGATTTTGTGATAAAAGTGTGATGGAAAGGCTGATGTGAAGTGGTTGCTTATATAGGCAAGAGAATGCCAGGAGACGCAAAGAAATTGAATGCTGACAGATAGAATTAATTCTACCTCGTCTCCCTAGACTTTGAAAAAGAATAACATTCATTGGAAAGAGGAATCATGGTTTAAACCGCACAAGAAACAAGAAACAGTGGACTGTTCAAGTACGAAGACCATTAATCCTAATCATAGTGACTATTAATCTTCCACTTCTACATATTCTAGTTCGAACTGAGACTGTTATCAAATTTTATTCACAGATAAGCCAAGTAAAGGATTAGACTGAGAAATCAGAACTTAGACCTATACCAGAACTTAACAGTCCTCAGAACATAATTTCTTAACTCGAAAAAGGAATTCCCATCTTAGTAAATCCTCATACAAGTTCTGAGTTATAGACTTCAGAACTTAATCATCAGAACGTGTAACTAGAACTTATCCTCAGAATTTGTGCAATAATGACACAATGACTGTTTATCTAAAATAACATAGACCACCACAGAAATTTTCATCATTCAGATGGAGTGATTAGTGTGTGCATTAAGCTAAATAACAGACAAAGAGTAAAGTCTGATTCACTTCAGTACATCTTAGAAATAAGGCATAACTAAAATTTTGCTAAAGAGCTGTCATTGTCCTGAAACCTACTGATGAATGAGATCATACTTGAGTCCACCTCAACTGTTTTGTGCTAATTTTATGCATCTTTTGAAATTCTATTTTACAGTGGCTTCTCAGTGTAAGTGAGTCACGACTGTGTATCAGAATTTATGCTATTATCAGAGTATTTCTCCAGTAATCATAGAGTGTGAAAAGTCACCAAGAAAATATTTTGCTTTTCTAATGCATATCTACTTAATACCAGCAATGCACTTGGGTCGTCCCTTCCACATTTTTACTCTAGATCTCAAAGGAGTACCTGATTTTATTCTTTGACCTTTTTGCTTTTCCTTTTGATAAGTGAGGTTTATCAGCACTTAGTACATTCAGCAGTTTTACTAGTATCAGAACTTAACAGATGAGTAGCATTATTCTAATTTGTGACTTAGTAATAAGATATACAAAGTAAACTTAACTGAGCTCAATTATCAGAATTTGCTAGTGTCATAGGGTTTCCACTAAAATAATTACTTCTTACATGGAATCATTTGTTTATTGAAGACTACTAGGTCACTATCTAGCACAGTTATCCTCATAGGATTGAATAGGTACTTGAACAGACATATCACTTATCAGAGTTTAGAAACATATATCAGACAACAGTCAGTACTTAAAGACATTTATCAATTAAGCACAGAATACACAATGAGATTAATTCTGTAAATACTGAGCATAAAGTCTGATAACACAGAACAAGACTAAGCAGATTTAGAGAAAGAACCTGAAACCATTCCAAGTTCATTTACCAATCTTGTAAAAGTAGCTTCACACAATGGTTTTGTGAAGATATCTGCTAGTTGTTGATCTGTGGGAAGAAAATGCAATTCCACTGTACCTTCATCCATATGTTCCCTGATGAAGTGGTACCTGATGCTGATGTGCTTTGTCATTGAGTGTTGAACTGGATTACCTGTCATAGCAATAGCACTTTGATTATCACAGTAAATAGGGATTTTGAAATATGTTAACCCATAATCCAGTAACTGATTCTTCATCCAAAGAATCTGTGCACAACAGCTTCCTGCAGCAATATACTCTGCTTCTGCAGTTGATGTGGAAATTGACTTTTATTTCTTGCTGTACCAAGTAACCAATCTGCCTCCAAGAAATTGGCAGCTTCCACTTGTGCTTTTCCTATCAATTTTGCAACCTGCAAAATCTGCATCTGAGTAACCTATTAGTTTAAAATCTGATTCTCTAGGATACCATAATCCCAGAGCAGCTGTTCCTTTAAGATACTTAAAGATTCTTTTTACAGCTGTTAAGTGAGGTTCTCTTGGATCTGCTTGAAATCTTGCACAAAGACAGGTAGCATATATGATATCAGGTCTACTAGCAGTTAGATAGAGTAGAGAGCCAATCATACCTCTGTAGTCAGTAATATCTACTGATTTACCGGTATCCTTATCCAGTTTTGTCGCAGTGGCCATTGGAGTGGATGCACTTGAACAATCTTGCATTCCAAATTTCTTCAGCAAGTTTCTGGTGTACTTGGTTTGACAAATAAAAGTGCCTTCCTCATTCTGCTTGACTTGAAGGCCCAGAAAATAGCTAAGTTCCCCCATCATACTCATCTGATATCTTGACTGCATTAGTTTGGAAAACTTTTTGCAAAGTTTGTCATTTGTAGATCCAAAAATGATATCATCAACATAAATCTGGACCAGAAGTAAGTCCTTTCCATGGTTGAGGTAGAACAGTGTTTTGTCTATTGTCCCTCGGTTGAATCCACTTTCCAGAAGAAACTGAGCTAAAGTCTCATACCATGCTCTAGGAGCTTGCTTAAGTCCATAAAGTGCTTTGTCAAGCCTGTAGACATAATCTGGATGTTTGGTATCTACAAAACCTGGAGGTTGTTCAACATATACCTCCTCCTCCAATTCTCCATTGAGAAAAGCACTTTTCACATCCATTTGAAAGACAGTAAACTTTTTGTGAGCAGCATAAGCCAAGAATATCCTTATGGCTTCTAACTAGCAACTGGTGCAAATGTTTCATCATAATCATTTCCCTCCTGTTGAGAATATCCTTTTGCAACCAGCCTTGCCTTATTCCTTGTAATTAAGCCATCACTGTCAGTTTTGTTTCTGAATACCCACTTTGTACCAATAACAGATCTATTCTTTGGTCTTGGCACTAGGGTCCAGACTTTGTTTCTTTCAAATTCATTCAACTCTTCCTGCATTGCTTGCACCCAATCAGCATCTTGAAGAGCTTCTTCCACTTTCTTTGGCTCAGTCTGAGAGAGAAAAGAATTGTAAAGACATTCATTTGAAGTACCTGTTCTAGTTCTGACACCTGCATCAGGATTTCCAATTATCAAATCAGGTGTATGTGATTTTGTCCACTTCCTTGCAGATGGAAGGTTTTCTCTAGAACTGGATGCTCCCCCAAGATCCATGCTATTTTCATTTTCATTTTCTGATGCTCCCCCTGAAACTATGCTCTCTGAGTTGGATTCTTCTGTATTTAGATTTTCAGCACTATCAGAACTTGGCTTATCAGAACTTGAAGAGCCAGATGTATGTTCTGATGTTTCTTGAGATGTGGTAGGATCTTGAGTATGCTCCCCCTGCATAGGTGCATCTTCCTTTGACGTAGTCTCCACAGTTTCAATAACATCAGAGTTTAATCCATCAGAGTTTACAGTATCAGGACTTAGACTATCAGGATTTTCTGTATCAGAATTTGAGTCTTTATTTTCAAATCTCAGCTGATCATGGTCAATGAAATCTTCAAGACCAGTAATCTTTTTATCATCAAAAGAGACACTGATAGATTCCATGACCACTTTTGTTCTCAAATTAGAGACTCTGAAGGCTTTTGTGGAAAGTGGATATCCAACAAAGATTCCTTCATCAGCTTTTAGATCAAACTTTGATAGCTGTTCAGGATGAGTCTTGAGAACAAAACACTTGCATCCAAATACATGAAAATATTTCAGTTTTGGCTTCTTTTTCTTCACCATCTCATATGGTGTTTTTCCATGCTTGTTAATGAGTGTTGCATTTTGAGTAAAACAAGCAGTCTGCACAGCTTCAGCCCAGAAATAGGTTGGAAGCTTTGCTTCTTCAAGCATTGTACGTTCAGCTTCAATGAGAGTTCTATTCTTCCTTTCAACAACTCCATTTTGCTGTGGAGTTCCAGGAGCAGAAAATTCCTGCTTTATTCCATGGCTTTTGCAGAACTCTTCCATTATCAAATTCTTGAACTCAGTGCCATTATCATTCCTTAAAACTTTCACAGAATCTTTGACCATTTTATCCAGATGTTTGATATGATCAATCAAGGTTGATGCAGTTTCACTTTTTGTATGCAAGAAATACACCCATGTGTATCTGGTGAACTCATCCACTATGACCAACGCATGCTTCTTCTTTGCAATAGACATGACATTTACTGGACCAAATAGATCAACATGTATTAGATGATAAGGCTCAAGAATTGATGATTCAGTCTTGCTCTTGAATGAAGATTTTCTTTGTTTAGCTTTCTGACATGAATCACAAAGACCATCAGGAGCAAATACTGTGTTTGGCAATCCTCTCACAAGATCTTTCTTGACCAGTTCATTTATATTGTTGAAATTTAAATGAGAGAGTTTCTTATGCCAATTCCAGCTTTCTTCAATTGATGCTCTACTCATTAGACAGATTGCAGAACCATCAGTACTTGTTGAAAGCTTAGCTTCATAAATGTTACCACGCCTGTATCCGTTCAGAACAACTTTGCCTTTAGATTTACTCACAATTTCACAGTGTTCTTCAAAGAAATCAACATGATAACCTCTGTCACAGATTTGACTTATACTCAGTAGGTTGTGTTTAAGTCCTGAGACTAGAGCTACTTGTTTAATTATGACATTTCCAAGATTGATATTGCCATATCCCAATGTTTTTCCAATGTTGCCATCTCCATAAGAAACACTTGGGCCAGCTTTCTTCACAAAGTCTGATAGCAGGGCCTTATTTCCAGTCATATGTCCTGAATATCCACTGTCCAGAACTAGAATATTTTTCCTGTTGCCCTGCAATCACAAAGACCACTAATTATTAATTTTAAGGACCCAGACTTGCTTGGATCCTTTGGCCTTATTAAGTTTGTTAACATTTGCAGCGGATTTAGCATCAGAGTTTATGTTAACATTTTTCTTATCAGAACATACACTATCAGACTTTGAATCAGAATTTACACTAGAAGGAACAATGGAAACTTTCTTCAAAGAAGGTTTTATTTGATAATAATCATAGTACAAACTATGATATTCCTTACAAGTATAAATGGAATGCCATAAACTACCACAATGAAAACAAGGATTTTGTGGTTTGTATCTAACAGACTGACTCTTAACTCCTGATTTTGAAGGTAAGGAGTTAATATTCTTATTCTTCCTGCAAAAAGAAGCCAGATGGTTAGAACTTCCACAGTTATGACATGTTTTCCTAGGAGCATCAGGAACAGGTTTATAATCATTGCTTTTATTCACACCTTCCTTTCCATTCCTATTTTTCCTAGGTGATTTTACCTTGTTTGCATTCTTGACATCTTTCAGCTTATGCTTAAGCTGCTTCTTTGTCATTAAGCCTATATTCACTTCAGCTATCTTTTCCTGTTTTAGTTTATCAGAAGTTAATTTCTTTGTAACTTCTAATTTTTCATTTTCAGACTTTACAGTTACAAACTTAACAGGTTTTAACTTTGGCTTTTGTTTATCAACAGACTTAATTTCTTCAGTTCCTTTATCTTTCTTATCTTCTCCATAACCTAAGCCCTCTTTCCAGTTTCCACTACTTAGCAAATTTTGAGTTGTTTTTCCAGAGTTAGTCCAAGTCCTGATAATCTCTCTTTCCTTTTCTAACTCAGTTTTTAGAGATTCATTTAATTTTAGCACTTCATTCCTAACATAAAAAGCATCATCTCTATCCTTCCGAGTTTGATGGAACATGACTAACTCTTTTTCTAAGAAATCATTTCTTTTCTTAAATGCAAGATTTTCAGAAGTTAATCTTTCACATGTTAAAGTTTGATCTCTATAGCTAACAAACATGGTTTTAAGATATCTTCTCAACTCATTAATATCATCAGTATGAAAAGCATAAGTGGTCTGAGGTACCTTTGTTTCAGCGGCTTCAGAACTGCTCTCAGCACTTTCTTTATCAGCATTTGCCATCAATGCATAGTTTTCCTCACTTTCAGAGTCTGAGGTGTCTGTCCAGCTTTTCTGCTTTGTGACAAGAGCCTTGCCTTTGTCACCCTTTACCTTATTGCAGTCAGGAGATATGTGGCCTTTCTCACCACAGTTATAGCATTTAACATTGGTGTAATCTCTTCTGTCAGACTTTCCTCCTCTGCCTTTAGATCTTCTGAAATTCTTCTTATCAGAACTTATGCCTTTCCTGGAAAACTTCTTTCCCTTCCTGAACTTCCTGTATGCAATCTTTGTGATTCCTTTCACCATAAGAGCACACAGCTTCATCATCTCCTCATCAGCATCAGTCTCAGGCAAGCTTTCAGAATCTGAGTCATCATCACTCTCAGAACTTGATGACTCAGTATCAGACTTTATGAAAAGAGCTTTACCCTTGTCTTTCTTTGAGGAAGCTGCTTTGGGGAATTCTTCTTCAGCCTTAAGAGCAACTGTCCTTGACTTTCCTCCTTTCCTCTTGCTTCTTTGTTCCATCTCCAGCTCATGAGTCTTGAGCATTCCATAGATTTCGTCAAGAGTTGTTTCATCAAGATTGTAGTTGTCTCTTATTGTCGTTGCCTTCAAATCCCAGCATTCAGGAAGAGCTAACAGGAACTTAAGGTTTGAATCTTCAAGATCATACTCTTTATCAACCAATGACAAATCATTCAAAAGTTTGACAAATCTATCATATAAATCATTCAATGACTCATTAGTCTTTGAGTCAAAGTGTTCATACTCTTGAGTGAGTATTGTCTTCCTGTTCTTCTTAATTGTGTCAGTTCCCTGACACCTTGTTTCCAGAGCATCCCATATCTCCTTAGCAGTCTTGCAGTTGATTACCCTGTTTGACATTACATTATCAATGGCACTATGCAGTAAGTGTCGTACCTTAGCATCCTTAGCAATTGATGCTATGTCTTCAGCAGTATAATCACTCTTCTCCTTTGGTACGGTCTTTGCTGCTTCACCTGCAACTGCAACAACGAGTTTGGTTGGTTTGTGAGGGCCTTCCTTGATTCTATCAAGGTATTCTGGATCTGTTGCTTCCAGGAACATGGTCATCCTTACCTTCCATATGGGATATTCAGATGGTCTCAGTATGGGAACTCTGATGGTCTCATACCGACTCTGAATTTGTGTCTTTGGTGGTTCCTCAGTTTTGGTAGGCTTAGTTGGAGTTTCTGTGTCCGACATGATTGTGTTTGGATCTTTAACTATATGTATGTTAACAGATAGGCTCTGATACCAATTGTTAGGTCACACACACACTGTAGAGGGGGTGAATACAGTGTATAGTACACTCAAATCGAACTTTAAGAACTTAAGTAACAGAAAACAAACTTTATTGAAACAATAAACTCTGTTACAGTATGGAACTGTTACCTCTCAGTGATGAACAAATATCACGAGAGCTGCTAGGGTTACAATGAATAATCTTCTCTAATAATGATAACACTTATAGTGTAAACCCTATATCTGTGTTTATATACTACACAGTTACAAGATAATCGCTAATTGATATGGAATATAATTTTGCTTCCTAAAATATATCAATCAGATATCTTTTCTTCCAAGTATTCCATTCTTTACAGAATTCCTTCTTCATGCATATCTCTTCTTATGTTTATCTTGATCTTCTTTCCTTTAATCAGCTACTGTCCTTATCTGATTGTCCTTCAGCACTTAAGTTCTGATATCTATCTTCTGACGATTATCTCCTGATAATATATGTACTGATGTCCTTAAGTCCTGACTTCCAGTATAAGTACTGATCAACAGTTAGGTACTGATTTATCCTGTTCAAGTAAGATCTGAAAGCTAAACATAAAACATATTAGCCATGACATTATCAAATATATCTAACATATCCCATGTTTGAATTAGTTATTTTTGTGGAAATCCATAACACAAGCAAACTCTGATTTTGGTCTTAGTCAAATTTACTTTGTGTATCTTATTACTAAGTCACAAACTAGATTATTATTTCTTATCTGTCAAATTATGATGTCAGTAAGTCTTAATGATGAACTACATGCTTGATAAGCCTCGCTGATCTGATGAAAATAAAAGAAAAGAAAATTGAAGTCAGGTACTCCTTAGAGATCTAGAGTAAATATGTGAAAGGGAAGACCCAAGTGCATTGCTGGTATTAAGTTATATGCATTAGAAAAGCAAATAAATTTTTCTTGGTGACTTTTCACAATCTCTGATTACCGGAGAAATACTCTGATAATAGCATAAATTCTTATAGCAGTTGTGACTCATTTACACTGAGAAGCCACTGTAAAAAGAATGTCAAAAGATGCATAAAATGAGCACAAACAGTTGAGGTGGACTCTTGCATAAATTTATTCTATAGTAGACTTCAAAATTAAAGACAAATTTTAAGCACTTTTTTTAGTTATGCCTTATTTCTAAGATATACTGAAGTTTATCAGACTTTAATATTTATCTGATCATTTGCAAATGCATACACTCTCACTCCACATGAATGATGAAAATTACTGTAGTGATTAAATTGTTTTTGACAAACAGTTAAGTATTATTGGCATAAATTCTGAGGACAAGTTCTGATGAAGGTTCTGATGATTAGACTCTGAAGAAACCAGTCAGTATTTGTGTGAAGAATCACAGATACAGTCATTCACTTTTTGAGTGCAGAAGCCATGTTCTGATGACCGTTAAATTCTGATAATAGTCAAGTTCTGATGCAAATCCTGATGGAAACTCTGATGCTTACGTGGCATTAGTTAATTACTTGGCTTATTTTTTAGTATTACTGTAAGGGTTATATTTTGTCAGAAAATAATTAAGTGAGATAAAAATAGTGATAATCATTTGGTTAATGGGTTGCGTGTTTGTTTTGATAATAGCATGTGATCAATAATTACTGCACGTTTACCGTGCCCACCCATTACTTTTTTGACTGTTTCCATGCTTTCAGATGTAAAAGGTCTGTTCTGCTTCACAAAATTGACCGTTGTCACGTGGAGTGTATAAATAAGAGAGTTAAAAGATTTTAGAATCTTTTACCTACTATTTTTACTTTCTAATCTCTCTTATTCTCTCTCTCACTCTCTAATATTCTCTGAAGCTTTTTCTTACATGCATTTTATCAAACACCTTTCGTACACACAACTTTCACTTAATTTCTTACGGAAATGGCACCCAAGGACATCATCTTTAATGGAGCAGAGTTTGTCCCCAAAAATTACATGGCCATTCTTAGCAAGGATGATGCTCCATCAGATCTTCATTTTATTCAAGACTTTCTGGCTCGAAGTGAGATTGGGTATGCTCTGACCCAACCACAATCACTCTCAGGAACTCAAATACTGGAGTTTTGGAGGACTGGTGTTTATGATAATGGTGATGAAGCTGGGTCCCCAAGTATCATTTTCACAACAGGGGAAGAAGAGCATCTGGTAACATTGTCAACAGTTCGACAGGCTTTGCACTTACCAGAAAATTGCATTTTTAATGCTCAGATTGAGGAGCCACTTCTACAGGGTATGATGGCCAATCTTGGCTATGAGAAAGGTTTGTTCAAGCTGGGACAACTGAAAAGACCATACATTAGAAGGGAGAGGAGGTTCTTCTTTGACTGCATCACCAGAGCTTTTGCCAACAAATGCTCAAACTTTGATGCCATTCCCATTCTCAGTCAGCAAATAGGGTATGCACTTCTAAATTAAACTCACTTTGATTATGCTACTGCTATTCTTGGTTTTATTAGGGATAAGATGAATGAGGACCCAAATACTGTGTACTTTGCTAGATTCTGTCAATTAATTTATAGTTTTTGTTGTCCTGATAAGCCCCAAAACTATAGTGAGACAATTCAACCTTTTAAGCTTGCTAAAAGGGCTTTCACAGACTTATTATCTAATAATAATAAGAAGACTATACTAAGACCCCTCCAAATTCCTTAATCTAGTAAAACAGTTCTTAGTAAATTCTGATCCTCTCACATTCAGTACCATATATCCTGATGTAGCACCAGCTCAACCTCCATCAGTACCTACAACCAATACACAACCAGCTCAATCCTCTCAACCTCAACCACAGCCTAACATCAGAACTTATTTCCAACCTGCACAATCTTCTCAACCTCAACCATCTGCTACAACATCTAGACTCAAACCTTCAAGAGCAAAATCTGTTCTTAAATCTCCACCAAGGAGAAGAAAGATGATTCTTAGGGATAAATCAGAGGACGCGGAGCAAGTCGAGGTTCATGCATCAGAACCTATGACAGTAGAAGATGAAAAAGAAATTTTTCAGAAGGAGGTAGCAGCTGAAAAGGTAACTCCTTAGAAGGAAACTGAAGCCGAGGGTTCTGATATTTTAAAGAGGAAAAGAACTTCAAGTTCTGATGCTGCTCAAGCAACTCCTCCACCATCCAGGAGATCAAAGAAAATGAGAGCAGGAAGGCATATGGCACAACCTCACTCTGAGGATGCTCAAGAAGCTGAGGAAGGGGATGAGGAATCTCTGATCTCATCAGGACCAATAGTGATTGAAGCATTTCCACCTCCACCTCAATCTCAAAATACTGTTAATGACACAGTGATCACACCTCCTGTCTTTCCTATCAAAGACAATGTTCCAGTTGAAGATTCAGGATTAAGTCCTGAAATTGATATTCACAAGCTGCACATTCCATCTGTCCTGTTTCTGGAAGCACCACAAGGACAAGTGACAACTCCACCTGTTTCTCCACTAAATGTTGAAGTTCCTCATACTCCAATTCTGGATGTGGAAATAGATGAAGTTGTACCAGAATCTCCAACAGCCACACACACACTTGTGTTGTCAGAAGATGATGAGTTTCTTGCAAGTTCTGGAGAGTCAGCTCCATTAAACACACCAGCTCAAACTCTTGGAAATAAGGCACTGATTAAAAAGTTTGATGAACAAGATGCTCCTGTTCCTTGGGAAGAAACTCACAGAGGAGTTGATTGGACCAAGAAGTGGAATGAATCTGATTTCATTCCAAGCTCCAAAGTTTTGTCAGATCATATTGCTAAAGCTGATGAGTTGATGACAAATTCTGACTTTAAAGCTCAACTTAAAGTCACAGCTCTCAGTACTAAAAGCCTTTAAAGTCAACACTCCATTACTCATGCCAAGGTTGATAAACTACTAGAAAATGCTGATAAGCTGGACCTGATGATCAAGCTGGACAAGAACAGGTTTATCAGACCTATTCATGAGAAAGTAGAGGTTATTGAGAAAGTTCATAAAAAGCAACAGGCCCAACTGACTGAGGTCCTGCAGAATCAAGCCTCTCAACAAGCTCAACTGAATGAAATCCAATCTTCAGTAGAACTTCTTCTATCTCTACTCCTACCAGGTGATGCCAAAAAGGGGAGAAGGTAGTGAAGTCCAAATGCTCTACTATTCAAGTTCTGAAGAAGAAGGATGATAAAGAAGATGACCAGGGAAACCCTAGAAAGGGTCAAGGTCAAGGGCAAAGCAACAAAGTCTCTTCAAGAAAACTAATTTCTGATTCTAGCAAATCTTCTACATAGAAGAAGACAAGTTCTGAAGCTGTAGATGCTCAAACTCTGAAAGCAAGTTGTGATGATCAAAGTTTGATATCAAGTTCTGATATTCTCATTTAAGGAGGAAGTAAAGACTCTCAGAAGTTTTTGCAAACTCTGAAGCTTAAGGGAAGGGAGACTACAGTCTATTATTAAGATCCCAAGATTCAGACACTTGATGAAGAAATTGCTAGAAGACTCTTTCTCAAACATAATCCTGGAATGGATTTAGAGACTTTAAAGGAGGAAGAAGCTAGATTTGAAGCTGAGAAGACAAATCTTAAGTCTAAAGTTTCTGATGCAAAGAAACCTCCAAGGCCTAAGGCGAAAGGCGTTGTGATTAAGGAAAGCTCTGAGGCTTCAAAGCCCAAGATAAGATCACAAGTTGAAATTGATCCCAATGTAAAAGGGAAAGGAAAGATTGATGAACCAACAAAGACACAGGAGATGAAGATTCCTTAAATCCTGATGAAAGCAGTGTGCAAAATGGTTCAAGTTTTTGATGATACAGCTGCTGAAGATGAAACAGTTGAAACTCTGAAAAGAAGGAAGATAACTGAAGAATCTAAGATAACCTCTGACATAGCTCAAGTTGTTTAGAGTGAAGAACAGCAAGCTACGGAAGAAACATCAAATTCTGATCAAGTCATCAAGACATCAACCTCTGACAGTGCTCAAGTTGATTTGAACAAATTGACAGTTAATGATAAGAGAAAACTCCTATGGAAGAATGTTAATCCATCAGATCCTAAGAAAAGTCAACTTTTATCTGATTTCATGACTGTTGGATTGAAAGCAAGAGAAGCAAGAGACAGAGCTGGATTAGGTTCTGAAGAAGCCAAGATCAAGACATGAGTTGAAGTACTTATAAGAGATCCATTCTTATTGACTGACAAACCTCTTGAAGAAGTTACATAAAAACACATTGATAAGGTTATATTTGTTCAAGTGGTATTGGATGCTCATGATAAAAGTAATGTCAAAGAAAAGTTGATTCTGTTTCTTGAAGATGGAAGAACATACAGAATGTCAGAATCAGATGTGCTGAACAAATCTCTGAAAGAACTTCAATTCTTTCATTATCTTTTGGAGATAAAGTTTGAGATTACTAGGAGATGGTCAAATTTTATAATAAAGACCATAAGGGATAAAGCAAGAATTTCTAGATCAAGGGTTACATAATTCATTCCAAATATAGTTGAAGATGGATGGAAGTGAAATTCCAATAAAGAAGGATTCTGCTAAACTTGAAGTTATTCTGAAAGACAAATGTCTGTGCTATAATGAAGACTCATCTCATCCAAGAGTAATCAGACTTGGTGATGGATTAGAAAGAAATCACATCTCAACACTTAGGACTGCAATGTACCTGATTGGAAGTCAAGATGAAGAGATGAAGAAAGTCAAAGCTACATTAGCTCAAGTCCTGAGGAATGCAGAAGAGAAGCTGATATCAAACTTTGTCAAGAATCACCTTGGATTCAGATTGACTCAGTAAGATTGGTAAAAGCTACAAGAACTATAAGTTGTAGTTAGTTGATTAAATAAACTCTCATTGCATTTGTACTTAAATGTTTTTGACATCATCAAATCTATTAACTTGTCTATTTTTTATAATTTACAAGTTGGGGGATATTGTTAGTTATATTTGAGATGTCATGTCTAATCTGTTGTGTTTAGTTTCAGAACTTAATATCAGGACTTACTGGAAATCAGAACTTACTGAAGTCGGAGCTTATATCAGAACTTAAGGTTGTCAGGATTTATATCAGGACTTAAGTGCGGGTAATTCAGATAAGGAAAGCAGTTGATTTACAGGAAAGGATCGTGACTAAAACAATAGAAGATATGCATGAAGAGTTACAAGACTAGAAGACTTGTAGAAGATAATATCTGATTGATATATTTTAGGAGACAAAATTATATTCCATATCAATTAGAAGATATCTTATAACTGTGTACTATATAAACACAACTTAGGGTTTACACTATAAGTGTTATTATGCACGAGGAAGATTATACATTATAACCTAGCAGCTCTTAGTGATATTGTTCATCACTGAGAGAGAACAACTGTTATATTATAACAGAGTTTATTATATTAAATATTGATTATTGTTACATACTTGTGTTCGAAATCGATTTGGTTGTATAAACACTATATTCAACCCCCTTCTATAGTGTTGTGTGACCTAACAAAAAATATTTGAATTGTCATTTAATGCTATATTATAATAATTTAGTAATGGCGTTTAGAAGTCAAATTATCATTTTTGAAATTGGTCGTATTAAATATTTCTAATTTTATTATCTTTTGACGCAAGTTCTTATACTAACGGATATTTAAAAGCTCACACAATGTGAATTATTTTAATAAATTTCCAAAATACTTTTAAATGAAATATTACCTTATAATATAATATCATCCTTGTACTTAAAATAAACTTTTTTTGGTATCACTGACGATTACATTTTATCGGATAGTGAATTTTATTAAATCATAATATATTATTAGTCTCTGTTGACGGAGGAATTCGGTAGCAACAAAGTTTGAGGTTCGTAGCTGGAAACAAGATCTTTGACGGTGGTTCTTCGTCGGAAAATGTGAGCAGTAATCATCGTATTTTATGAACAGTGTTTGGTGTTTGTGATTTATTGGTGGCTGAGATTGCTTAGGGTTTTTCGTGGCTCCTTTGCGCTCTCGCTTTTGACCCCTTACAATTTGCCTACGTATCCATATTTATAAGGAATCAAGCCAACGTACTTCTTGGAGAATAAGAAACCTAATGAGCTTAGATCTCTTGTCCCGAGGCCCAGTAGAAAACCTACTGGAAACCGTCTTTAACTAGCTTTAGGAATGTCCACCGATGAGGCCCAACCATAAAGGCCCAAGGCTTGTCCATGGCTTCGAGACTTCACGGATAAGGCATCTCCCTGGCCAAGGATAACCCTCCGCTACCAGTTGTTTTTCTAATCCGTGGACGCAGATATAGCCGTGGTTCACCCTAAATGTTGGACGCATCCGTGTCCCCCGGATAAGGAACCCCTACCAGGTTGCAGGACAAGTGATCCCAAGTTTTTGGGTGCAAAGTGCAGGATACTGCAAAGTCTTCCAACGAGAACACCCGTTGACTACATATACAGAGCTCCCAAAGCACACACCAAAGTTTACCCCACATCCCCAATGAGGACACTCATTGACTACAGAAGGAGGCCTTCCATCCAGTTATACCCCTGGAGGTCTCTGACCACGGACACCGTCTTCCCGTGGTCGTATTACAGGAAGGAGTTCTTCAATAGAGTACCTACGACAAATAGGTTAGTAATAATAATCTCCTTTCTTCTTCAATCATCCAAAGAACTCGTCTAGGTAACCATGTCGATGTCCCTTTCAGGCCATATTTCCTACTTAAGGCGCGCCCTAAGGCCTTCTACAGGTAAGGAGTTAACTTAGAGAACACTTACATTCTCGTCTTCATATAACACAAGGGAGCGCCTCATGCATACATGAGAGAGTGCCGTCATCATCTATATGATGTTTTTAACCACCAATTCTTCATAAACATAGGGCACGCCTTCTTTTATTCACAGGGCACGCCCTTGACCTTTGCAATAAGGAAATTTGCCTTATCTTCTCCTTAATTTTAGGTATAAATATTCAATATTGACCAATTAATTTGGTTTCAACCCGAACAAGGCTTACTCCAAATTTTGGGCATACAACTACCCCTCAAATTCCACATGTCATTGGAAGTGGGACTGGAATTTTCATTATCATCTACCTAAAATTTGCATAGACTTATCGTCAATTTTATACAGAGCGCCTTCAATGGGGTGCGTCCTCAAAATTCAAAATAGTTCCTTGATTTTCGGGAATCGTGATCGACATGATGGACGTGATTGATGATAAGTGGCATTTTATACCACTTAGAACGTCTTATTATGACTTGAATTGATGTCTTGAAATCAAGTATTTTGTGTATTTGATGCGTTTTTTTAGTGTTTGGGCATTTCGGGGTATAACTTACGTTTATGGGGAGATTTCATTAGGAATAAGCCTAGGGGAGTGCTCAAGATTGGATGTGGGAAGTTAGGAGCAGAACGCAGCAGAAATCGGGAGCAGAATGAGGAATTTTACAGTAGCCTGCTAGGCGCCCGCTCAGGAAAGCTGGGCGGCCGCTCAGGATGCTGGGTGCCCGCTCATGATTGCTGGGCGGCCGCTCAGGGACGAGAATTTTTATACTGATTTTTACAATCCTTATTCTGTTGGACTTCTGAGATGGATGGTTCTTGTGGGCTTCTATATAAGTAGTTTTCAGAGACGTTTCACAAAAGCATGGTATCAAACAAGGAGCGAGGAGAGAAGGACGAAGACCGTTTTAGCACATCGCACCGAAGAAGAGGAAGCATACGTTTTCTTGTGATTCTTTTATTCATTGTATCAGTGGATGCTAGTTTTCTTTACTTTGAACCTTATTACTCTTGTGACGTACTCTGGTTTTAATAAGTATTTTTATTAGTTTATATTGTGTGTTATTATCATGTTCTCATATGAACCCATGGTGACGATGAGTTCTATTATGGGCTAATCGTGATCATGGGGTCGTAACAGATTTATTATGGATTTCTTTAGTTAGTTGTTTAATACCTTAGTGTGTGATGAGTGTATGATATCTAGCATAGGTTGTGCTTATTCGTCTTATGTGCGTCGCGAACATATAAGATAGGCTGTTAATCTCTTGTGAAACGACGATGGATCTTGAGGTTTAGAACTTGCCATGCTAGCATAGGTTCATGTATGTGTATGCATGATTAGTGGATAACTCTAACCGTTTTACTTGCCCTGTGTAATCATAAAGAATAACTTGTGCTTAAATCGTTATGTTATCAAATTCTGTAGACATATAGGGTCTCAACATAATTGATGACTATTCAACTTCTATCTTAATTCTGTAGACATATAGGGTCTCAACATAATTGTAGTTAATAATTAGTTAATCAAATTTAAGTGTTATTGTCTTGACATTGAGAAGTAATCCTACATTGGTGAGTAAGTGTTAATTGAACATAATTAGTCCGAGTCTCTGTGGGAACGAACTAGAAATTATTTTATATTACTTGCGAATGTGTATACTTGCGTGAATTATTAGCGCGTGTTTTGTGCCTAACAAGTTTTTGGCGCCGCTGCTGGGGACTCGGCGTATTTTTTTAGTTTATGTACTTACCATCAGTGGTCATTAGGACTCATTGATTAAGACGTGTTACTTATTATTTCCGGTTGTGTTTCAGGTAATTTAGCGAGCGTTTATGCAAACACGTTCTCGTACTCGCAAGAGGACTTTAGATACGGCTGAGGAGACAGACTCAGTTCTTGATATTCCGGAGAAGATAGATTTTGAAGATTCGGATAAAGAGAGTGAGCAGAAAGAACCAATAATCATGGGTGATCATATAGTTTCGGCAGATCCAGCTCTTATGGACTTTTCTCGGCCTAAAATTGATGACATTCAGTCAAGCATCCTTCATCCGGCTATTCAGGCTAATACTTTTGAAATCAAGCCGGGCACTATTTAGATGGTGCAGAATTCTGTTTCTTTCGGAGGTGCTGCGACTGAAGACCCCAACATGCATTTCAGGAATTTTGTCAAGATCTGTAGTACTTTCAGATATAATGGTGTGACTGATGAGGCTATCAAGATGAGGCTTTTCCCATTCTCTCTGAGGGATAAAGCTAAGGACTGGTTACATTCTGAACCAGCTGGGTCCATCACTACTTGGCAAGATCTTGCGAAAAAGTTTCTGTTGAAGTTCTATCCAATGGCGAAGACTGCAGCTATGAGGAGTGCTCTTACTCAGTTTGTGCAGCAACCAACAAAATCTATGTACGAAGCTTGGGAGCGCTACAAGGAGATGTTGAGAAAGTGTCCACATCATGGTATGCCCGACTGGATGGTGATCACTGGTTTCTATAATGGTTTGGGGGCCCAATCTCGGCCCATGCTCGATGCAGCAGCTGGAGGTGCCTTGTAGGCCAAAAGCTATACTGAGGCTTATAATCTTATTGAAACTATGGTTGCAAATGAGCATCAAAACCCAACTTAAAGGATGATGCCTGGGAAAGTAGCAGGTATTCTTGAAGTCGATGCAGTTACAGCTAGTGCAGCGCAGCTCCAAGCGCTGTCTTTGAAGGTTAATTCTTTAGCCAACTATGGAGTCAATCAGATAGCTATGGTCTGTGAGCTTTGTGCAGGGTCTCATGCTACGGATCAGTGTTCTCTTGTTAATGAATCTGTTCAGTATGTGAACAATTATCAGCGACCGCAGCAGCCTGTGCCAGCTACTTATCATCCCAATTTTAGCTGGAGCAATAATCAGAATGCTGTTCAGCAACCATATCAGCAACCTATAAGTAAGCAGTTTAATCCACCTGTATTCCAGCAACCACATCATTATGTTCAAAAGCAATCATATCCTCAACAAGGAGGTGCTGTTCCACCTTCTAGTGCTAATTTCGAGAAGCTCAAGCTGTTGTGCAAAAGTCAAGCTATTTCTATCAAGACCTTGGAGAATCAAATCAGTCAAATAGCCAATGCCGTGCTCAATCGTCAACCTGGCACACTTCCCAGCGATACTGAAGTGCCAGACAGGAAAGAAGCTAAAGAGCAAGTCAAAGCTATTACCTTAAGGTCTGGAAAAGTTGCTGATGCTGAAAAAGCAAAAGATGAAGAAGCTGAAGTTATAGATGAAGAAGAGAAACAAAAGGAGAAAGCGGCGGAATCAAGGAAGACTACTATTGAACACACTCTGCCTGAGGGTAATACAGGGAAGAAACAGCTCTATCCTCCACCACCTTTCCCTAAGAGATTGCAACAACAAAAATTGGACAAGCAGTTCGGTAAGTTTTTGGAGGTGTTCAAGAAACTTCACATCAACATACCTTTTGCTGAGGCTCTGGAGCAAATGCCTAGTTATGCAAAATTCATGAAGAGTATTCTTTCAAGGAAGGTGAAACTGGATGACCTCGAGACCATTGCTCTAACGGAAGAGTGTAGTGCTGTGTTGCAACAAAAATTACCTCCAAAGCTTAAAGATCCAGGTAGCTTCACCATTCCTTGCACCATTGGCAAGCTGTCTTTCGACAAGTGCCTGTGTAATTTGGGAGCAAGCATCAATCTGATGCCATTGTCTATCTTCAAAAAGTTGATTTTTCCTGATCCAAAGCCCACCTACATGTCTCTACAATTGGCTGATCGTTCTATTACATACCCACGAGGCATCGTGGAGGACGTGTTAGTAAAGGTGGATAAGCTCTTCTTCCCTGCAGACTTTGTCATTTTGGATTTCGAGGAAGATAAGAAGATTCCCATAATCTTGGGAAGACCTTTCTTGGCTACAGGACATATTTCTATAGATGTGCAGAAATATGAACTTACTATACGGGTGCAGGATCAGGATGTGACATTCAATGTATTCAAGGTAATGAAATTCCCTACAGAAGATGAGGAGTGCTTAAAGGTGGATTTGATTGATTCTGCGGTAACTTCAGAACTTGATCATATGCTAATGTCTGATGCCTTAGAGAAAGCCTTAGTGGGGGAATTTGACAGTGATGATGAGGATGGCAATGAGCAACTACAATATCTAAATGCTTCTCCTTGGCGGCGAAAGCTAGACATGCCATTTGAATCTCTTGGTAACACTGATCTCAAGAATGCTGAAGAAAAGCTCAAACCATCTATTGAGGAAGCACCTACTTTGGAGCTTAAACCATTGCCTGAACACTTGAGGTATGCTTTTTTAGGTGATACATCTACTTTACCTGTTATTATTGCATCTGACCTTTCAGGTAGTGAGGAGGACAAGCTCTTGAGGATTTTGAGAGAATTCAAATCGGCCATCGGATGGACTATAGCAGATATAAAAGGGATCATCCCTTCGTATTATATGCATAAAATTCTGCTAGAGGAAGGTAGTAAGTCGACTGTTGAGCAACAACGAAGACTTAATCCTATCATGAAAGAAGTGGTGAAGAAAGAAATTCTGAAGTGGCTAGATGCAGGAATCATATATCTTATATCTGACAGTTCTTGGGTGAGCCCCGTGCAATGTGTACCTAAGAAAGGAGGTATAACTATGGTAGCAAATGAGAAGAACGAGCTCCTCCCCACTAGAACAGTCACAAGATGGAGGGTATGCATGGATTATAGAAATTTGAACAAAGCCACGAGAAAGGATCACTTCCCTCTTCCATTTATTGTTCAGATGCTTGACAGGTTGGCTGGTCATGAGTATTATTGTCTTCTGGATGGATATTAGGGGTATAATCAGATTTGCATTGCACCAGAAGATCAAGAAAAGACTACCTTCACTTGTCCATTTGGCACATTTGCTTTTCGCAGAGTATCATTTGGCTTATATGGTGCACCTGCCACTTTTTCAGAGATGTATGATGGCTATATTCTCTAATATGATTGGAAACAATGTCAAAGTGTTCATGGACGACTTCTCCGTCTTGGGACATTCGTATGATGAATGTTTAAATAATCTTCGTTTGGTGCTCAAATGTTACAACCGGTATTTTCGTGTAATATTATTGTGGATTTGGTATAATATTAAAGCCGAATGAAATATATTCAATGATTGTACGCTTATGTGAGTGAAAATTTCTGCATTATAAATTTGCTTTATGTAGTATATGATTTTTCAAAGCAAGAGTTTATTTAAATTCTTTATTTTTGATTTATAAGGAATATTCTAAGCCTTGGAAATTTTTTCTTTCAAAAGGTATTTTGTTCACAAATTTTAAAAATGATTTTAAAAAGTCTCTAAAAATCCAAGTTATTTTATGGTATAAATTTTATAATTTTTGAACTTGTATTTTATTTTATAAAAATAAATCTTTACAAATTTTATTTGTTATAATTAGCAAATTACATAGCTATCCTTTCATGCAAATACTCTTCCATTTAACTAAGGGGCAAGGAAGACATTTCCAACCCCACTCACTTTCATTTTAATAACCAAGTTACCACTTTGTCCTTGCATGCAAATCTACCTAACTTTAGCTAGAAGGATACTTGTGTCATTTCTTAAATCCACTCACTTGGGGTCAAATCAAAAGCATAAAAACCAAACAAATATGATTACCACATCATTTTTCACTCCACCATTCCACACCTCCCTCCTTCTTTTTCCCCTCCTCTCGACTCTCCCCTCTCACTCTCGGCTAAAAGCCGAAACCCCATCCCCATTTTTTTTCTTCAATCCTCAACCAAGCTTCCACTCTTTACACAAGTAAATGTTACTTCCCATACCATGATCACTCATATTTCAAAGAGTTTTGAATAGAAAGTTTAAGTTTTGAAGTTGCATGTTAAGGTTCTAGTTGGAACTCAAAGTACAACCTTGATTCTTGTGAGTTTAGGGTTGTTTTTGAGAGGACTACAAGGATTGGATAAGTGCCAAGTCTTGAGAGTGAAACTCTTGATGATTAAATGGCCATTCCCATCCATTTCATTCGGCCATGACCATATGGGAGCCGAATGAATGGTCCTTAAGACTATTCTTGTTGCTTAACTCAATTTTTGCATGTTTATGTGATAATAACTTGAATTTTATGGTGAAAATTGGATAAAACTCTTTGCATGCTAATTGATCATCTAGGTATATCTTATGCTAGGTTTGCATGTCAATTTTATGATAGAATATAAGTAGAAAATGTGCTGTTTTGGTTTGCAAAACCTGAGGACATGCATGCATGTGGATTTCTCTTAGAATGTTGTAAGATTTTGATCATTTGGAAAGATTTTGTTAGAAAGCCTTAATTTCAGTAGGAATAATGTGTTAATATTGATTTATTCTTCTTGTTGCATGGTAAAAATTCATGGTTATCTTTTATAAAAATGCATATCTTGTTGTTTTAAAAGCATGAAGATTTGTGATTTGTGAAGTGTAGTTTCTTTTGTTTTGCTATAATTGTACCTTAGGTAAGGATGATATCACCCAAGGTTATTTTGAGAATAAGGGAGTTAGTTCAGTAGATTACCATGTATAAGTCTTGGTTTAAGTATTGAGTTGTTGTTAGTTGAGTTTTTCAAGTCAAAAACGTTGGAAAATGAGAGTTATAGTTTCTGCAGAAAATCAGTTTAGTACCCTGAGGTTTAGAATGAGTTTTGACCATGTCATTGATGTGCACTTTGAGGCCCAAACTACCAGAAGTTAGTATTGGGAGTATATAAAAGGTTTTAGGAGTTGGTTGGAGGTTTGCATGTCATTTGGTTAGGTGCACAAGTAGAATAACAAAATCTGTACAGCAGGTGACAGTTTTGTTGTAACTTAGAAATAGGAAGATTTGACCATGTCAAGGGTAGGCCCTCATTAGGACCTATTGGGACTTAGTTAGAGGGAGTGTCAGAGAAGTTTTTCCAACCATAGTTCATAGGATATGAGTTAGAACCATGTGTCACAAGTTAATTCAAGTAAGGGCGTTTTCTGCCCAGAAAAACAGGGGAATCTTAGACTTTTAGCTTAGGCCCAAGAAGGCCCAAGCCAGGCCCTTGAGCCACATCAAGTTTGTGAGATGCCCTTAGGTCAGGAGAGTCTTGTGTAAAAGTTTTGAAGCAAAAATTGTAGTTTAAGAGTGTCTAATGCACTCAAGAAACTGTAGTTGTCATTCTGAAATTTGCACCAGTGAGCACTTTCACTTATCACATAGTTTTAGAACACTTAGAAGTGAGTATTAGGTCGACCACCATAGTTGTAAGATAGTATAAGGTCAGTAGAGAAAAAGGCACAAGTGAGGGTCAATAGGGTTTGGATAATTTAGGAAAGGCACATCGAGTTAGGAAGCTAAAATTATAAGACCTTGTCTAGTTTAGCGACCAAGTGACTTAAGTTGTGAGTCGAGATCATCCAAGCCTAGTGTCGCATTGTGGTGTATATGGTTTTATTTGGTATTAATATATGATATGAGAATATGTGGCTATGTGTGTACTTTTGTAATTTAAAGGTGAATATAAAATTAAGTGCGTATAGGCCTAAGTGCCATCCGTGTTTAATTTCGGGTTGTAAATAGGTTAAGATGGTAAGAATATATTATAATGAGGATTATTATTTATGTAGGATCTCGAGACGAGGGAAAACTTACCATAAAGGTCGAGTGAAGCTCCAGTTATTGCTCCTACCAGTCAGACCAGACCAGCCTTTCTCAAGGCATGTGATTCAACCTGACCTTCGTATTTACTATAAACAGTTCATATATATCGATGCCATTATCCTGAGTAATTTTGATATGTTTAAATCAAGCGTATCTTTCGTTTATCTTTGAATTATATAGAAATGCCATGAACCCTCGAGTATGTATTGCAAGTAGTTCAAAAGTTTTTTCATGATAGTTAAATGCCATGATAAAATGAAGATTTGTTATATTACTTGATTGATCCTCTTGATTAACATGCTGATGATTCCTAAGTATTGATATCTCATCCTGATACTTGAACCCCTATAGAACCTTACCTTGAACCCTGAAAGTCAGATACTTATCAAAGTGATTCCTCATTGATTGATACCCCTCTTTCTTATTCTAAAGCTTGACAATTCTGATATATCCTGAGCTAAAAATCATTTCTTCATACCTTAACACCCTTAACATTCATGAAGCTTACCTCCTTGATGATCCAGCACTTGAACCTTGACGAGAAACCATTGCTTTAAGCCCAGTTTGGCAATACCCCTTCGTATTATCCATTAGTCCCACCAAATTTTCATGTCCAAGTTCTGACATATGAAAACCTTTTGGTTACCCTAATAAAGTAAAGTTTTGTGAATCATGGCTCTGAGATTTAGTACCATATTTCCCGTGTTTCGAGTTGATCTATAATCCCTTAATAAAAATGTTTACTGTTAAAAGAGATTTTGTTATAATTCGGCATCAGTTTTTGAAATAAATAAAATATGGGTTTTCAGTCCCAAAGGGGGATAAATGTTTTCCTTGAATAGTGGATCTGGACTGAGACGCGAGTCATTTCCACACTTATATTAGGCTTAAAAGTTGCCTAGGGATTCCCGTTAATGTTTTAGAACCCAGCGAGGTTCGGGATTACTTCGCGGCTGATCACCGGCTGTAATCCATAGCGTCATAAAATGATTTTGATTAAGACATGATTTTAAAATTGTTTTGATACAAGCAAAATGATGCCATCTCACATAAGTTTTATCTCTCATTATCATTGGTTATGTCTTTCCATTGTCATTCTTAAAGGTATATCTCAATTTATGTTTGTATCGTACTGTTAGCATTTGTTGAGCATTTGGATCACTTCTTGCTTTACCCTGATATTACAGCTAGCAGCTATGGTTAGATTCAAGCAGACTGCTCGTAAGACCTGTGATGCTGATGCTTATGTTCGAGCTCGGGTAGAATAAGTAATAATAGTTTGTGTGAGGACTCGGTAATTGTAATCAGATATAATAGTTGGTAGAGTTGGGCTGTTCCAAACCCTAAACTGTAAGATCTTAGAGTTGGTTGTGTATTCTTCCCTTAAAATGTTATAATAGCTATATTTATTTTGCTGTTTAAGTTGGGGGTGTGACAGGTTTTGGTATCAGAGCTACGGTTTAGAGTCCCTGGACAACCCAAATAGGTTATAGGATATGTGTGTAGGTTATAGATAATATGCGAGAGAGTAGGTTAAGTAAAGTATTATTAATACTCCTTTTATTGGTTGTCAGCAAAGGGCGTATTCCTCGTCATCCTCTGGGTCGGACAACACTATTGCTTTTTCCGTGTATGCTGAGTTGAGGCGCGAGTTCGACATGCTTCAGGGCAAGTACGACCGACTGATAGACCGACTGAAGAACGTGTATCCGGACAGCCGAAACTACGAAGGGAAGCCCAAGGAGCAGATGACTGCGAGGCTTGAGACCTTGGTTCAGTACGTCAACACTAAGCTTGAGGAGATGCCAGCGCACCGGGACCGCACCAGCTAGTATGTCATTCAGATGGTGGCGGATGAGCTCCAGAGCATTGTGAAGACGCTTCGAGAGGAAAAGACTACCAAGCCCCGTTCAGATGGAGTGGAGCCTTAGTTCTTTCCATTTATCTTTCATGTTGTTGTACTGTCAGACTCTGTGGAATCCCCAGTTGTTTCCGTTGTTCCTTTAAATAAGCCTGTTATTCCTAGAATCAGACTATGTCCCAATCCTATGTATTGTGACCTTTACAATTTCAATAATTATGTTCTATTGTTCCATTTGCTCTCAACTGTTATTTTACGTTTTTTTATATATATATATGCATCACCATATCTGCTTAATTTGGAAACTTGACCCCATATGTAAATAAGAATGCCATGCGATACCCTCGAATCATTTTATCATTCATATCTGTTTTGACATAACTCTTATTTCAGGACCATGCCTCCCAAAAAGAAGAACCCAACAACCACATCCACCACAGACCCAAACATTCTTCGATTACTGGAAACCTTGCAACAACAGACCAATGCTATAGCTCAACAACAACTAACTCTTCAACAACGAATTGAAAACCAAGATAACCGTGAGCCACACCAACCACCTGAACCACCAGTACCACCTAGACAAATTGTCACTTTCAAGGCTTTTCAGAATGTGAATCCACCTGTATTTCATGATACCACTGATCCAGTGATAGCTAACACATGGATCAAGGAGATGGAAAGGGCTTTTGAGTTGGTACAGTTAGGAGACGATCAGAAGACGCTGTATGCCACTTACTTCTTGAAGGGAGAAGTCATCTATTGGCGGGAATCAGTAAAAGCTATGGAAGTCACTCAGCAGGTTTTTTGGGAGAGATTTAAGAAGTTATTTCTGGACAAGTATTACCCTAAGTACATGCATAATCAGATGGAGCTAAAATTCCTTGAGTTGAAGCAAGGGAGCATGACTGTATTGGAGTATGAGAAGAAGTTCACTGAGTTGTCAAGGTTTATGACAAAGTATACCAGCACTGAGGAGGAAAAAGCAAAGAAATTTCAGCAAGGATTGGAGCCTTGGATCAGAGATAGGGTGGCTATGTTTGAGCTTGAAACTTATGCGGGAGTAGTACAGAAAGCTGCTCTGATTGAGAATAATGGGATGCAGTCAAGGAAAGAGAGGGATAACAAGAAGTGGAAGGTTCCATTTTATGGAGAAAAGTCTGAAGCCGGAAGTTCACAAGATCAGAATGTAAAAAGGATGGGTTTCTAGAAGGGCGGAAATTTTCAAAAGAAAGGAAATTTGGGTAAAAGGCAAGAATCGAAGGGGAACAATCAGGCAAGCCAAGGGCAAGTTGGAGAAAACAGGTTTCAGAGGCCAGAATGCAAGCACTGCGGAAGAAGGCACCCCAGAGTGTGTAATAAGCTGAGCATGACATGCTTCAGGTGCAATCAGAAGGGACATTTGGCGAATGAGTGCAAGATGCCGAAGCCAGGAGTTACGTGTTACAAGTGTGGGAAGACTGGACACATAGCTAGGGAGTGCAAGGCAACCGGACCAGTCAAAGCTCTGATGAATGTGGCAAGTACCAGTGCAAGCGTTCCAGCTGGGGTATTGGCATTACCTCCACCACCCGCACCAACCCCGCAAGCAACAACAAGGACATTTGATTTGAAGATGAAGGATGCTGTACAGAATTCGGAGGTGATAACAGGTACACTTTTACTCAATAATGTCAAAGCTAAAGTATTGATTGATTCGGGAGCAACAAGATCTTTCATATCAGAATCTTTTGTTGATAAGCTTCAATGTGATAAAATGGTTATGAGTGAGGTAGTAAATGTGGTAATTACGAACCAAGAGAAGATTCTTGTGAATCAATTTTGTCCAAAGTGTGAGATTGATATTTCGGGGTATAAGTTTTCAGCCGACTTGATACTCTTCAAGTTGGGAGAGTTTGACATAATTTTAGGAATGGATTGGTTAGGAGAGAATAGCGCTCAGATTAATTGTAAGACCAAGAGAGTGTATTTAACGAAGAGTGAAGAGAAGGTAGTATTTAAGGGGCAGAGGCAAGAGCAATTATTTCTTACAATTGTTCAGGCTAAGAAGCTACTTAGAAAAGGTTGTGAGTCGTTCCTAGCTTATGTAGTGGATTCGGAAAAAGGCAGCCCCAGTATGGAAGGATCCCCGTAGTTAACGAGTTCCCAGATATGTTTCCCGACGAACTACCAGGCTTACCACCAGATCGACAAATTGAGTTCGAAATCAACCTTGCTCCAGGAATGGAACCAGTTTCAAAGGCCCCATATAGGATGGCACCAGCAGAAATGAAAGAGTTGGCGAGCCAGCTACAAAAATTATTGGATAAGGGAGTGATACGGCCAAGTGCGTCGCCATGGGGAGCACCTGTTCTGTTTGTAAAGAAGAAACATGGGAGTATGCGTCTATGCATAGATTATCGGGAGTTGAATAAGGTAATGATCAAGAACCGCTACCCGCTACCAAGGATAGATGACCTTTTTGATCAGTTGAAGGGAGCAAAATGCTTTTCGAAGATTGATTTGAGATCGGGTTACCATCAATTAAAGATCAAAGAAGAAGATTTTCCTAAGACCGCATTCAGGACCAGATATGGGCATTATGAATTCCTAGTAATGCCGTTTGGATTGACCAACGCTCCGACCGCATTTATGGATCTGATGAATCGGGTATTTAAGAAGTATTTGGACAAATTTGTCGTGGTATTCATTGATGACATCCGTATTTATTCTAAATCGGAAGAAGAACATAAGCAGCACCTCTGGATAGCATTGGAGATACTCCGACAAGAGAAGTTGTATGCCAAGTTTACCAAATGTGAGTTTTGATTAAAGGAAGTTCAATTTTTGGGGCATGTCATTGGAAATGAGGGAGTTAAAGTGGATCCGGCAAAGATTGAGGCAGTTATGAGTTGGGAGAGGCCAAAGACTCCTACGGAAGTGCGAAGTTTTCTAGGATTGGCCGGATACTAGAGAAGATTCGTCAAGGATTTCTCGAAGATCGCCACGCCATTGACCAAGTTAACCAGAAAGAATCAAAAGTATGAATGGAGTGCAGAATGTGAAGATAGCTTTCAAGAGTTGAAGCAGAAGTTGGTAACAGCTCTGGTGTTAGTACTTCCAGATGACCAAGGAAACTTTGTAATATTCAGCGACGCTTCACATAAGAGTTTGGGTTGTGTGTTGATGCAACACAGTAAAGTGATCGCGTATGCGTCAAGACAGTTAAAACCGCATGGGTTAAAGTACCCGACGCATGACCTGGAACTAGCCGCCATAGTGTTCGCACTCAAGATTTGGAGATACTACCTCTATGGAGAGAAGTGTGAAATCTACACAGATCATAAGAGTTTAAAGTACATTTTTACTCAGAAAGAGCTCAATATGAGGTAGAGGAGATGACTGGAATTGATCAAGGACTATGACTGTTCGATAAATTACCATCCTGGAAAGGCAAATGTAGTGGCCGATGCTCTGAGTAGGAAGGAGAGACTGAATATGATGATAACATCAAAAGAGTTATCTGAAGAAATTGAAAGATTGGAATTGGAACTTTGTGCTTATGGAAAAGTCGAGGAAGTTTATCGTGCAATAATCTTTCAGCCAACACTAGTGGAAAAGATAAAGAAGTGTTAAGAAGAAGTAATGGAGAAAGAGAAGAATCAGTTATCTGGATAGGAGATTAATACTCAAAAGGATGAGCAAGGGATACTAAGGTTTTCATCCAGAATATGGATTCCTCATGTACCTGAATTAAAGAATGAGATCCTCCATGAAGCCCACAATTCAAAATTTTCAATCCACCCGGGAAGCACCAAGATGTATCGAGACTTAAAGAAGAACTTTTGGTGGCCAAATATGAAGCGAGACGTGGCAGAATGGGTTACGAAGTGCTATACTTGTCAGAAAGTAAAGGCAGAACATCAACGACCAAGCGGATTAATTCAGCCCCTGAAGATTCCAGAATGGAAATGGGAAAATATCGCTATGGACTTTATAGTAGGACTACCGCGAACGAAATCCGGACATGACGCAATATGGGTTATAGTTGATCGTCTTACGAAGTCGGCGCATTTCCTTCCAATAAATGAGAAGTCGTCACTGGATAAGTTGGTTCATCTGTATGTGAGCGAAATCGTACTAAGGCATGGAGTACCCGTATCAATAGTTTCAGACAGAGATCCCGATTTAATTCGAGATTTTGGAAGCAATTTCAGGAATGTCTTGGCACGAAGTTGAATATGAGCATGGCGTACCACCCGCAGACTGATGGCCAGAGTGAAAGGACAATTCAAACAATTGAAGATATGTTGCGCAGTTGTGCAATTGATTTTGCAGGAAGTTGGGACGATCATTTGCCGTTGATTGAATTCTCTTACAACAACAGCTATCATTCCAGTATCGGCATGCCGCCATACGAAGCTTTGTACGGGAGAAAATGTAGATCACCAACAAATTGGGATGAAGTAGGGGAAGGAAGAATTCTCGGCTCAGAATTGGTACAACAGTTGCATGACTCGGTCAAGTTAATTCAAAAAAGGTTGCTTGCTGCTCAAGATAGACAGAGGAAGTATGCGGATCCAGCGCGTAAGGATGTTCAATTCCAAATTGGCGAAGCCGTGTTGCTGAAGGCGTCACCTAGAAAAGGGTTGATGAGATTTGGCAAGAAAGGGAAGTTAGCACCTAGATACATAGGTCCTTGTGAGATTTTGAGTCAAGTGGGAAAGGTGGCCTACGAGTTGGCCTTACCACCTCAGTATCAGCATGTGCATAATGTGTTCGATGTGTCGTTGCTTAAGAAGTATAATCCTGACGCTAGCCATGTGATATAATATGAACCTGTAGAAATTCAGGCAGACCTGTCATTTGTGGAGCAACCAGTTACAATACTCGACTGGCAAGTAAATAGTCTTAGAAATAAGTCAGTAAGGTTAGTGAAAGTGCTTTGGAGGAACCCTAAGGTCGAAGAATCGACTTGGGAGTTAGAGTCTGATATGCGTTCCCAGTATCCTCATCTGTTCTCTTAGATTTTGGGGACAGAATCCCTTAAGGGGGAGAGGATATTACAGTCGGTATTTTCGTGTAATATTATTGTGGATTTGGTATAATATTAAAGCCGAATGAAATATATTCAATGATTGTACGCTTGTGTGAGTGAAAATTTCTGCATTATAAATTTGCTTTATGTAGTACATGATTTTTCAAAGCAAGAGTTTATTTAAATTCTTTATTTTTGATTTATAAGGAATATTCTAAGCCTTGGAAAAATTTTCTTTTAAAAGGGATTTTGTTCACAAATTTTGAAAATGATTTTAAAAAGTCTCTAAAAATCCAAGTTATTTTATGGTATAAATTTTATAATTTTTGAACTTGTATTTTATTTTATAAAAATAAATCTTTACAAATTTTATTTGTTATAATTAGCAAATTACATAGCTATCCTTGCGTGCAAATACTCTTCCATTTAACTAAGGGGCAAGGAAGACATTTCCAACCCCACTCACTTTCATTTTATTAACCAAGTTACCACTTTGTCCTTGCATGCAAATCTACCTAACTTTAGCTAGAAGGATACTTGTGTCATTTCTGATATCCACTCACTTGGGGTCAAATCAAAAGTATAAAAACCAAACAAATATGATTACCACTTCATTTTTCACTCCACCATTCCACACCTCCCTCCTTTTTCCCCTCCTCTCGACTCTCCCCTCTCACTCTCGGCTAAAAGCCGAAACCCCCTCCCCATATTTTTTCTTCAATCCTCAACCAAGCTTCCACTCTTTACACAAGTAAATGTTACTTTCCATACCGTGATCACTCATATTTCAAAGAGTTTTGAATAGAAAGTTTAAGTTTTGAAGTTGCATGTTAAGGTTCTAGTTGGAACTCAAAGTACAACCTTGATTCTTGTGAGTTTAGGGTTGTTTTTGAGAGGACTACAAGGATTGGATAAGTGCCAAGTCTTGAGAGTGAAACTCTTGATGATTAAATGGCCATTCCCATCCATTTTATTCGGCCATGACCATATGGGAGCCGAATGAATGGTCCTTAAGACTATTCTTGTTGCTTAACTCAATTTTTGCATGTTTATGTGATAATAACTTGAATTTTATGGTGAAAATTGGATAAAACTCTTTGCATGCTAATTGATCATCTAGGTATATCTTATGCTAGGTTTGCATGTCAATTTTATGATAGAATATAAGTAGAAAATGTGTTGTTTTGGTTTGCAAAACACGAGGACATGCATGCATGTGGATTTCTCTTAGAATGTTGTAAGATTTTGATCATTTGGAAAGATTTTGTTAGAAAGCCTTAATTTCAGTAGGAATAATGTGTTAATATTGATTTATGCTTCTTGTTGCATGGTAAAAATTCGTGGTTATCTTTTATAAAAATGCATATCTTATTGTTTCAAAAGCATGAAGATTTGTGATTTGTGAAGTGTAGTTTCTTTTGTTTTGCCATAATTGTACCTTAGGTAAGGATGATCTCACCCAAGGTTATTTTGAGAATAAGGGAGTTAGTTCATTAGATTACCATGTATAAGTCTTGGTTTAAGTATTAAGTTGTTGTTAGTTGAGTTTGTCAAGTCAAAAACCTTGGAAAATGAGAGTTATAGTTTCTGCAGAAAATCAGTTTAGTACCCTGAGGTTTAGAATGAGTTTTGACCATGTCATTGATGTGCACTTTGAGGCCCAAACTACCAGAAGTTAGTATTGGGAGTATATAAAAGGTTTTAGGAGTTGGTTGGAGGTTTGCATTTAATTTGGTTAGGTGCACAAGTAGAATAACAAAATCTGTACAGCAGGGGACAGTTTTGTTGTAACTTAGAAATAGGAAGATTTGACCATGTCAAGGGTAGGCCCTCATTAGGCCCTATTGGGCCTTTGTTAGAGGGAGTGTCAGAAAAGTTTTTCCAACCATAGTTCATAGGATATGAGTTAGAACCATGTGTCACAAGTTAATTCAAGTCAGGGAGTTTTCTGCCCAGAAAAACAGGGGAACCTTGGACTTTTAGCTTAGGCCCAAGAAGGCCCAAGCCGGTCCCTTGAGCTACATCAAGTTTTTGAGATGCCCTTAGGTCAGGAGAGTCTTGTGTAAAAGTTTTGAAGTAAAACTTATAGTTTAAGAGTGTCTAATGCACTCAAGAAACTATAGTTGTCATTCTGAAATTTGCACCAGTGAGCACTTTCACTTATCACATAGTTTTAGAACACTTAGAAGTGAGTATTAGGTCGAAAACCATAGTTGTAAGATAGTATAAGGTCAGTAGAGCAAAAGGCACAAGTGAGGGTCAATAGGTTTTGGATAATTTAGGAAAGGCACATCGAGTTAGGAAGCTAAAATTAGAAGACCTTGTCTAGTTTAGCGAGTTAAGTTGTGAGTCGAGATCATCCAAGCCTAGTGTCGCATTATGGTGTATATGGTGTTATTTGGTATTAATATATGATATGAGAATATGTGGCTATGTGTGTACTTTTGTAATTTAAAGGTGAATATAAAATTAAGTGCGTATAGGCCTAAGTGCCATCCGTGTTTAATTTCGGGTTGTAAATAGGTTAAGATGGTAAGAATATATTATAATGAGGATTATTATTTATGTAGGATCTCGAGACGAGGGAAAACTTGCCATAAAGGTCGAGTGAAGCTCCAGTTGTTGCTCCTACCAATCAGACCAGACCAGCCTTTCTCAAGGCAAGTGATTCAACTTGACCTTCGTATTTACTATAAACAGTTCATATATATCGATGCCATTATCCTGAGTCATTTTGATATGTTTAAATCAAGCGTATCTTTCGTTTATCTTTGAATTATATAGAAATGCCATGAACCCTCGAGTATGTATTGCAAGTAGTTCAAAAGTCTTTTCATGATAGTTAAATGCCATAATAAAATGAAGAGTTGTTATATTACTTGATTGATCCTCTTGATTAACATACTGATGATTCCTAAGTATTGATATCTCATCCTGATACTTGAACCCCTATAGAACCTTACCTTGAACCCTGAAAGTCAGATACTTATCAAAGTGATTCCTCATTGATTGATACCCCTCTTTCTTATTCTAAAGCTTGACAATTCTGATATATCCTGAGCTAAAAATCATTTCTTCATACCTTAACACCCTTAGTATTCATGAAGCTTACCTCCTTGATGATCCAACACTTGAACCTTGACGAGAAACCATTGCTTTAAGCCCAGTTTGGCAATACCCCTTCATATTATCCATTAGTCCCACCAAATTTTCATGTCCAAGTTCTGACATATGAAAACCTTTTGGTTACCCTAATAGAGTAAAGTTTTGTGAATCATGGCCCTGAGATTTAGTACCATATTTCCCGTGTTTCGAGTTGATCTATAATCCCTTAATAAAAATGTTTACTGTTAAAAGAGATTTTGTTATAATTCGGCATCAGTTTTTGAAATAAATAAAATGTGGGTTTTCAGTCCCAAAGGGGGATAAATGTTTTCCTTGAATAGTGGATCTGGACTGAGACGCGAGTCCTTTCCACACTTATATTAGGCTTAAAAGTTGCCTAGGGATTCCCGTTAATGTTTTAGAACCCAGCGAGGTTCGGGATTACTTCGCGGCTGATCACCGGCTGTAATCCGTAGCGTCATAAAATGATTTTGATTAAGACATGATTTTAAAATTGTTTTGATACAAGCAAAATGATGCCATGTCACATAAGTTTTATCTCTCGTTATCATTGGTTATGTCTTTCCATTGTCATTCTTAAAGGTATATCTCGATTTATGTTTGTATCGTACTGTTAGCACTTGTTGAGCATTTGGCTCACTTCTTGCTTTACCCTGATATTACAGCTAGCAGCTATGGTTAGATTCAAGCAGACTGCCCGTAAGACCTGTGATGCTGATGCTTATATTCGAGCTCAGGTAGAATAAGTAATAATAGTTTGTGTGAGGACTCGGTAATTGTAATCAGATGTAATAGTTGGTAGAGTTGGGCTGTTCCAAACCCTAAACTGTAAGATCTTGGAGTTGGTTGTGTATTCTTCCCTTAAAATGTTGTAATAGCTATATTTATTTTGCTGTTTAAGTTGGGGGTGTGACATCAAAAGGTGTGTGGAAACTAATTTGGTGCTCAATTGGGAAAAATGTCACTTTATGGTGGGTGAAGGCATTATTCTTGGGCATAACGTCTCTAGCAAGGGTCTTGAGGTGGACAAAGCCAAGGTGGGAGTCATTGAAAATCTTCCACCACCTATTTTTGTGAAAGGAATCTGTAGTTTTCTTGGTCATGCGGGTTTTTATCGGCATTTCATCAAGGACTTCTCGAAGATATCTAAGCCGTTATGCAACTTACTCGAGAAAGATGTGCCTTTCAAATTTGATGATGAATTCTTAGCGGCATTCGAGACTCTCAAGAAGAGTTTGATAACTGCACCAATTATTACGGCACCCGATTGGACAGAACCTTTTGAGATGATGTTTGATGCGAGTGATTATGCAATGGGAGCAGTTCTTGGGCTGTGCAAGAATAATCTTTTTCATGCGGTCTACTATGCTAGTAAGTCACTTAATGGAGCTCAAATGAACTACACCACTACTAAGAGGGAGCTCTTGACTATAGTCTTTGGTTTCGAAAAATTTTGATCTTATCTGCTTGGGACAAAGGTGACAGTATTCACTGATCATGTTGCCATTCGCTATCTAGTCTCAAAGAAGGATTCGAAGCCTAGACTTATTCGTTGGGTGCTCTTGCTACAGGAATTTGAGTTAGAGATCAATGATCAAAAAGGTACTGAGAATCAAGTAGTTGACCATCTCTCTAGATTGGAGAATCCCGATTCTACTTCACATGACAAGACATTAATCAACGAATTTTTTCCGGATGAGCAGTTGTTCGCAGTTCAGGAGGAAGAGCCATGGTTCGCACATATTGTGAACTATCTTGTCAGCAATATAATGCTTCCTAATATGAATGCAACTTAAAAGAAGAAGTTTCTGCATGAGGTGAAGTGGTACATGTGGGATGAACCATATTTGTTTAGACAAGGAGCTGACCAGATCATCAGGAGATGTATCCCATTCTGTGAAACGGAGGGGATATTACGAGATTGCCATTCCACAGTTGATGGTGGTCATTATGGTGGTGAAAAGATAGTAGCTCGTATTCTGCAAGCAGGTTTTTTCTGG
The DNA here is from genome assembly GCF_009905375.1 of Apium graveolens. Classification (NCBI taxonomy): domain Eukaryota; kingdom Viridiplantae; phylum Streptophyta; class Magnoliopsida; order Apiales; family Apiaceae; genus Apium; species Apium graveolens. Next base: position 176,346,316 of record NC_133649.1, on the reverse strand, counting down.
CCTACTTTGTTTAAGGATGCACATCAGTTCGTTTTAAGGTGTGATCGTTGCAAAAGAGTGGGGAATCTTACGAGGAAGGATGAGATGCCGTTAAATGTGATGCTTGAAGTCGAGGTCTTTGATGTTTGGGGAATCGATTTCATGGAACCATTTGTCTCATCCTGTAATAATCAGTATATATTGCTGGTAGTCGATTATGTCTCAAAATAGGTAGAAGTCAAGGCTCTACCGACAAATGATGCAAATGTAATGTTGAATTTTCTTCATGAGCAGATTTTCACAAGGTTTGGAATGCCACGAGTAATCATAAGTGATGAAGGGTCGCATTTCTGCAACTGTAAGTTCACTTCTATGATGCAGCGCTACAATGTGAATCATCGTATTGCTACTGCCTATCATCCTCAAACTAATGGTCAAGCTGAAGTGTCTAATAGAGAGATCAAGCGCATTCTAGAGAAAGTTTTTTGTCCACCAAGGAAAGATTGGTCTTTAAAGCTCGATGAAGCTGTTTGGGCTTATAGAACATCATACAAGACTCCACTTAGGATGTCCCCGTTTCAACTTGTTTATGGTAAGGGATGTCATTTACCTGCAGAGCTTGAGCATAAGGGTTATTGGGTGTTGAAGAAGTTGAACCTTGATCTAGATGCAGCTGGGAAGAAGCGAATGCTTCAGTTAAATGAACTTGATGAATTTCGACTTCAAGCATACGAGAACAACAAAATGTACAAGGAAAAAGTGAAAATGTGGCATGACAGGAAGCGAGTCATTCGTGCCGGGGTAACAAGTTCTGTTATTCAACTCTCGTCTCTGACTTTTTCCGAGAAAGTTGAAATCAAGGTGGTCTGGACCTTTTATTGTCAAAACTGTGTTTCCACATGGAACGGTGGAGATTTTTGATAATGATCTGGGCCAAGCATTCAAGGTTAATGGTCAACGATTGAAGCATTACTATGGGGACACGGCAAACCGGGAAGTGGTTAGTGCTATTTTATTGTCAACTTGATCGAAGTACTCTACGTCAAGCTAATGACGTAAAAAAAAGCGCTTCTTAGGAGGCAACCCAAGATTTGTGACTGTAGGAACCCTTAGAAGTTAGTAACCTATCCAAAACCAAAAAAAAAATAAAAAAAATTGGGCAGGAAATTTTTTTTCCAGAGACCCCTTGGGCGCCCGCTCAGGATAGCTGGGCGGCCACTCAGGATGCTGGGCGCCCGCTCAGGAATGCTGGGCGGCCGCTCAGGACCCGACTGTCAGAATTTTTTTTGCCTTATAAAAAAATCCAAAAAAATCAGAAAAACCCAAAAACAAAATACAAACCCACAACCCACGATTTCTTTTACACAACCCATGTTTTATCTCCCAAAAACCGTACTCCTACTCTAATTTTAACCCTAATTCCTACCCTATATATACACACAACTCCTCCATATACACTCCCATATAATTTCAACTTTAAAACTCTCTCCTACACTCAAAACACAACTCTTATACACTTTTTCTCAGTTTCAATGGCACCTAAGAGATCCCGAACTATTGATAGCAGCAACACCGTTCCTACTGCTGATTCTTCGAGGGGAACTGCTGCAAGACCTTGTTTGGTGGATAGGGCTGCTGAGGAGGAGTATACTCGGCTTTTGACTAAGCCGATTCTGAAGGAGATGGGATTTTTACCATCGGGGAGGGATGGTGAGTTATTACCGATGATTGCTGAAAAGGGGTGGATTTCTTTTTGTGAGTCACCGGAGGCGGTTCCAATGAGTGTGGTTCGCGAGTTTTATGCGAACGTCAAGGCTGAAAAGAATGGGTTTACTGTTGTTCGTGGGCTTACTGTGGACTATCAGCCTGAGGCGATTCGCCGTGTTATTGGGTAGCGACAACGGAAGCCCACGGAGGAGAATTGGAATGAGAAGACCCCCGAGGACTTTGATCTGGATTTGATTTGTGCTACTCTCTGCTAGCCGGGCACGGTATGGAGGTTCAAGACTGGATCTAACGAGTATCATTCTTTTTTGGCGGTTGCGATGAATAGGTATGCCCGTGCATGGAATGCTTTTATTTGTGCTAATATTTTGCCTACTTCGCATGTACATGAGGTTACAGTTGAGCGAGCAAGGTTGTTATGGGGGATCTTGAATGATGAGTATTATGTGGACCTTGGTGAGTTCATTTACCAAGAGATTTTGAAGTTTTTGAGGGGGCGAAACACATGAACATCCCTTATACATCTACAGTCACGAAGCTGTGCAGAGCAGTGGGAGTTCATTGGCCTTCTCACAAGTAGCTGCAGATGCCGGCCGCTCCTATTGACTCAGCGACTCTGAATGCGATGTAGGAGTAGACGGGTGGAGAGCCCGAGGAGCATGGTTTAGGTTATCGTCTTCGAGGAGGACGTTCAGCAGCTGGTGCTACTATGGCTAGGCCCAGTCATGTTCGTGATGAGGCAGGCTCTTCTAGAGCCCAAAAAGGTGCTGGGATGGCTGATGCCCAGTATAGGAGGCTGTCGAGGAGGATGGATGCGATGTATGAGTCACAGAGTAGGTTCCCTCAAGAGCTCACCCTTGCACTTGGGACTGCTTTCAGAGGCTTGGAGCTGATATCCAGTGGCCCATTTTGGGTGAGGACTCTGCTTATCCACCTCCTGATACTCCACCCTCTGAGGGTGATGATGATGATTTCTCCGAGTAGGTATACCCTGTGTTCCTTTGTACTACCTCCAATGGGGAAAGTGAAGATTTTAAGTTTGGGGGTGGTAGTTAATGAATATTTTTGTGTGTGTATCATGTAGTTGCATATTCATGATAGTTTAGTTCATTTAGTTGCATATTTTTGCCATATAATAGTTTTTTTTATAGCTTTATTTATCATGTCATTTAGCTCATGCATATACCATGATCCCTTTTGCGTTGCTTTACCGATTGATTTGTGATATTGATGCAAATGTAGTGATAGCGTTAGAGTGATGATTGAGTCTTGTAGGTTGACATGCATGCTAGAAACACTTGTAACTTCACTAAGTCTTAGAGTATGCTTAAGGGCTAGACTGTTGTCATGGTTTCATGGTGTTTGAGGTTAACCTATTGATTATTCTTAGAATTTATGATAGGCCCTTAATGATAAAAGGCATGAAAAGATAAAATTGGAGTAAAAATTGGAACTCATTGCTAATTGTGGCTAGGCGTTAAATGGCTAGTAGCCGACTCGTATTTTTGTGCGAGTAGTCTACGGTTGAGCAAGATGGAGCGAAACGCACTTGCTCAGAAATTTGAAAAAAAGAGAAAAAAATAGGAAAAAAAAGAAAAAAAAGAAAAAAAAATATATAAAGAGTTAATGCATAATTGATCACGAGTGGGCTCTTTGGTATTCGAGTTATTAAGTTCTTAGGGGACTTTGTGCCTAGTGACCTAAGGCTTTTATAGTTTGGGATCCGCTAACCTAACGCTCGCTAAAGGGATGCCATTGCATAAGTCTTTTTGTGGACCTCACTCATTGCACGGTCAAATAAGCATTTGTTGTGTTTTGAATAAAAGCATGATTCCATAATAAGCTCCAGTGATCTTGAAGTGTTAAAAGTCATTTTGTGCCTAGATTTTATTCTTCGTATAATCATGTGATTGCCTTAAGGATAGTCGAGTTATGATAATTGATCTAGTTTCGAAGCATATCTGTTAAACATCCGCACACACCATGTTTCTGGTTGTATGTTAGTTTGCATGATTTGATTGATCTTTATTCGCCTAATTGTATTTGTTGAGATGTCATGAGTTGGTTGATTTAGTCATTGTGAGGGGGATCGCTGCATTTCATGTAGATTACATTCATGCATGTTTTTGTTTTGCTTTTGACTCTATGACGCTTGAGGACAAACATCGATTTAAGTTTGGGGGTGTGATAAGTGGCATTTTATACCACTTAGAACGTCTTATTATGACTTGAATTGATGTCTTGAAATCAAGTATTTTGTGTATTTGATGCGCTTTTTTAGTGTTTGTGCATTTCAGGGTATAACTTGCGTTTGTGCTTGGCATTGGATGTGGGAAGTTAGGAGCAGAACGCAGCAGAAATCGGGAGCAGAATGAGGAATTTTCCAGTAGCCTGCTGGGCGCCCGCTCAGGAAAGCTGGGCGCCCGCTCAGGATGCTGGGTGCCCGCTCAGGATTGCTGGGTGGCCGCTCAGGGACGAGAATTTTTATACTGATTTTTACAATCCTTATTCTGTTGGACTTCTTAGACGGCTGGTTCTTGTGGGCTTCTATATAAGTAGTTTTCAAAGACGTTTTACAAAAGCATGGTATCAAGCAAGGAGCAAGGAGAGAAGGATGGAGACCAGTTTTAGCACATCACAATGAAGAAAAGAAAGCATACATTTTCTTGTGATTCTTTTATTCGTTGTATCAGTGGATGTTAGTTTTCTTTACTTTGAACCTTATTACTCTTGTGACGTACTCTGGTTTTAATAAGTATTTTTATTAGTTTATATTGTGTGTTATTATCATGTTCTCATATGAACCCATGCTGACGATGAGTTTTATCATGGGCTAATCGTGATCATGGGGTCGTAACGGATTTACTATGGATTTCTTTAGTTAGTTGTTTAATACCTTAGTGTGTGATGAGTGTATGATATCTAGCATATGTTGTGCTTATTCTTCTTATGTGCGTCGCGAACATATAAGATAGGCTGTTAATCTCTTGTGAAGCAACGGTGGATCTTGAGGTTTAGAACTTGCCATGCTTGCATAGTTTCATGTATGTGTATGCATGATTAGTGGGTAACTCTAACTGTTTTACTTGCTCTGTGTAATCATAAAGAATAACTTGTGCTTAAATCGTTATGTTGTCAAATTCTGTAGACATATAGGGTCTCAACATAATTGATGACTATTCAACTTATATCTTAATTGTGGATGTTTGGCAGAATGGTATTAGTACAACGAAAGTTGGCTTTTATCAGTTTCGTGTTGTTCGATTAATATCATCACTGTTACATGTTAAGGGTAACAACGATAATTATTAAAGGAAGTATTAATGAAGTTATGATCTCATGTGTGTTCAATATTGATTAATTCAAGTGTCAATTAAGTGTTTTAATTTTCGTAGTTAATTGTAGTTAATAATTAGTTAATCAAAAGTAAGTGGTATTGTCGTGACATTGAGAAGTAATTATACAATGGTGAGTAAGTGTTAATTGAACATAATTAGTCCGAGTCTCTGTGGGAATGAACTAGAAATTATTCAATATTACTTGTGAACGCGTATACTTGCGTGAATTATTCGCGTGTGTTTTGTGCCTAACAATTGACAGCTGTCCCACGTCCTTTTCAGCTCTAAATATAGGTAATCAATCATTTTTTACTTTTTACTTTACATCTTCCTTTTTCACTTTACCTCCTCTTTCCGGAAAACACCTCCGGCGGCAATCAAGAGTTCTACTCTCTCGGAATCAGTAAATCTTTTTTCATTTTCAAGTTTCTTTCCGGTCAATCTTCTCACCGATTAAAAAGGTACATAAAACTTTTTACATGTTTGAGTTTTGTTAAGTAAATTATAATGCATGCCATATTGACTGTTCACCTTCTTTCTCTCATTCTTTGTGTGTTCTTCACAACTATTGTATGTGTATTTGTATATATCAACTTAGATCCAAAATTTTATGATTTTAAATTCAAATTTGTGTTTTTAGAATTTTAACCATTATTTCGGAATAATTTACGCCCAATTTGGGTCTAAGACGCGTCTATTCACTTTTACTAGCTACGTTCTCATCATATCACACAATTTATTTGGGGTGCGCTAGCATCATAAGGCACGCCATCTTATTTTTGATATCACTTTGTAATAACCATCCCCTTAGATTTTAAACTTAGACACGCCTTCCCTTGTTAAGGCGCGCCCTAACAATAAATTTTATTGTTAAGGCGCCCTCCATGGTCAAGGCATGCCCTACCCATTTTTATTACAACATTAATATCGTAACATGAAACGCATCTTCTCTCAGGACGCGCCTTCTTCTTTAGTCATTCTTGTTATTTTTATTTTTCTCTTTTGGACGCGCCCTCAACAATTTTTTCCTTTTGTTTTGACAGCTGGAAGACGAGGGCGCGTCTTCTCCCTTTCATCCCTTCAAGGAATTTCTCTCAAATCTTGGGATATATTCTCCTATAATTCTTACTTCGGCCCTCATCCCCCAAATGCTCATCGTACTCCTGCGTTCTTACATCGAGTAGCGAGCCTTGTTCAAGATTCTAAGGAAGGTAAACTGATGGCAGATTTTTCAAACAGTTCTTCTATGGACAACGTTCCCTTAGCTCGAAGGAAAGCCAAGCAAAAGCTAGTTCAAAAAGATATGTCCCCATCTCCTGTTAATATAAAATTTGATAATGATGACTAGTTGGAGGGGTTAAATGCAGATAGGTATGGAAGCGTTGAGATAGGGGTGAATGTATATACAGGACCGTCTAAGGTGTCTTGCAAGTCAATTTCACCAAGCCTTTCTCCACCACAATCTTAGGGCGCGCCTTCCTCTCCTAATTCTGAGGGCGCGCCTGATGAAGACTCTTCTGAACTTAGAGAAGAAACAAACTTTTTTAACTAGGATACCTATCAATTCTCAAATTCTCCTGAACCCTCACCCGTCTTCTTCGAACATTGGGAAGTTTCTGATAGCGAGGTGGATTTTGGTCGGAGCAAATACGAGCCATGCACTGAAGCAGCGAAGGAGCGCTTCACGAAAGAACAAGGCAAGCTGTTCTGCATTGAGTTATCTCCATCATGTTTAGACGAGCAACTAGAGTGATTGATGGAATTTTATGACATGGAGGGCATTTGGGCGCACCCCCTAAGCATGATGCGCCCACATATTTTCAATTATGGTAGGAACTTCAGGATACCAAGGATGGTCACAAGCCCAAATCTGATTTCTCTAGGAGTGGGCGAGCCCTTACATCCCTACCTTAGGGAAGTCATTGAATTATATAATTTGGCACCTCATTAACTCTATCCAAACAGTTATAAGTTCATCCTGGCTTTTTACATCCTGTACATGGACCTAGGTTTGCCTCAACCAACTATGAACAAAGTAAGCTACTTTTTTAGTCTAAGAAAGTCTGACCATGGATATTATTATCTGGTCATGGATAAACAACACAACAATAAAGGATTCTCTTCAAGGAAGTAAGTCACGAAAAGGGTTGGAAAAAGAATTTCTTTTATTTGTACGACGTCCCCAGAATCAGGATACAGTTTTATACCTCTCCAAGTAAGGGCGTGCCTTTATTCTTTCTTTCTCTTTTTTTACATATCTTCCTTACTTTTGTTTTTAATCTTGTTTCCTTAGACAAGCCATCTGTAAAAACACTTGAGGGCACGCCCAAAAGGCGTGCGGAAGCCCTACTTAGAGTGGCTGCTGAAAGATGGAATCTGAAAACTTTAGTCACTAGGACTAATTTGATGCAAACAAAAATCTTATATGATCAAGTAGGGACGAAACGTAAATATATAAATTTAGGAGAGGCAACCCTATTTCTTGCATCATCGACATAGACAGCGATGAAGAGGTAGAGGAAGAGGAAGAGGAACTAGAAGATAGTACTCTTCAGGGAGAGATTCCTATAGGTGGCGAGATTCCTACAGGTTTGACGTAGAATAACTTAAATAGGCGCACCTTCTACTGTGGGCACATCCTTGTTGCATTGCTTTTTTAAGGCCTACTTTATAAAAAATATATCTGCATAGTTTAAGAACGTCCTTTACAATTTTTCTGTTGTAGTACTTTTCACTAGTTCTAATATTGCATGATATGCTTTACCACCTTCCGCTTGATATCATCTGTGATTTTCATTTAATTTAACTTTCGCTTACACATTGCAGAGTGAAGGCGCGCCCATTGTTTAAGGCAGATCCTATCTTTTATCGTACTAATCACCTTCATAATTTTTACGCATATATGGCTCCTCCAAGAATCCCTAAGTCATTCAGGGCGCGCCCTGGTGACAAGCCTAAAGCCCGGGCTCCAAAAAAGGATGCTTCGAAAACTCAAACACCTGCTCCAACCCCTATCCCAGTATTTCAGCCGACCCTATTCCAAAGAGGAGTATGGTAGACTTAAAAGAGGGCCAAGGCGCGTGCAAAATACCCCGGATAGAGGGCACACCTTCAGGTTCTTCTTCTACAGCTCTTAAATTTCTTGGCTCTTTTGGGTCCATTTACGTTACTGATGAAGAAATCAAGCAATGGCAGATAATGAGCCTGGAAGAATCCACCAGAGCGTCAGTCAAAGCTTCTTTCCACCTCATGTTCCATTCTACTCAGGCTGTAGACAGGATCCTGGAGGAGAGGGCGCACCTAGAGAGGTTACAAGGAGACAACAACATTCTCCAGAACAACCTAAAATACAAAGACCTCCTCCACTCTAAAGATATCAAAGCAAAAAATTCTCATATCTCTTATCTCAAGGGAGAAGTGGAAAACTTGACTTCCCAACTTGACATTGCCAACAAAAAGGCCGAACTTCTCCATACCGAGCTTGCTGAGACAAAACTGAGGGTGGAGCATCTCGAGGACCAGGAGAAGAATGGTTGGATGGAAGAAAGAAGAGTTGCAATAGATGAAGCCTTTGTCATTGGTTTCCATTTCTATAGGGTTGGATTCGTAGCAAACGACCCTGAATATACTTTTGAAAAATTTGGCGAGGAAACTGTTGCTGAAATGAAAGAGTTCAAGAAGGAGTATGCTACTGGGTCAGAGAAAGGAGGGTGGAACTCATCCTGGAGGAAGAAGAAGGCGCGCCTAGTGATGACCCTACTAAAGATGCGCTTGAAGTTGATCCCACAGTTCCTCTCCAATCAATTCCATCAACCGATGACTCTCAGGGAACGCCTTGAGCTTCTTTTAAATATGTTTGAACTGGATTTCTTAGTACTTTGAGGTGCCAGCTGTTTTTTGAAGCTGTGCAAAGTTGTAAGACTAAGTATTATATAAATCTTTTGCTTTGATCATGACAATTATATGTTTTTTTATCTTTGCTAACTTTTTGCCTTTAAAAAGTATCTTTAGTATGCAAAATTCTCTAAGTACAAATACTTGGGGCGCTTCCACTATCAAGGCGCGTCCTCATATGTTGACTGCAGGTGAACTTAGAACACGATAGCCTCGGTTTAAAACATTCTTTGAAGGGCGAGCCTCATAAGGGATGCATTGCCTTCTTACTTTAAATTTTCCAAACCATGCATGCCATAACTATGCTTTATCGCGTTCTACTTTATCTGCCTATCATATTTTTTGGTCACAAGTTAGTATTTATTTGGGCGTTCCCTGTCATAGGGCGCGCCTTGAAACTAATTTCCTCCATGAATTTATTCGAATAATTTTGATAAGTAAATTTTGTTAAGTAAATCTGAAAATCAAACTTTTCATTGGTTAAGCATTAACTAGGCATTTCCTGTTATAGGGCGATCCTGAAGCCCTTTATTCATGAACCCACTTTATGGACTTGCCTAAATAACTTTTATAAGTTAATTCAATTCAAGGCGCTTCCATCCGTAAGGCGCGCGCACCTTCGTTTTGTTCAAATCAATATTTTTAAGTTACTATATGGGGGACGTGTCCTTTCGTTGCAAAATGACAATATAAAACATAATATAATGGGCGCGCCTTAAATGACTTACGGCATATCCTGTAAACCTATAATTGAAATAACTTTTTTCTTTTATTGATAATGCACTCTGGTGTGAAAATTAGATCAGTCACATGGCTACTATGCTATGTGGAAAAATTATTTGAATTTTTTTTATCCTTCAGCTAGTTCCAAGGTTCGTAGCTATATATACTACCCCCCTAGGCTAGGAGAAATTTATTTGCTACTGGTCTACTACATAGAATTAATCACATAAGTGAGGGGGCTGAGGCTATGCCCTACTGATAATATTTTCGCAAGTGCTCTACATTTCAAACTCGAGGGATGAGCTTGCCATCCAAATCCTCCAAGCGGTAAGTTCATTTCCAAAGTATAGCTTTTACCCTTTACGGTCCTTCCTAATTAGCTCCAAGCACTCCATGATGAGCTATTTTGGTATTTGGCATGACTTTTCATAAAACAAGATCTCCCACCTTGTAAGGAACAGACTTTAATTGCCTTAAAGAATTCCTTGCATCTATCTGAAGATTTTGAAATAAATCGATTCAATGTTGTGATTCTTTGGTTAAAATATGCATTTACTTAACGTTAATAGGAGATTTCATATCCAGCAGAGCTTTGATTTTCGCGGGATTTATCTCGATTCCTCGGTGGTTTACCATGAACCCCAAGAATTTCCCTGACTCCACTCCAAATACACATTTATGAGGATTCAGCTTCATCCTATATTTTCTCAGAATGTGGAACATTTCAGCCAAATCTGCTATATGATCCTCCGCTCTCTTAGATTTCACCATCATACCGTCCACATATACTGCCTCTGGTAAGTTGCCCCGACATTGATTAGACCAAATGGCATCTCGATGTAGCAATAGAGACCTCTGTTAGTAATGAATGAAGTGCGCTCTTGGTCAGGTTCATACATGGGAATTTAATTATAGCCAAAGTATGCATCCATGAAACTCAATAAGGCATGTCATGCCGTAGCATCAACCAACTGATCAATTCTTGGCAAAGGGAAGCTATATTTTGGGCAAGCTTTGTTTAGATCTGTGAACTCCACACAAGTTCTCCATTTTTCATTGGGTTTTTTCACTAAAAAGATTCTCTGATTAATTCGACATCCAAGATTCTATCCATTTCCTCGGCCAAGGTAACAGCCCTGCGCTTTTGTCTAACCCCTTTATGTTTGGGATCGATATTCAACCGATGGCACATGACCTTCGGATCAATTCCAACCATACATGAGTGGCTCCAAGCAAATACATCAAGATTTGTCAAGATAAATTTTTAAAGGCCTTCCTTCAACCTCAAATTTAGCTGAGATCCAAACTTCAGAACTTTGCTTGGATCCTCCTCGTCGATTCGAATTTCAATTGTATCCTCAGAATTTGATTATGATGGTGGATTGAAGTGATGACCCTCATTTCCCTAAGAAAAGGTCGTCCCAACAACATATTGTCGGATGATTCCTGATTTAGGACCTTAAACTCGAGCATCTTTGTTACGGACAATGGGTTTTCTCCCAGAGTGCATGATAATAGAATTGATCCCATGACTCTAACTCCTTCAGATAAGTGGAATTTATATCCACTTAGAATGCTTCGTAAAGGCCCGAATTGGTGATTTATACTCAATTCATTTGTGTTTTTGTAGTTTTTTACATTTCAGGGTAAATTTTGGGAGGAATAGATTTTACATTATTTCTATGCTAAAAGGGTGTTAGGATGGAGCCTCGGGAGTTAGCACGAAAGAAAACAGCAATTGAAGTCAAGGAAACAAGAAAAATTAAAATTTCCAGAAGGTCAGGGTGGCCGCGCTAGTCTTGGGAGCGGTCGCGCCTATTTGTCAGAAACTCAGTGAGGCCGCGCTGGATTTGAAGGCGACCGCGCTATATCGAATTTCAGGAATCCTGATTCTATTATAATATTAATTTGCTGGACTCCTGATCTGTTGGGTTGGTATTTAAAGACTTTTAAAAGAAGTTTTTCATATAGGAGAGCAAGGAGATAGCAGCAAGAAGACTTAATAGCACAATACAATGAAGGAGAAGAAGATCTTGTTTTTTACTTGTGATTCTTTGCTTAAGTTATAATATTGGATGCTTGTTTTCTTTGTTATTTGAACCTAATACTCTTGTTAACGTACTTTGTTATTATTATTCAGTTATTTCAGACCTAGTTTATCTTAGTTATTTACCATGGTTTCATTGGAAGCCATGGTGACGGTGAGTTCGGTTATGAACTAATCGTTGTCATGGGGTTCTAACGGATTTACTTATGGATTTCTATAGTTAATTGTTTTGATACCTAAGTGTGTGGTAATTGTATAATATCCTAGTAATGGTTGTGCGTATTCGTCTTATGTGTGTCGCGAACATATAAGATAGTTTGTTAATCTCTATTGAAGTAACAGTGAATATAGGCATTTAGAACTTGCCATGCTAGCATAGGTTCATGTATTTATTATGCATGATCCGTAGGTAATTTTAACCATATTACTTGCCCTATGTAATCACGACAGATAACTTGTTCATTAAACTTTTATGTTATAAAATTTTATAGACATATAGGGTCTCATCATAATTGGTGTCTATTCAGCTTCTATCTATTTTGTGGATGTCTAGTAGTAGGGTATTCGTACAACGAAAGTTGGCGTTTATTAGTTCCGTGTTATTTGATTAGTTCTCATCACCATTGCATGCTAAGGTTAAGAACAATGACTTTGAATGAAGTATTTAATGAAGTTATAATCCCATGTTTGTCTCATATAGTTATTTTAATTACTTTTATTCTTAGTTAATTGCATGTTAGTTTAATCTTAATTATAAACATCTCAACTTGTTATTGTCTTAGTATTGAGCGATAGCCATACCATTGTTGCATAGGTGCATAATCTTAAGTTAACTAAAAAGAGTCTCTGTGGGTACAAATCTGATTTATATCTTATATTACTTGCGAATGCGTATACTTGCGTGTAATTTTAGCACGTGTTTTCTCCCTAACAAGTTTTTGGTGCTGCTTCCGGGGAATCGGTGTTTAATTTAGTTTATGTGCTTGACATTAGTGGTTGTTAAAGTTCACTGACTCGGATATCTTACTTACAAGGGTACTTGTTGTATTTCAGGTACTCTACAGGGCATGTATGCGAACGTTCTCAATCTCGTAAAGAGCACTTGAAGAAGTTGAAGAAATTTTTGAAGAAGTTGAGAAAGTTGAAGAAGAAGCGATTATTACAATGGGAGATCAAACAACAAATCTGAATGCTTTTATGGATTACTCTCAACCAAAGATCAATGACTTTCAGTTTAGCATTATCAGTCCAGCCATTGCGGCTAACACCTTTGAAATCAAGTCTAGCACGATTCAGATGGTGCAAAATTCAGTCCAGTTTGGGGGTTCTCCAACGGAAGATCCCAACATGCACATTAGAGATTTTATCGAGATCTGTGACACTTTCAAGTTCAACAAAGTTTCTGAAGATACTATAAAGCTGAGGCTTTTTCCATTCTCTCTGAGGGATAAAGCTAAGTGCTGGTTATATTCTCTATCAGCAGGTTCTATCACCACTTGGGAGGATCTTGCTCAGAAGTTTTAACTAAATTTTTCCCTATGGCAAAGACAGCTGCAATCAGAAACGCTCTCACTCAATTTGCGCAGCAATCAGGAGAATCTTTGTATGAGGCTTGGGAGCGCTACAAGGAGATGCTTAGGAAGTGTCCTCATCATGGCATAACTGATTAGATGATCATCAATTACTTTTACAATGGTTTGGGAGCACAGTCTAGACCCATGCTCGATGCAGCATCAGGTGGAGCCTTATGGGCTAAGAGCTACGATGAAGCTTATGAGTTGATTGAACTGATGGCTGCTAATAAATACCAAAACTCGACTCTAAGACTACCTCAAGGAAAGGTAGCAGGAATTCTGGAGGTGGATACAGCTGCTGCTATAGCTGCTCAGCTTAAGGCTTTAAAGATGAAGATGGATTCTTTGGCTAATTATGGAGTTAATCAGATCACAAGTGTTTGTGAGCTTTGTGCATGTGTGCGTGAAACTGAGATGTGTGATATTTCTAGTGAATCAACTCAGTTTGTAAGCAACTTTCAAAAGTCGCAGCAACCAGTTCCATCCACTTATCATCCCAACAACCGCAATCATCCTAACTTCAGCTGGAGCAACAATCACAATGCGGTGCAACAGCCTTATCAGCAATATGTAGCAAAGCAATTCAACCCTCCTGGTTTTCAACAACCGCAATATTCACCAAGACAACAACTCCAACTTTAACAAATACCGCATGAAAGTATAAGTCAATCTAATGAAAAATCTGAATTGGAGGAGTTGAGGCTCATGTACAAGACTCTGGAGAATCAAATTGGGCAGATTGCCAATGCTTTGTTGAATTGACAACCTGGTACACTCCCTAGTGACATAGAAGTTCTAGGCAAGAGGGAAGCAAAAGAGCAGGTTAAGGCAATTACATTGAGGTCTGGGAAGGTTGAAAACCCTGAAAAATCTCAAGTTTCAGAAAATGAAGTTGTGGCTGAAGAAGAGGTTGTAACACCCCCAGATCCGGGGTCAGGGATCCGGGTCGTCACGGTCTTTCTTTCCACAATATTACTTCACTTAATTAATAATAAATAACCTTATGCTGTGACCCCACACTAACACACACCACAACCCGTTATAGTCTCAGAGATGAAATTGAAATAAGTACAAGTCCTTGAATCCACAATTAAAAGTTATTACAACCCAAAATGATTACTTGATAAATTTACAGTTAATTGCCATTATCTGCCACAAGTTATAATTATACATAATTGATTCTCAAAAGTAGAATGCCTGATCTACCAATAGATCTACCTCTGCAGCTATAGCAGCTACAACATCAACGGGAAGACGCGGGACGCTTCCCACGCGCTTGCGCTGGGTCTGCTGGAGTCTGGCCATCTTTCCTAACGGTTGTTGTGTGATGAAGAAATAAAGCAAGAGTGAGCCTTATAGCTCGCAAGATAATATATAGTGATAACCATAATACAAGTATCTAAATGGATACTTACTAGAATCTTTTATCATGTGTAAGGTAATTACTTACTGGGTATAAGTTTTTAAAAGAAGATGAAGTTACCAATTACTTCGCTACACTTATACCATTTTAGAATCTACTAGAACTACTACTGTTCCAAGTATAATAAGATTCAAGAGGTCATCCCATAGATGAGACCACAATAAAACTTGAAAATATTTTATCTTTGAAATATTTTGAAAAGAAATAAAGTTACGAGATACTTCATTCAATGGATACACCAATAAAACTGTTTGACCCTGTCAATGCTTCGGCAACCACCCATTAGTAGCCTTTCGATCGAAATGCTACGGGTAGTGTTGCAGAATTATCCAAATGGATGATGAACTCATTACGGGAGTTTTCCGCTGCCAGGAAGACCACTTACGATGATCAGACGTAGTAGTACAACCCCACCATTTTCTACATGTAGAGGAGAACCTGTCGGATTTACTTGTCAACCGAACATTGAACTCCTAAGGAATGGACCGCCTTAGCGGAACTTCCAGGCCATTTGGGACAATATAATAAGGCTGGGCCGATGCCACTCGACCACTTACACCACTCCTAGTTCAGATGAAATCCATGACTCTGAAACGTAAAGCTCGTTCCCCCTTTCCCCAAGTAGAAACTTGTTGATACGGCTCCACCAAGAAGTCGTATCTAGTTGGAAAGGAAAACTCACCGATATTTCCCAGGCGATGCCTGTTACTGGATTAACTTGTTCCCAGAATTTTACTTCCCGAGTGTTGGGTAAGTAATCAAAAACTCTTTTATCAAGACAACAACCTTGTTACGAATATAAAATACACCACAGAGCCGGATCCCTCCGGTTTTGAGCGAGTATTTAAATCCCCTTTTTTTTTCAAAGGAAGATCTTAAATATAAAAATGAGTTTTGGGATCCGCTCTAACTTTTGAAAATCATTTTAAAGACTTGAAACCACTTTAAAGAGTGTTTGGAATAATGCTGATTTAATAAAGTAAATCAGTCTCAATATAAAGAAATATCTGAATATTATTATTTAAATAATATTCCCATAAAGAGTAATTGAGGTAAAAGTTGGAAAACTTATACTTGAAATGAATAGTAAATAATCAAAGATATACTTATACGAAAGTAATATCTTTATTTGAATATCAAAAGTAAGTTTGATTATCGAACATTATCCTTTAATAAAATAAAGAATATTAATAAATAATAAGCGGAGTCGTAATACCTCGAATGAATATTATAAATAATATTCATTAAATAAAATAAAGGAGTCATACATCCTCAAATGAATATCCAAGTAATATTCAATAAATAATATAAAGGAGTAATAAGTCCTCGAATGAATATTCAAGATAATATTCATTAATAAAATAAAGTTATTGAATAAACCTTATTCGATTAATAGTTTTGAAAACTATTACCATATATATATATATAAATATATATATATAAAATCAACTCGGGATCCTCGACTCCCGGTTTTAGAAAATGCTTTCACCTTTGGGTCCCTATACTAAGGGTATATGCAAATTACCGCTATTCTCTAGCATAGGTATTATCAACTGAACCAACAGATATATATGGCAAGAATACAAAACAGGCATGCATATGTACCATATAACATGCTACAATATATCGCAAGAATTTGCTAATATAACCATCATGCATCTATTACAAGATAATGCATATACAAGTGTATACATCACAACAACAGTATAATGGGTAGAAAACTTGCCTGAGCGACTGGGGGTGATAAAAGGCTCGAGACGAGTCTGGTAACCTATAAACAACAAGTAAGTTGGAATTAAACCAAAGTCACTTGTAAATCTATACTTTAACTAACTTAGACTCTAACGCTTGTTTTGCGCTTACTGATTCTCTTAAGTCACTCGAGTACCCTCGGCTCCACCATTTTTAATAAATTAACCATTACGAGGTTTAAGGCGATTCTTTCGCGAGTGTCTTACCAACTGACTAACACTCTTACCATAATTGTTTCATACATTAATTAACCCTTTTTGGTCTTTAACCTATGGTTCAAAGTAAGGCGAGGGGAAAGTTTCGTTCGCGAAACGCCGTTACTTAAAACGGTCGTTTCTCCTAGACCGTACATCGGAATCAAACGAACTACATATCAAAACGAAGCTCGTAACATGAACTATCTATACATGGCAATGGTAAACATCTAGCTGGGAGTTCTGGGGTCCTATTATTATGAACAAAAGCAGTCTAAAGTAAATCAGACATTACGACGGCTATGTTTACGCGATTTCCCAAATTTAAACCATTCCAAAACCATCACAATTCAACCCCAATTCACAACCCAAACAAACCTCCATTTAAACTACATTACAACAGCCCCAAATCAACTCATTATAATCAATCTACTTAATCCAAAAACTTGAATTTAAACTATACTACATTCTTTAACCAAATCATAAGATTTCAACAAATCAATCACCACCATTCCAACCCAAACTCTTAAACAAACAAGTTTCAAGCTACTCTTTACCCTCACAACCATAATCAACCTAATATACAAATTAAAGCTTGGGTTTGGAGATGATATACCTTCCTTGAAGTGGTGGGAGTAGCTAGGAAGCCTTGAGAAGCCTTGAGAAGTCTTAGGGATGCTTGGATCTTAAAGGAAAACAAGAAAAAATCAAGTTAAAACTTTGAAATCACTATTCATTGTCTTCTTCATTGATTTCTTGAAGAAGATTGAGAAAGAATTGAAGGCTTAAACTCATAAGATAGCCATAACTATGCATAAGGATTACTAGGGAATTATCTTACCAATTTAGGAAGCCTTGATCTTGAGTTTTGAAATTTGTTTTCTTTGAAAATGGCAAAAGCCGAGAGCAAGCCTTGGTGATGAAGAATAAAATTTTGTTTTGATGAGAAATGATTTGTTTGGCTTGGTGGATGAAATTAGATTTGTTTTATTTTAGGTCAATTACCCATTTACCCTTGATTTTGTGTGGTTAATATTCCACCACATTTCCTTCCTTCCCATGTCATGCTTATGTCATGCTATGATGTCATCTTTCCCTCTTTGTCCTCTTCTCATTGGTTGGATGACATCCTCCCCTCTAATCTCTTTGATTAACTTCCTAATTGTTTGCCTAATGACCGCTGATCTGTTATACGGTTCGCTTAACTTTCGTTTTCGTTTATCGTTTGAGGGATCATACCCGAGATCTTATTACTTAGGTTCCCTTAACCTTTCTCAATATATTATATTCCTTTTTTTTATCCTCTCTTATAATCCTTTAATTTAAATCCTTTTTATCCTGTTACCTTATACTCAATTCTTTCCGTATCTAGTGGATTTCCGGGAAAAATCAAAGTGTTCGGAATTGGATTCTGACGATCTTTACATACACTTATATACCATATAGAGTACTAATGAAATATCAGAGTATCCATAACAGAACCCCTACATAGTGTGGCATGAAAAGTTTTTTCATTCAGCTAAAACACTATTCATAAGGGTTACAAAAAGTTCAAAATTTTGGGGGTTATTACAGTCTCCCCTCCTTAATAGGATTCCGTCCCGGAATCAAATAGAAAATAAATGGGGGTACTTTTCTAGCATTGCGCTCTCTAGTTCCCAAGTTGATTCTTCCATATTATGATTCTGCCATAGCACTCTGACTAGCTTGATCACTTTATTCCGAAGCACCTGCTCCTTCTTATCGATAACCTTACTGGCTTATCCACGTACATCAGATCTGGTTGCATATCCACCTGCTCGTACTCCACTATGTGCCTGGCATCCCGATGGTACTTCCTTAGCATTGACACATGGAACACATTATGAACTTGTTGCAAGTTAGGGGGTAAGGCTAGCTCGTAAGCTAACTTTCTAATCCGTCTTAATATCTCAAAAGGTCCAATGTATCTTGGGCTTAGTTTTCCTTTCTTTCCAAATCTCATTAATCCCTTCCAAGGGGATACCTTTAGCAGTACTAAGTCCCCGACTTCATATTCCTTGTCCTTTCGGGCTAAGTCTGCATATTTCTTCTGTCTATCTTGGGCTGCTACAAGCCGTCCTCTGATAAGATCCACTATGTCTTTGGTCCTTTGGACCACTTCGGGTCCGAGCATCTTCCGCTCTCCTACTTCATCCCAGTATAAGGGAGATCGACACCTTCTTCCGTACAGGGCCTCATAAGGCGGCATTCCGATGCTAGCATGAAAGCTATTGTTATAAGAAAACTTGATCAACGGTAAGTGGTCATCCCAACTTCCTTTAAGGTCTATTGCACAGACTCTCAACATATCCTCTAGTGTCTGGATGGTCCTTTCACTCTGCCCATCCGTCTGGGGATGCTACGCGGTACTCATATTTAACTTGGTCCCCGCACATTCTTGAAAACTCCTCCAAAATCTGGAGTTGAACCTGGGGTCTCGGTCTGAGACAATGGACGCTGAGACTCCATGTCGCGTCACTATTTCCTTAAGGTAAATGTCCACCAGTCTATCGACTGTGTATCTCTCATTGATAGGAATGAAATGGGCTGACTTTGTCAGTCGGTCTATAATTACCCATTTGGCGTCATGATTGGCTTTCGTCCTTGGCAAGCCTACAACAAAATCCATCGCTATCTGTTCCCATTTCCATTCGGGAATCTCCAGGGGTCGTAAAAGTCCACTGGGTCTCTGGTGCTCTGCCTTTACTCTTTGGCAAGTCAAATATTTGCTTACCCATTCTGCTACATCCCTCTTCATGTTGGGCCACCAGTAATATTCCTTCAAATCCCTATACATCTTGGTACTTCCCGGGTGAATGGAATACCTTGAACTATGGCTTTCATCCAAAATCTCATCTTTAAGTTCTTGAACGTTTGGAACCCAAATCCGGTAAGAGTACCTGATTATCCCTTTATCATCTTTCTCCGTATGGGCCTCCTCTCCAGTCATTGACTCTCTGCCCTCGTTCATTATTCTTTCTTGGCATAATCTAATCTTTTCTAATAACTCTGGCTGCATTGATATCTCAAACAGCTTTTCAGTTCCGGTTCCGGTTACCTTTACTTCTATTTCCATTCTCTCAAAATCCCTTATCAATTCTTCCGAAGTCGTTATCATTCTGAGTCTTTCCTTTCTACTAAGGGCATCAGCCACCACATTGGCTTTCCCTGGATGATAGAGAATCTCACAATCATAGTCCTTGATTAGTTCTAACCATCTCCTCTGGCGCATGTTGAGCTCTTTCTGCGTAAATATGTACTTGAGGCTCTTATGGTTGGTGAAAATCTCGCATTTCTCTCCATACAAGTAGTGCCTCCAAATTTTTAAGGCAAATACTATTGCCGCGAGCTCAAGGTCATGAGTAGGATATCTAATCTCGTATTCCTTCAGTTGTCTCGACGCATACACAATCACTTTACCGTGCTGCATAAGCACACACCCTAATCCTTTGTGCGACGCGTTACTATATATCACAAAATCTCCTTTTCCGTCTGGAAATGCCAACACCGGGGCCGTTACCAACCTTTTCTTTAATTCCTGAAAACTGTTCTCGCATTTCTTTGTCCATTCAAACTTCTCTGTCTTACGAGTAAGTCGTGTCAAAGGGGCTGCGATCTTCGCAAAGTCCTGTACAAATCTATGATAGTAGCCGGCCAATCCTATGAAACTCCTTACCTCTGTGGGTGTGGTTGGCCTTTCCCAATTTGAGATCACCTCTATCTTGGAGGGGTCGACCAATACTCCTTCTTTATTGATCACATGTCCTAAAAACTGTACTTCATTCCGCCAGAATTCACACTTCGAGAATTTGGCAAATAACCGTTCCTCTCTGAGTACTCCTAGAGCTATCCTCAAATGCTCTGCATGTTCTGCCTCAGTCCTGGAGTAGATCAAAATATCATCGATAAAAACTATCACACACTTGTCCAAGTACTTCTTAAATACTCTATTCATTAAATCCATGAAAGCTGGTGGGGCGTTGGTTAATCCAAAGGACATTACCAAGAACTCATAATGCCTATACCTGGTACGGAACGCTGTCTTGGAAATATCTTCGGGTTTAATCTTTAGTTGGTGATATCCAGTTCTCAGGTCAATCTTGGAAAAATAAACAGCATCCTTTAGCTGGTCGAACAGATCGTCTATTCTAGGTAATGGGTACCTGTACTTTATGGTTAGCTTGTTCAACTCTCGATAGTCGATGCACAGCCTCATGCTCCCATATTTCTTCTTAACAAATAAAACTGGTGCTCCCCATGGAGACACACTGGGTCTTATCATACCCTTATCCAAGAGTTCCTGTAATTGGATAGCTAATTCCTTCATTTCTAACGGGGTTAACCGGTAAGGTGCTTTTGAAACTGGCACCGTCCATAGGGCCAACTCAATGGCAAATTCAATCACTCTATCGGGTGGTAATCCCGAAAGGTCTTGTGGGAATACATCTTCAAATTTGTTGACTACTGGAATATCTTGTAAGTTGGGCACCTCCTTCTGCGTGTCCACTATATAGGCTAGGTAGGCCTCATTTCCTTTTCGTAGCATCCTTCTGGCCTGGGCCATAGTCAAAAAATTTCTGCGTCTGCCTCTTTCCTCTAAATATAACTTCTTTCTTCCCTGGGATATTTAACTTAACTTTCTTCCCTTTACAGTCTATCTGAGCATCATTGCAAGATAGCCAGTCCATTCCCAAAATTACATCAAACTCCCCTAATTTAAAAGGGATCAGATCAACACTAAAAGATTGTTCCCCTATGCCTATCTCACAGGCTGGGTGAATCTAGTTAACAGGAATAATTTCATGATTGGCTATTTCTACTTGTAAGGGTTCTATCAAGGGTTCAGCTTTAAGTCTTAATTTACGCGCAAAGTCCCTTAATATAAAAGATTTAGTTGCTCCCGAATCAAATAAAACGTTTACACTGACTGAATTTAGAGAAAGGGTACCTACTATCACATCTGAGTCTTTCATAGCATCCTGGACTGTCATGTTGAAAGTCCTTGCAGTAGGTGGCTTATTGGAGGCAGCCCTGCTGGCTCCTGAAGTTGCTGGTTTGTTCATTGGGCATTCCCTCTTCCAATGACCCGGGCGTCCACACTGATGACAAATGGTGGTTGGAATAACGGCAGGGGCTGATGAAGGGCATTTGTGAGAATAGTGACCTTCCTGACCGCACTTAAAGCAGGTTACTGGCTTTCCTTTACACTCCCCAGTGTGCATCCTTCCACAAGTGTTACAGGCTGGCAATGGGGGTCGAGACTGGTTGGAATATGACATTCTTGACTTCTGGCCGCTCTGGCTCACACTCACGCTCATTGGCCGCTTAAACCCAGTGTTCTTTCCCGGTAGGGACACTGCTCCTCGATTAAATCTAGTTGGGAAGCTCCTTCCTGTGGAACCTCCACCCATGCTCATAGTTTTCCTCTTTATTCCCTTCTTCTCCCTTTCCTTCTGCATCTGTTCACTTCCGGCTTCTACAATCGTTGCCTTTTGCACCAGAGTGGCATAATCCGTAAGCTCAAGGATTGCCACCCTATTCTGAATCCACGGTTTCAGTCCCTGCTGAAACCTCCTAGCTTTCTTTTCCTCGGTGCTCACAAACTCCGTCATAAACCTTGATAACTCAGTAAATTTCACTTCGTACTCTGCTACAGACAAGTTATTCTGCTTTAGTTCCAAGAACTTGAGCTCCATCTGGTTTTCCATAAACCTCGGGAAATACTTTCCCAGAAACAACTGACTAATCTCTCCCAGGTTATAATAACATCTGTCTCCATGTTTTTCTTGGCCTCCCACCAGTAGTTAGCCTCTCCTTTCAGAAGGTAGGTAGCAAATACAGTCTTCTGTGCCTCATCGATACTCAGAATCTCAAAGGATTTCTCCATTTCCTTTAACCATGCTCTTGCCTCAACTGGGTCGGCTGATCCGTGGAACTCAGGGGGCTTAAGGGACTTAAAAGCCCTGAAAGAGTTTGCCACAACATTGTTATTTCCTTGAGGGGGTGGGTTGGGTTGACGTTCCAAGTTCTGCCTTAGGAGTTGCATGCACTGGCCCATGGGATCTATGCCTGGGTTTGGTACTGGTTTCTCAACCTCAGTTTCTCCTTCTTCAGCCTCTATCTCAAATCCCTCAACATCATATGTTTCCTCTTCCTCTTCATACAGGGAGTCATCCTGTTCCACATAATCCTCGTCTTCCTCTTCACTGTGTTCCTGGTTCCTATCATCCTGGTTATGGCTTCCCTGGTCCTCAGATCCAGGGTTCGCCCTAGTTCCAATCTTTCTTGGCGGCATGATTCTGATAAAAAAAATATTATTGGGAAATTCAACGTTAGGTCACAATCATATACAACATTGTGCCTTGCACAACTCTATAATGGGGAGAACGTATCTCGCAATTCTATTACATTATCACAGTTCTAATAAGAAGTGCAGTAATAATAATGATAAAAATAGTGATCTCGTCACTAAGGAACTGAACCGAAAGGAAACAAATATATTAGTTTGATCTGGTCAAAAGTACAACAGTGCTACAGCCATCTGTCCCAAAAGTGATACACAAGAGCCTATCTGTCTAGTCAGAAAAAGGGATGCTATATACAAGTCAACTATCCCGGAAAATTGGCTCTTACTAAGGCCTCGGCTAACTAGACAACTAGACTATCCCATCGTCGGTCCTGAATCACACACCGGAGCGGGTCAGCTCCCATACCCTTTCCATCGCACGACGGAAGATATAGTCGGCCTGCCGCCTGGAGATCCTACCGTGCCTGTCCCCCTGGAGTGATCTGAGCCTCGCTCGGGACGTGAGCTCTATCCCCGTAAGCTCCCTCCTCAAGGATCGGGGTATAGAAGCCCTAGTCTCATAAGCTCGGGTACGCCTACCCGCCCTCTCCGCATCCAACTCCCTCCTGGCCTCATCCAGTCGGGCCTCAGCAACAGCCACTCGGGTCCTCAGTACATCCTGAACATAGCCGTGGGCTAACGAAGACTGCCTGTGGGCAGGGTCAAGAGGTGGTGAATCTGGAGCCGCTGGGGGTGCCTCCTCAGTTTGCCTAGGCTCGGAAGTTTGGGTCTCTGAGCTGTCATCATAGGTGCTCCAGGATGGTAGTGGTGGGGTAGGGGCTCTGACCACAGGGAGTGTGGGTAAAGGGGTACCAGCATACACTACCATAGGTCCGACACGCTCCTCAGCTACTGGGACCTCATACGGGCCCTCCTCATCTGGAATAGCAATGACCTCTGTCTCTGACTCCTCTGAGGGGTCCTTCTCATCTGAAATAGCAATGACCTCCATCTCTGACTCCTCTGAGGGGTCCTCCTCATCCTCCTCCATCTCAGGCTCCTCCTGATCCTCAACATCTAGCAGTGCCTCATCATGCTCACGCTCGAACATCTCAGGGTCCTCTATCTCAGGCGCCTACACATTAAACGAGCTAAGTTACTATCATGATACTTATAAGGGTTCCCGTAAGGGTTTTAACTGTCAGCACTACTTTAAGTAGTCCGACCATGAACTTGGAAAGAGTTCTTATTATCTTTGTGAGTTTGTTATTATATCGTCGCATCATCTCTGAGGTTTATAACGCTTAGCTCTGATACCATTTCTGTAACACCCCCAGATCCGGGGTCAGGGATCCGGGTCATCACGGTCTTTCTTTCCACAATATCACTTCACTTAATTAATAATAAATAACCTTATGTTATGACCCCACACTAACACACACCACAACCCGTTATAGTCTCAGAGATGAAATTGAAATAAGTACAAGTCCTTGAATCCATAATTAAAAGTTATTACAACCCAAAATGATTACTTGATAAATTTACAGTTAATTGCCATTATCTGCCATAAGTTATAATTATACATAATTGATTCTCAAAAGTAGAATGCCTGATCTACCAATAGATCTACCTCTGCAGCTATAGCAGCTACAACATCAACGGGAAGACGCGGGATGCTTCCCACGCGCTTGCGCTGGGTCTGCTGGAGTCTGGCCATCTTTCCTAACTGTTGTTGTGTGATGAAGAAATAAAGCAAGAGTTAGCCTTACAGCTCGCAAGATAATATATAGTGATAACCATAATACAAGTATCTAAATGGATACTTACTAGAATCTTTTATCATGTGTAAGGTAATTACTTACTAGGTATAAGTTTTTAAAAGAAGATGAAGTTACCAATTACTTCGCTACACTTATACCATTTTAGAATCTACTAGAACTACTATTGTTCCAAGTATAATAAGATTCAAGAGGTCATCCCATAGATGAGACCACAATAAAACTTGAAAATATTTGATCTTTGAAATATTTTGAAAAGAAATGAAGTTATGAGATACTTCATTCAATGGATACACCAATAAAACTGTTTGACCATGTCAATGCTTCGGCAACCACCCATTAGTAGCCTTTCGATCGAAATGCTACGGGTAGTGTTGCAGAATTATCCAAATGGATGATGAACTCATTACGGGAGTTTGCCGCGCCAGGAAGACCACTTACGATGATCAGTCGTAGTAGTACAACCCCACCATTTTCTACATGTAGAGGAGAACCTATCGGATTTACTTGTCAACCGAACACTGAACTCCTAAGGAATGGACCGCCTTAGCGGAACTTCCAGGCCATATGGGCCAATATAATAAGGCTGGGCCGGCGCCACTCGACCACTTACGCCACTCCTAGTTCAAATGAAATCTATGACTCTGAAATGTAAAGCTCGTTCCCCCTTTCCCCAAGTAGAAACTTGTTGATACAGTTCCACCAAGAAGTCGTATCTAGTTGGAAAGGAAAACTCACCGATATTTCCCAGGCGATGCCTGTTAATGGATTAACTTGTTCCCAGAATTTTACTTCCCGAGTATTGGGTAAGTAATCAAAAACTCTTTTATCAAGACAACAACCTTGTTGCGAATATAAAATACACCACAGAGCCGGATCCCTCCGGTTTTGAGCGAGTATTTAAATCCCTTTTTTTTAAAGGAAGATTTTAAATATAAAAATGAGTTTTGGGATCCGCTCTAACTTTTGAAAATCATTTTAAAGACTTGAAAACACTTTAAAGACTGTTTGGAATAATGTTGATTTAATAAAGTAAATCAGTCTCAATATAAAGAAATATCTGAATATTATTATTTAAATAATATTCCTATAAAGAGTAATTGAGGTAGAAGTTGGAAAACTTATACTTGAAATGAATAGTAAATAATCAAAGATATACTTATACGAAAGTAATATCTTTATTTGAATATCAAAAGTAAGTTTGATTATCGAACATTATCCTTTAACAAAATAAAGAATATTAATAAATAATAAGTGGAGTCATAATACCTCGAATGAATATTATAAATAATATTCATTAAATAAAATAAAGGAGTCATACATCCTCAAATGAATATCCAAGTAATATTCAATAAATAATATAAAGGAGTCATAAGTCCTCGAATGAATATTCAAGATAATATTCATTAATAAAATAAAGTTATCTAATAAACCTTATTCGATTAATAGTTTTGAAAACTATTACCATATATATATAAAAAAAATATATATATAAAATCTACTCGGGATCCTCGACTCCCGGTTTTAGAAAATGCTTTCACCTTTGGGTCCCTATATTAAGGGTATATGCAAATTACCGCTATTCTCTAGCATAGGTATTATCAAATGAACCAACAGATATATATGGCAAGAATACGAAACAAGCATGCATATGTACCATATCACATGCTACAATATATCACAAGAATTTGCTAATATAACAATCATGCATCTATTACAAGATAATGCATATACAAGTGTATACATCACAACAACAGTATAACGGGTAGAAAACTTGCCTGAGCGACTGGGGGTGATAAAAGGCTCGGGACGAGTCTGGTAACCTATAAATAACAAGTAAGTTGGAATTAAACCAAAGTCACTTGTAAATCTATACTTTAACTAACTTAGACTCTAACGCTTATTTTGCGCTTACTGATTCTGTTAAGTCACTCGAGTACCCTCGGCTCCACCATTTTTAATAAATTAACCATTACGAGTTTTAAGGCGATTCTTTCGCGAGTGTCTTACCAACTGCCTAACACTCTTACCATAATTGTTTCATACATTAATTAACCCTTTTTGGTCTTTAACCTATGTTTCAAAGTAAGGCAATGGGAAAAGTTTCGTTCGCGAAATGCCGTTACTTAAAATGGTCGTTTCTCCTAGACCGTACATCGGAATCAAACGAACTACATATCAAAACGAAGCTCGTAACATGAACTATCTAAACATGGCAATGGTCAACATCTAGCAGGGAGTTCTCGGGTCCTAATGTTATGAACAAAAGCAGTCTAAAGTAAATCGGACATTACGACGGCTATGTTTACGCGATTTTCCAAATTTAAACCATTCCAAAACCATCACAATTCAACCCCAATTCACAACCCAAACAAACCTCCATTTAAACTACATTACAACAGCCCCAAATCAACTCATTATAATCAATCTACTTAATCCAAAAACTTGAATTTAAACTATACTACATTCTTTAACCAAATCATAAGATTTCAACAAATCAATCACCACCATTCCAACCCAAACTCTTGAACAAACAAGTTTCAAGCTACTCTTTACCCTCACAACCATAATCAACCTAATATACAAATTAAAGCTAGGGTTTGGAGATGATATACCTTCCTTGAAGTGGTGGGAGTAGCTAGGAAGCCTTAAGAAGCCTTGAGAAGTCTTAGGGATGCTTGGATCTTAAAGGAAAACAAGAAAAAATCAAGTTAAAAACTTTGAAATCACTATTCATTGTCTTCTTCATTGATTTCTTGAAGAAGATTGAGAAATAATTGAAGGCTTAAACTCATAAGATAGCCATAACTATGCATAAGGATGACTAGGGAATTATCTTACCAATTTAGGAAGCCTTGATCTTGAGTTTTGAAATTTGTTTTCTTTGAAAATGGCAAAAGCCGAGAGCAAGCCTTGGTGATGAAGAATAAAATTTTGTTTTGATGAGAAATGATTTGTTTGGCTTTGTGGATCAAATTATATTTGTTTTATTTTAGGTCAATTACCCATTTACCCTTGATTTTGTGTGGTTAATATTCCACCACATTTCCTTCCTTCCCATGTCATGCTTATGTCATGCTATGATGTCATCTTTCCCTCTTTGTCCTCTTCTCATTGGTTGGATGACATCCTCCCATCTAATCTCTTTGATTAACTTCCTAATTGTTTGCCTAATGACCGCTGATCTGTTATACGATTCGCTTAACTTTCATTTTCGTTTATCGTTTGAGGGATCATACCCGGGATCTTATTACTTAGGTTCCCTTAACCTTTCTCAATATATTATATTCCTTTTTTTTATCCTCTCTTATAATCCTTTAATTTAAATCCTTTTTATCTTGTTACCTTATACTCAATTCTTTCCGTATCTAGTGGATTTCCGGGAAAAATCAAAGTGTTCGGAATTGGATTCTGACGATCTTTACATACACTTATATACCATATAGAGTACTAATAAAATCTCAGAATATCCATAACAGAACCCCTACATAGTGTGGCATGAAAAGTTTTCTCATTCAGCTAAAACACTATTCATAAGGGTTACAAAAAGTTCAAAATTTTGGGGGTTATTACAGAGGTGCTGAAGGATGCCGAGGTGGAACCAAGAAAGAAAGCTTTTATCAACACTCCTCCTCAGGGTAATACATGGGAAAAACAGGTCTATCCTCCACCTCCTTTTCCTAAAAGGTTGTAGAAGCAGAAGTTGGATAAGCAATTTGCTAAGTTCTTGGAAGTTTTCAAGAAATTTCACATCAACATACCTTTCGCTGAAGCTCTTGAACAGATGCCTAGCTATGCGAAGTTTATGAAATGTATTCTCTCTCAAAAAGTGAAGCTCGATGAATTAGAGACCATTGCTCTTATGGAGGAATGCAGTGTTATGCTGTAATAGAATTTTCCTCCAAAGCTTAAAGATCTTGGAAGCTTCACTATTCCTTGCACCATTGGAAACTTGTCGTTCGACAAGTTTTTATGTGATTTGGGAGCTAGCATCAATCTGATTCCTTTGTCTATCTTCAAGAAGTTGGGTTTACCTAATCCAAAGCCTACATATATGTCCTTGCAGTTGGCCGATCATTCTATTACATATCCACGAGGCATTGTGGAGGATGTCTTGGTCAAGGTGGACAAACTCATCTTTCCTGCCGACTTTGTAATTCTTGATTTCGAGGAGGATAAAAAGATTCCCATAATCTTGGGAAGACCATTCTTGGCTACTGGTCGAACCTTGATTGATGTGCAGAATGGTGAGCTCAATATACGAGTACAGGATCGGGATGTGACCTTTAATGTTTTCAATGCCATGAAATTCCCTACTGATGAGGAGGAGTTCTTAAAAGTGGAATTGGTCGATTCTATGGTTACTTCAGAACTTGGTCAAATGTTAAGGTCTGATGCTTTAGAGAAAGCCTTGATGGGGGATTCAGATAGTGAAGATGAAGGTGATGAGCAGTTGCAGTATTTGAATGCTTCTCCTTGGAAGCGAAGGATGGATATGCCTTTTGAATCTATTAGATTTTAAGAAATCAAAATGGTTGAGTGGCGTCTCAATCCATCTATTGAGGAACTCCTACACTCGAGCTTAAACCTTTGCCTGAACACTTGAGATATGCGTTTTTAGGTGATGCATCTACTCTACCTGTTATTATTACATCTGACCTTTCAAGAAGTGATAAAGATAAGCTCTTGAGAATTTTGAGAGAGTTTAAATCAGCAATTGGATGGACTATAGCAGATATCAAGGGAATCAACCCTTCCTATTGCATGCATAAAATTCTGCTTGAGGAAGGAAGCAAACCGACTGTTGAGCAACAAAGGAGGTTAAATCTTATCATGAAGGAGGTTGTGAAGAAGGAAATTCTTACATGGCTAGATGGAGGAATCATTTATCCTATCTCTGGCAGTTCTTGGGTAAGCCCGGTGAAGTGTGTTCCTAAGAAAGGAGGCATTACAGTTGTAGCTAATGAGAAGAATGAGCTCATCCCGACTCGAACAGTCACGGGATGGAGAGTGTGCATGGATTATCGAAAGCTGAATAAATCCACAAGGAAGGATCACTTTCCACTTCCTTTGATTGATCAGATGCTTGACAGGTTGGCTGGGCACGAATACTATTGTCTTCTGGACGGCTATTCAGGCTATAATCAGATCTGCATTGCTCCAGAAGATCAAGAAAAGACTAACTTCACTTGTCTGTTTGGTACTTTTTCCTTCAGAAGAGTTTTTTTTGGGTTATGTAGTGCACCTGCCACATTTCAGAGATGCAAGATGGCCATCTTCTCTGATATGATTGGTCAGAATGTGGAGATGTTGATGGATGATTTTTCTATGTTCAGGGATTCTTTCGATGAGTGCTTGCAAAATCTTGGTGTAGTTCTTAAAAGGTGTGTTAAGACCAATCTGGTTCTCAACTGGGAGAAATATCACTTTATGGTGCAACAGGGCATCATTCTTGGGCACAAGGTCTCTAGTAAAGGCCTTGAGGTGGAAAAATCCAAGGTGGGGGTCATTGAAAACCTTCCTCCACTAATTTTTGTTAAGGGAATCCACAGTTTTCTTGGTCATGCGGGTTTCTATCGGCGGTTCATCGAGTATTTCTCTAAATTCTCTAAACCATTATGCAATCTATTAGAGAAAGATGTCCCTTTCAATTTTGATGATGAGTATCTAGCTGCTTTTGAGAGCTTAAAGAAGAGCTTGATCACGGCACCTGTCATAACTGCACCTGATTGGAATGAGCCTTTTGAAATGATGTGTGATGCGAGTGTCTATGCAGTTGGAGCGGTTATTGGGCAAAGGAAGAACAATGTATTTCATGTGGTTTATTATGCTAGGCAGACCCTCAGTGGTGCTCAACTGAACTATACTACTACTGAGAAGGAACTCTTAGCCATTGTCTATGGTTTTGAGAAGTTTTATCTTATTTGCTTGTGAAGAAGGTGACAGTTTTCACTGATCACGCTGCGATTTGCTATCTCGTCTCGAAAAAGGACTCGAAGCCTAGATTGATTCGATGGGTTCTTTTACTTCAGGAGTTTGAGTTGGAGATCAAGGATAGGAAAGGTACTGAGAATCAAGTGGCAGATCATCTCTCTCAGTTAGAAGATCCAATTACAGCTTCACAGGATAAGATAGTGATAAATGAGTCTTTTCCCGACGAGCAGTTGTTTGTGGTGCAAGAAGAAGAACACTGGTTCGCAGACATTGTGAACTATCTTGTGAGCAACATTATTCCCCCGGACTTAACTTATTCTCAAAGGAAGAAGTTTCTTCATGAGGTGAAGTAGTACATGTGGGATGAGCCATTTTTATTTTGCCAAGGAGCTGACCAAATCATCAGGAGATGTATTTCGTATAATGAGACGATGGGCATCTTGCGAGACTTCCATTCAACTGTTTATGGAGGCCACTATGATGGAGAAAAGACAACAGCTCGTATCCTTCAAGCATGATTCTTTTTTCCTACATTGTTTAAGGATGCGCATCAGTTCATTTTGAAATATGATCGCTGCCAGCATATTGGTAATATATCAAAGAAGGATGAGATGCCTCTTAATGTGCTTCTCGAGGTTAAGGTCTTCGATGTTTGGGGAATTGACTTTATGGGGCCATTTGTCTCATCGTGCAACAATCAATATATCTTGTTGACAGTAGATTATGTCTCAAAATGGGTGGAAGTTAAAGTTTTGCCGGCAAATGATGTGAAGGTAGTGCTCAATTTTCTTCACAAGCAGATATTCACAAGATTCAAAACTTCAAGAGTCATAATCAGTAATGAGGGATCGTATTTACGCAATCACAAGTTCACTGCTATGATGCAGAGATATAATGTGAATCATCGTATTGCTACAGCCTACCATCCTCAGACTAATGGTCAAACTGAGGTGTCTAACAGAGAGATCAAGCGAATTCTGGAGAAAGTTGTATGTCCATCAAGAAAGGATTGGTCTTTGAAGCTGGATGAAGCTGTTTGGGCATATCGAATAGCATTCAAGACTCCACTAGGCATGTCATCGTTTCAGTTGGTTTATAGTAAAGGATCTCATTTGCCTGCGGAGCTAGAGCACAAGGCATGTTGGGCTTTAAAGAAACTGAACCTTGATCTGACTACTGCTGGTAAGAAAAGAATGCTTCAATTGAATGAACTCGACGAGTTCTGACTTCAAGCGTATGAGAATAACAAAATGTACAAGGAGAAAGTCAAGAGATGGCACGATAGGGGTCTAGTGCTCAAATCATTTGTGTCGGGGCAACAAGTTCTTTTGTTCAACTCTCGTCTCCGTCTTTTTCCTGGAAAATTGAATTCGAGATGGTCAGGGCCGTTTGTTGTCAAACCCGTGTTTCCACATGTGTTAGATAATGAATCACACACAGAGGTGGTGAATGTGTATTTTTTCTTTTCTTGAAGTGTTTATGGTGATGAACAAAGTAAATTAAGATCTTGTAGTTAAATGTGTTAGTACTGAATTTAGACAAATAAAATAGTGAACACAAATCTTTTAAAAATCACTTAATTTTATATTAAAATTAAGAATGTTTTGCTACAAAATTTCTAGGCTCTTTGTTGATAAAGATCTTAGCTTCTTCCTTGAGAGAATACAAGATTTTTCCGATCTAAATTGTTATATCTAACAAAGCATCTAGTGTTTACTTTATAGAACAGTAAACACTGGTTATTACACAACATGCATTAGCATGTACTAAACCCTACTTTTGGATAATTAAATCTTTCTATTTCTGGCTTAGTGTATCTTTGCTAATCTTGCGCGCCTGTGACTTTACTTTGCCAGTTCATCTTGGCCTTTGATCTTGTACTCTTCAAGCTGCTTTTGTAGACTTGTCAATCCAACTGATTAGATTGTTTATTGATTAATAATCTTGGATATTGAACTGGTCTGCACTTTTTACTTTGAGTTTTAACTCGAGATCTCCAGTTTGGTATATAGAGAACTTGACCTCTCGATAAGTATATTGGCTTATCGAAATCTCTAATTACTCTATAGTTGTTTTGACTTATCTAAGTCTTTGAGTTCTCTATAAGAGAATTTGGCTTGTCGAGATCTCTCATCTTCATGTCTTCACTTTGACTTATCGATAACTCTGAGTTCTCTAATGACAAATTGCCTTATCGATAAATCTGAGTTCTCTAGTGACAAATTGCCTTATCGACAACTCTGAGTTTTCTAGTGACAAATTGGCTTATCGATAACTCAGAGTTCTCTAGTGAAGAAATGACTTGTCGATATCTCCATTCTTCATGTCTTCAAATTGGCTTGTCGATATCTCTGAGTTCTCTAGTAGCTTTTCTTGACTTGTCATAAAGTCATTATGGAGTTCTCGAATGACTTCTCTATAACACTTCATTTGTGACTTGTAGAGATCCTGACTTGGAATATTTTTCCCAAAATAGATTTATTCAACTCCAAGCTTCTTCATAATTCTTTTAAGGCATGATCTTCTTCTAGATAAAATTCTTAGGCTTGATACTATTTACAGAAAAAGACTCAAGTCTGCCCTTGAACATTTTTTCAGACTTAAGTGGTACAATACAAAATGCAAACTTAGGTTACAATACAACTTACTTAGGGTTGTCAATTTAACTTAGTCTTGTTATTGTACATGCATGTCTTGCACAATAATCTCCCCCAATTTGTGAGAAGATTGCTTAACACAAATTCATGCCTGTTAACAAGACTTACCCCAAGCTACAATGGAAATTAAGAATAATACATAAAAATTGACAAAAATACATCATTTATACATCAGGTGATTTTTTTTGTGTTTAAACAGTTACATACATCAGACAAAGACTGGAACTTTTGATTCTTTTCTAATGAGGTCCTTTAGATATACAAGAATTTCAAGTTCCTCTATAATTGGTGTCCCTGTTAGAGCTTCCACAAGTTTGATTCTGTCTTGCTTTGGATAACCATCTAACATCTCAATCCTAAACTTTGAGAATGAGCTATCTTTTACATTTAGAAATCTTCCATCCTTGGAAATTCCGCTCATCCCTTTTGGCTTGAGTTCTTCTGATATCTTAATATACATTTCAATCTCCTCATCATACTTCCTCTTCTTCTCCTCTTATTCAGCTTTATTCTTTGCTCTTCTTTCCTCCTTTACAATCAACCATTCAGCTAAAACAGACATCCATGTTATTGTAGCAATGTCCTTATTCTTTAGCAAGCTTATCACTCTTTTAATTTCCGTGGGAGAGAAAGTGTCCATTAAGTTACTACCAAGAAATGTGAAGGACCCATCTCTATAGTAGATTTTTACTTCTCTTAGTGTTACAACCCAGACTCCAACTATTTCCTCGGCTAGTTGTTGAAAGTAATCTTCATCTGAGTTGCACCAATTTAGAGGTAGAAAATCACTTTGTTTGTAACAATTCCAGATGGCCCTCTCAGTAACTTGCACTTCTTTAGTGTGTTTGGTTTTCTTAGGTTTCCTCCCAACAGACTTGTAGTTAACTTTGAGTGATGGCTTTACAGAAGGTAGGTTTGTAATTTTCTTGAGAAATGTTTGGCTTGTGGTGATTGGTATTTTCAGAAAGTTGTTAGCAGTTTGTTTGTATAGGAATTTAGGCTTTGGGTAGGAGGTGGTT
Source organism: Apium graveolens (assembly GCF_009905375.1). Lineage (NCBI taxonomy): Eukaryota > Viridiplantae > Streptophyta > Magnoliopsida > Apiales > Apiaceae > Apium > Apium graveolens. Next base: position 176,311,972 of record NC_133649.1, on the reverse strand, counting down.
CAGTGTATGAGTTGGTTGGCTTTGAAGGTTGAGCTTGATTTGTTTGAAGGTTTGTTTGGATTGTTTGGATCATCCTTCTCCTTTCTTCTCCTCTTTTCTTGTCACCATCCTTCTTCTCATCTTGCTTCTTATCCATGCTACCAGTTTCTCTTGATGATTGACTTGGATTTGATCCAGAAGGTTTTTGTTGATCATGGTTCTGCTCACCATCATCCTTGTCATTTTTTAGATTAAACTGAGTAGGTGGCAACATGGTGTCAGAGTTCATTAGGTATCTGTCTAGAATTTGTATCATCTCCTCATCCTCATGCTTCTTGCTCCTTTTGTACTTTAGATCAGACTACAAAGTCATGATCAACCTCAAGTTTGATCTGACACGGTTTTTAGAAACAAGGAAATGTTTGCATTTCTTGGTTGTTGGACATATGTAGATACCCCTTTGTTTGGATATAGATAGGCTTCAGGAAAAGCTGCTCTCTGTGCATTTTTGAGCTCATGAAGAAGTTGGGTGTCTTCTGGAATAACTGGATTTACTCTGTCAATCATTACATCCAGTTCAGATGCTCTTAAGGTTTTAAGATTTGGAAGAGACACCTGAAGACATCTATCCACACCACCATCATTAATATTCACAACAATTCTTTTCTCCAAGAAATTATCAATTTTTACAACTACTGCCCTGATGAAGTTGATGTTCTTAGCCAAAGCTTTCTTGTAGGTCATGTAATTATTTTGAAGAGACATTCTTAGTACTGCAAGAAGTTCACTGAATTCCTGGTCTTAATTAGGTCACTCTGCAGCCTTTAGAAGTCTTTCTTTTCGAACATCAACTTGAGCACTTGAAGAGCTTTGACCAACCTGAATAGGCTCTTGGTGATAGGCATAACTAGGGGAGTTGGTAATTCTGGCCTTATTTCTCCAGGAAGAGAGGGCAATGGTATGTTGAGCTTCCCTATGATGGCCCCCAAAGCAACAGAATTCTGCATTTGGAGATGTTTGTGAGAATCCACCAGGGTCCTGATATCTGATTGTTGACTCTTGACTAGAGAAGTCAAAGCCTGAACTTGAGCATTGAGGGAGGCATTTGAAGTCTCTAGAGAAATAACCTGTGCCTTGAGATCTTGAATATCTTGAGTAGAGGAGCTTGAAGTAAAGGTTGAGGAAGATGGTCCAAATGAAGCTTGCACATGCTTTTGTATTTCATCAATGACCAAAGGGGAAGGAGTGTATCTTGCAGTGTGCATCTCATCCAACTTCCACCTTGTGTCATTAGAATATGTTATATGATCTTGAACTACCTTGTGCAAGGATACAAAGGATTCCTTGAGCTGTGTGATACTCTTATCCACCCCACTTAGATCATACCTTGACATTTGTTCTGAAAAGGTTTTGAATTGATTCTTGATCTCCACTTGTGAAGGGATTATTTCATCCATATTTCTTCTCACCATTCCGATTATTTTGTCTTCATGACCAGTCAACTTGATTGCTACAGCTTTTCCAAAGAGATGGAAAGCTTTGAGTTAAGCTTTGGAGACTTCATTTATTGCATCATAAACCTCACCAAGAGTTAGAGCTTTGGCATTGCTTCCCAAAATAGTTAGATAATCTTCCCTGAATTTAGCCAAAACATCCTCCATCTCCAGACTATAGTCCTTGTTCATCCAAGCATCACAGTTGCCATCCTATTCAGCTTCATCAACAATTTTACCTTATGTTCTTAGACATCTGTTTGATATGAGAGCATGATGGCTTGGTAATCCTGGTTAGACATATTTGAGGTTAGCAGTTGTTGAGAGATGTGAGCAAGTCCAGACAACTGATCCACTAGAAGATCATCCACAGTTGTTGGTTGAGCTTCAACTGTATGCAACCATTGGGAGATGAGGTGAGGTTGTTGAGAGGTTGAGGTTGAGGGTTAAAGTGTAGGGTAAGAACCACCTGTGACAGGAGTCACAATTTAACTCACAGATTTCTCTGTGTTTATGACAGTGTGTTGTTCCTCATCAGTTGTGGGAACCTCCATTTGAATTGGAGGGGATTTGACTGTGCTACTGTCATTTGTAACAGCCTCAAACCATTGTGTGTCTTGTACCACACTATCACTTAAATGTGCTATACTTGCCTCCTCTATGGCAGGATCATTGGCAATTATACTCTCAGCTTCAATTGTCAAAGCAATTTCAGCCAGGGTTTTGAGGGGAGTTGTTCCTGGAACAGGAACCTCCAATTGAATTGGAGAAGATTTAGATAGCTCCCGCTCAGGAGTACTACCCTCAAGCCTTGCAGTCTGTGAAGACTGATTTGCACATGAAGGTGCATTTGTGATCTCCATGGGGTCATCAGTAAAAAATGATGAATCCCCCATATTTGTGTTGGTGTCATCAAGGTCTAACCCAGCATGTAGCCTCTCACCAACTAATTGTGGTGTCTGGGTGGTGAACAAGGTTTCTTGAACTAAGTCACTTGATTGGGGCAACACTTGAGGATTTGATTCAATTGCTTTAGTATAGGAAGAAGAAATGTTAGATATAAGAGATTGAAGTTTAGGACTGAGTGTTGGAAGCTCCCCCTGATGGATGAGGGAGCTTCAAGGGATGTGCTCTCCTTGTGTGTGCCATCCTTATTTCTCCTACCATACACTTGGATTTGTTCAAGTGTTGGCTGTGCAGACTCCATATAAGATGCATTGGGGAGAATGCTCTTTTCAATGGAAACACCATGTTGAGAGGATGTCTCTAGAATCTGTTTTGGCCCCATTTGTACAACTACATCCTTTTAGGAGGATACAGAGGTGGTTTGAGTGGTCAACTGAGTTTTCTTAGCCTTCTTTGTTTTTCTGACCAAGGTTGACTTAAGTTGTATATGTTCCTCACCACTCTCATTCATTACTGTTAGGGTTATCTTCTTTCTCTTCTTTTTACTCACTTCATCCTTTTGAGAGGATGAAGTTGTAGGTTTCCTAGCTGCAGTTTGTTTGAAGAAGTGGTTTCAGCTTGGGAAGGCCCCTGTTGGTTTTCCTGTATTTGAACTTCTACAGGTTCAGGGACCATAGGTGTACTGGATTGAACATTTGATCTCATATCAGGCATAGGGTAAGGGTAAGTCTTAAACCTCTCCATCATGAATGGAGTGATTTTCAGACTCACATTTACCTTATTCTTTGTAGTAAGTGAACTAAATATAATTTTGGACACTTGCTTACAATTTCCTATTTTACTGTTGTCTATGCCATTCAACAAATGTATGCCTATTACTTTATGATTTAAAGTAGACATGATAAATCTAGGAAAACAAATTTACTTACCTCTAGCAGATTGGGGCATGGTCAGCCTGGTTGCAAGTTCTTCCAGGATCAATAGACCAACATTCAAGTGTCTGTTGTGGGCTATGGAGAACACCAGCTTCTCCACCACACTTGAGATGTTGTCATATCCTGTCTTTCTGCATGTGAAGGCCCTTACTCTAGAATCAAACACAAAGGACCACTCATTCCTCAGGTTTGTTCTGTTCAAGCTTGCCAAGTTGATTCTTCCATCATAGTTGATGAAGTCCATAAACTCAGCTAGTTCATCGTGGGTTGGCACCTCCACTAGATTTACAGTTGGAAGACCCAAAGCTGCATTCACATCTTGCTCATTGAACTCTATCTGTTGGCCTCCAATTGTGCAAGTTATCACCAAAGATACAGAGTCGTTATTCAATACAGTTCTCACCATAGCTGTTGTCCAAAACTCATGCATAACATCCAAGTACGGGAATGGGTTAGCAATTAAAGGACCTGCAAGATAGGTATCAAACAAGAATTTTACAAACCCATTGAAACTATCAGGGGCTTGGTTAGCATCAGTGAAAGCGATATAGTTGGTTCCTTTCTCTGGGATTACAGCTTTAACATTGTTGAGTGCCATTGTTTTTGAGTAAGGGAGAATGGGTAAGAAAAATTAGTGGAAAAGATTTTGAAAGGAGAGAGAAATCGGTTTGGAATTGAAAAGGCTTGGTCACTTACAGTTCTTGAAGGCGTAAATATATATGTATCAAGGTGTCTGGGTATTTATAGTAAAAGCACATGACTTATCGAGAAGTCAAAAATAGACGTTTGAAGTATACTTACCAAGAAGTCATTTTGAAAGTGAATTACATATTGAGAAGTCATATTAATTTACTCTTTTGTAGAACTAAAAATTAACTTATCGAGATGTCAAATAAATACCCAGTTTGTCCAAAAATGGACTGAATTGTTTCCAATTTTTATTTCAATAAATCAAAATAAAATCAGAATAATTTTATCAAAAGTATTTTACTTATATAATTTATTGGATTAAATTATTTCAGTTCTGAGTTATTTATTAGTCTAAAATTATAGTTTTAGAGAACTCTGTGAGTTAACACTTATAGAGAACTCTACAATCACTTATCAATAAGTCATAATAAAGCTTATCGAGAAGTCACTCGAGAAGTCAGTAAATTGACTTATCGATAACTCACTCGAGAAGTCTTAAAATGACTTGTCGATAAGTCAATTTGACTTATCGAGAACTCAGTTCTCAATTTACTTTTTATTGCTTTGATTCTGCCTTATGTTAATTTTACATATTGAGAATGTAAATTAACATTCAGACAGTTTACTTAAAATTTGAAAAATTCCAAGTTAAATTTTGAATTTTGAAAAATAAATATGCAGAGATTTCTGAAATATTTATAATTCATATTTCAGTTAATTTCTAATTAAATTAAATTAATTTTGATTTACTAGAGATTAATCTTTTGCAACATATTAGCTGAGTTCTCGCCTTAGGATGAAGAATTAAGCATTCCAATTTCACCTACAACTCTAGTGAAAGTTGCTTCATCCAAAGGTTTAGTAAAAGTGTCAGCTAATTGTTTTTCTGTTGGAACAAAAATGAGCTCAATGGTACCATTTGCAGCATGTTCTCTGATAAAATGGTACCTTACATCAATGTGCTTTGTCCTAGAATGATTAAATGGATCAGCCATAATAGATATAGCACTAGTATTGTCACACATGATTGAATTTTTGTGTAACACTATGCCATAGTCCATTAGATGATTTCTAATCCAAAGCACTTGAGCACAACAACTTCCAGCAGCTATATATTCAGCTACAGCTGTGAAAGTTGACACAGATTATTGTTTCTTGCTATACCAGGATACAAGTCTTTGACCAAGAAACAGACAGATTCCACTAGTACCCTTTATGTCAACCCTGCATCCAACAAAATCTGCATCTGTGTATCCAACAGCTTCAAAACCAGTTCCCTTGGGATACCATAATCCCAAGTTTGGAGTCACCTTCAAGTATCTAAAAATCCTCTTCATAGCCATCAAATATGATTCTTTTGGATTGGCTTGAAATCTTGCACACAGACATGTTGCAAATATGATGTCTGGTCTACTTGCAGTCAAGTAAAACAATGATCCAATCATTCCTCTATAGCTTGAAATATCTACACTCTTGCCCTTTTTATCTTCATCCAACTTTGTTCCTGTAGACATAGGTGTAAATGCAGGTGAACAATCAGCCATACCAAACTTTTTCAATAAATCTTTAACATACTTAGTTTGGCTGATGAAGATTCCATCACTTTTTTGACTGACTTGAAGTCCAAGAAAGTAACTTAATTCCCCATCATACTCATTTCATATTCACTTTACATGAGCTTAGATAATCTTTGACAGAGCTTCTCATTAGTAGAACCAAAGATGATATCATCCATATAAATATGAACTAGGATCATATCACCACCATGCAGCTTGTAAAAGAGTGTCTTATCTATTATTCCTTTAGTGAAACCATGTTTAGGTAGAAAATATGTCAGTGTGTCATACCAAACTCTAGGTGCCTGTTTTAGTCCATATAGAGCCTTGAGTAGCTTGTACACAAAATTTGGAAATTTTGGATCTTCAAAGCCAGGTGGCTGTTGCACATAAACTTCTTCTTCCAACTCACCATTTAGGAAAGCACTCTTGACATCCATTTGATATACTTTGAAGTTTGAATGTGCAGCAAATGCTAGAAAAATCCTTATTTCTTCAAGTCTTGCAACTCGAGCAAAAGTTTTATCATAATCAATTCCTTCTTCCTGTTAGTAGTCTTTTGCAACCAACCTTGCCTTGTGTCTGATAACTATACCATTTTCATCCATCTTGTTCTTGAACACCCATTTTGTTCCAATTACACTTCTGTTCTTTGGTGCAGGAATTAACTCACAAACTTTGTTTGTTTCAAACTAATTAAGCTCCTTGCATGGCAGATATCCAATCATGATCCATTAGAGCTTCTTCAGTTTCCTTAGGCTCTACTTGAGACATAAAGCATGCATATAGGCACGCATTAGCAATTGCACTTCTAGTCCTTACACCAGCATAAGGATCACCAATTATTGCATTTTGATTGTGACTCCTATCCCATTTTCTGGTATGAGTTTGTTGACCGGTGCCTTCATCATTTTCTTCATTATTTGTATGACTGGTAGATTTTTCTTCTCTTTATCCCCCTGAGTTTGTGCTATCAAATTCAGGTGTATGAGATGAGCTTCTATTTTCATGATTTTCCTGCTCAGCAGTTTCTTCATTCATCATCTATTGTACATTGCCTTCATCCTCTTTATCAGAATCACTATTAATGTTGAGATTTTTAAATGCAAGGGCTTCGGCTTTATTATCATCAAGGCATTCCAAGCCTGGACACTTGTCATCATCAAAAGTCATATATGTGCTCTCCATGATTTTCTTTTGATCAATTACATAGACCTTGTACTCAGTTCTCTCCAATAAATATCCCAATTAATTTCTTAAAAAACCTCTGAGTCAAATTTTCCCACATATTCAGAGTTGTCTTTTAAAATGTAACACTTGCTTCCAAACACATAAAGATGCTTTACAGTAGGCTTTCTCTTAGACATGATTGAGTAAGGTGATTTGACATGAACCTTGTTAATGAGATATCTGTTTTGAGTGTAGCATACAGTATTTACAGCTTCTTCCCAAAAACTAGTTGGCAGATTTACATCTTGCATCATTGTTCTTGCAGCTTCTACTAATGTTCTGTTCTTTCTCTTAACTACCCCATTTTGTTGAGGTGTTCTAGCAGCAGAAAACTCTTGGACAATGCCTTCGTTTTTGCAGAATTCACTCAATGTTGCATTTCTGAATTATGTTCCATTATCACTTCTCAATCTCTTCACACAGTTTTAATCTTCAGCTTGTTTCTCTATCTTCTTTATGTGCTCAATTATGATGTGTGGAGTCTCATTTTTAGAATACATAAATTTTATCCTTGTAAATCTTGAGTAGTCATCCACCGTCACAAGTGCATATTTATTCCTTGAAATTGATAAGACATTCACTGGTCCAAACAAGTCCATGTGAATAAGTTGCAATGGTGCACTTATGGAATTCACAGTTTTTTACTTGTGACTTGATCTTTTCATTTTTCCTTTCTCGCAGGCTTCACAGACTTCAATTTGAGCAAACTCTAATTTTGGCATGTCTCTCACCAACTCTTTCTTGACCAGAGTGTTGATTGCCTTGTAATTTAGATGCGAGAGTTTATTATGTCATAACTTGCTTTGCTCAATGGATGCCTTGGTGTAGAAGCAACAAATTCCATTCTCATTTGTTGAGTCCAAGTATGCAACAAACAAGCTTCCTTTCTTTGCTCCTTTTATAGCAACTTCATTGGTTTTCTTGCTAATGAAAATACATTCTTCTTTGTCAAATAGAACTTTAAAACCTTTGTCTACAAACTGACTGACACTGAGAAGATTTACTCCAAGACCAGCTACCAATGCTACATTATCAATGACAATATTTATAGAAAAAATCTTGCCATATCCCATTGTAAATCCTTTACTGTTGTCTCCAAAGGTCACCAAAGGGCCAACCTTCTCCTCAAATTTTGATAACAAGGCCTTATCACCTGTCATATACCTGGAGCATCCACTGTCTATAATCCATATGACCTTCTTCATTTTGCCTGCACATAATGAGTTTTAAGTGTGTTTAGCAACCCAAGCAGTGTTGGGTACCTTCTTGTTAACTGATTTATCAGAAGTAGAGTTAGAAATCTCAGAAAAAATAGCATTATAGATGTTTGTGCATTTTCCATTGCAGTTGTAGATCCAATCCTGACTTCTTTAAGATCTACTCTCAGCTTGTGGTAAATTTTCATTACTTTTAAGTTACATGGAATGCAGTCAAACTTATCACAAAATGAATATGGATCATTTGTCTTAGCTTCATTATACTTGCAGGCTCCTTCAGCTGGATTGCTAACAACCTTTTTACAAAGGTGAGTTAGGTGATTCACAGAGCCACACTTCTCACATTTCTTCCTTGGAGCATCTGCAACATAAGCAAAATTGTTGCTTTTGTTTATCCCAGTCTTTCCATTTCTATTCTTTTTCTTCTTTCTCGCATCTTCAATTTTTGTTTCCTTGACAGGTATCTTGGAATCTTGGTTGTCTATGAGCTTCTTTTCAGTTTTTAAAGTTTGAGCTATTTCTGCATTTTTCTTCGCATTGTCTTTATCAGCAATTTCTTGCTTTATAATCAACTCCTCTTCACTGAAATCTACTTCACATGTTTTGAACATAGGTGAGCCAACCTTTTTCAGCATAGCTGGAACATCTTCATTTTCATTTGCTTTCCCTTTTTCACCTACAACTTTCTTCTTGTTGTTCAAGGCATCATAATCAAGACCAATAGCAATATTTGCACATGGCTTTTTCTTCTCATGGTATTTTCCAATTAACTCAGATGCATTCCTGAAAGATTTCAACTTGACTTCATTCTTTTCTAACTTCTCCCTTAACACAGCTTCAATCTCATTTGCACACTTGAGCTTGTTCTTCAGATATGCATTTTCTTGTTTCATAGCTTCAAGCTTTACCAGAAATAACTCAGTTTCTTGTTTCTCATTTTCACGCTTCTCATTTATCTTTGTTAGTCTGCTAACTTCTTCATTAGCAACAACCATACTTGTATGAATGTGAAACATTTATGTACTCATCTTTTCTACATTTTCCTTCTATTGACTCACATTTAAATTAATGGTGGTAAGGGTTGGTACCTGTGTTTTTGATGAGGATGACTCTCCTTGCTCCAAGGCCAGAAATGCATAATTTACAACTTCCGCATCTTCATCATTATTAGAATCATCCCAACTCTTTCCCTCTGCAATATAGACTTTGATTTGATGTTTCTTCAAAAGAGCTTCATACTTTGCTTCCCGTTCAAGATAAGCTTTGTCTTTCTTTGATTTCTTGGGTTTCCTGCATTCTGTAGCAAAATGGCCTAGCTCATCACAGTTATAGCACCTTATCTTTGATCTGTCAATAGATCCAGTTTTGTAACCATTTTTGCTTTTGGATGTGTACTTCCCTTTTCCTTTCCAGCTAGAGATTTGGTACACATTAGTTGTTGACTTGTATCTATAAAGGTCTCAAACACCATTATTCTTATCGATACGGGATGTTACAAAGTATTTCTATCTTTTCCCAGATCTATTTAGCAGTTTCACAGTTGACAATGTTATTGTACATTACATTGTCAAGTGGCTCTATCAAGATCAACTGCAAGCCACTGCATAGGGAGATTTTTTCTTTCTCAGGCTCAGTGTACTCTGAAGGATCTTTAGGAGCATAATGAGCTAGAATGACTGTTGAGTGGCATTTATGACATTTTATAACGCTCCATAAAGCTCTGAATTGGTGTATTTGTACTCAAGTTGGCGTTTTAATGTGTTTTCTAGTGTTTTTGCATTTTAGGCATTAATCTGGAATTCAGGTGAATGAATATTGATTTGATGCTAATATGGTGTTAGGATGGTGTCCAAGGAATAAAAGCTCATGAAGACCAACTCATTGCAGCAAGAAAAGAAGGCAATTTCATTTTTTCCAGAAGACCGGTGCGCCCGCGTTGTGTTAGCGTGCGGCCGCGCCAGAGAAGCAGAATGTCAGCGCGCCCGCGCTGGTGAAGCGCATGCCTGCGCCAGGTCGGAATTCCAGATTCTTGTTTCAATTAGAAGACTATTTTTCTGGGCTTTTGGATTAATTGGGTTGCTATTTAAAGACGATAAAAAGACGTGTTTCATAATAGAGCTTAAGGAGAAGACGACAAGAAGAACTATAGCACAATTCATAGAAGGCGAAAACGATCTAGTTTATTCTTGTGAATCTTTGTTCTAAGTTGTAATCTTGGATGCTCGTTTCTTTTGTTGAACCTAATACTCTGGATTACATACTTTGTTTATTAATTATTTTATAAAGACTACGTTTATTATACCATGCTTTCATCGGAACCCGCATTGATGATGAGTCCGATTATGGGCTAATCGTTATTGTGGGGTTCTAGCAGATTTATTTATGGATTTCTTTAGTTAATTTATTTCGATACCTTAGTGTGTGGTGATTGTATGATAACATAGTATTGGTTGTGCTTATTCGTCTTGTGTCCATCACGAACTTATAAGATAGCGTGTTAATCTTTAATGAAGCAAAAGTGAATTTAAGGATTTAGAACTTGCCATGCTAGCATAGGTTCATGTATTTGATATGCATGATGCGTAGGTAAATTTAACCATCTTACTTGCTTTATGTAATCACGATAGATAACTTGTGCATTAAACCGTTATGTTGTCAAATTTTATAGACATATAGGGTCTCAATATAATTAGTGTCTATTCAGCTTCTATCACTTTTGTGGATGTCTGGTAGTATGGTATTCGTACAACGCAAGTTGGTGTTTATCAGTTTCGTGTTATCTGATTAGCGTCATCACCATTACATGCTAAGGTTAAGAACGAAAAGGCTATTGAATGAAGCATTTAATGAAGTTAGAATCTCATGCTTGTGTCATATATTATTCAACTCTCTTTAACCTCTTAGATCATGTTCTATAGTATAAATTTCAATAGTTAATCGTAGTATAATCAAACCCAAATTGTTATTCGTCTTAGCATTGAATAATAACTATATCATTGTTGCATAAGTGCATAAATCACAAAGTTAACCTAAACCAGTCCCTGTGGGAACGAACTAGAAATAATTCTATATTACTTGCGATCGCGTACTTGCGTGAATTATTAGCACGTGTTTAGCAATTAACAAGTTTTTGGCGCCGCTGCTGGGGACTCGGTGTTAACTTTCAGTTTATGTGTTTGTCATCAGTGATCATTAGAGTTCATTGACTCGGACATTGTTACTTACCTACACTTTTCCTTATCGTGTTTCTGGTATTCTAGCGAGCGTGTATGCATACGCGTTCGCGGGCTCGTAAGAGAACTTTGGAACAAACCGAGGAGGAAGCTTTAGTGATTCAAAGGGAAGTTTTTGAGGAAGAAGAAAAGTAGAAGAAGAAGAGAAAGTCAAGGAATCAGCTTTAGTAGTGATGGGAGATCAAGCAAAAATTCCTAAGGCTTTGATGGACTATTCTCAGCCTAAGATCAATGATATTCAGTCGAGCATCATCAGACCAGCCATCTTGGCTAACACTTTTGAGATCAAGTCGAGCACGATTCAGATGATACATAACTCAGTTCAGTTTTGGGGTTCTCCTATAGAAGACCCCAACATGCACATCAGGGATTTCATCGAGATCTGCGATACTTTCAAGTTCAATGGGGTGACTGAAGATGCTATAAAGTTGCGACTCTTCCCATTCTCTTTGAGGGATAAAGCAAAGTGCCGGTTACCTTCTCTACCACCGGGGTCTATCACTAAATGGGAGGATCTTGCTCAAAAGTTTCTCACTAAATTTTTTCCTATAGCGAAGACTGCTGCAATCAGGAATGCTCTTACTCAGTTTGCACAGCAAACTGGAGAATCTCTGTGTGAGGCTTGAGATCGATATAAGGAGATGCTAAGGAAGTGCCCACACCATGGCATGCCTGATTGGATGATTATAAATTGTTTCTATAATGGTTTGGTCGCACAGTCTAGACCTATGCTCGATGCAGCGACTGGTGGAGCCTTATGGGCCAAAAGCTATAATGAAGCTTATGAGTTGATTGAGCTCATGGTAGCTAATGAATACCAAAATCCTATGCAAAGAATGTTGTAAGGAAATGTAGCAGGAATTCTGGAAGTAGATATAGCTACTGCTATAGCTTCTCAACTTCAAGCTTTGATGATGAAAGTGGACTCTTTGGCTAATTATGGAGTTAATCAAATCACTAGTGTTTGTGAACTTTGTACGGGGGCACATGAAACTGAGCAGTATACTATTTCTATCGAATCAGCATAATTTATGAGCAACTTTCAGAGATCACAGCAGCTAGCTCCAACCACTTATCATCCCAATAACCGCAATCATCCTAACTTCGGCTGGAGTAACAATCAGAATACGGTGCAACAACCTTATCAGCCATACACCGCAAAGTAGTATAACCCTCCTGGTTTTCAACAACCACAATATGCCCCTAGGAAACAACTTCAACTTTAGCAGTTAACGCAAGCTAATGAAAAATCTGAATTGGAGGAGTTGAGGCTCATGTGCAAGAGCCAAGCTGTTTCTATCAAGACTTTGGAGAATCAGATTGGGCAGATTGCTAATGCATTACTGAATTGTCAACCTGGCACGCTTCCAAGCGATACTGAAATGCCAGGTAAGAAGAAAGCTAAGGAGCATGTTAAGGCAATTACATTGAGGTATGGTAAGGTTGCAAATCCTGAAAAGCTAAAACTCCAGAAACTGAATTTGAGGCTGAAAAAGAAGAAGAAGTACAGAAGGAAACAGAAGTGGAACCAAAGAAGACTACTGTGGAGCATACTCTTCTTGGGGGTAATATAGGGGAGAAACAGATCTATCCTCCACCTCCTTTTCCTAAGAGGCTGCAGAAGAAAAAGTTGGATAAGTAGTTTGAAAAGTTTTTGGAGGTGTTCAAGAAACTTCACATCAACATACCCTTTGCTGAAGCTCTTGAACAAATACCTAGTTATGCGAAGTTTATGAAAGGTATTCTCTCTCGGAAGGTGAAGCTTGATGAATTATAGACCGTTTCTCTCACGGAGGAATGCAGTGTTGTGCTGCAACAGAAGTTGCCTCTGAAGCTTAAAGATCCTAGAAGCTTCACTATTCCATGCACCATTGGAAAGGTGTCATTTGACAAATGTTTATGTGACTTGGGAGCTAGCATCAATCTGATGCCTTTGTCAATCTTCAAGAAGTTGGACTTACCGGATCCAAAGCCTACTTATATGACTTTGTAGTTGGCCGATCATTCTATTACTTATCCATGAGGCATTGTTGAGGATGTTTTGGTCAAGGTGGATAAACTCATCTTTCCTACTGATTTTGTAATTCTTTATTTCGATGAGGATAAGAAGATTCCCATAATCTTGGGAAGACCTTTCTTGGCGACTGGCCGAACCTTGATTGATATGCAGAAAGGTGATCTCACCATGCGAGTGTTGGATCAGAATGTAACTTTTAATGTGTTCAATGTGATGAAGTTCCCTACAGAAAATGAGGAGTGCTTAAAGGTGGAGTTGGTTGATTCTGTGGTTACTTCAGAACTTGATCAATTATTAAGGTTTGATGCCTTAGAAAAGGCCTTGTTGGGGAATTTTGATAGTGAAGATGATGAAGGGGATGAGCAGTTACAATTTATGAATGCTTCTCCCTGGAAGAGGAAGATGGATATGCCTTTTGAATCTCTTGGAATGGAGGAGCTGAACAAATCTCCTAAGCACCTCAAGCCATCTATTGAGGAAGCTCCTACACTTGAGCTTAAACCTTTACCTGAACACTTAAAGTATGCCTTTTTAGGTGATGCATCGACTTTGCCTGTTATTATTGCATCTGACCTTTCAGGTAGTGATGAGGAAAAACTCTTGAGAATTCTGAGATAATTCAAATCGGCAATTGGATGGACGATAGCAGATATCAAGAGGATCAACCCTTCTTATTATATGCATAAAATTATGCTAGAGAAAGGTAGCAAGCCTACTGTTGAGCAACAAAGAAGGCTAAATCCTTTCATGAAAGAAGTTGTGAAGAAGGAAATTCTTAAGTGGCTGGATGTAGGGATCATCTATCCCATTTTGACAGTTTTTGGGTGAGTCCAGTTCAATGTGTACCAAATAAGGAGGTATCACAGTCGTTGCTAATGAGAAGAATGAGCTCATTCCTACTCGAACAGTCACGGGGTGGAGAGTTTGCATGGATTACAGGAAGCTGAATAAGGCCATGAGAAATGATCACTTCCCTTTGCCGTTCACTGATCAGATGCTTGATAGATTGGCCGGGCATGAGTACTACTGTCTTCTGGATGGCTATTCGGGTTATAATCAAATTTTCATTACTCCAGAAGATCAACAGAAGACTACTTTCACTTGTCCATTTGATACTTTCGCCTTTAGAAGGGTTTCTTTTGGTTTATGTGGAGCACCGGCCACATTTCTGAGATGCATGATGGCTATCTTCTCTGAAATGATTGGTCAGAATATGGAGGTGTTCATGGACGATTTCTCTGTGTTTGGAGATTCATTTGATGAGTGCTTGCAGAATCTAGGCGACGTTCTCAAGAGGTGTGTTGAGACCAATCTGGTTCTCAATTGGGAGAAATGTCACTTTATGGTGCGACAGGGCATTATTCTTAGGCACAAGGTCTCTAGTAAGGGTCTTGAGGTGGATAAAGCCAAAGTGGGGGTCATCGAAAATCTTCCCCAACCAATTTCTGTTAAGGGAGTTCGCAGTTTTCTTGGTCATGCGGGCTTTTCCAGGCGGTTCATCAAGGATTTCTCAAAAATTTCTAAACCTTTGTGCAATCTTCTGGAGAAAGATGTTCCATTCAAATTTGATGACAAGTGCCTAGCTGCTTTTGACTTCTTGAAGAAGAGATTAATCATGGCACCTCTCATAACTGCACCTGATTGGTCTGAACCGTTTAAAATAATGTTCGATGCAAGTGACTATGAAGTTGGAGCAGTTCTTGGGCATAGAAAGAACAACATATTTCATGTGGTCTACTATGCTAGTAAGACCCTAAATGGTGCTCAACTGAATTATACTACTACGGAGAACTTTTGGCTATTGTCTACAGTTTTGAGAAGTTTCGATCTTATCTTCTTGGGACGAAGGTGACAATTTTCACTGATCACGCTGCAATTCTATATCTCGTCTCGAAGAAGGACTCGAAGCCTAGATTGATTAGATGGGTTCTTTTGCTTCAGGAATTTGAGTTAGAGATCAAGGACATAAAAGGTACTGAGAATCAAATCACTGATTATCTCTCTCGCTTAGAGGATCCAATTGCAACTTCACTGGATAAGACATTAATAAATGAGTCTTTTCCCGATGAGCATCTGTTTGGAGTGCAAGAGGAAGAACTGTGGTTTGCAGATATTGTGAACTACCTTGTGGGTAATATCATGCCTCCTGACTTGTTGTACGCATAAAGGAAGAAGTTTCTTCATGAGGTGAAGTGGTACATGTGGGATGAGCCATATCTATTTAGGAAAGGAGCTAACCAAATCATCAGGAGATGTATTTCGTACAGCAAAATGGGGGGATCTTGCGAGACTATCATTCAACTATTTATGGAGGCCACTACGGTGGAGAGAAGACAGCAGCTCGTGTCCTTCAAGCGGGATTCTTCTGGCCTATATTGTTTAAGGATGCGCATCACTTTGTTTTGCAGTGTGATCGATGCCAGCGTGTGGGTAATATGTCCAAAAGGGATGAGATGCCTCTTAATGTGCTTCTCGAGGTTGAAGTCTTCGATGTGTGGGGAATAGACTTCATGGGGCCATTTGTCTCATCTTGCAATAATCAGTATATCTTGTTGGCGGTCGATTATGTGTCGAAATGGGTGAAAGTCAAGGCATTGCCAAGGAATGATGTGAAGGTAGTGCTTAATTTTCTTCACAAGCAGATATTCACAAGATTTGGAACTCCAAGAGTCATAATCAGTGATGAGGGGGCATATTTTTGCAATCGCAAGTTCACTGCTACGATGCAAAGGTATAATGTGAATCATCGCATTGCTACGGATTATTGTTGTGGATATGTTGTGAACTTGATGATTTTATTAACAAAACACCTTAGTAGATTTTACTTAGTGAAAAATGTAGCACTCGACGGATAAGGAATATAGTCCCGACGGATGACTCAACATAGTCCCGACGGATGATGATCAATTATCCATCGAGTGAGTAGCTTGTGTAATAATGAGTTTGTAGCACATTTCTGCATACACCTTGTTTAGATTCTGTAGTAGCACTCAAGTCATGTTGAATTTAATTAGAAATGCAGAATAGGTTGATTAATTGTACATAGATGATGTCTTGTAATTCTGTATAAATGAAATGAAGTCAAGTGCCAGATAGCTACCCGAAGGATAAACAACAATGCCACTCGACGGATGATCAACAAGGCAACCCGACGGATGACCATGTACCCGATGGATAATCAATTCAAACATCAGTTGACAGTGACAACACAGTCATATGCGTCGAGTGTATGCAAAAGGAATGTGGAAGCCTATTCAACTGGGTTTTAGAGAACAAAGAAGCATTGTCATTTCCATGCTATTATGAAGATATTCAAAGATGCTGGAATAGAGTAATGAAGCAGCATAGTATTAGACTTGATAGGTTTTGTTTTATTATCTTGTCTTATTACTTTGTAATCTTGGTGATATATAAACCAAGAAGTAGCAAATAGAAAAAAAAAAGAGAACACTAAGTAAGAAAATTCTCAGAGAAACATTTGTAAGCTGTATTCTTAGCATTTCTCTATAAACTTAGTAGTTCACATTTGTAAGCAGCTGTGAGCAAATCTTGCTACACAGAGTTCTCTTGATATAATATATATCTCTGGTGGATACATTCAAATCCACGAGAAAGTTTTTAAAGACCTGTGTTTTTAATTACTTGTGTTTTGATTCATTCCAAGTTATTATTCCTGTACTTTGCAAATCAATTCACACTGAAATATGTATTTTAAGTTAGAACACTTTTAAACCAAGAAAAAGTTTCAAGAATTCCATTCAACCCCCCTTCTGTAATTGGTATCGGAGCAAGCTCTTGATAAACAAAGAGTTTAAAGATCACAACAAAACAACAAGATGAACAAGAAGGATGTTGGAGTCAAGATTCCTTTTCTAGATAAAGATAATTACCATCACTGGAAGGTAAAAAATGCATCTTCATTTACTTTCTCAAGATGAGGCCTATGTAGACTGCATAGAGAGAGGCCCTCATGTACCAATGAGAGCTGTAACTCGAAATGAACCATATGTCCCCAAGCCAAGGCATGAATGGTCTGATCCTAATATTGAACAAGTCAGGAAGGATAAGAAGGCCATGAATATTCTGTTCAATGGAGTTGATGGTGACATGTTTGACAACATCATCAATTTCAAAACTGCCAAGGAAGTTTGGGATACTATACAGATTATCTGTGATGGCACTGAACAAGTTAGAGAAAATAAGATGCAACTTCTAATTCAGCAATATGAGCACTTTCATAGTGAAGATAGTGAGTCTCTCACTGACATTTTTAGTAGATTTCAAAAACTACTAAATGCTCTGAAGTTGCATGGAAAGGTCTATCAGACAAAAGACTCCAATCCTAAGTTCCTTAGATCTCTTCCAAAGGAATGGAAACCTATGACAGTCTCATTGAGAAACTCTAAAGATTACAAGGAGTTTACTTTGGAGACTGTATGGCATCCTAAAAACTTATGAGCTTGAAATAGAGCAAGATGAAAGGATGGAGAGAGGAAAGAAGAAAGGAGGATCCATTGCACTAGTTGCTGAGTTAGAGATAGAGAATGAGATGTAGATGGAAGCTGTTGAATCAACTTCAAAGGTCTGTGAAAACAAGGGAAAGGGGCTGGTAGCAGAAAATGAAGATTCTTTGATCCAAGATAACATGGAAGATATTGATGAACATCTAACATTTCTTTCCAGAAGATTTGCCAAGCTCAAGTTCAAGAAGAACTTTGGAGCAGCCAAGCCAAATAGAAACATGGTGGATAAATCAAAATTCAAATGTTTCAAATGTGGCTTGGCAGGGCACTTTGCCAGTGAGTGTAGAAAGTCATATTCCAGCAAGAAAAAGTTTGAGCCTGTGGATTATAAATAGAAATATTTTGAGTTGCTCAAACAAAAGGAAAGGGCTTTCATTACACAAGAAAATGACTGGGCAGTAGATGGTCTGGATGAGGATGAGGATGTCAACTATGTCAATCTAGCCCTAATGGCCAAGTCTGATGAAACATAGACAAGTTCTTCAAGTAATCAGGTAATCACCACTAACCTTGCACATTTATCTAAATCTGAGTGTAATGATGCAATAAATGACATGTCTATAAAATTATATCATTTGCGTGTTACACTTAAGTCTCTTACTAAGGAAAATGCTAAAATCAAATAAAACAATTTGTTTTTAAGTGAGAGGAATAATGTGCTAGAGTCTCAGTTCATTGAATTTGAAAATTTGAGAATTGAGTGTAAAATTGCTAAGGAAGAATTAACTGAGTCCTTGAAGAAAGAAGAGATCTTGACGAAGCAGCTTGAACAAGAACAGGAGGTGATTAAGGCATGGAAAACATCTAGAGATGTTCATGCTCAAATCACCAAAGTTCAAGGTATTGAGTCCTTTTATGATGCAGCCTGGAAGAAGAATAAGGAGAAGCTGGAATCCAATTTGGTTGAAGGATTGCTAACAGATGTAGACTCGACGGATGATGAGGGTCATCCATCGGATAATAAAAAGGGTTATCCATCGAGTGATATAAATCCTCATCCGTCGACTGTGAGCAAGCCTGTGAGTGAAGCCAAACTTGTCAAGTTAAATGAGAAATATGGATCAGTTTCCAAGAATTTGTTCTAGGAGAAACCAGTCAAGTGAAGAAGGAGAAAAAGGCTAATGTTGGTCATATGACTGTCAAGCAACTGAGTGACAGACTGGAAAAGATTGAGATAAAAACAGAGGCTAAAAAGAAAGATAATAGAAATGGTAAAGTAGGAATTAACAAGCATAACAACTACACACCTGATAAATATGCTCCTAGAAAAATCTGTGTTAAGTGTGGTAGTGTAAATCATTTGTCTGTTAATTACAAAACTGCCATGCCCACTTCCATATCTGTGCCACCTCATTTTCCCAACATAAATGCCATGCCTTCTATGCCTATGAATGCTATGTCTACACAGAATATGAATGCACAGTTTGCTAATATGCCATTTGCACCTAATCCTTATTATGCTGCATTTAGTATGCCACAAATGCCATTTAGCATGGCTTACTGGAATAACATGTTTACTAATAGCATGCCATTTCCTGTTAATCAAAATATGCATGATAATTCTGTTGTAATGAATGGTTTCAAAGTTTTAACTCAAATGACTAAGGATGAATCTGATATCCCCAAGTCAAATGAGATAAAGCCTAAGAAATAGAAAAAGAAAGCTAACAAGGCAGGACCCAAGGAAACTTGGGTACCAAAATCAACTTGATTTGATTTTGATGTGTGCAGGGAAATAGAAAGAATCTATTGTACTTGGATAGTGGTTGTTCAAGACATATGACTGGTGATTATACCCTGCTCACAAAGTTTAAGGCGAGAGCTGGCCCAAGTATTACTTTTGGAGATGACAGCAAGGGTTATACTATGGGATATGGCTTGATTTCAAAAGACAATGTCATCATTGAAGAGGTAGCCTTAGTGGATGGTCTCAAGCATAATTTGCTGAGTATCAGCCAGCTTTGTGATAAAGGCAATTCAGTAACCTTCAACTCAGAAGCCTGTGTTGTGACTAACAAGAGGAGCAACAAAGTGGTTCTCATTGGTGTGAGAAAAGGAAATGTGTACCTAGCTGACTTCAACTCATCAAATGCAGAATCTGTTACTTGGCTTCTCAGTAAAGCAAGTCAGGATGAAAGTTGGTTATGGCACAAGAAGCTATCCCATCTAAACTTCAAGACCATGAATGAACTAGTAAAGAAAGAACTGCTTAGAGGCATTCCTCAAGTGGAGTTTTCTAAGGATCGACTATGTGATGCTTGCCAGTAGGGAAAGCAAATTAAAGCATCATTCAGAAAGAAGCTTGATTCAACAATTGAAGAACCTTTGCAACTGCTACACATGGATTTGTTTGGACCAGTCAATGTGTTGTCCATTTCAAGGAAAAGATTTTGCCTAGTAATTGTACAAGATTTCTCAAAGTTCTCTTGGACATATTTCCTAAAGTCTAAAGATGAGGCTAGTGAAATCATCATCAATCACATAAGGCAAGTCAATAATCATCCGGATTTCAAAGTTAGAAGAATCAGGAGTGACAATGGAACTGAGTTCAAGAATTCTGTCATGAGAGCATTTTGTGTAGAAAATGGGATCTTGCATGAGTTTTTAGCAGCAAGAACTCCACAACAAAATGGAGTAGTAGAAAGGAAGAACAGATCACTTATTGAAGCTGCAAGGACAATGCTTGAAGAGTCTAAGTTACCAACATATTTCTGGGATGAAGCTGTAAATGTAATATCTTGAGAAATCAAACTGATCAGAATGGGAAGTTTGATGCTAAAGCAGATGAAGGAATTTTTGTTGGATATGCTGTTGGTAAAGCATATAGAGTCTAGAATCTAAGAACCAACATTGTTGTGGAATCAATACATGTTGTGTTTGATGATAAAAAGATTGAAGGACTGCAAGATGGAGATTACCATGAGAGCCTCAAATTTGACAATGTGGAGATGGTTTATGATGATGAAAGTGATCAAGAAACAGTATCAAAGGATAATGCAGAAAAATCCACTACCAATGAAGCACAAAATTCAACATCTGTCGAGTTGGAGACAATCTGCTTTATTCGTCGGGAGATAATCTGCTTTATTCGTCGGGAGACAACCAGCCTCATCCGTCGGTACTCAAAATTCACCATCCGTCGGGTCATCAAAAGAAGCTGGGGTTCAGAATAGATCACTTACAGAAAGCTCCCCTATCTCAAATCAAAGATCCATTAACTCAGGGGGAGTTTCTAATAATCAAAACTCAATCACACATGAAGACAACAATGAGGCCTCTTCATCTAGAGCTAATCTACCTCAACAAAGGAAATAGACAAAGGATCACCCCTTTGAGCTCATTATTGGTGATGTATCTTCTAGAGTTCAAACAATGAGAGCAACTCAAGAAGAATGTCTATATAGCAGCTTTCTTTCTAAGGAAGAACCAAGGTAGAAGAAGCTTTGTTGGATCCTGATTGGATTTTAGCTATGCAGGAAAAGCTAAACCAATTTGAGAGGAATAAGGTATGGAAGCCGGTACCCAAGCCTAAAGGAAAGAATCCAATAGACACCAAATGGGTATTCAGAATCAAGATGGATGAAAATGGTATAGTAGTCAGGAACAAAGCTAGATAGTTTGCTAAGGAATATTGTCAACAAGAAGGAATAGATTTTGATGAAACACTTTCTCCTGTTGCAAGACTTGAAGCCATCAGAATCTTCATAGCCTATGCAGGCCCATGCCAATTTCAAAGTCTATCAAATGAATGTCAAAAGTGCCTTTCTGAATGGAGATTTGGAGGAGGAAGTCTATGTCAGTCAGCCTCCTGGTTTTGAAGATCCAAACTTTCCAGAATATGTTTACTATCTTTTGAAAGCACTTTATGGGCTGAAGCAAACACCTAGAGCCTGGTATGACACTTTGTCAAATTTTCTTTTAAAGAATCACTTCACTAGATGTACTCTAGATAAAACTCTTTTCTTTAGAAATGTTAATGGCTCTAGTATACTTGTTCATTTTTATGTAGATGATATTATTTTTGACTCTACAAATGAAAAAGTTTGCAAAAAGTTTGCCAAATTGATGCAAAGTAAGTATGAAATGAGTATGATGGGAGAACTAACTTACTTTCTTGGTTTGCAAGTTAAGCAAGTTAGTGATGGAATATTCATTAGTCAAATTAAATACATTTATGATCTTTTAAAGAAGTTTGATCTAATGGATTGCACATCTGCAAAAACTCCCATGGCCACTGTAACTGAGCTTGAATTAAATACTACTAAAAGTCTGTGGATATTTCAAGTTATAGGGGCATGGTTGGCGCACTTCTGTACTTAACAGCTAGTAAGCTAGATATAATATTTGCTACATGTTTATGTGCTAGATTTCAGGCTGATCCTAGAGAATCTCACTTAGTAGCCATTAAGGGAATTTTTAGATATCTCAAGGGAACACCAAAACTTGGCATTTGGTATCCTGGAGATTCTAGTTTTGATCTAACTGGTTATTCAGATGCAGATTATGCAGGTTGCATAATTGATAGAAAAAGTACAACAGGAACCTGTCAATTTCTAGGAAACAAGCTTGTGTCCTGGTTCAGTAAGAAGCAAAATTCAGTTTCTACTTCTACAGCTGAAGCTGAATATATTGCTGCTGGCAGTTGCTGTGCACAGATTTTGTGGATGAAAAAACAACTGCTAGACTATGGTTTGCAAGTTGAAAGGATTCCAATTTTCTGTGATAACACAAGTGCAATTGCCATTACTGAAAATCCAGTATAGCATTCAAGGACAAAGCACATAGACATCAAGTACCACTTCATAAGGGAACATGTAATGAATGGTACTGTGAAACTACATTTTGTTCCAAGTGAAAAGCAGCTTGCAGATATATTTACCAAGCCACCGGATGAATCCACCTTTTCAAGGTTGGTAAGTGAGTTAGGTATGCTAAATTACTCTTAAATCTTTTCAGATAATTTGCAAGTTTTATTGCAGCCAGAAATCTAATTGGTTTTACAGTCTTGGATGAAATTTTGGCTAAGTCAAAATTTACATCTCGACGGATGATCATTATCCATCGAGTTTGATCATCCGTCGGTATATGTTTTGTTAATAAAATCAATTATTTTTCTGGAATATTTCATGACTCGACGGATAGCTATTTATTCTCATCCGTCGAATTGTCTGAATCCTAGCCGTTAATTCCTCAACATTATCCATCGAGTATACTTACAGTTTATAAGTATAACACGACAGATAATTGAAGGAATTTTTACAGTTTATTTTTAAACGGCTATTTTGGGCAATTCTTATTGGTTACTTTATTCTACTTTATTATTTTTGACAGTTATTCTTGAGACAGTATAAAAGCTTAATTCATTTCCATTAATTTTCTTTTATGATTCTCAAATCATCTACTCCAAATTCTCTCTTTCTCAAAAGTAATTATCATCTCTATTTCTGCAATTTCCACTCTCTAACAATGGCACCAGTCGTCAAGATCATGTCACAAACTGGATTCATCTATGAGAAGAACAACTTCACGGCTCTAGTAAACAAGGGGATTCAACAATCTGGTGACTACCATAAAATGATGGATTTTGTGAAGAACTGCAAACTCAACTATGCCATGCTAGAATCACCCACCATCTTCTGTGAGGTTGTTGAGGAACTGTGGTCAACTGTTGTGTACAACTCAACTGATAAAACCATCACACTCACTATTAAAGGTAAAGAATTCTATATTAATAGTGATGTTGTTAAAGCATGTTTCAAGATTCCTGATAATACTGTAACTTCACCACACACAGACACTGACATTGTTAATATGCTTAACTCCATGAACTATGCACTCTCTACTTCTAAGTTAATTGAAATTAGGAGGTTGGGTCTTAGAAATGAATGGAGTTATCTATGTGATGTAGTTACCAAGGTCTTTTATGGTAAAATCAGTAATTTTGATTCCGTCAATATCTCTATGCTTAACATGCTTTACATGCTAGTTACTGATAAGTACTTTAACTTTAGTGATCTTGTTTTGTTTGAGTTGGGGTTTAAGTTAGGTGAGTTAAATAAGAGGGGTACAAATGTTTACTATGCTAGATTCTTCATGATGTTAGCTAACCACCTCTCTGAGGGAATTGTGCTTGAGAACCCAACCAACAAACTAGATTGTTGGGTTCAAGAGAGAAGAATTATTGCAGATTTGAACAGGGCAAACCATCACAAAGAGGTTCCACTCTTCTATTTCCCTGTAATGGAAGCACCTCAGGTAAGTGAGGTAAGTTCATCTGTCTCTACTCTTCCAACCTCACAAATTTCTTTGCATTCTAATGTAACTATGGCAACTGTGTCATTGACCCAACAGTTGCCTACCCAAGCTACTAAATCCAAAATTTATAAATCCAAGTCAAAGAAAGCCCCCTCTGGCATCTCTCAAAAGATGCCAGTTGTAAAATCCACCAAATCTAAAGAGGGGAGTGTGAAGGTGGGCCAGGTAGGTGAGGGACAGGGTGAACATAAAAGAAACCCTAAGGATAAGGTTGGAGAGGTGAGTGTTTCCCAGCCTAGCCACACTGCAGTTTCCCAACAGACTGCAGTACTTAATAAGGAAATAAGCTCATTGCTAGTTGTATCCTCCCAAAAGGATGTGACTATTGAACAAAGCTCACCCTGTTCCAGCATATCAAATTTTAGCTGAACATGGCAATGACAATGTAGAAAGGATGCTTAACTTGGTGCACACCACACAGTCAATACTAAGAGCTAAGGATGCCATTACAACTTTGCTTTCTACAGCTGGTGATGTTTATTATGAGACTGGTGGTTCAGAAGAATTCTTTGGAGGTGAAGGTGGAGATAGTGAAGAAGAGCCATTGGACATAGGGGAGAAGTAGGCTGTAGTTCAAGATCAGGCATGCCATCTTGGGCATTTTCAAAGCACTGTGATGAACACTACTTCAAGACAACCCTGATTCAACTCATAAATCAGACAAATTCTGCTCTTCAAACCACCACAAATGCCAACACCAAAAATCTCCTTCAAGCACATATTGCTTCTCTACAACTACAACAAATTCAAGGTTTTTAACATGCTCGAGATGTCAACACTATCAAAGGTGATATTGATGAGATGAAAAAGGCCATTTCTGACAAAATGGACTCTAAACTTCCAGAAGCTACAATGCTTGACATCAAGAGACATCTCAGGAAAAATTTTGATCTTTCCACAAAGATAGATGCCTTAGATACAAGAATGTTAGCAATGGAAGCATCTCTTACAACATTTCATCTACACCAAGCTCAACAGACAGACTTGCTTCAGAAACTGGTGGCTGCACAGACCTCCTCTACTCAACTTGCTGATAACAAAAAGGGGGAGAAAGAGAATTCTAGGAGTGAGGGGGAGCAAAAAGTGCTCAACATTGAAGTTAGCAAAGTAATTGTGCCTTCAATTACTTTCACCAAGCCACCAGCCAAAGATAGCATTGATCTGATAAATGAAGCAGCAACCAATTTAAGAGCAGCTAAAAAGGAGCAGTTGATTCCAATCAACTGGGAGAAAATTGATGAGGACATTCAAAAGAAGTTTGGGCTAGCAAAGAAGCCATAAAAGTCAGCCATTCATCACTCTCAAGTCAGGAAAATCTCTGTGAATGAAATGAGCATGAACTATCTGGAAAGAGGACAGCCATCTTGCATCAAATCTCCAAAGGCTGAAGTACTTTTGAATCCAAGGGTGAACTATCCAAAATAATCACTAAAGAACCCTTTGGATACAGTGTATGAGACACCAAAGCCTGATGAGAAGAAACTGTTGTCAAGATCCATTATTTTCTACAAGGATCCAGCTGATTCAGCTTTGAAAAGGAGAATTGCTAAAGTTTTCAGAAATGGTAAAGAAATTTGTGTGGTGGCTGGACATCCTCAATTTGCTGAAGCAAAGAGAGAAGAAAAGGCAAGATTGAAGCAAGAAAAGAAGCAAGTTGCTCTAGATGCTAAAAAGGCTAAACAAAAGAAAGAGCAAGCTGTTATCTTGGCCAAGCTACAAGCTGTGTAATCCAACACAACAAATTCCTACTCAGCCATCTGAAATCACTGAATCTCAAGATCCAAAGAAGCAAGTTGAACCATAATAGAAGAAATCTCAAAGGTACAAGGAATTGGCCAAAAGAACCAAAAGGAAATTGAACTTTGCTGGTAAGGAATTGGAGGATCAGTTTCCAAGGAATCCACTCCAACTACAACTCAAGCATCAAAACCCTCTGTGGTATTTGAAGACATTAAGGTGGTGGATCCTTACAGGAACATTCATGATGAACTAATTGTGCCTAAGGATGAACCAATAGACTGGGAAAGTCTACCAATTCCTGACTTCAATTTGCCAATCCTTAACAAGCCAAAGAGAACAAAGTCAAGAGCAGTCAAGAAAGTGAAGTTATCCCCTCTCAAATCCAAATCTTTAATCAAAGCTCAATCCAAAGTCAACAATGGAGATTACATGTACTTATGTGACATCAAGGAATTCTCTGATCTAAATCTCAATCTAGATGAACTGGAAGAAGTTAGAGGGATTGATGCATACAGGAATCTACTTGAAAGGTTAGTTTTCAAGTATAAGGGAGGAAAGGAGATTCAATGGCCACTTCACAGGATCCTTCAAGAAAGCCAATCTGTATTGATAAAGGTTTATTCATCATTCAAGAAGAACTTTAGATTCAATGTAACTGCAAGAAGACTTGTTCTAAAGAAGATTGAATAACTAAGGAGTATTAGAGCTAAAGATGCACTCCCAAAGACTCTAATTATTCCTTACACAGGGAGAAGAGTGCATCTAAGGCCCTACTGGCTGATGGAGTTTATGGATGATAAAG
Organism: Apium graveolens; assembly: GCF_009905375.1. Lineage (NCBI taxonomy): Eukaryota > Viridiplantae > Streptophyta > Magnoliopsida > Apiales > Apiaceae > Apium > Apium graveolens. Next base: position 176,285,336 of record NC_133649.1, on the reverse strand, counting down.
GAGTTAGAAGATTTTTCAGATTAGAAGACCAATTGAGCATCTCTAGCAATGAGACCCTTTTGGAAATGCAAGAAAAGCTAAATCTCTTAGAATCTGATGAACTGGAATTCCACAGACAGCTCTAAAATTAGATAGAAGAAAATAACAGAAAGCTTGGAAAGAGATCCAGACCTTCAAGGAATTAGATTAAACTGCTCAGGCTAGAGGAGCACCTTGAAAATGACTGTGAGCTAATCTTTGTGCATTTTGTTATTTGAAGCACTTTACAGTTTTATCTACAAACTTTTAAAGTTATAGTTTTAGGGTGTTTTGTTATCATCAAGTTTCTCTTAATTTATGGTTACAATTCCAGTAGACATAAATTGGGGGAGATTTTTGTGGATATATTGTGAACTTGATGATTTCATTAACAAAACAACTTAGTAGATTTTACTTAGTGAAAAATGTAGCACTCGACGGATAAGGAATATAGTCCCGACGGATGACTCAATATAGTCCCGACGGATGATGATCAATTATCCATCGAGTGAGTAGCTTGTATAATAATGAGTTTGTAGCACATTTCTGCATACACCATATTTAGATTCTGTAATAGCACTCAAGTCATGTTGACTTTAATTAGATATGCAGAATAGGTTGATTAATTGTGTGGCATCCTCCAAACCCGGGTCAGAAGTTTGGGGTCCACAACACAAACAAATTATATTAACCTATATAAGAAATATTATTTACAATGACCCTGCTTTATATAACCACGGATCGCAACAGGGTAAAGTATGAAAACAAGCCACAACCTTAACTTTTATTACAACGTACCAAATTTCCCTTTAATTTAACTTACAACTGATAATAAAAGTATTCTTACAATTTGACTATCTTTCTACCCCATGAAGCTTCTGCTAGCTCGATCCAACTCAACTGGAACCTTAGCCCACACTTTGGACTGAGGAACTTCACTATCATCCATATCCTTTTCAACTGAACATATATAAAAAGATTCGCAAGAGTGAGCTAACTAGCTCAGCAAGTCATGATAACGATAACTGAGGTTAAACAATGATCAAATAAGATGATTCAAGGGAATCAAGTTTCTTTTTAACTAATCATTAGAATTGGATATTCATTTTAAGTTTTAAAAACCAAGGTTAGGCTGCTGATCAGTCACGCACTAACCCTGAGCAAGCACACAGCACTGCTCTAATTACTGGATCCAAGGCACACATTGGCCTAACTTGACCATTGGTATGGTCTGACCACGAATCTGGTCCACATATATAAAAACTATCCAATCCTAAAGCAGTTCAATATGATAAACAATATAATTCAATAACACAAGATCATAATCAATGATGATTAAACATTTGAATAAAACGTAAGGAAACTCGTGGATATCACAAGGGTATATCAGGGTATGTAAAAGAAACGGTTTTCAGTCTGTAAAAGAATTAGGTATTAGACAAATAGTGATTTTTTGAGGTATAGTTCTTTGATGTTATAAAGAATGGCTGGAGTATAAAAGTTTCTGTGCTTTCAAACAATTTTGTTTTAGTGTTTGGTATTTGGTAGTTATACATTTGGGGAGTAGTATCATATTTGTGTGATTTGGTATCTGAGGATCAACAAAGGATGGTTTATAAAGAGTAAGGCTTACGGCTCAAGATCAAGAAAGAATCAGGGTTTAAGGGTAAATAGTTTGAAGCATATGCATTATAAAACAGGAGTTATGTTTAATGATAGCAATATGTTATAAAAGAGTTCGAAAATATTGGTAATATATCTTGAAGAAAAGTTCAGAAATACTTGCCTTACAGGCTTTACAACTATTACTGATCAATTCTGATCCGACTCTACCGCTCAGGCTTTAACGTCTAACCACTAGATCCCATTGGATTCGACTTCGACACTCAGGTTTTTCTGTTGAAACTCTACTGAGCTCGTCGACTGACTACTAGGTCATCTGTAGTCCATCGTCCACTTTCAGGTTCTCGATTATAACCTACAGGGTTGAAATACCCTACGTTAAACGTCTAGGTATGCTTGACATATCCTCGATACTAATTCTTACCCAACGATATTCAAACTCGACTCGTAATTATATGGATTATTATAATATAACAACACACCCAACAGTCAGGGTTTATATTCTCGAGAAATCAATTTGGTATTCGTTTTCCAGAAAGTACATATACTTGTCAAAGGGCGAAATTAGGGTTATTGGGTTTTAGAAAAATATTCACCACAACATACAATCAAATTCTGTAAAAAATATATGTATATACTTATTTATACTCGTTCGACGTTCCGACAATTACAGGGTATGTCCCGAATTTCCAAAAATTCGGGCAGCACCTCCTCTGTTTATCGGTCTACCCGTCGAACAACTCGACGTCGAATCAATCACAACCAATTTAAACTAACCACAATACAATTCCCAACCACCGATTCCAGTCAACACTGTCAATTCTCAAACTCGCAAATACCAATTAATACACTTATTCTTCGTTATTATCCGCATTTTTATGTCTTAACTCGCATTTTATAATTTTATTCGTGATTTGCATTTTAAATCATATTTTTGTATTTTAAATTGTAGGACTCAGAAATATTCATCATAGTCCATCGTCGGCTCGCCGAGGCTCATCATCGACGGCGGTAAAATTCGCGGGTGCCCGAATAAATTCGGGTTTCCAACGCAAATTTCACCGATAAATAAATTATTTTCCACACGATAAATTTAATTCACGAATATTAATCATATCATTCCTGCAGCAAAAGAAAATAAATAAATCCAATAACCCAAGTCAATATACGCGCTATAATTCGAGAAACAACCGGAAATAAATAACAGGCAGAAACAGAGATACAACACAGAGACCGAGGTCACCGGAAAATACTGGTGGCTGGACAATTACCAAGCACACACACAAATAACCAGAATATCAACAATCTTGCAAATGCATGTATACACACGTATACACACATCTGAGAAGCCAAGAATTGGACAGACAGGTTACCGGAACACGGCAGTAGGCTTCACCGGAAAAGGACAGCGGCAGGGGGAAAGAAAACACCAAACAGGGACAGAAGAAGTGGGGAGTGTGAGAGGAGGGAGAGATTAATTGAGAGAGAAAAAGAGAGAGACACATGAGAGATCGAGAGAGACTGCCGAGATTGAGAGGTGTGGTGAGAGATTGAGAGAATGAGAGGGGTGAGTGTCCTGTGTGTTTTTTTTATTGTTTTTTTTTACAATTTATAAGTTGCTGCCGAGAATCACCTGCTGTAGTGAAATTAGGACACCTGTATTTTAGTATGACACGTACCCCCTGCTGCCCTGCTCTGATCCGCATTTTGCTAATTAACGATATAAACATGCTATTAAATAAAACCCGAAACAATACCAAACTAATTGTAAAATTCTCAGAATAATTAAATACTAATAAAATATAATTTCCGTAATTTTTAAAGAGTTTTTGAAACGCACGGCATACCCGAAATTCAAAATTAAGGGACCGAGATGCACATAAAATAATTTCAGAAAATTGCGAGAATAGTATTAAAATGTTACAAATATCCTGAAGTTTACAAAAACATAAATTTTGTAATTTTAAAATAATTTTTGAAACGCAACTTATACCCGCTTTTCGCAATTAAACGAATCGACACGCGGGTGAAATAAATCCCGAAAATTTCCAAAATAATTTTAAAATTCTTGGAATATTCCCAACTTAAATAAATATGAGTTTCATAATTTTTGAAGAATTCGGGAATTAAATATGGATTTTACCATTAAACATACTCAGAAAAATAATTTAAAGATAAATAATTAATGAAATATTGATTTCTCAATTTTATAAAATCCTAAAAATAATTATTGTAATTATAAAATCATAAAAACAATTTTAGAAATATTTCCAATATTTATGCAAATAAATTTGCACTAAATCCACTTTTGAAAGTGAAAACAATTCAATATGATCTCATAATTAATTGCGCGGACAACCCGGTACACTATAAATCACATATTGATAATAATCAAATAACACATAGCGGTCAAAACCAACACACATATTTTATTTATTTAATAACTTCCATAATTGCATAATTAAATAATTCAAAAAGATTACACGAGTCGTTATATCTTTCCCCCCTTAAAAAGATTTTGTCCTCAGAATCTGGTTTAATTACACAAGTGAGGATATTTGTCAAGCATATCTGACTCTAATTTCTAAGTAAACCCTTCTACTCGAGGGTTCAAGCGTACTCATAATAGGTATGCACTCATTTCCAAGGACTTGCCTTTGACGATCAAGAATTTGGATTGATCACTATATGCAGAACAACTTGGACAAGAGCCCCATTGGCTCCTGATCAATCACTTAATTCAAACCCAATACTTATCACTTTAACATTGACAAGTAAAATACATTAGGTGTACACACAGGTGTGACGGTCATATCATTTATGAACAACTTTATCTATATTTATCAATACCCCGAATGGTTCACTAATTTTAGGACTTAGCTTGTCCCTTCTACTCAAACTTATCCAATCTCTTTCAAGACGACACTTTTACTAACACTACTGGTCCTATTTCTATACTCATACTTTCTCTCCATACAATTTCGTCTTATTTCTTTATCTACTCCGAGCTGCTTTAATCATTATCACTACGTTCTTGGTGTGCTGAATTAACTTAGAATTTGACAACCTTCTTTCTCCCACTTTATCTCAATAAAGAAAATGGGGACCTACACTTGCGTTCACATGAAGCTTAGTAAAGTGGCATTTCAAAGCTGACTTTGATGACAACTGATCATCCCAGTTTTCCTTAAAACTCAACTTCTCTACATATCTAGTTTTTCCTGAATCGCTTCCTCACTTTAATTCTCCGTTTAAGGATGATAGGTGGTGCTTATTTTCAACTTTAGCTTTCAAACATTTAAACATCTCTTATTCGTTTATTAACTCCTTGATGGTCTTAATTACATCCAATCCTTTCTTTCTGTATAAGGCATCTGTTATCATACGGCTTTGCTTAGGTAGTTGTTAATGAATTAATTCAGAATCTTTTGTTAACCTTAGTCAAAATTTCATTCTTGAAGACTTAACACATATTTGCTTTCCTTCTGATCCTTGGAGAAAAATTCTTGGGCACTCCACACAAACTTTCTTATTCTTTGAGTAGCTGAGGATGTTATCAATAAATACAGTTTGCCTATCTAAGTACTCCTTATACACCATGATCCTTAATTCCTTGTAGTCACCTAATACACTTGTTATTTCACATAATATCACCAAAGCTTACAATGCTCTTAACACTCTTTAATCGTAATCTCTAATATGTTCTCAGGTCGGATCTTAAGTTAATTCCCGAGATATAACATACTTCTTGAATTAGGTCTCGTAAGTAATCAATTCTTTATAGGGTCTCACTTCTCCTTATTCGTTGTTTTGTTAACCTCTCGATAATCAGTACATACTCTTATACTTTCATTCTTTTTTTTTCTCCCTTAACATCACTGGTACACTTCACGATTCGCTTCTTATAAAACCACTTCCTGGGTCTGCCTTATCTACTAGGCCTCCGATATTTCGCCTTCATCCTTTGACATGTCCACACTTCCTACTCCATCTTGAAATTTCCTTCTTATACCTGGTTATCACTATTTTTCTTTAAATTTCCGTATATCTTGGCATTTCTTTAGTAAATTGAATACTTTATATTGTGAACTCCCTTTATTAACTACTAACATCGAGATTCATTATCTTCTCTTGACATCTTATCTTTCCCTTCACAACTTCAACTGAAAGGTCACATTATCCATCTTTCTTCCTTTTGGATTATGAACTTTAGCTTCCAATTCCAACTTCCAGAATCCTATAGTTAATTCTTCTGGTGTAGTCTCTATGTTCGTTCTCTCCTTTTTGTTTATCGCTTGCCACTACATTTTTTTTCCTCATGAATACTTACTTCAAACTCTTATGGTCCGTATAGATCTTACACCTTTCTCCATACATATCATGTCTCCCCATTTTTCAAAACAAATATTATTACTGTTAGTCCCAATGATAAGTAGGATACTTCTGCTCATAAGATTTCGATTGTCTGGGTGCATATACAATAACTTTATTGTGCTGCATCATCACACATCCTACTCCCTTATGAAAAGCATCACTATAACTACCAAATCTCCTTGATACTTCCAAAATGATAAAACAGGTGATGTAACCATTCTTTCACTTAACTTTGTAAAACTTTCTTTACCCTTCTTTACTTCATATAAACTTCTTACTTTTCCTAGTCAGCTTCATCCAAGATATTACAACTTCCAAGAAATCTTGCACCAATTTTCGATAGTAACCGGCCTATCCTAAAACTTCTTACTTTTGTTGGTATTTCTGGTCTCTTTTCATTTATAGTAACTTTAACTTCTGCTGAATCTCTTTTGATCTTTTCCACATTGATTGTTTATGTTAAAAAAACTATACTTCATACAACTTCTTTCTTCTCTAACTTTCCAATCATCATTAAATGTTTTGCCTAGTCCTCTGTTGACTTTAAGTATCACAACTACAGCTTCTCCAGATATCCCTTAAAGATTATGTCCATCAAGTTCAATATCACTGGTATATTGCTTAATCCAAATGATAATAGGAGAACAGTACTTGGTTCTGAAAATTATCTTTGATATATCCATAGGTTTAATCTTCAATTGGTGAAATACCAAGTCTAAAATCAATCTTATAAAAGTACTTTGCTTCTTGCAATTGATCGAACAAATCATTGGGTCGAGGTAATAGATACTAGCTCTTGATAGTAAACTTGTTAAGCTTTCTCTAGTCGACGCATAATCTCATACTTCCATTTTCTTATTAACAATTAGTACTGGTACACCTTATAGGATATGCTGGGTCTAATCGCTTCTTCTTCAAATATCCTTTGCGTCTACTTTGCTAACTTCCTCATTTTAACTGGTGCCATTTTGGGTAAAGCCGTAGTCACTGGCTTCGTTTCAGGCGTCAAGTCAATCGCGAGCTTCCTTTCTCTATCGGGAAGAAATGTTGATAACTCATCTAAAACATATCTTGAAATTCCTTAATTGCTATTAAATCTTCAAATTTTGTTTGCTTTTGACTTTTATGCATCCCATAATCACCATAATGCTCATATCTTGATCATCATAATCATCATTAACAAATTCTTTACCTTCTTTCATCTTCTGAACCTCCTCATCTTCTCATTTGGCATCCTCAAAATTATCTTTTCATCACGACGGTCTGCCTGGTCATCACGCTTTAGTAGTCAATCTATTTCTTAGAATAATATCAAATCCTCTTATCTTCCATGATATCAATTATGCATCACCTATTGCCAGAAATCTCAATTTCACCATTGGTACTCACTTATTTAACAATTACACGTTCTTGACTTGCTAATCCTTTAATCACAATCTTATAAATTCAACAAGGTAATTTATCTTATCAATAAAACTTTGAGAGATAACCAATTAAGTTTCTCTCTCATCTTTTAATACTTTAACACATAAGGTATTCACCCTAATCATCTATGTCATCACAGTTTCTCGTTCTTGGAGACGTATTCCTCATTGGAGTAGATTCCCTTGACTCTTAGTGGATCCTTTACTGGGGCTAGTGATTTGCAATCCTCGTCATGTGCCCGTGTTTCCTTTTCATGCATAAGAGATAGATGGAACTTCGTCCGCTTGATTAAGGATACGTTGATTTCTGCTTGAAAACCTCTTGCAAAGACCAACAGTACAACGAAACGACTAGAATGATTCAAAATTTAACAAAAATTAGAGTTGAAAAGAAAGAAGAAGTAAGAATTTAAATATGAATGAGACAACCACATTGGTACTTAAGATGGCCAGTCTTTCGTACCATATGGCATACAACACATGATTAGGTGGCGTCCCACCCGACTCTTCGTCATTCTGACAAAGTGTCTCACCATAACACTGTTTGTCCCAATCAGAAAGCAAAACTTGAGGGAAGCAAATAAATTTGAAAGGAATGGAATATCTTCCTTTTTGATATCATCATAAATGATTAAGAAAAGAAGTTCATACATTTCTAGGAATTAAAAAGGAATATACGCGGTAATATTGAAGACAAGAACGATACCGCGGGTTACCATCCACACTTCATTTGTATTCATCTTTCGAGCTCGTTCGATCATATCCCAATTGCGTCATATAACAACTTTAGAAAGTCCGCTGAAATATCTTCGCAACCAAGCATTATAATGAATTCTTACTTGCTAAGTTTTGTGTCTTTAACATCACACTTAAACGTATAATACCTTAATAATTCAATTATAATGGCGTTCCTACCTGATAACTTCGAGATTCCTCTTTTAATTTAGAATAACCACGTACCATTCGACATAACGATCCTTTTGTTAATAATACTCTGCTTTTAGAGAGGTCTGGAAATTTTTCCAATCTTCTTCGATCACGCTCTGGCTTCTGTTGAATCAATGAATTCTTTGAACTCTGATAGTCCTAGAAATTGAATGTATAGTTACTTCGTACGCTGATTATGTTATAAATTTTATCAACAATACTTGCACTTTATTGTTAGGAATAATCAACTTCTTCATAATCATAGGTTACTTCGTTCTCGGAATTAGCAATACTAAGTTTGAAGCAGCATCCTTCCAGGTAATCCGGGCTTTCTAACAAACAAGAAACTCAAATAGTAACTTGACAACCAATGTTTAAAAATTATTTTATTCGAAAAGGCTTTTAGAAATTTGTAAAGGAAAATCTTTTTCGAAAACTTGTTTAAAAAGTTTGGAAAATCACAAACCTGGTTGTCCTTACTATATGAGTTAGTTGTTGTCCTTCCGACCTATAACAAGGTGCCATATTAAAGAAACAATCACATAAAAGTTCGTTCACTCCAATCTAACTTTTCTCCTTTATTGTGTCCATTTGTCTTCCTTAATCGACGAAAACTTCAGTTGTCGTTGCATGTTATCTTATTCGTAGCTTCACATCAAAGCCCCCATACTGGTAATACTCCCGACATTACCGTTGTAGTAGTAAAATAGGCTATCCAATAGTCAATAAGTCTATTTCTCATAACAAAGTTTGCTCATATCACATCACATTACTACTTTACATCTCGCATTTATCATATCATCATCATTTAATTTCACAAAAATTCCAGGTTTATACTTTTCTCTCTTACTCTTTCAAAATTCATCTAGTTCATCCTATAATTATTCACGGGTGGCTTAGACACTAAGGCTTCTTTTAACCCAATAACAGCTATCCTATGAAACACTTAAATCTTCTCTCTAAACTTCGTCTCACCTTTATTTATAACCCAAGCGCTCACCATTTACTGTAGCTCTCGAATCCATCCTCGTAGCTACAATCGCTTCATAAGACAAGTTCTAAACTGGGGGTATAGAACAGAATATAGGGTAAACTAAAGAGATACACTCACAGCCGAATGTCCAATAAAACAAGAATAAACAGATAGAAGTTCTTGAATAGGTAATCTCGCATCAAGAGGTGAAAAATTAGCATAGAATAACTTGAAGAAGTGCAATCATTATAACAGAAGGTAGTGCCATTAATACTGGTAGAGGAACAAGATGCAAATCCAATCTGAGAGAAGATGACGATCCTCGAACGAAAAGCTCCAAATGATCAAATGACACCGGGAAATCAAGATCTGCCATTGCCGTTGTCTGAAAATCACATCGCAAGCTAAGAATCCCGAATTGCAACACGAACCGTGTCGGAGACCTACTATGTAGTCGCACTCATCCTTACAACGTCTTAGCTTTCTATTTCCTAATCCTAATCCTAACCCTCTACCCAATCCCGACAATCTAGGCTTGTTTCAGTGACTTATAACCTGTAGCTCCGATACCAACCTGTGGCGTCCTCCAAACCCGGGTCAGAAGTTTCGGGTCCACAACACAAAAAAATCATATTAACCTATATAAGAAATATTATTTGCAATGACCCTGCTTTATATAACCACGGATCACAACAGGTTAAAGTATGAAAATAAGCCACAACCTTAACTTTTATTATAACGTACCAAATTTCCCTTTAATTTAACTTACAACTGATAATAAAAGTATTCTTACAATTTGACTATCTTTCTACCCCATGAAGCTTCTGCTAACTCGATCCAACTCAACTGGAACCTTAGCCCGCACTTTGGACTGAGGAACTTCACTATCATCCATATCCTTTTCAACTGTAATATATATAAAAAGATTCGCAAGAGTGAGCTAACTAGCTTAGCAAGTCATGATAACGATAACTGAGGTTAAACAATGATCAAATGAGATGATTCAAGGGAATCAAGTTTCTTTTTAACTAATCATTAGAATTGCATATTCATTTTAAGTTTTATAAACCAAGGTTAGGCTGCTGATCAGTCACGCACTAACCCCGAGCAAGCACACAACACTGCTCTAATTACTGGATTCAAGGCACACATTGGCCTAACTTGACCATTGGTATGGTCTGACCACGAATCTGGTCCACATATATAAAAACTATCCAATCCTAAAGCAGTTCAATATGATAAACAATATAATTTGATAACACAAGATCATAATCAATGATGATTTAACATTTGAATAAAATGTAAGGAAACTCGTGGATATCACAAGGGTATATCAGGGTATATAAAAGAAATGGTTTTCAGTCTGTAAAAGAATCAGATATTAGACAAATAGTGATTTTTCGAGGTATAGTTCTTTGATGTTATAAAGAATGGCTTGAGTATAAAAGTTTCTGTGCTTTCAAATAATTTTATTTTAGTGTTTGGTGTTTGGTAGTTATACATTTTGGGAGTAGTATCATATTTGTGTGATTTGGTATCTGAGGATCAACAAAGGATGGTTTACAAAGAGTAAGGCTTACGGCTCAAGATCAAGAAAGAATCAGGGTTTAAGGGTAAATAGTTTGAAGCATATGCATTATAAAACAGGAGTTATGTTATAAAACAATTCGAAAACATTGGTAATATATCTTGAAGAAAAGTTCAGAAATACTTGCCTTACAGGCTTTACAACTATTACTGATCAATTCTGATCCGACTCTGCCGCTCAGGCTTTAACGTCCAACCACTAGATCTCATTGGATTCGACTTCGACACTCAGGTTTTTCTGTTGAAACTCTACTGAGCTCGTCGACTGACTACTAGGTCATCTCTAGTCCATCGTCCACTTTCAAGTTCCTGATTATAACCTACAGGGTCGAAATACCCTGCGTTAGACGTCTAGGTATGCTTGACATATCCTCGATACTAATTCTTACCCAACGATATTCAAACTCGACTCATAATTATATGGATTATTATAATATAACAACACACCCAACGGTCAGGTTTTACATTCTCGAGAAATCGATTTGGTATTCGTATTCAGAAAGTACATATACTTGTCAAAGGGCGAAATTAGGGTTATTGGGTTTTAGAAAAATATTCACCACAAAATACAATCAAATTCTGTAAAAAATATATGTATATACTTATTTATACTCGTTCGACGTTCCGACAATTACAGGGTATGTCCCGAATTTCCAAAAATTCGGGCAGCACCTCCTCTGTTTATCGGTCTACCTGTCGAACAACTCGACGTCGAATCAATCACAACTAATTTAAACTAACCACAATACAATTCCCAACCACCGATTCCAGTCAACACTGTTAATTCTCAAACTCGCACATACCAATTAATAAACTTATTCTTCGTTATTATCCGCATTTTTATGTCTTAACTCGCATTTTATAATTTTATTCGTGATTTGCATTTTAAATCGTATTTATGTATTTTAAATTGTAGGACTCAGAAATATTCATCATAGTCCACCGTCGGCTCTCCGAGTCTCATCGCGATGGCGGTAAAATTCGCGGGTGCCCGAATAAATTAGGGTTTCCAACGCAAATTTCACCGATTAAATAAATTCTTTTCCACACGATAAATTTAATTCATGAATATTAATCATATCATTCCTGCAGCAAAAGAAAATAAATAAATCCAATAACCCAAGTCAATATACGCGCTATAATTTGGGAAACAACCGGAAATAAATAACAGGCAGAAACAGAGATACAACACAGAGAACCGAGGTCGCCGAAAAATACTGGTGGCTGGACAATTACCAAGCACAGACACAAACAACTAGAATATCAACAATCTTGAAAACGCATGTATACACACGTATACACACATCTGAGAAGCCAAGAATCGGACAGACAGGTTACCGGAACACGGCAGCGGGCTTCACCGGAAAAGGACAGCGGCAGGGGGAAAGAAAACACCGAACAGGGACAGAAGAAGTGGGGAGTGTGAGAGGAGGGAGAGATTAATTGAGAGAGAAAAAGAGAGAGACACATGAGAGATCGAGAGAGACTGCCGAGATTGAGAGGTGTGGTGAGAGATTGAGAGAATGAGAGGGGTGAGTGTCCTGTGTGTTTTTTTTATTGTTTTTTTTACAATTTATAAGTTGCTGCCACGAATCACCTGCTGTAGTGAAATTAGGACACCTGTATTTTAGTATGACACGTACCCCCTGCTGTCCTGCTCTGATCCGCATTTTGCTAATTAACGATATAAACATGCTATTAAATAAAACCTGAAACAATACCAAACTAATTGTAAAATTCTCAGAATAATTAAATACTAATAAAATATAATTTCCGTAATTTTTAAAGAGTTTTTGAAACGCACGGCATACCCGAAATTCAAAATTAAGGGACCGAGATGTACATAAAATAATTTCAGAAAATTGCGAGAATAGTATTAAAATGTTACAAATATCCCGAAGTTTACAAAAATATAAATTTCGTAATTTTAAAATAATTTCTGAAATGCAACTTATACCCGCTTTTCGCAATTAAACGAATCGACACGCGGGTAAAATAAATCCCGAAAATTTCCAAAATAATTTTAAAATTCTCGGAATATTCCCAACTTCAATAAATATGAGTTTCATAATTTTTGAAGAATTCGAAAATTAAATATGGATTTTACCATTAAACATACTCAGAAAAATCATTTAAAGATAAATAATTAATGAAATATTGATTTCTCAATTTTATAAAATCCTAAAAATAATTATTGTAATTATAAAATCATAAAAACAATTTTAGAAATATTTCCAATAGTTATGCAAATAAATTTGCACTAAATCCACTTTTGAAAGTGAAAACAATTCAATATGATCCCATAATTAATCGCGCGGATAACCCGGTACACTATAAATCACATATTGATAATAATCAAACGACACATAGCGGTCAAAACCAACACACATATTTTATTTATTTAATAATTTCCATAATTGCACAATTAAATAATTCAAAAAGATTACACGAGTCGTTATAAATTGTACATAGATGATGTCTTGTAATTCTGTATAAATGAAATGAAGTCAAGTGCCAGATAGCTACCCGACGGAAAAATAAAAATGCCACTCGACGGATGATCAACAAGGCAACCTGACGGATGATCATGTACCCGATGGATAATCAATTCAAACATCAGTTGATAGTGACAACACAGTCACATGCGTCGAGTGTATGCAAAAGGAATGTGGAAGCCTATTCAACTGGGTTTTAGCGAACAAAGAAGCATTGCCATTTCCATGCTATTATAAAGATATTCAAAGATGCTGGAATAGAGTAATGAAGCAGCATAGTATTAGACTTGATAGGTTTTGTTTTATTATCTTATCTTATTACTTTATAATCTTGGTGATATATAAACCAAAAAGTAGCAAATAGAAAAAAAAGAACACTAAGCAAGAAAATTCTCAGAGAAACATTTGTAAGCTGTATTCTTAGCATTTCTCTGTTAACTTAGTTGTTCACATTTGTAAGCAGCTGTGAGCAAATCTTGCTGCACAGAGTTTTCTTGGTATAATATATATCTCTGGTGGATACATTCAAATCCACCAGAAAGTTTTTAAATACTTGTGTTTTTAATTACTTGTGTTTTGATTCATTCCAAGTTATTATTCCGCACTTTGCAAATCAATTCACACAGATATATATATTTTAAGTTAGAACACTTTTAAACTAAGAAAAAGTTTCAAGAATTCCATTCAACCCCCCTTCTGTAATTTTTGTTGCATTGTTAGGGACTAACAATTATCATCCTCAAACGAATGGTCAAGCTGAGGTATCTAACAGAGAGATCAAGTGCATTTTAGAGAAAGTTGTGTGTCCGTCGAGGAAATATTGGTCTTTGAAGCTTGATGAAGTTGTTTGGGCGTATAGAACAACATACAAGACGCCATTGGAAATGTCGCCGTTTCAGTTGGTTTATGGTAAGAGGTGTCATTTTCCTGTGGAGCTAGAGCATAAAGCATATTGGGCTTTGAAGAAGTTGAACCTCGATTTAGTTGCAGCTGGAAAGAATAGGATGCTTCAATTGAATGAACTCGATGAGTTTCAGCTTCAAGCATATGAAAATAACAAAATGTATAAGGAGAAAGTCAAGAGGTGGCATGATAGGGTTCTAGTGCTCAAATCATTTGTGTCGGGGCAATAAGTTCTTTTGTTTAACTCTCGTCTCCGTCTTTTTCCTGGAAAATTGAGGTCGAGGTGGTCAGGGTCGTTTGTTGTCAAAACTGTGTTTCTACATGAGCGGTGAAGATTTTTAAGAATGATCCGGGCCAAGCATTCAAGGTAAATGGTCAGAGGTTGAAGCATTACTATGATGACACAGCAAACCGCGAGGTGGTTAGTGCCGTTTTATTGTCCGTTTGATCTCGCATTTCTACGTCAAGCTAACGACGTAAACCAAACGCTTCTTGGGAGGCAACCCAAGTTTGTCGTACATTAGTAGTTAGAGGAAGAAGAAAAAAAGGAGAAAATCACAAAAAAATAAAAAAATATATAAAAATTTTCAGGGCCAACTACAGTAGCACGGCGCGCCCGCACTGAGGAAGCGGGGCGGCTGCGCCACTTTTCCAGAAATAGAGTGCGTCCGCGCTGCCTAGCGGGGCGGTCGCGCTGAAAAGGTAGAAGCTCGGCACACCCGCGCTAAGGTAGCACGTGGCCGCGCTGCGCCCTGAATCCGAAAAAAATATAAAAGCTGGGAAAAGAGAAAATCGGGGACTTATTCCAAAAATCAATTTCTACCCGAATTTTACTCTTCCACATCCCAATTTTCCTCTCCAAATTAAACCCATTATTCCCACTATTCCCATAATCAATTTCCACTTCTATTCCATTTCTTTCAACCTCCTATATATACACACACTTATACCCAAACTTCTCCATCACTTCTCAAATTCTCAAACACTCAAAAAACTTATCTTTCATTCTCTTTTATTCAATCCCAATGGCACCCAAAAGAAAGCGAACTCGCGTAAGCAACAACACCACTGATTCTTCAAGTGCAGGTGGTGTAAGGCCAAGGTTTTCAACTCCCGAGGCTAAAGCGAAGTATACGAGGATTCTCTCGAAGCCTATAGCCAAGGAGCGTGGTTTTCTGCCATTAGGGAAAGATGGTAAGTTGTTGGAGATGGGCTGGGTTGCTTTTTGTGAGGCACCCGCTGCTGTGCCCATGAGTGTGGTTCGTGAGTTTTATGTTAATGCAAAGGCGGAGAAGAATGGTTTTACTGTGGTTAGGGGGATGATTGTGGAGTACAGTGCTGAGGCAATAAGGAGGGTGATTTAGCAGCCTGGGAGGAATCCCGGTCAGGATATTTGGAACGAGAAGGCTCTGAAGGAGTTTGATTTGGATTTAATAGTTGCTACTCTGTGTGTGCCTAAGACTCACTGAAATTTCAAGTGGGGCACGAGTGATTATTCCACGTTCCCTGCTTTGTGCATGAACAAGTTTGCACGTGCATGGAATTCTTTTATTTGTGCTAATATTATGCCATCTTCTCATCTGCATGATGTCACTGTGGAGCGTGCACGTTTACTGTGGGGTATTCTGCAGGGGAACTATGTGGACCTTGGTATGGTTATTCACCAAGGGATTCTGAGATTTTTGCGAGAGAGTACCACGGGTTCTATAGCCTATGTGTCTATTGTGACGAAGCTGTGTGTAGCGGTGTGTGTTCATTGGCCAGCACAGGAGCAGCTCCAGATTCCGAGTACTCTGATTGACAGTACCACTTTGTTGACGATGCAAGAGTGGGACGGAGGCAAGCTTGATTTGAAGGGAATTGGGTATTCTTTTGACCATCTGCCTGGTGGGAGGCCAGCTGCTGGGGCAGCTCAGATGAGCTGAACAGCTTAGAGATCTCAGTTGGTTGAAGAGGCTGGTCCATCGCAGCAGAAGTAGGAGGAAGCAGGAGCAGATGTTGGAGTTGGTATGAGCATGGCGCAGTATAGGCGTCTAGCGAGGAGGATGGATGTGATGCATGACATCTAAAGTCGGTTTGCACGTGATCTCACACAGGCACTAAGAATTGCTTTCAGAGCCACATATGTTGACATCCCGTGGCCAATATTTGGTGAGGACTCCGTGTATCCACCTTCAGACACGACTGAAACTCTAACTGTTGGGGGTGAGGATCCTGATTCGGATTAGGTATGCCTGATTCCTTGCTATTACCTTCACCGAGGACAGTGAAAATTTTAAGTTTGGGGGTAGTAGTTGAAGGAATATGTTTTGTATGAGTCGCATATAGTTTGCATACTCATGATAGTTTAGCGCATATATTTGCATGTTTTCCATGTAGTTTTTTTATTTTATAGTTTATATGATAGTTTGTTCATATAATTTCATGTATTTGCATTATAACATGATCCCGTAGATGATTTTTCCGATTGATTTGTGATATTGATGCTAGTGTAGTGATGTCATATTTAGTGATGTTAAGTCTTGTCGAATTGATTTGCATGCTAGAGATAATTGTATTTCACTCAGTATTATAGGTTGCTTGAGGGTTAGATCATGATCATGGTTTATTTGTTTGTTGAGGTTTAATCGCTTGTTTATATTTAAAATTTAGGATATTCTCTTAATAATAAATAGCATGGATATTTAAAAATTGGAGAAATTTGGATTTCATTGCTAGTTATTGTGGCTAGGTGTCAAATGACTAGTAGCCAGCTCATTTTATATGAGTAGTCTAGGATTGAACGAGATGGAGCGAAATGCACTCGTTCAGAAATTTGTGAAAAAAGAAAAAAAAAAGAAAAAGAAAAAAATAAGTGTTATGTATAATTGATCAAGAATGATCTCTTTAGTACTCGAGTTATTAAGTTCTTAGGGGACTTTATGCCTAATGACCTAAGGCTTTTATAGTCTGGGATCCCTAACGCTCGCTACATGGGTACTATTGTATAAGTCTTTTGTGGATCTCACTCATTACACGGTCAAATAAGCATATTTGTGTTGTTTTGTTATAAATAAAAAGCATAAATCTATATATAACTCCAATATAATAATTGAAGTGTTATAAGTTATTTTGAGTCTAGTTTTTATTTAATTTATAACCTTGCGATTACTTTGATGAGTAGTGAGTCATGATTATTGATCTAGTTGCGATGGTATATCTGTAAGCATTTGCACACACGCACGTCTCTAGTTTGTAGGTTGATTTATGGGGTTTGATTAATCTTTATGCAAATAACTGCATTTGTTGAGATGTTGCTTGTTGATTGGTTAGTTATTCTATGGGGATCGTTGCATTCATATAGTTTGCATTCATGCATTTTTATTTCTTGTTCTTTGAGTCTGTTTATGCTTGAGGACAAACATCGATTCAAGTTTGGGGGTATGTTGAGTGGCATTTATGACAATTTATAATGCTCCATAAAGCTATAAATTGGTGTATTTTTACTCAAGTTATGGGTGTTTTAATGTGTTTTCTAGTATTTTTGTAGTTCAGGCATTAATCGGGAATTCAGGTGAATTAGCATTGATTTGATGCTAATATGGTCTTAGGATGGTGTCCAAGGAATAAAGGCTCGTGAAAACCAACTCATTGCAGCAAGAAAAGAAGGAAATTTCAGTTTTTCCAGAAGATCAGCGTGCCCGCGCTGTGCTAGTGCGCGGCCGCGCCAGAGAAACAGAATGTCAGCGCGCCCACGCTGGTGAAGCGCGCGGTCGCGCCAGGTCGGAATTCCAGATTCCTGTTTCAATTAGAAGACTGTTTTTCTGGGCTTTTGATTTAATTGGGTTGCTATTTAAAGATGACAAAAAGACGTTTTTGATAACAGAGCTTAAGGAGAAGACGACAAGAAGACGTATAGCACAATTCAATGAAGGCGAAGACGATCTAGTTTACTCTTGTGAATTTTTGTTCTAAGTTGTAGTCTTGGATGCTCATTTCTTGTTTTGTTGAACCTAATACTCTGGATTACGTACTTTGTTTATTAATTATTTTATAAAGACTACATTTATTATACCATGCTTTCATCGGAACCCACGTTGATGATGAGTCTGATTATGGGCTAATCGTTATCGTGGGATTCTAGCGGATTTATATATGGATTTCTTTATTTAATTTGTTTCGATGCCTTAGTGTGTGGTGATTGTATGATAACCTAGTATTGGTTGTGCTTATTCGTCTTGTGAGCGTCACGAACTTATAAGATAGCGTATTAATCTTTAATGAAGCGAAAATGAATTTAAGGATTTAGAACTTGCCATGCTAGCATAGGTTCATGTATTTGATATGCATGATGCGTAGGTAATTTTAACCATCTTACTTACCCTATGTAATCACGATAGATAACTTGTGCATTAAACCGTTATGTCGTCAAATTTTATAGACATATAGGGTCTCAATATAATTGTTGTTCATTCAGCTTCATCTCTTTTGTGGATGTCTGGTAGTATGGTATTCGTACAACGAAAGTTGGCGTTTATCAGTTTCGTGTTATCTGATTAGTGTCATCACTATTACATGCTAAGGTTAAGAATGAAAAGGCTATTGAATTAAGTATTTAATGAAGTTAGAATCTCATGTTTATGTCATATATTATTTAACTCTCTTTAACCTCTTAGTTCATGTTCTCTAGTATAAATTTCAATATTTAATCGTAGTATAATCAAACCCAAATTGTTATTCATCTTAGCATTAAATAATAGCCATATCATTGTTGCATAAGTGCATAAATCACAAAGTTAACCTAAACCAGTCTCTGTGGGAACGAACTAGAAATAATTCTATATTATTTGCGATCGCGTATACTTGCGTGAATTATTAGCGCGTATTTAGCGACTAACAATAACCATATCTCCATCTGTATATTCCTCAACTCTTACCATAGGAGTGAAAGGCCCATTCTTGAGAATCTGAATATATAATGGATTGGCCATCCTGATAAACAGCAACATTTTCTTCTTCCAAAGAGTGTAGTTAGTTTATCAAAAGTAGGAATTTTGATGCTACTGATTTTCTGTGTATTCATTCTTCCAAGATCTTGAATTTGTTTACTTTCAGATTTTGCTCTGATACCACTTGTCAGATAATGAGTCACACACAGAGGGGGGTGAATGTGTTTTTATGTTTTTCTGCTTTTCTTGAAGTGTTTATTATGATGAACAAAGTAAATTAAGAACTTGTAGTTAAATGTGTTAGTACTGAATTTAGACAGATAAAACAGTGAACACAAATCTTTCAAAACTCACTTAATTTCATATTAAAATTAAGAATATGTTGCTACAAAATATCTAGGCTCTTTGTTGATAAAGAGTTTAGCTTCTTCCTTGAGAGAATACTAAGCATCCAGTGTTTACTTTATAGAACAGTAAACACTGGTTATTACACAGCATGCATTAGCATGTACTAAACCCTATTTTTGGATAATCAAATTTTTCTATTTCTGGCTTAGTGTATCTTTTCTAATCTTGCACGCCTGTGACTTTACTTTGCCAGTTCATCTTGGCCTTTGATCTTGTACTCTTCAAGCTGCTTTTGTAGACTTGTCAATCCAACTGATTAGATTGTTTATTAATTACTAATCTTGGATATTGAACTGGTCTGCACTTTTTACTTTGAGTTTTACCTCGAGATCTCCAGTTTGGTATATAGAGAACTTGACATCTCGATAAGTATATTGGATTATCGAGATCTCTAATTATTCTATAGTTGTTTTGACTTATCGAAGTCTTTGAGTTCTCTATAAGAGAATTTGTCTTATCGAGATCTCTCATCTTCATGTCTTCACTTTGACTTATCGATAACTCTGAGTTTTCTAATGACAAATTACCTTATCGATAACTCTGAGTTCTCTAGTGACAAATTGCCTTATCGATAACTCTGAGTTATCTAGTGACAAATTGACTTATCGATAACTCAGAGTTTTCTAGTGAAAAAATGAATTGTCGATATCTCCATTCTTTATGTCTTCAAATTGGTTTGTCGATATCTTTGAGTTCTCTAGTAGCTTTTCCTGACTTGTCGAAAAGTCATTCTAGAGTTCTCGAATGACTTCTCTATAACACTTCATCTGTGTCTTGTAGAGATCTTGACTTAGAATATTTTTCCCAAAACAGATTTATTCAACTCCAAGCTTCTTCATAATTCTTTTAAGGCATGATCTTCTTGATCTTCTTCCAGATAAAATGCTTAGGCTTGATACTGTTTACAAAAAAAGACTCAAGTCTGCCCTTGAACATTTTTATAGACTTAAGTGGTACAATACAAAATGCAAACTTAGATTACAATACAACTTACTTAGGGTTGTCAATTTGACTTAGTCTTGCTATTGTAAAGGCATGCCTTGCACAACAACATGGAACAGTGGAAATTTTTGAGAATGATCCAGGCCAGGCATTCAAGGTGAATGGACAGCGTTTGAAGCATTACTATGGAGATACGGAAAATCGTGAGGTGGTTAGTGCCATTTTATTGTCAACTAGATCTCGGAATTCTACGTCAAGCTAGAGACATAAGCCAAGCACTTCTTGGGAGGCAACCCATGTTTATTGTACATTAATAGTTGGGAAAAGAAGAAAGAAGGAAGAAAATCAGAAAAACAGGGCAATTTTTCTAGGATCACGGCGCGCCCGCGCTGGGAAGCGGAACAGCCGTGCTGAATAGTAGAAAGTGAGTGCGCCTGCGCTCCCATATGGGGCGGCCGCGCTGATGCCCAGAAAAAAATTATACAAACCGGAAATCAGATAAAAAAGAGTTACACACAGCAGTTATACAATCTCTTTGTACCCGATTTTTAGTCCTAAAAACACCCCATTATCCCCACTAAACCCAAAATCATATCCCACTTCTAGTATAACCCTAATTCTAATTCTTTATATAAACATACACCTATATACATCCATATCCACCTTACTTCTATTCTATCAAACCCTAAATCTCTCTACACGCATCTCTTATCTCACTTAATCTATTCCAATGGCACCAAAGAGAGCCCGCACTCAAGAAAGTAGCAGCACTAAACCCGCCTCTACCGATACTTCGAGCGTTGGGGGTACGAGGCCACGGTTCGTTATTTCGACGGTTAAAGAGGAGTACATAAGGTTGTTGTCTAAGCAGATAATGAAAGAGAGGGGTTTTCTCCCTTCGGGTAAGGATGTTAAGCTTCTCGAGATGATCTTGGAGATGGGATGAGTTTCATTTTATGAGGCACCCAAGGCTGTGCCTGTGAGTATCGTTCGCGATTTCTATGCGAATGCAAAAGCTGATAAGAATGGGTATTCGGTGGTGCATGGGTTGAAAGTGGACTACAAGCCGGAGGCTATTCGCAGGGTTATCAACCAACCTATGAGGATGCCAACTCAAGAGGAGTGGGTTAATAAGACGGGGGAGGACTTTGATTTGGATTTGATTGTGGCTAGGCTGTGTATCCCGAAGACACAATGGAAGTTCAAGAGGAGATCGAACGAGTATCTCAATTTCCCTGCTTCATGCATGCACAGGTTTGCTCGTGCTTGGAATGCTTTTATTTGTCCGAATATCATACCTTCTTCTCTTGTGCATGATGTGACTGTGGATCGTGTGAAGATGTTATGGGGGATTTTGCAGGGAGATTATGTGGATCTCGGTTCTGTTATTCATCAGGGTATTTTGCGGTTTTTATGTGGAGGCACTACAGGGTCAATCCCTTATGCCTCGATTGTGACCAAGCTTTATGTTGCGGTGGGTGTTCATTGGCCCGCACACGAGCAAGCTTCAGTTACCGAGTGCCCCCATCGATAGTTCTATGATCTTAAGCATACAGGAGTGGTATGGTGGGAAGGCTGACGAGAAAGGACTTGGGTACACCTACGATCATTTATTGGGTGGCCAGCTAGTCGATCAGATGTATGCTGGTGGTTCAACTCAGGCACGCAGAGCAGCATGGAGAAATCAGATTGGTAAGGTTGGTTCTTCACAGCAATAGCCGCAGGAGACAGAGGATAGTGTTGGTTTAGGCTGGACGCAGTATAGGCGTTTGACGAGGTGGAAGGATGCGATGTATGATTCACAGAGCAGGTTTGTGCAGGATCTTACTCAGGCATTGGGTACAGCTTTTCGACCCACGGGGGTTGAAATATAGTGGCCAATTTTTGGAGAGGATTATGTGTATCCGCCTCCTGATACTCCTCCCGTGGAGGGTGATGGTCCTTCTTCTTTTGAGTAGGTATGCCTTGATTCCTAGCTATTACCTTCACTGGGGACAGTGAAATTTTTAAGTTTGGGGGTGATAGTTAAGGAATATTTGTGTGTGAGTCCATATAGATGCATATTTATGATAGTTTAATTCATATAGTTTGCATATTTGTCATGCAGTTATTTGTTTTTATTTTTGTTTTGCGTATTTGTTATCATGTTAGTATGTTGTATATAGTTCCATTGGCATTATATAGTTGCTTTTCTGATTAATTTTTGATGTTAATTCATGTGTAGTGATGTTTTCTCACAGTCATTTTCAAGGTGCTCCTCTAGCCTGAGCAGATTAATCTATTTCCTTGAAGATCTGGATCTCTTTCCAAGCTTTCTATTATTTTCTTCTATCTGATTTTGGAGCTGTCTGTGGAATTCCAGTTCATCAGATTCTGAGAGATTTAGCTTTTCTTGCATTTCCAAAAGAGTCTCATTGCTAGAGATGCTCAATTGGTCTTCTAATCTGAAAAATCTTCTCACTCCTTTGTCATCCATGAACTCCATCAACCAGTAGGGCCTTAGATGCACTCTTCTCCCTGTGTAAGGAATAATTAGAGTCTTTGGGAGTGCATCTTTAGCTCTACTACTCCTCAGTTCTTCAATCTTCTTTAGAACTAGTCTTCTTGCAGTTACATTGAATCCAAAGTTCTTCTTGAATGATGAATAAACCTTTATCAGTACAGCTTGGCTTCCTTGAAAGATCCGGTGAAGTGGCCATTGAATCTCCCTTCCTCCCTTGTACTTGAAAATTAACATTTCAGGTAGATTCTTGTAGGCATCAATCCCTCTAACTTCTTCCAGTTCATCTAGATAGAGGTTTATATCAGAGAATTCATTGATGTCACATAAGTACATGTAATCTCCCTTGTTGACTTTGGGCTGAGCTTTGATTAGAGATTTGATTTGAGAGGTGACAACTTCATTTTCTTGACTACTCTAGACTTTGTTCTCTTTGGCTTGTTAAGGATTGGAAAATTGAAGTCAGGAATTGGTAGACCACCAAAGCCTAAGGGCATTATGATTAAAGAGAAGACAAACTCTGAGGCAACCAAATTTGAATCCAAAGCCAAATCACAAGTAGAGGTAGATCCAAGGTTCAAAGGCAAAGCTAAAGTTGATGAACCTGTAAAGATATATATGCCAATCATGGATCTGGAAGCAAAATCTGATGAAGATACTAGTCTGATTTTGAAAAAGAAGAATATTCAAACAACCTCTGACAGAGCTCATATTGTTCAAGATCAGGACTTTGTAAATTATGATATTACAATGAAGCAAGCAACCTCTAACAGAGCTCAAGTTGTCTTGACATCAGATGAAAATGAAACCTCTAACATTGCTCATGTTAAACCTTCAAAAATTCTACTACCTGGGTTGACTAAAGCTCAACAATCTCCTCAACCTTCGAAGACTACATCAAGTGGTTTTGAAGCAAGAGTTATTCGAGGAAAGGAAGCTAGAGACAAATCAGGATTGGGTAGTTCTAAAGAAAAGAGAGTATCTAATACCACCTCTGATCCAATTTTTTTGAGTGAACCAGGAGTAGGAACAACTCCTGAAAGATTGAATCAACTGGAGTCTATACAAATGGTCTGCTACTCTGTATTGAAAGAAGATATCATGCTATACTTCATGACAGATGGGAGGGTATTCCATATTAGAAAGAATGCTATCCGTTTGAAGTACTTTGAAGAATTGCAACATGTGCTATTTCTACTTCAAGTGAAAAATAGTTCAACAGATGGTGCTGCCAGTTACTTAAAATCTGATATTCAAAGGCAGAAGAGACTTTACTCTGTAAAGTCTGACAGGCCGTATTATCGTAAGTACAGAGCTCACAATGGTGATATAGTTGAGATGAAGCCTAATACCGCCAAAATCACTACATTTCTTGGTATTAAGGAACTTGAATTCAATCTAGAGTCTGATAAAGCTTATCTGATCAGACTGGATCAGGATATAAGGAAAGCAAAGATCAATGATCTCAGGGCTGCTATCTTTCAAACAGGGGAAGATACAGTTGAACTTAAAGACGCAAAAAGGAGGATGCATAATGAACTTGAATATGCTGAGAGAAGTCTGTTGAAGAACTATCTCAGAACAACTCCTGATATTTGAGAGATCACACACTGAAGCCAAGTCAAGAACTACAGCTGATAAATTTTGAAGTATATACAGGTTAAAGCTGATATCAGACTTTAAGGATGGTAAAAGCTCTAAAGACTGTGAGTTGTAGTTATTTAGTCAAATTCTCATATGCATTTAAACTTAATGTTTTTGACATCATTAAATATCTATTGAACTTGTATATTATGCTAATTTACAAGTTGGGGGAGATTGTTAGATATATTTGTGATGTCATGTCTAATAATGATTTGTGTTTAGTTTTCAGATCTTAACTAACAGGATAAATCAGGACTTAATTGGAAATCAGTACTTATACTGAAGTCAGAACTTAAGATATCAGAACTTAAGTTATCAGAACTTAGGATATCAGAAGATATTTATCAGGAGATAATATCAGGACTTAAGAAGACTTTCAGATAAGGAAGGCGACTGATTGAAAGGAAAAAAGATCAAGACCAAACACAAGAAGAGATATGCATGGAGAAGAATTCTATGAAGAATAGAATACTTGGAGGAAAAGATAACTAATTGATATATTTTAGGATGCAGACTTATGTTCGATATCAATTAGAAGATTATCTTGTAAATGTGTGTCTATATAAACACAGCATAGGGTTTACACTATAAGTGTTATCTTAATCGAGAATATTATTCATTGTAACCCTAGCAGCTCTCGTGATATTTGTTCATCACTGAGAGAGAACGGTTCCATTGTAATACTGTTTTATTAATAAGATTATTTTGTGTTTCATACTTGTGTTCTTAATTCGATTTGATTGTAGTATACACTGTATTCAACCCCCTTCTACAGTGTGTGTGACCTAACAGGGAGCAAGGAGATAGCAGCAAGAAGACCTAATAGCACAATACAACGAAGGAGAAGAAGTTCTTGTTTTTTACTTGTGATTCTTTGCTTAAGTAATAATCTTGGATGCATGTTTTCTTTCTTGTTTGAACCTGAAAGGCATATGTCATAGCCTACGCGTTTATTCGAGTATTTAACTCAACTCAAATAAGAATGTAATAAGTAAATAGTGGATCTATCATCAGAGAGATCTCACAAAGTAACATTTGTCAAAGAATAAAGAAACATTGTTCATCTGCAGACTTGAAGATTCACTGGAAGAAGTTCAAGAATTTGATCATGCCTCAGTGATATAAATCAAGATCGTGGATTTAATCAAGTGACAGAGATCTCGTCAGGGTATTATTTATTACAAGGATTCAATCAGAACAACAAAGTCAAGACATGAAGAAACGTCACGAAAGTTAGTCACTCATGAACCAGACAGTACATCGAGTGTCAGCATTGAAGTGGCGGAATTGATTCATAAGTCTCAGTGACTTTCAGAAGATTGTCAGAAGAATGGATGCTGCTCAGCGTTAGTATTAATTCTCTATTAATTAATTAAGTCATATAATTTAATTATGAAAATAAATTATATCTGCAAAGATTAATTTATTTGATTAATTAAATTAATTGATTAATTAATTCTGAATTAATATTAAGGTTTTTCAGAATTTTAATTGATTAAAATCTGTTTTAATTCTAAAAAGACAACTGATTGTACTAGTATGACAATCGGTATGACAATTGATTGTCATACCGAAAGTCATGCTAATTCAGTTGATTGTCTTGATAGAATTATTATTTAGATTAAAATCACTTATTAATTCAGTAAGACAATTTCATTTGAACTAATATGACAATCAGTATGACAATCAATAGTCATACCGAAAGTCTTGCTAGTTCATTTTAATTGTCTTGCTAGCTCTAAAAGATTGTCACACCGAAAGTATTATTGGACAAATGATTGTCATACCAGTTCATTTTAATCTCGGCTGTGTTGATTAAATAGAAGCAGAAGCATCCAATTTAAAAAAAACATACTGAGAGCAATCAAACAGAAGCCAAGAACAAAAAGAGAACAAGCAGCCAAATATTTCATCTTATCTGCTAATTCAAGATTACAATTTCTAGCTTGTAAAGTTAAATCCAATCAACTAGAAATCACTCTCTTGTTCTTGTGTATCAATCTAGCGGATTAAAATCCCTAGAACTTAATCTCAAATCGCATTTAGCATTTGATCTTTTAATTACAAAAATAGAAAAAGTTCATGTCGAATTTATTCTAGATTTGTAATAATTGATTTGAGATTAATCCCTTGTAACCGATACCGTAGTTGTAACACCTTTCAAGTTTAATAAAAGTTTTATTTAACTTGAATTTTGTTTCACAATTTTATTCCGCATTTTATTCGACTAAACGGTATTGTTTGCATTCAACCCCCCCTTCTACAAATAAATTGGGACCTAACAATTGGTATCAGAGCCTTCTGATTAACGTACAAATCTAGATCCTAGACTTTTGTGTTTCTTTCACTTCTTGAATTTTTTATTCACTAAAAAAAAATTCATAATGACTACACAAAAAGTTGGAACCGTTAAAATTCCACTTTTCGATAAAGAGAATTATGTTATGTGGAAGAAGAAGATGCTACTGTTTTTACAGGTTGCTAATCCCAAATATTTGCAAGTGTTGAAGAAGGGTCCAAAAATTCCTATGGTTATTGAACCAGAGGTAATAGAAAATGATGTGGTGATCACCAAAGCGAGAACTTATGTGAAGGATCCTGAGGACTTCTCTCCTGCTGAAATAGAAGAAGCTTCCCTGGATGCTAGCCTTCAATTAATCTTAGTAGATTCCCTTAATCCCCTGATGAATAGACATGTGATGAATTGTAAAGATTCCAAACATATCTGGGAAACTATTGAGATTATTAATGAAGGCACAGAGGAAGTTAGGGAGAACAAACTAGAAATCCTAACCTCTGAATATGAATATTTCAAATCAAATCCAGGAGAAGGAATCACTGAAGTGTTTGAGAGGTACAATGCATTGATCAACAACCTGAATATTAATGGTAAATACTATTCCATCAGGGAGGTCAACAAAAAGTTCCTTTTAACACTGCCAACTCATCTCGAACATAGAATCACTGCCATAAGAGAAGCAAGAGATCTGAGTGAGATTTCTTTGGAAAGGCTCTATGGTGTGTTAAAGACTTATGAGCTGGAGCAGATTCAGCAGAAGGAAGTTTACGGGAAAGGAAGAGTGGTCAGCACGTCTACTGCTCTAGTAGCTGATAAACAACAACAACAACCACAATATCAACAACAATCTCAACAGTCAGAAAGAATGGTACAGTCTTCCAAGGTTGAAGATAATGTGATAGTAGCAGAATTTGATTCTCCTACTACAAATCAATCAGGAGATGATTATTATTCCTTGGAAGAACTGGAGCAATTGGAGGATGAGTCAATGGCCCTGATTGTCAAGAGATTCTCAAATGTCAGATTCAAAAGGAATCCCAAGTTCAAGTACAAGTCCAACTACAACAGATTCCAGAAAGGTGGATCTTCATCCTCTAACACCAGCAGTGGTGGGTATAAAACAGGGATGGTTGATCGAAGCACCATTCGATGCTTCAACTGTAATGAGTTGGGACACTTTGCCACAGAATGCAGGAAGCCAAAACAAGCTAGGAAGAAATCTTATGATTCTAATCAGAAGAGTAAATCTGAAAGGGCGTACCTGGCAAAGGGAAGAAGCTGGGATGATACTGACAGTGAAGATGAAGAAGTTGGGAATCTTACTCTCATGGCTAGTAATGCAAGCACCTCATCGTCAAGAAAAGAGGTAAAACTTTCTGATGCTGAAATGGTTTATCATCTAAGAGGTAACTTAGATTGTGCTCGTCGTGATAATGAATTGTTAAATCAACAAATCAAAGACCTTGAGAAAGAGGTCAATGAATTAAGACTTGTGCACATTAATCAAGATAAACTAAAAGAACAAGTATCTTTTCTAGAGAATAGAGTTGACTGTTATAGACAACTCGAAACTATTCTCAAAGACAAGATCACCGGTCTTGAGGCTAAGGTTAAAGCTTACTTTAATTCTTGTTCGAAGTCCAAAGAGTTTTATAATAAGCAAGCTGTTAATCAAACACATGGAATAGGTTATGATTACAATGCTGCTATTGGAAAATTAGGCATAAACTCCCCTCCTCATGTATGTGCTAAAGGCAGGGAAGTACCACATGTGCTTAAGGGTGTTGATGAACCCCTCTATAAAGAATCAATTGCTGAACCATTTGATGAGACCTCTTTTATTATTCAAGAAGAAATCCGTGCTGAAGATAATGCTAATGGGAAAGCTGTCTCCAAGTCAAGTGTGTCAAAGGTTCCAGTCAAGGTTGTGAAAGCAACTGAGACTAACTCAGACACACATGAGTTGGATAACACAAATGCCATGTCTACCATGCATAAGTTGCCTATTGTTAATCCTTCTCATAAAGCATGTGGTGTTCCTGATTGTATGTCTTGTGCTTTTAATCTGTTGTTTGCTTATTTTAATGGTAAGCATGTTTCTAATGATAAGACTACTTCTCGTCAGCATGTGAATAATAGAAAGCATGATAGGTCTAAGACTGCTAGTCCTCCTAAAGCTAGAAAGGAGACATTTGTGCCTAAGCCTAAACAGAAATTTGATAAGGCTGTTTTAAAGGTCAAATGTTCAGTCATTGAGAATGTTGAGAATAGTGAAATTAAGAATGTTGTTTTGCCTGATAAAGGCCAATTTTACAAGTATGCCGGACCCAGCCAAGCTTGGGTTCCGAAGAAGTTCTAATCCATTTGTATTGCAGGGCATTAAACAGGTACAACCGGTAGTGTGGATTCTTGACAGCGGATCGTCAAGACATATGACCGGAGATAGAGCCCTGCTATCAAATGTGGTTGAGAAAGCTGGCCCAGTGGTTACCTTTGGAGATAACAGCAAAGGTTTAACGGAGGGATATGGCTGTTTGCAAGCTGGAAATGTTATCATTGAAAATGTATATGTTGTGTAAGGACTTGAACACAATCTGCTTAGCATTAGTCAGTTCTGTGACAACGGCTACAATGTTTTATTCGACAAGCTGAAGTGTCAGATTCTGCACAAGAAAAGTGAAAAACCCTCCTTAATGGGAATCCGGAAAGGAAATCTGTTCGTAGCTGACATGAACTCTAGAAGCAATCTTGAAGTCAATTGTTTCTATGCAAAGGCATCGTCAGATGAGAGTTGGCTATGGCACAAGAGACTTTCCCATCTCAATTTCAAAACAATGAATTCTCTTGTCAAAAGAGAATTGGTAAGAGGTCTGCCTCAGCTGGAATTCTCTCCAGAAGGACTATGTGAGGCTTGCCAGAAAGGAAAGTCAAAGAAAGCAAGTCACAAAGGCACTGACACATCTTCCATAACTGGTGTTCTGCAATTATTGCACATGGATTTATTTGGTCCAGTTAATATCCTTTCTATGTCAAGAAGTGTTACTGTCTTGTGATAGTTGATGACTATTCCAAGTATACGTGGGTTTTATTTCTTCACTCTAAGGATGAAACACCACAAGTTGTGATTGATCATATCAAGATGATTGAGTTAGATTCTAACGTCCCTGTTAGAGCAATAAGGTCAGATAATGGGACAGAATTCAAGAATACACTTCTCAATGGATTCTGTACAGACAAAGGGATTACCAGACATTTTTCAGCTCCTAGAACCCCTCAGCAAAATGGAGTGGTAGAAAGGAAGAATCGTACATTGATTGAAGCTGCAAGAACGATGTTAAATGAATCAGGTCTTCCAATGTACTTTTAGGCTGAAGCTGTCAATACTGCATGTTATACTCAGAATCGAACTCTAATCAACGAAGACTTCATGAAAACTCCTTATGAGATTTTGAATGAACAGAAACCTTCTATCAAATACTTTCATGTATTTGGTGCCAGATGCTTCGTGCTCAAGGATGGAGATGATCGTCGTGGTAAGTTCGAGGCAAAGGCATATGAGGGTATTTTTGTTGGATATAGAAGAAGATCATATAGAGTGTATATCATTGATCAACACAAAGTAACTGAAAGTGTCAATGTTACATTTGATGACACTAAACTCCCTAGTATCCAAACTGAAGATCCTTCTGAGAAACTGAAGTTTGATGATACGTCAGATTCAGAATCAGAACATGGTCAAGAACCTGAGGTTGTTGCTGGTGAAGAACCTGTTAATCCTGATGATACTCAAGGTAATAGTGATGGAAACTTTGGCAACAATGGAGATACCACTGCTACTGACGGAGAATCTTCAAGTCAACATGGCAACAACTCAGGGGGAGATGCTGAAGGATCATCTAGTAGGACACAACATCACAATGAATTTCAAGGCGAATCATCAAGATCACATCTTCCAAGACAGACAGTCTGGAATAAAGCTCACCCTTTTGAGTTGATTATTGGTGATCCAGATGTTGGAGTCAGAACTAGACGTGCTACTCAAAATGAGTGTCTGTTCTCAGGATTTCTTTCTGAGATGGAACCTAAGAAAATTGAAGAAGCACTGACTGATCCAGATTGGGTGATTGCTATGCAAGATGAACTCAATCAGTTTGAAAGTCAACAAGTCTGGAAACTGGTACCTAGGCCTGTACACAAGAAAGCTGTTGGTACTAGGTGGGTATTCAGGAATAAACTAGATGAAGATGGTGTGGTTACAAGAAACAAGGCAAGACTGGTAGCTAAAGGGTATTCTCAAGCTGAAGGTATTGATTATGATGAAACCTATGCTCCAGTGGCTAGACTTGAGGCCATCAGGATATTTCTGGCATTCGCAGCATTTTCAAACTTTAAAGTTTATCAAATGGATGTCAAGAGCGCCTTTCTGAATGGAAAGCTGGATGAAGAGGTATATGTAGAGCAACCTCCTGGTTTTGAAGATCCAGATCATTTGGATTTTGTCTTCTTTCTTTTCAAGGCTATCTATGGGCTAAAACAGTCTCCAAGAAAATGGTATGACACTCTCTCTGAATTTCTTATTGAAAATAGCTTTATTAGAGGTGTCATAGACAAAACTCTCTTTTCTAAAAAACATAAGAATGATACTATATTAGTCCAAGTCTATGTGGATGATATAATATTTGGGTCTACTAATGATAATCTCTGTAAGAGATTTGCTAAGTTAATGCACAGCAAGTTTGAAATGAGCATGATGGGAGAGCTGAAGTTCTTTCTTGGATTACAAGTAAATCAAAGGTTAGATGGAACATTTATTTGTCAATCCAAGTATCTCAAGGAACTCCTCAAAAAGTACAATCTAGAGGATTCTGCATCAGCAAGGACTCCATCAACTACAGCTGTCAAGCTTGGACCATGTGAAAACTCCATTAAGGTAGATGTCACAAGCTACAGAGGTATGATTGCCTCGTTACTCTATCTTACTGCAAGTAGACCAGATATTATGTATGCTACATGTTTATGTGCAAGGTTCCAAGCAGATCCTAGAGATATTCATCTCGTTGCTGTTAAACGAATCTTAAGATATCTTAAGGGAACACCAAATCTAGGTATTTGGTACCCTAAAGAATCTGGTTTTAACCTTGTCGGATATACAGATTCAGATTATGCAGGAAGTGTTGTTGATAGGAAAAGCACCCCAGGAAGTTGTCAATTCCTAGGAAGCAGGCTAGTCTCATGGTACAGCAAGAAACAGCAAACAGTTTCCAACTCAACGGCCGAGACTGAATATATTGCTGCTGGAAGCTGCTGTGCTCAGATCTTGTGGATTAGGAACCAACTACGAGACTATGGCTCTGTATTAAACAAGATTCCTATTTTATGTGACAACACAAGTGCAATAGCCATCACCAACAACCCTGTGCAGCACTCGAGGACAAAGCACATTGACATCAGGTATCATTTTATTAGAGAGCACGTCATGAATGGTACTGTTGAACTATTTTTTGTTCCAACAGAAGAACAAATAGCAGATATTTTCACTAAACCACTTGACGAATCCACATTTACCAGATTAGTTGGTAAATTGGGCATGTTGAATAGTTTTAGTGATTAATTTAATTAATATCTGGAATCTGTTCTTGAATGAATTTACAAATGAATTTTTCATAAATGAAAAATTCATTTGCAAATTTATTTTATCATTTTACCATATTTCTTGCTTATTTCTATGTAATATATATTATCTTATCTATTTTATTTTCCCTACTTGTTAATTTAAAATACCTCAGAATATTTTATTTCCTCTAAAAATATTTTTCTATGAATTTTATTTGCTAAAATTCAATAGAAATCTATTTTTGGAATAAAAATAATAAATTCTGATATATTGTCTTTGTTTCTGTAAAAATTATAAGTTTTTATTTCAGTTTTACTATTTTGTAATATAGTTTCAGTACATATATAGTAGTCTGTTCCTTTTATTTTATTTTCTACTGCAATGACAATCGGCAAGACAATTGAATTGTCTTGCTGAAAGTCATTTCAGTATATGTTTGTATATATTTGAATATGTCGGTATAGTTTATACTGGCAAGACAATCGGTATGACTATCGATTGTCTTGCCAGTTATAACCATATATATAATTAGTTTCATTTTATTATTATACTGGTATGACAATCGGTATGACTATCAGATTGTCATACCAGTTATAATTTTAATACTTATTCTATTGTTTTTCTTTCTTTTTGCCTGGTATGACAATCGGTATGACAATCCCGGATTGTCATACCAGCTGTAATATAAAAGCGTGTGTGTGTATTGTTTTAAACCATTTCAACGTTAATCATTTCTAAAAAAAAAAAATTCGAACAGTTTCTTCCTCGTTTTCTCTCTTCTCTCTCTTCGAACTAAAACCATCAATCTGATTCCTTCCTTGCTCGAGTTTTTACTCAGCAAACTGATTCATCACTTTGTGATATATACATACAAGTATATATATACAGAGGTGCTGTTGGATTTTTCTTAAATAAAAACAAAAACTAATAAAAATCAGTTTGCCCCTTCAAATTCAATTTGTGTTTGTTGATTTTGAACTTTTTATTTTTATTTTCAATTTCTGATTTGTGTCTTTTGGTTTGTCAAAACTGTGTTTGTGAGTTAGGAATTCTAACGAGATACATTTCTGTCCAAATTTTTCGATTATAATTAATTTAATTCGAATTATTAAATTAGTTTAATTAATTCGAATTTTCTTAATATTATTCTTATAATTTTGAAAAGCGTGTGTCTTATTATTATTTTAAATGGCTCTCAATTTCCAAATTGTCGCGCATAATCAGGTTGGTTATTTTAATCCGGAAAAATGTGATGTTGAAAAATTTAAGCCATGGATTAGATTTTTAAATGACCATTCGATTGTTAGCTCTGCTATTAAATCAAATGTGATTTTAAACGTCGATCTACTTAGACTGATTTGCACAACTTCTACTGTGGCCGATGATTCAAAATCTTTTTCATTCACCGTCGCAAACACACAGTATGTAGTTGATGAAACAGTCGTCAATCGTGCGTTAAATTTTCCACTAGACAATTTCTGTAATTTACCCTCTGAAAATGATATCACAAATTTTTTCAATGCTATTCACTATCAGGGGGTGATCAATTTAACCAAACTTTCTAAATCAAATTTGGTGTCTGAATGGGATATTTTCTTCGATACACTTTCCAAAGTGTTTGCCAACTGCACAAAATCCAATTTTCATAACATCACTTCCACTCTGCAGTATATTGGTCTTGCGGTTGTTTTCAATCAAAGGATCAATTTTGGCAAACTACTTTTTCCCATTCTCTTGAGACGTCTAACTTCTGCTTTACGTGATCATTCTACAAATCGTAGGGTATCATGTTACTATGCTCGTTTTCTCATGCTTATAGCAGATCATCTACTCACCCCTGAACACAAAGCCCTTTTTGCTAACTCTGCTGTAACTGAACCCCCTCCAGTTAGCAAAAAGATTTACACTCGCCCAGACACAACCTTCAAATTCATGCAAGTTCCAGTACTTGTATCTGCTTTCATGGCCAATTATATTCCCTTACCTATTTTCAATCTTCCCGGCCATGAACAGCAACCTCAACCTCCAGTGGTTCAAGCCACCCAGGCTCTTCCATTACAGGTAGTAATTCCTCACTCTCACTCTCTTCCTACTTCTGTTGACAGACCCCCAGTGGTTGATAGGGCTGACCATGAAGTTGTAGAACCACAGCTTCAATCCCAGGTCATAGAGCCAAACACAGAGTCTCATTCTATCTCAACCTCTCCCCCACTGTCTAAAATGTTACCCAGGAGATTACTAGGAAGTAGTACATTGTTAAATATGAGTGAACCCTCAGCTCTGCCTCCTCCTAAGAAAAGAAGAACATATTCTGAGGCATCTGAAAGCCCATCCTTGCCCTCTCAACAGGACATGGACTTTGAAATGGCCAATGAACAGTTACTAGAGGCATTCTCTCAACAGGATGCATCTATTGAAATTCGCCATAGGGCCATGGCATCTTGTACTGAGTCAAGCACAATTCCATTACTCACAATGGAACCATACACTTCCCCAGATCATACTCAGGACACACAGCGAGGAGTGCACGTAGAGTCGGTTACAGTGCCTGCCATAGTTACGGCAGAAGAGCAGTCACATGCTTCAGAGGGAAAATCTGACTCTCCGCCATCTTTAATAGAGTCATTTTCTCCCCTCCCAGATCCAACACCTCTGGCTCCCTTATGGGATTCTCCACTCGCAGATTTATCTGGAGAAAGTGGAGGGCAACTCGGTCAATCTATCCCTGAAGCAATTCAGACATCTATTCCAAAAGATTTGATAGGTTTGACTGAGGATCGGGACTCGCGAATTCCCATTGCACCACCACTGACCTCTCTTGAAGAGGCTAGGGTGATTTTTAATGCAGGTACAGAAGAACAGCAACTGGAAGACTCCT
This sequence comes from Apium graveolens, assembly GCF_009905375.1. Lineage (NCBI taxonomy): Eukaryota > Viridiplantae > Streptophyta > Magnoliopsida > Apiales > Apiaceae > Apium > Apium graveolens. The sequence continues at coordinate 176,249,799 of NC_133649.1, read as the reverse complement.
CACGAGCAATTATATTGAGAGAAACACATGCACGTGAGATGAGTGAACCAAACACGAGTGAAATTCAGGTGAGAGCACACACAGACACTGATACTGTAAACCTGTTAGCTCAGATTGCTGCCCTAAAAGAAGAACTTGCTAAAAGCCAAGCTGAATCTCAAGCATTCAAAGCACAAGTGGTTGAACGGTCTTCTTCTTCCACCTCTGTCAACAATCAGCTTGCAATCATAAGGAATGACATCTCAGATCTAAAGACCACTGTAACACCAAAGCTCAATTCTATTCAGGACACTCCAAATTTATCAGCTGATGACATATCCAACTTCTGCTCTCTACATACAAGAATGACTTCTCTTGAAGACCTCGTTGAGATGAATCATTCACTGGACTCCTCAAGATTTCTAAAGATAGAGACGGGCATGGAACATCTCAATGAAGGGATGAAGCACCTATATTACATGATCAAGAATTCTCATTGCCCTAATGAAGAACAAAGAGCTTATTTTGAAGGACCGTCTGGTGGAGGATCAGGCTCTGGAGGTGATGGAGGTTCCAAAGGAAAGTCAGTAGAGGATCCCTCAACTAAGAGGGAGAAGAAAGGGAGTAGTGCCAAAGGGAAGGAAAAAGATACCTCTGCTGGAAATAAAGGAAAGGCTGATGATGTCTACTACAGTGGAGAACAGGATGACTTTGACATTTTTGACATTCCCACTGAACCAGTTCAGGAAGATAAAGATGGGTTATTTGAAGCTGAAGAGGAAAGTGATTTTGAAGATTGGGAAGAAGAAGATACAGTGGATCCTAGGTTTGAGAAAGAATTTCAGAAAGAGCAGTCAGAGATGCTAAGAAAAGAAGCTGAACTCAAGAAGGTCTCTCAGATCATTGACAGGAGGAAAGACATACAAAGAACAGAAACTCTTCAAAAGCAACGTCTTCATGACATTAAGGCTCAAGAAAGGAGAAGAGATGTCAGACTAAAGATTGGTGAAAAATGGGATGAAGCTAGGAGAGTACTTGATATGCCTCAGCTGAGCACTAACAATGATAGGCAGTTCTTACATCTTCTTGACAAGCTGGAAATCTCAAATCCTAACAATGACATGTACATGAATGCTATCAAGACTGAAGTCTCAAGGATCACAACTGCTTTTGATAGATCCCTAAATGAGATGAGCATTTTTGTATATTATCAGAGTGAAGGATCATTCAAGGTGTCACTTCATCTATTTGAGAATCGTTCTTTGTCAGAGATTTGGGTTCTTTTAAACAAAGTCAAAAGAAGCTCAGAATTGAATGAAGTTCTTCGAGAAAGGCTTAAAGAGTTTGCCAGCAGGGCTAGTCCTCAAGTGGTCAACAATCCTCATCAGGTGAGATTCTTTAAGTCTGATTGTCTTCAAATCTGTCAGCTAGATGTACAATCTCTTAAAGACTACTCAGCTAAGCATCTGGTCTGGATGGAACATCATTTGAGAACTGCTGGATATTCATCCATGTTGAAGACTCAAGCTGCTGACTTGATTCAAGCTTATTGTGAAAAGAATGTTAAAAGGTACAATCAACTCAAGAATAAGCTGAAGTCAGTTGGAGTTCAACCAGTCAGACCAGCAAGCTTCACTTCAGAAAAGGATTGTGTCTTTGACAAGGAATTGCTTCAAGATTTAGAAGAAGGTGAAGTCAGAAGAGAAGACAATTGAAGTCAATTAGCTCAAAACTCAATGTAATATGATTAGAGCTTTATGAATCAAGATAGTCTAATGTAGTTATATGTTCAGGCTAGAGGAACATCTATCTTGTATTCACTTGTAAAATTTCATTTGGAATCTGGAAAATGTTAAATATAATCCAGAACTTTTCTGCTATTTACTTTACATTACTGTTTATATCTTTTTCTTATTTGTTAGTTGAGTTATCATCTAGGTATTTGTTGTTATTGTCTAACAAGCAAATAGGGGGAGATTGAAAGGCATATGTCATAGCCTACTCGTTTATTCGAGTATTTAACTCAACTCAAATAAGAATGTAATAAGTAAATAGTGGATCTATCATCAGAGAGATCTCACAAAGTAACATTTGTCAAAGAATAAAGAAACATTGTTCATCTGCAGACTTGAAGATTCACTGGAAGAAGTTCAAGAATTTGATCATGTCTCAGTGATATAAATCAAGATCGTGGATTTAATCAAGTGACAGAGATCTCGTCAGGGTATTATTTATTACAAGGATTCAATCAGAACAACAAAGTCAAGACATGAAGAAACGTCACGAAAGTTAGTCACTCATGAACCAGATAGTACATCGAGTGTCAGCATTGAAGTGGCGGAATTGATTCATAAGTCTCAGTGACTTTCAGAAGATTGTCAGAAGAATGGATGCTGCTCAGCGTTAGTATTAATTCTCTATTAATTAATTAAGTCATATAATTTAATTATGAAAATAAATTATATCTGCAAAGATTAATTTATTTGATTAATTAAATTAATTGATTAATTAATTCTGAATTAATATTAAGGTTTTTCAGAATTTTAATTGATTAAAATCTGTTTTAATTCTAAAAAGATAACTGATTGTACTAGTATGACAATCGGTATGACAATTGATTGTCATACCGAAAGTCATGCTAATTCAGTTGATTGTCTTGATAGAATTATTATTTAGATTAAAATCACTTATTAATTCAGTAAGACAATTTCATTTGAACTAATATGACAATCGGTATGACAATCAATAGTCATACCGAAAGTCTTGCTAGTTCATTTTAATTGTCTTGCTAGCTCTAAAAGATTGTCACACCGAAAGTATTATTGGACAAATGATTGTCATACCAGTTCATTTTGATCTCGGCTGTGTTGATTAAATAGAAGCAGAAGCATCCAATTTAAAAAAAACATACTGAGAGCAATCAAACAGAAGCCAAGAACAAAAAGAGAACAAGCAGCCAAATATTTCATCTTATCTGCTAATTCAAGATTACAATTTCTAGCTTGTAAAGTTAAATCCAATCAACTAGAAATCACTCTCTTGTTCTTGTGTATCAATCTAGCGGATTAAAATCCCTAGAACTTAATCTCAAATCGCATTTAGCATTTGATCTTTTAATTACAAAAATAGAAAAAGTTCATGTCGAATTTATTCTAGATTTGTAATAATTGATTTGAGATTAATCCCTTGTAACCGATACCGTAGTTGTAACACCTTTCAAGTTTAATAAAAGTTTTATTTAACTTGAATTTTGTTTCACAATTTTATTCCGCATTTTATTCGACTAAACGGTATTGTTTGCATTCAACCCCCCCTTCTACAAACAAATTGGGACCTAACAGAACCTAATACTCTTGTTAACATACTTTGTTATTATTATTAAGTTAATTCAGACCTAGTTTATCTTAGTTATTTACCATGCTTTTATTGGAACCCATGGTGACGGTGAGTTCGGTTATGAACTAATCATTGTCATGGGGTTCTAACAGATTTACTTATGGATTTCTATAATTTAATTATTTTGATACCTAAGTGTGTGGTGATTGTATGATATCCTAGTATTGGTTGTGCGTATTCGTCTTATGTGCATCGCGAACATATAAGATAGTTTGTTAATCTCTATTGAAGCGACAGTGAATATAGAGATTTAGAACTTGCCATGCTAGCATAGGTTCATGTATTTATTATGCATGATTCGTAGGTAATTTTAACCATCTTACTTGCCCTATGTAATCATGATAGATAACTTGTTCATTAAACCTTTATGTTTTCAAATTCTATAGACATATAGGGTCTCAACATAATTGGTGTCTATTCAGCTTCAATCTCTTTTGTGGATGTCTCGTAGTAGGGTATTCGTACAATAAAAGTTGGCATTTACTATTTCTGTGTTATCTGATTAGTTGTCATCACCATTGCATGCTAAGGTTAAGAACAATGACTTTGAATGAAGTATTTAATAAAGTTATAATCCCATGTTTGTTTCATATAGTTAATTCAATCACTTTTTTTTTAGTTAATTGCATGTTAGTTTAATCTTAGTTATAAAAAACTCAATTTGTTATTGTCTTAGCATTGAGCGATAGTCGTACCATTGTTGCATAGGTGCATAATCTTAAGTTAACTAAAAAGAGTCTCTGTGGGTACAAATCTGATTTATATCTTATACTACTTGTGAATGCGTATACTTGCGTGTAATTTTAGCGCGTGTTTTCGCCCTAACACCTTCACCAGAAAAATTATATACCCAAGAATCCTCCCATGACATATCTCGATCGGGTAAACCTATCTTCTTATAGGTGTTGTAGTAGAGGATGTTAGTCGAGCTCCTATTGTCCATGAAGTCTTTGTGGACGTTTTTAGTTCCAATCTGAAGAGAAATGACTAGAGCATCATTATGAGAGTGATGTACCCACCTATCATCAGCTTCTCTTAAGGTGATATCTATTGATTCTCCTTTGAATACTTTGGGTGGTCGAGCCTCCACCCTATGAATGTCGGTCAATGGCCGAAACCGGGCTTTCCTTACGTATTTTTCCAAGGCTCGGTTACTGCATTCCATCTCAAGATCTCCCCCGTATATCGCTCGGATGCTTCCATCTCTGACAAATTTGTTTTCCTCCAGAACTTTATTGTTGGATCCCCGAGGAGTACGGCCTCTTTCCTCCTTTGCTTTGTCAGAACCACTTTTATGCCTCCTTACTTCCTTCACCACCCATTCACCAAGATAACCATCCTTGATCAGAGTCTCGATTTTATCTTTTAACTGTCGACACTCATAAGTGTTGTGCCCGGATGACTTATGGAATTCACAATACTTCTTCTTATCTTTACTTTGTCAAGACGAAAGTGCCTCTGTCTTCCTAAAATGTCATATGTTCTTGTTTACCTCGAAGATGTGCTCAATTGATACAGCCAAAGGGGTGTATCCACTCATCCTGTTGTCATAGCTTGAGGGAGGGCTCCATTCCCTCCTCACAGTTGCGGCATTCACCTGATTCGGGCTTTGACTACTTCTTCGATACCTCGGGCTCAGAGATATGTCTCTCTTTCTTGCTCTTCCCCTCTGGGTTGTTTTCAAAGCCGGTTGAACCTCTGCTAAAGATTGTGCTATGTCTTTGAATGATTCTGCCAAAGCAAAGACATCTGCCATTATAGGCAGATCTTTCCCTGCAAATGTTTCCAGAAATCTGAGCCGACCCTTAGACTTGCTATCAAAAAACTTTTCAGAGCTTCGTCTGAAGCACCTCTTAGGCTGGTAGACTCGACGTTGAACTTTTTGAAGTAAGACATCAGACTTTCGTTCTCTCTTTATCTGACATTAGCTAAATTAGTGACAGACGGAGCGTATCTCACAGTTGCTTGGAACTTGGTCAAGAACAAGGTTTTCATCTGATCTAAAGAAGTGATTATTCCCGGTCCAAGCTTTTGAAACCACTTTTGAGCGCTTTCCCTGAAGGTTGCCGCCAAGAGTCGGCATTGGGCCAAGTCTGGAACTTGATACACATCTATCTCTATATTAAATTGACCCAAGATTTCCACAGGGTCTGAACTTCCATGGAATCGGAGATCGCTAATTGTGTTGCGATATCTGACCGGTAACTGGGCTTCCCTTACGGCCGTAGAGAATGGTGAAGGAATCTCAGCTATTACCGTCATTCTTCCTTCCAAGCGATTGAGAAGACTTTTCAGATTATCCACATTAAAGGTTCCCACGTCGGGGATAGTCTGCATATTGGGTTGTGGATCTTGAGGTGGAGGTAGCACTACCTGATTTCCACCCGAAGGAGCCTGTTGTTGATTAGTATTTTTGGGCATCCGTTTGTCCTCCTCCAAGTATCACTTTTATCTCTTGGTTTCGCCCTTGATCTCCTTCTGGATTTTCTTCTTGACCTCGGCCACGGCCTTGAGGCGTCTCGCGATCATAATTCTGGATATCCCTACGACCGTCATCTCCCGTGTAGTTATCTCTTCCAGCTCGCTCATACATGCGAGTATCTCTATAGCCACGATAATTGTCACGGCGATAGCCATTCAAGTATCTACCTCAGCCTCTGCCTCTTCCCCTCCACTAGGGTCTTCTTCAGTGATCACTTCCATAATCTCGGCCATAACAGTCCATCGATCCACGAGGAAGAGCTCTCTCATGGTCGCGGTGCCGCTCCTGATTCTCAGTGGGATTCAGGGGCACACACGTTGAACCATGGGGCGTCATATCTCCGCGATCGGCATCTTTCTGCCATTCCAAAAGTAACATTCTTAGATCATCATCTCCTAAACGGATCCCCAAATGATCCTTCAAAGCAGCGAAACCTTGTTGCTCATTCGCTGGCATAAATTCCACTTGTCGCCGTTCCTCCAGAGTTCGTCCGGATCGATGTGGGTGAGTGATTACTCGGTTATCTGTCTGTAGCGCCTCTCGTCCATTAATATCTCCATCAACAAGTTCAACAATCTGGCCAGTATTATTGGAGTAATTCAGATGTTGCGGCGTTATTGCCACACGCTCGCCTCTGGATTGGCCAAGGCCAATCGGAGTGTCCCTCTCAGTAATGGGATCTTTCCCATATGTCTGAGCAGAGCGGTTACGACGAAGGCCTCTCCTTGTCTTATGCCTTTCCATCGTGCTCAACCTTGAGTCGAAACCGTTCATGGCATCACTGTTAGGCAAAAAACACGCGCTAGTAATTCACGCAAGTATACGCAGTTCGCAAGTAATATAGAATAATTTCTAGTTCGTTCCCACAAAGACTCAGACTGATTATGTTCAATTACCGCTTACTCACCAATGTATAATTACTTCTCAATGTCAAGACAATAACACTTAAGTTGATTAACTAATTATTAACTATAATTAACTAGGAGAATTAAAACACTTAATTGACACTTGAATTAACAATATTAAACACGCATGAGATCATAACTTCATTACTACTTCCTTCAATAGTTATTGTTATTACCCTTAGCATGTAACGGTGATGATATTAATCGAATAACACGAAACTGATAAAAGCCAACTTTCTTGTACTAATACCATTCTACCAATCATCCACAATTAAGATAGAAGTTGAGTAGGCATCAATTATGTTGAGACCCTATATGTCTACAGAATTTGACAACATAACGATTTAAGCACAAGTTATTCTTTATGATTACATAGGGAAAGTAAAATGGTTAGAATTACCCACTAATCATGCATACACATACATGAACCTATGCTAGCATGGCAAGTTCCAAACCTCAAGATCCACCGTCGCTTCACAAGAGATTAACATACTATCTTATATGTTCGCGACACACATAAGACGAATAAGCACAACCTATGCTAGATATCATATAATCATCACACACTAAGGTATTAAACAACTAACTAAAGAAATCCATAGTAAATCCGTTACGACCCCATGATCACGATAAGCCCATGATAGAACTCATCGTCACCATGGGTTCATATGAAAACATGATAATAACACACAATATAAACTAATAAAAATACTTATTAAAACCAGAGTACGTCACAAGAGTAATAAGGTTCAAAGTAAAGAAAACTAGCATCCACTGATACAACGAATAAAAAAATCACAAGAAAACGTATGCTTCCTCTTCTTCGTTATGATGTGCTAAAACGGTCTTCTTCCTTCTCTCCTTGCTCCTTGCTTAATACCACACACTTTGAAATGTCTCTGAAAACTACTTATATAGAAGCCCACAAGAACCAGCCGTCTCAGAAGTCCACCAAAATAAGGATTGTAAAAATCAGTATTAATTTTCTCGACCCCGAGCGGCCGCCCCAGATTCCTGAGCGGACGCCCCAGCTCCCAGGTGGCCGCCCCAGCTTCCGGGGCGGGCGTCCCAGCACCTTCTGGAAAATATAAAATTTTGCTCCTGATTTTTCTGAATTCTGCTCCTAACTTCCCACAACCAATGCCAAGTACTTTCCTAGGCTTATTTCGATGAACTCTTCCTACATACGCAAGTTATACCCTAAAATACAAAAACACTAGAAAAACGCATCAAATACACAAAATATTTGACTTCAAGACATCAATTCAAGCCATTATAAGACGTTTGAAGTGGTATAAAATGCCACTTATCACACCCCCAAACTTAAATCGATGCTTGTCCTCATGCGTCACAGACTCAAAAACAAAACAAAAATATGCATGAATGCAAACTACATGAAATGCATCGATCCCCCTCACAATGACTAAACCAACCAACTCATGACATCTTAACAAATGTAATTAGGTGACTAAAGATCAATCAAATCATGCAACCTAACATACAACTAGAAATGTGGTGTGTGCGGATGCTTAACAGATATGCTTCGAAACTAGATCAATTATCATAACTCAATTATCCTCAAGGCAATCACATGATTATACGAAGAATACATTCTAGGCACAAAATGACTTATAACACTCCAAGATTACTGGAGCTTATTATGGAATCATGCTTTTATTCAACACAACAAACAAATGCTTATTTGATCGTGCAATGAGTGAGGTCCACAAAAGACTTATGCAATGGCATCCATTTAGCGAGCATTAGGTTAGCGGATCCCAGACTAATAAAAGCCTTAGGTCACTAGGCACAAAGTCCCCTAAGAACTTAATAACTTGAATACCAAAGAGCCCACTCATGATCAATTATGCATTAAACTTTATTTTTTTTTTCTCTTTTTTTCTTTATCTTTTTTCTCTTTTTTTTCAAATTTATGAGCAAGTGTGTTTCGCTCCATCTTGCTCAACCCTAGACTACACGCATAGAAATACAAGCCGGCTACTAGCCAATTGACACCTAGCCACAATTAGCAATGAATTCCAATTTTTACTCCAATTTTTTTTCTTTTCATGCCTTTTATCATTAAGAGCCTATCATAAATTCTAAGCATACTCAATAGATTAATCTCAAAAAACTTCAAATCATGACAACAATCTAGTCTTTAAGCATACTCTAAGACTTAGTGAAATTATAAGTGTTTCTAGCATGCATGTCAACCTACAAGATTCAACATTACTCTAACGCTATCACTACACTAGCATCAATATCAAAAATCAATCGGTAAAGCAACGCAAAAGGGATCATGATATATGCATGAGCTAGATGACATGATGATAAATAAAGCTATAAAATAAAAAAAAACTATATGTGACAAAAATATGTACTATATGAACTAAAATATCATGAATATGCAACTACATGACACACATACAAATATATTCCTTAACTACCACCCCCAAACTTAAAATCTTCACTGTCCCCAGTGAAGGCAGTAGAAAGGAACATAGGGTATACCTACTCGGAGAAATCATCATCATCACCCTCAGAGGGTGGAGTGTCAGGAGGCAGATAAGCAGAGTCCTCGCCAAAAACGGGCCACTGGATGTCAGCTCCAAGGCCTCTGATAGCAGTCCTAAGTGCGAGGGTGAGCTCCTGCGCAAACCTACTCTGTGACTCATATATCGCATCCATCCTTCTGGAAAGCCTCCTATATTGGGCATCAGCCATCCCTGAACCAACACCTTCCTGGGCTCTAGAAGAACCTACCTCTTCACGAGCCTGACTAGGCCTAGCCATAGTAGCACCAGCTGCTGGTCATCCTCCTGGAAGATGATATCCCAAACCATGCTCTTCGGGCTCTCCACCCGTCTACTCCTGCATCGCATTCAGCGTCGCTGAGTCAATAAGAGCGGTCGGCATCCACAGCTGCTCGTAAGACGGCCAATGAACTCCAACTGCTCTGCATAGCTTCGTGACAGCAGATGCATAAGGGATGTTGCTTTGTGTCCTCCCCCTCAAAAACTTCAAAATCCCTTGGTAGATGAACTCACCAAGGTCCACATAATACTCCTCATTCAAGATCCCCCATAACAACCTTGCTCTCTCAACTGTAACCTCATGTGCATGCGAAGTAGGCAAAATATTAGCACAAATAAAAGTATTCCATGCGCGAGCATACTTATTCATCGCAACCGCCAGAAAAGAATGATACTCGTAAGATCCCGTCTTAAACTTCCACACCATGCCCGGCTGACAGAGAGTAGCACAAATCAAATCCAAATCAAAATCCCTGGGGGTCTTCTCATTCCAGTTCTCCTCCTCGGGCTTCCTTTTTCGCTGCCCAATAACACGGCGAATCGCCTCAGGCTAATAATCAACAGTAAACCCATGAACAAACGTATACCCATTCTTGTCAGCCTTGGTGTTCGCATAAAACTCGCGAACCACACTCATTGGAACCGCCTCCGGTAACTCACAAAAAGAAATCCATCATTTCTGTTAGTCCCTTAACAATGTAGCAAGAATTACAGAAGGGGGGTTGAATGGAATTCTTAAACCTTTTTCTTGAAATAAAAATGTTCAACTCGATTATAGATATATTTGTTTTGATTAGCACATTGCGGAATGTAAATTTGAATGAATCAAAACATAAGTAATTAAAAACAAGAGTCTTTAAAAACTTTCTGGTGGATTTAAACAATTCCACCAGAGATATATATAATATATCGAGAGGACTCTGTGTGCAGAAATGCCCACAGCTGCTTACAAATGGAACTACTGAGAATACAGGAAATGCTAAAGATTATGCTTACAAAGATTTCTCTGTTTTTGTGTTTCTCAGCTATCTCAGTTATTTTTCTATTTGCTACTCTCTTGGTTTATATAATACCAAGATTACAAAGTCAAAAAGACTGAACAAATATAAAATATAACAGTCTTAATCTTTGCTGCTTTCCGTCCTCTATTATCTAGTTAATGGGCTTCCACAATGTGTTTATATACAACTCGACGGCTGTGTGTCAGCTTTCACTGTTCAACTGATGTTTGAATTCTTGATATGATCATCTGTCGACTTTTAGATCATCCGTCGATGACTTAATTGATCATCTGTCGACTGCTATGTTAAACATCCGTTGATAGTCATTTGATCATCCGTCGAAGGCTTTGTTAATCATCCGTCGGTAGCTATTTTGACACTTGACTTCATTTCACTTATACAGAATTACAAGACATTACTTATGTACAATTAATCAACCTATTCTGCATATCTAGTTAAAGTCAACATGACTTATATGCTACTACAGATTCTATACAAAGGTGCATACATCACTATGCTACAAACTTATTATAAAAACTTATTATAACATAAGCTACTCACTCGATGGATAATAAGTTAATCATCTGTCGGGACTATAATGAGTTATCCGTCGGGACTATAATTCTTATTCGTCGAGTGCTACATTATTTCACTAAGTAAAATCTACTTAGATGTTTTGTTTAAGTGATCATCAGGTACACAACATATTCACAACAATCTCCCCCAATTTATGTCTACTAGAATTGTAGCCATAAATTCAGAGATACTTGATGATAACAAAACATCCTAAACATATATCTTTAAAGATAAGTAGATAAAACTGAAAGTGCTTCAATTAAACAAAATGTACAAGGTTTGGCTCAAAGTCAGTTCAAGATGCTCCTCTAGCCTGAGCAGGTTTTTCTAGTTTCTTGAAGGTATGGATCTTCTTCCAAGCTTTATGTTATTTTCTTCAATTTGATTCTGGAGCTGCCAGTGGAATTCTAGTTCATCAGATTCTGAGAGATCTAGCATTTCTTGCATCTCCAAGAGAGTCTCATTGCTAGAGATACTCAATTGGTCTTCTAGTCTGAAGAATCTTCTCACACCCTTGTCATCCATGAATTCCATCAGCCAGTAGGGCCTTAGATGCACTCTTCTCCCTGTGTATGGGATGATTAGAGTCTTTGGGAGTGCATCTTTAGCTCTAACACTCCTCAGCTCTTCAATCCTCTTCAATACTAGTCTTCTTGCAGTTACATTGAACCCAAAGTTTTTCTTGAAGGATGAATAGACTTTGATCAACACAGGTTGGCTTTCTTGAAGTATCCTATGAAGAGGCCACTGCATCTCCCTTCCTCCTTTGTACTTGAACACCAACCTTTCAGGTAGGTTTCTGTATGCATCAATTGCCCTTACTTCATCTAGTTCATACAGATAAAGGTTTAGATCTGATAATTCTTTAATGTCACATAAGTACAAGTAGTCTCCCCTGTTGACCTTGGATTGAGCTTTAACTACTGACTTGGATTTGAGAGGTGACAGCTTCACTTTCTTGACTGCCCTTGATTTTGTCCTTTTTGGCTTGGTAAGGATTGGAAAATTGAAGTCAGGAATTGGTAATTTATCCCACTCTATTGGCTCATCCTTTGGCACAATAGGCTCTCCATATATGTTCCTGTAGGGGTCTACCACCCTTATATCTTCAAATACCACAGAGGGCTTTGATGCTTGAGTTTTAGCTGGTGTGGATTCCTTGGGAAATTGATCTTCCAATTCCTTGTCAACAACATCCAGTTTCCTTTTTGTTCTTCTAGCCAATTCTTTCTTTCTTGGGGATTTCTTCTGTTCTTCAATCTTCTTCTTTGATTCAGCAGCTTCAGATGGTTGAGAAGGAATTTGTTGAGAAGAATTCACAGCCTGTAGCTTGGCCAAGATAGCAATCTGTTCTTTCTTTTATTTAGACTTCTTTGCATCTAGAGCAGCTTGCCTCTTTTCCTGCTTTAATCTGGCTTTTTCTTCTTTCTTTGCTTGAGCAAACTGTGGATGTCCAGCTACCACACAAATCTCCTTTCCATTTCTGAATATCTTAGCAATTCTCCTTTTTGAAGCTGAATCAGCTGGATCTTTATAGAAGATAATGGATCTTGACAGAAGCTTCTTTTCATCAGGCTTGGGTGTCTCATACACAGTGTCCAAGGGATTCTTCAAAGATGACTTTGGATAATTTGCCCTTGGTTTGAGAATTATTTCAGCCTTTTGTGATTTGATGCAGGAAGATTGTCCTTTCTCCGGATAGTTCATGTTCATCTCATTCACACTGATTGGCTTGACATGAGAGTGATGGATGGCTGACTTAACTGGCTCCTTGACTAGTTCAAACTTTATCTGTATCTCCTCATCAATCTTATCCCAGTTGATCAAACTCAACTTTCTTTTTTCAGCAACTTTCAAATTTGTTGCTGTTGTTTCAATTAGATCTATACCATCTGCAACTGGTGGCTGGGAGATAGTAATTGAAGGTACAATTACTTTGCTGATTTGTACTTGAAGTTTCTCCCCCTCTGTTGGTCCTTTCTCCCCCTTACTTGATTCTCTCTCCCCCTTTTTGTTATCATCAAGTTGAGGAGTAAGGCCTTGTGATTTAGCCAGTTGCATGAGAAGATTTGTCTGAGTCTATTGATTTTGAAGAAGAATAGCCACTGAATCTTCAATAACTTGAACTCTATTTTCTAGCTTGGCTAGCTTCTTTTCAGATTCTGATTCTCTCCTTAATCTTAGTAGTAGATCTTGCATGGTACCATATGGCATTACTGAATCCAGCTTCTCAGAGTTATAGGTCTTCAAGTCAGCTATATCTCTTTTCAATTCATCCATACTGAGATTCTGTCTTAAGTGCTGGATCTTCATTAGATGTAGAGATTCTAGGTGAGCTTTAAGAACAGCCTTGGTACCAGAATCTGAAGTTTCCTGAAGGGCATGTTGAATAGCTATTACTTATTTGACCAAAGACACCTCAAATTGTCCTGGTGTAGATTCCTTTGCCCATGCCCATTCAGGTCAACTTAAAGCAGAACTTGGGCCTTCAGCTCCCCCTGAGTTCATGCTTCCATCCAAAGAACGAGAGTCATCATCATTAGAATTTACTCCAAATTCTTCAGATGGCTCTCCAGCTTGAGAAGGCATCCTGTTAACAGCAGCTTTATATCTTTGAAGAGATTCTGTGGTGTGCACCAAATTCAAAGTCTGTTGTAACACCCCCAAATCCGGGGTCGGGGATCCGGGTTGTCACGAGTTCCATTTCCATTTATAACACCCAATCTTAATAAACAATCAACTACTCTGTACTGTGACCCCACAATAAACACACACACCACAACTTATAGTCTCAGAGATGAATATCCAAAAATAACACGAGTCATTTTATTCCAAAATTATATGCCATTACACCTTAAAAGGGTTTCTGAATAAATTTACATTTTTTTGCCATTATTACAATTGATAAAGATACATAAGTCTGGTACATCAAAAGTTGAAAGCCTAGCCTATTGGTAGTTCCTACCTCAGCTACAGCGACATCAACGCCTATAGGAAACTGCGGAACGTTTCCTATCCGCTCGCAAATTGGGAGCTTGGTCCTGTTCATCTTGTCTATCTGATGTTGTGTGATGAAAGAAGAAAGCAAGGGTGAGCAAAAATCCCACCAAAATAATATGTATACTGATTAACAATATATGAGCATACTCATAGTACTCATGAAAGTCTTGGTCAGAAGAAATGAACCAACCTGATATCTTAACGCGACCAAGTCACAAAATATTCAGTATATATATACATATATATATACTTTTCACAATCTTTGAAATCCTCTGACATGTATAATATACACAGAGTTCCAGTTTATAACTGTATAAAAATATCGTTGCAAGGTGATCTCATATATCTAACCTTGTCTCACATTTTTCTGAAAATCTTTGATATGCATAAGATAATCATTTACTAGATATAAGTTTAAAAGATGAAGTTACAAGATACTCCAATATACTTGTATCTTTTCCAAATACTACTTGAACTACCACCGTTCAAGTTATAATTAGTTTCAAACGTTCATCACATAGATGAGACTACAAGACAAGATTTGAATAGATTCCATCTTTGAACATCATTATAAATAATGAAGTTACGAGATACTTCATTAAGTCCCGATATATATATACACCTATATATATATACATTTCATACACTCCTTGAAAACCTCTGTTATGAAAATTATAAACAGAGTTGCAATATCCAATGAATTTGGAAAGGAGAAAACCTTGGCATAAACCTGATATCTTGCTGATCAGGCAAAGATACCAATAAGTAACCTTTTCTACTAGTAGATGGACGAATTCCCCACTGGTCATCACCCTGGCCGCAATAGGACCTTATGCTGGACTGCCACTCAGCCACTTACGCATTTGATGGACTCCCACTGAGCCACTTACACTTTCATTGACGCCCACTGAGCCCATGTTGCTTATGCCGACTCAAATAGATGAACTTACTTCCCGAACGATGGGCAAGTAATCAAGATGTTTTCTCAAAACAGCAACCTCGTTGCGAATGTAAAATACACCACTGAGCCGGATCCCTCAGGTTTTGAGCGAGTATTTAAATCCCCTTCGAAAAGAAGATCTTAAATATAAAAATGAGTTTTGGGATCCGCTCTAACTTTTAAAAATCATTTTGAAGATTCGAAAACATTTTTAAGAATGTTTGGAGTAATGCGGATTTAATGAAATAAATCAGTCCCGATATATTAGAAAATATATGAATATTATTATTTAATAATATTCCCATAAGGATAATCTCTATATAAATAATTTGAAGTAGAAGTTTTAAAACTCATACTTGAAATGAATATTAAATAACCAAAGATATACTTATATGAAAGTACTATCTTTATTTGAATAATCGAAAATAAGTTTGATTATCGAAACATTATTCTTTAATAAAATAAAGAATATTATTTAGTAAATAATCGGAGTCATAAGTCCTCGAATGAATATTCAAAATAATATTCATTAAATAAATATTCATTAAATAGAATAAACAGAGTCATAAGTTCTCGAATGAATATTCATTAAATAGAATAAACAGAGTCATAAATCCTCGAATGAACATTCAAAGTAATATTCATTAAATAGAATAAATAGAGTCATAAGTCCTCGAATGAATATTCCAAGTAATATTCATTAAATAGAATAAATAGAGCCATAAGTCATCGAATGAATATTCCAAGTAATATTCATTAATAAAAATAAAGTTATCGAATAAACCTTATTCGATTAATAGTTTTGAAAACTATATCTCTCTCTCTATATATATAAATATATATATATAATATACTCGGGAACATCGACTCCCGGTTTAAAAAATATTCACATTTGAGTCCCCTATACTAAGGGTATACGCAACTACTGCTTATCTCTAGCATAGGTATTATGCACCTTATAAGCAATTGAATCAACAATTAGATATCAAGATTACGAAACAGACATGCATATATACCATATCACATGCTCCAATATATCGCAAGATTTACTAATAACAATCATGCACTTATCACAAGATAATGCATATACATATATTTACATCACAACAACAGTATAACAGGTAGAAAACTTGCCTGAGCGACTGGGGGTTATAAACGGCTTGGGACGAGTCTGGTAACCTATAAACAACATGTAAGTTGGAATTAAACCAAAGTCACTTGTAAATCTATACTTTAACCAAATTAGACTCTAACGCTCGCTTTGCGCTTACTGATTCTCTTAAGTCGCTCGAGTACCCTCGGCTCCACCATTTTTAATAAATTAACCATTATGAGTTTTAAGGCGATTCTTTCGCGAGTACCTTACCAACTGCCTAATCCACTTAACATAATTGCTTCATACTCCAATTAGTCCTTTAAGGTCTTTAACCTATGTTTCAAAGTAAGGCGAGGGGTAATGGTTCGGTCGAGAAACGTCGTTACTTAAAACGGTCATTTCTCCTAAACCGTTCATTGGAATTAAACGAACTACATATCAAAACGAAGCTCGTAACATGAACTATCTAATCATGGCAATGGTAAAAACCTAGCAGTGAGTTCCCGGGTCCTAATGTTAAGAACAAAAACAGCCTAAAGTAAATCGGACATTACGACGGCTATGTTTACGCGATTACCCAAATTTAAAACACTCCAATTCAACCCACAATCAATCCACAATCACAACCAAATCAAAACTCCATCCATACTACATCATAACAGCCCCAACAACTCAACATTAACAATTTATACTTATTCCCCACATGAACTAAAAGCTTTACTTAAGTTCTTTAACTAATTATCAAGATTTACAACTCCGAAAACACCACAAAACCAACTAATCTCCACAAACTCAACCAAACTTTAAACAAACAAGCATCATGCTTCACATATACTATATCAATCATATTCATTCCTAATTACTCAAAACTAAAGCTAGGGTTTGGAGTTTATACCTTCCTTGGAGAGTGGAGAATCAAGAGAATGGCTTCGAATCACCCTTAAAGTCCTTATCCAAGCTTAAACTAAACAAAACTTCAAGAACAAAAATTTTAGTTCTTGAAAAACACTATTCACCATCTTCTTCCATGATTTTTAGGAAGAGATTGTGAATGATTTAGGAGCTCAAACTTATAGGATATCCATAACTATGCATAAGGAGTCTTAGATAATTACCTCACTAATTAAAAAGGTTTGGATCTTGAATTTTGGAATTTTCCTCTTTGAAAAAGAAGAAAAGCCGAGAGCTCTTCTTGAAAATGGAGGTGTTTTGTTTTTTTTGATGAAAATGAAATGTTTTGGCTTGGTTGGTTGCTTTTGATTTGTTTTGTTTTGATTTCTTACCTTTTTACCATGGTAACTTTTGTGTGGCTCACAATCATCCAACAATTCCTTCCCTTATGTCATGATTTTATCATCATGTGATGTCACCCTCCCTCCTTTGTCCTCTTCACATTGGTTGGATGACATCATCCCCTCTAATCTCTTTGATTAGCTTCTAATTACTTGGCTAATGACCGCTGATCTGTTATACGGTTCGCTTAACTTTCGTTTCCGTTTATCGTTTGAGGGATCATACCCGAGATCTTATTACTTAGGTTCCCTTAACCTTTCTCAATACATTATATTCCTTTTTATGATCTTCTAATAAAATCCTTGAATTTAAATCCTTTTTATCCTGTTACCTTATACTCAATTCTTTTGATATCTGGTGGATTTTCGGGAAAAATCAAAAGGTTCAAATTTGGATTCTGAAGATCTTTACATACACTTATATATCATATAGAGTACCAATAAAATCTCAGAATATCCATAAAAGAAACCCTACATAGTGTGGCATGAACAGTTTTCTTATTCAGCAATATCAGCAAAAACACTATTCATAAGGGTTACAAAAAGTTCAAAATTTTGGGGTTATTACAGTCTCCCCTCCTTAAAAGGATTCCGTCCCGGAATCAAATCGAAAACAAATGGGGGTACTTTTCTAGCATTGCGCTCTCTAGTTCCCAAGTTGATTCTTCCATATTATGATTCTGCCATAGCACTCTGACTAGCTTGATCACTTTGTTCCGAAGCGCCTGCTCCTTCTTATCCAAAATCTTAACTAGTTTCTCCACATAAGTCAGATCTGGTTGCATGTCTATGCGCTCATATGCCCCTATTTATCTGGCATCCGAATTACACTTCCTTAACATTGATACGTGAAACATGTTATGACTTGCTACATGTTTGGGGG
The DNA here is from genome assembly GCF_009905375.1 of Apium graveolens. NCBI lineage: Eukaryota > Viridiplantae > Streptophyta > Magnoliopsida > Apiales > Apiaceae > Apium > Apium graveolens. The sequence continues at coordinate 176,231,433 of NC_133649.1, read as the reverse complement.
TAGGGATAACTCATATGCTAACTTCCCAATACGTCTTAATATATTCAAGGGTCCAACAATTTGTGGACTTAAACTTTCCTTTCTTTCCAACCCTCATCAATTCCTTTTTAAGGGAATACTTTTAACAATACAAGGTTCCCTCCTTCATTCTCTTTGTCCTTTCATTGTCAAATCAGCATACTTCTTATGTCCATCTTGGGCTACTACCAGCCGTCCTCTGATTAGATCTTATTACATCCCTGGTACTTTGGACTACTGCGGGTCCGAGCATCTTGCGTTCTACAACTTCATCCTAACATAAGGGAGATCGACATTGTCTTCCCTCAAGGATCTCATAAGACGACATCTCAATACTAACATGTGATCTATTTTCGTAAGAAAACTCAATCCGTGTTAAGTGATCATTCCAAATTCTTTCAAGTCTATTGCACAGACTCTCATTATAGCTTTTAGCAATAGAGCTTTTACTTCTCAATACCCATTCTTTTCCAGTTCGTAATCGCTACTACCTTCCGTTCCTAATATTATACTGGTTATACTTTTGCTCGTTAGCGTTCTATAACCTTTTAATAACCACATCAACCTTAGTATCACGAATGTGTTTCCATTCCGAATACCACCACAACTTTACTACTCCTTTTTTAGCTGTTTCTATTTCCCAAAGTTTGATCAATCATATAGAAGTAAAGGAATTTGTTGAGAGATCACTATGATCATGAACACTTGTTTCATTGCATAGTTAGTACAGAAGGTGGCCGGCCTTTAGTACTTGACAAGCAATTAAACAATATGTGGTATCCTACTAGGCTTCTATCACACAGATAGATAGTCATTCGGCAATACCTCCCCTTCTGGAAGGGTTGTTCTTCTCAGCTTACATGAAATGAAAAGAAGAGAAAAGGATGAACTGAAGATAATTGTATATATAAAATATACTGCCACAAAATATCTGGCTTGGAATCTACCTCTGAACTATAGAGGTTTATCATAGGAGAATAAAACATATATGTATTTATATCAACATCAAGTATTATAGCATCGTATTTCACATGCCTAAATATTTTTGCTATTCTGTCCATCATTCTATGGACCTATGCTCTTCCTCGAGCTTATACACAATCACCTTTGAAACTCCCTCGATATCGAAAATCGAATCTGGGATCTCATTCTAGACATCATCGTTACTAGAATTCTATGCTTGCACCGCAACCTTCCTCATATAGTAATATGACTCTCTTTTCATAAGAGGGAATAAATATTCAATAGGTAGATACTCTACTTAATTAGTCTATCAATGATAACTTATACACTACCACGACCCGATTAGTGGTACTCAATCTCAACATCCATTCCAATACAACTCTCACGGTTGTAATCAGCTCATTACTTGCAGAATCATTGCTGCATTACTATGGTCCACCACTGACCTACTGTCGTCATTCACTTTCCATGAAATCTTAATATCTAACCATACGGAGTCCATACATGTCGTATAGAATACTTCTAAGGAGTTAACATAATCACCAATCATAATTCATGAAGAACACTCCAAACTCTGATGTACTTTCATGACATGAAGTAGATAAAATTGCAGAAGAGTTTCAGTCAAAGCAACGATAGCAGGTTAATACCATTCTTAATCGTATGCCTTAAATAGAAGACTTAACTCAAGGGTTCGTCTAGTCCTTTTTGAAACATGGTCCTGGCTTATCTCAAGATAGCATCTTCTGAGATAGATAGCCCGCTCATGGTGATTACACGAATTAAACCTTTACCAACTACTATTACGGTTGGGTATTGCACAGTCATCAGAAGGAATGTCAATCTTCCAAACCATAATACAACCTTCATAGCTTTAAATATCATCACTGTATTCCTTTGGCACAAGTGCCTATAATTATCCTCTTACCTTTAAAGTGTCGGCCGCCTCTTTGGCCTTTCATGATAGTAAAATTTCCTTACAGTCAATGTCATTTTAACCACCTCCAAATAAATTTTCTACCTCATTTCAATCACAGCTTATGTGAAGATGTTTTCCTTAAAATCTGATGAGTAAAAAAAATCACCATTTTTCCATAAGTTATTGCCTCAGTCTTTAGAGGTTAATCACTGTCACGACTGACTCTCAATCATACTTAGAACATCTTTTATCTTAAGTCCTAATTGCCCTGAACAATTTCGACCATTACTGGTTCGATCCATACTTTCTCGTGGTTTAACACGTGCCCCACTTGGCATCATTATAATTACATCATATTTCCTTTATCAACATTTCTATTCTTGAGAATTTTGAATATTACCTTTCTCCTTGTAAAACCTCTAAGGTTATCCTTGAATCGTTCCTCCTGTATTCCCTAGATACAGGGCATATCAAGATACCATTTATTAATACCAGAATCATTGTCTATATACTTGTGAAAAATTTCTCCACTGATTCTTACAGGTTGTTATTACCATAATCTTTTCCAATTCATACTGTCAAAACTCATACTATCCCTATTAAGGGTGAAATGCCAACCTTTATGCATTCCCCTAGGAATCATTTTAAGTTACCGATGTTTTATCCTTAATTCCATCTTTAAAAAGGTACTTGCATCCTTCCATGGATAAATCAAGTCTTATATCCTTGATAGATTATCTTATTCAATCATTCCCACCTCGATAGTTTAAACCAATTTCACGATAACATCCTTATTCAAACTGAGGTCAACCCATATGGCCTTCAAAAGATAACAATGGTTACCCGCTTTTCTTTCCTAATTTGGTAATGACAACAGGGATGTTCTGGAAGATATTGGTCGTGTTCAACGTGAACTTCTTCTTAATAATTCCTTATTTACTTTTGTTGTTTATCTCAACAGTCATCTCAATGTTGGGATATCTTTCATGTCTGGCGTCTCCCTTTCTGGGTATCATGCCACCGGTCTTACACTTCACATTCCTGAAGGTCACTCCCTTCATCTAATTTTCCTAATTTCCTACTTTCTTGTCTCCTAAGTCTATCCGCGTCTCATTATTTATCCTTCGAACTATCTCAAGGTTTCCCCGAATCCTTTCAACTTGAAGGGGTACAACATATATATCTCTTATGCCTTCAACCATCAACTTTAACTCATGGTAAATCATCCTCATCCTGACAATCATATACTTTTCTATTTCTATTGCTACGAGTCTTTAGGGTTTCCTCATACCCGACTCCCTTATCATTCCTCAAACTTTATTGCCTTTATATTCCTTTCCACTTCAGTTTCTTTTTATTTTCCTTTCACTTATCATTATTTCATGAACCAACATAACATAAGCATTGATTTCATACATCCCGTCATTCTGGATTCGTGTCCTCAGAACGAATCTTGACAACTTTTGCAACTTATATTCATAATTCCTCATACTCTTCTGCCTTTGTGCTGGCTCTAAAGCTTTTACACTATCTCCATAACCTTGGGAAGTACTTTCCTGAAAACAATTGACTAACTTTTAATCAGTTTATTCTAACCTCTGGCTTCGTGCCTTTCTTTATCTTTCACCAGCGGGTGGCCTCTCTCTTAGGAGGGTAAGTTACAAACAGTCTTTTGTGATCCATCAATCATTTAGAATCTCAAATGATTCCTATATTTCCTTTAGTCAGGCTCTTGCCTTGACTGGGTCAACCTGTTCCTTGGAACTCTGAGAGCTTAGCGATTTAAAAGTCATGAAAGAATTTCCTACCGTATTGTTTCCTCAAGGTGGTGGTTGGGGATAATAGTCTAAGTTCTTTTTTTTTAGACAGGTCCATGAATTGTCGTATAGGAGTACCGTCTCGGGTCTCCTTTCCTTACTCGACTTTCTGTTTCCTTAGTATGAAATGTTTCATCCTTCTCCCATACTTGGGGTTATCTTATACGTTAAAATCCTCATTTTCCACTTCATTATGATATGGGTTCCTTCTATCTTGATGTCAACCTCCCTGACTATCACGTTCAGGTTTTGCTCTAAATCTTATTCCTCAAACTAGCTTTCATCTAAGATCTCATCTTTAAGCTCTTGAATATTTGGAACCCAAATTCTGTAGGAATACCTCATTATTCCCTTATCATCTTTCTCGGTATAAATCTTTTATCTAATCGTTGCCTCTCTACCTTCATTCATCACTTTTTCTGGCACAATTTGTTCTTTTCCAATAATTCGGGCTGTATTGCAATCTCAAACAGCTTTTCGGTACCGGCTCCGGTTACCTTCACGTCTATTTCCATTTTCTCAAAATCTCTTATAAACTCTCCCAAAGACATTATCATCTTAAGTTTCTCCTTTTTACTAAGGGCATCAGCCACCACATTGGCTTTCCCCGAATGATAAAGAATCTCCCAATCAATATTCTTGATTAGCTCTAACCGCCTCCTCTGGCGTATGTTGAGCTCTTTCTACGTGAAAATATACTAGAGCACTTATGGCTTAGGTAATTCTCGTACTTCTCTCCATACAAGTAGTGCCTCCAATCTTTAGGGCAAAACTATTGCCATGAGCCCAAGCTCATGGGTGGGGATATCGAATTTTATATTTCCCTTAATTTTCTTGACGCGTACGCGAGTACCTTGTTGTGCTGTATAAGAGCACCCTAATTCCTTATGCGAAGCATCAATACAAATCACAAAATCTCCTTTTTCCATCCGGCAATGCCAACATAGGGGCCATCACCAATCTTTGCTTCAGTTCTTGAAAGCTGTTCTCGCATTTCTCTGTCCATTCAAACTTCTCAGCCTTACGAGTAAGCCGCGTTAAAGGGGCTACTATCTTTACAAACTCGAACGAACCTCCGGCAGTGACTGGCCAATCCTACCTCTGGTAGTCGCCCTAACCATGGTTATCAATTCCTCAGTGGTCATCTCTTCAGTCTTGTTAGGATCCTCCACGAGATCCTTCTCAACAGCAATCCCTTCTGGGACAACATCCTCAACCGCTACATCCTTAATATGAACATCATCCGGTCCTGCATTAGGACGCTCCATCGGATCCACAATCCGATCTCCAATTAGTAATAAAACATCATCGCGCTGTTGCTTCTCAACCTCAAGGTTCGGAGTCCCGCTACCATATACGATAACGAACTACGCCTCTATCACGATATTTATAAGGGTTCCCATAAGGGTTTTAACTGTTTGTACTATGTTAGGGGTAGCCCGACTATGAACTTGGCAAGAGTTCTTATTATCTTAGTGAGCTTATTAACTTAACGCCACATCATCTCTGAGGTTTATAACGCTTGGCTCTGATACCATTTCTGTAACACCCCCAAATCCGGGGTCGGGAATCCGGGTTGTCACGAGTTTCATTTCCCTTAATAACACCCAATTTTAATAAACAATCAACTACTCTGTACTGTGACCCCACAATAAACACACACACCACAACTTATAGTCTCAGAGATGAATATCCAAAAATAACACGAGTCATTTTATTCCAAAATTATATGCCATTACACCTTAAAAGGGTTTCTGAATAAATTTACATTTCTTTGCCATTATTACAATTGATAAAGATACATAAGTCTGGTACATCAAAAGTTGAAAGCCTAGCCTATTGGTAGTTCCTACCTCAGCTACAGCGACATCAACGCCTATAGGAAACTGCGGAACAGTTTCCTATCCGCTCGCAAATTGGGAGCTTGGTCCTGTTCATCTTGTCTATCTGATGTTGTGTGATGAAAGAAGAAAGCAAGGGTGAGCAACAAGCCCACCAAAATAATATGTATACTGATTAACAATATATGAGCATACTCATAGTACTCATGAAAGTCTTGGTCAGAAGAAATGAACCAAGCTGATATCTTAACGCGACCAAGTCGCAAAATATTCAGTATATATATATACATATATATATATACTTTTCACAATCTTTGAAATCCTCTGACATGTATAATATACACAGAGTTCCAGTTTATAACTGTATAAAAATATCGTTCCAAGGTGATCTCATATATCTAACCTTGTCTCAACATTTTTCTAAAAATCTTTTATATGCATAAGATAATCATTTACTAGATATAAGTTTAAAAGATGAAGTTACAAGATACTCCAATATACTTATATCTTTTCCAAATACTACTTGAACTACCACCGTTCAAGTTATAATTAGTTTCAAAAGTTCATCACATAGATCAAACTACAAGACAAGATTTGAATAGATTCCATCTTTGAACATCATTAGTATTAATGAAGTTACGAGATACTTCATTAAGTCCCGATATATATATACACCTATATACATATATACATTTCATACACTCCTTGAAAACCTCTGTTATGAAAATTATAAACAGAGTTGCAATATCCAATGAATTTGGAAAGGAGAAAACCTTGGCATTAACCTGATATCTTGCTGATCAGGCAAAGATACCAATAAGTAACCTTTTCTACTAGTAGATGGACGAATTCCCCACTGGTCATCACCCTAGCCGCAATAGGACCTTATGCTGGACTGCCACTCAGCCACTTACGCATTTGATGGACTCCCACTGAGCCACTTACACTTTCATGGACGTCCACTGAGCCCATGTTGCTTATGCCGACTCAAATAGATGAACTTACTTCCCGAATGATGGGCAAGTAATCAAGATGTTTTCTCAAAATAGCAACCTCGTTGCGAATGTAAAATACACCACTGAGCCGGATCCCTCAGGTTTTGAGCGAGTATTTAAATCCCCTTCGAAAAGAAGATCTTAAATATAAAAATGAGTTTTGGGATCCGCTCTAACTTTTAAAAATCATTTTGAAGATTCGAAAACATTTTTAAGAATGTTTGGAGTAATGCTGATTTAATGAAATAAATCAATCCCGATATATTAGAAAATATATAATATTATTATTTATAATATTCCCATAAGGATAATCTCTATATAAATAATTTGAAGTAGAAGTTTTAAAACTCATACTTGAAATGAATATTAAATAACCAAAGATATACTTATATGAAAGTACTATCTTTATTTGAATAATCGAAAATAAGTTTGATTATCGAAACATTATTCTTTAATAAAATAAAGAATATTATTTAGTAAATAATCGGAGTCATAAGTCCTCGAATGAATATTCAAAATAATATTCATTAAATAAATATTCATTAAATAGAATAAACAGAGTCATAAGTTCTCGAATGAATATTCATTAAATAGAATAAACAGAGTCATAAATCCTCGAATGAATATTCGAAGTAATATTCATTAAATAGAATAAATAGAGTCATAAGTCCTCGAATGAATATTCCAAGTAATATTCATTAAATAGAATAAATAGAGTCATAATGTCCTCGAATGAATATTCCAAGTAATATTCAATAATAAAAATAAAGTTATCGAATAAACCTTATTCGATTAATAGTTTTGAAAACTATATCTCTCTCTATATATAATAACATATATATATATAATATACTCGGGAACATCGACTCCCGATTTAGAAAATGTTCACCTTTGGGTCCCCTATACTAAGGGAATACGCAACTACTGCTTATCTCTAGCATAGGTATTATGCAACTTATAAGCAATTGAATCAACAATTAGATATCAAGATTACGAAACAGACATGCATATATACCATATTATATGCTCCAATATATCGCAAAATTTACTAATAACAATCATGCACTTATCACAAGATAATGCATATACATATATTTACATCACAACAACAGTATAACAGGTAGAAAACTTGCCTGAGCGACTGGGGGTTATAAATGGCTTGGGACGAGTCTGGTAACCTATAAACAACATGTAAGTTGGAATTAAACCAAAGTCACTTATAAATCTATACTTTAACCAAATTAGACTCTAACGCTCGCTTTGCGCTTACTGATTCTCTTAAGTCGCTTGAGTACCCTCGGCTCCACCATTTTTAATAAATTAACCATTATGAGTTTTAAGGCGATTCTTTCGCGAGTACCTTACCAACTGCCTAATCCACTTAAAATAATTGCTTCATACTCCAATTAGTCCTTTAAGGTCTTTAACCTATGTTTCAAAGTAAGGCGAGGGGTAATGGTTCGGTCGAGAAATGCCGTTACTTAAAACGGTCATTTCTCCTAAACCGTACATCGGAATCAAACGAACTACATATCAAAACGAAGCTCGTAACATGAACTATCTAATCATGGCAATGGTAAAAACCTAGCAGTGAGTTCCCGGGTCCTAATGTTAAGAACAAAAACAGCCTAAAGTAAATCAGACATTACGACGGCTATGTTTACGCGATTACCCAAATTTAAAACACTCCAATTCAACCCACAATCAATCCACAATCACAACCAAATCAAAACTCCATCCATACTACATCATAACAGCCCCAACAACTCAACATTAACAATTTATACTTATTCCCCACATGAACTAAAAGCTTTACTTAAGTTCTTTAACTAATTATCAAGATTTACAACTCCAAAAACACCACAAAACCAACTAATCTCCACAAACTCAACCAAACTTTAAACAAACAAGCATCATGCTTCACATATACTATATCAGTCATATTCATTCCTAATTACTCAAAACTAAAGCTAGGGTTTGGAGTTTATACCTTCCTTGGAGAGTGGAGAATCAAGAGAATGGCTTGGAATCACCCTTAAAGTCCTTATCCAAGCTTAAACTAAATAAAACTTCAAGAACAAAAATTTTAGTTCTTGAAAAACACTATTCGCCATCTTCTTCCATGATTTTTAGGAAGAGATTGTGAATGATTTAGGAGCTCAAACTTATAGGATATCCATAACTATGCATAATGAGTCTTAGATAATTACCTCACTAATTAACAAGGCTTGGATCTTGAATTTTGGAATTTTCCTCTTTGAAAAAGAAGAAAAGCCGAGAGCTCTTCTTGAAAATGGAGGTGTTTTGTGTTTTTTGATGAAAATGAAATGTTTTGGCTTGGTTGGTTGCTTTTGATTTGTTTTGTTTTGATTTCTTACCTTTTTACCATGGTAACTTTTGTGTGGCTCACAATCATCCAACAATTCCTTCCCTTATGTCATGCTTTTGTCATCATGTGATGTCACCCTCCCTCCTTTGTCCTCTTCTCATTGGTTGGATGACATCATCCCCTCTAATCTCTTTGATTAGCTTCTAATTACTTGGCTAATGAACGCTGATCTGTTATACGGTTCGCTTAACTTTCGTTTCCGTTTATCGTTTGAGGGATCATACCCGGGATCTTATTACTTAGGTTCCCTTAACCTTTCTCATTACATTATATTCCTTTTTATGATCTTCTAATAAAATCCTTGAATTTAAATCCTTTTTATCCTGTTACCTTATACTCAATTCTTTTGATATCTGGTGGATTTTCGGGAAAAATCAAAAGGTTCAAATTTGGATTCTGACGATCTTTACATATACTTATATATCATATAGAGTACCAATAAAATCTCAGAATATCCATAAAAGAAACCCTACATAGTGTGGCATGAACAGTTTTCTTATTCAGCAATATCAGCAAAAACACTATTCATAAGGGTTACAAAAAGTTCAAAATTTTGGGGTTATTACATCTGCTCTGCCTCCACATTGCCCTGAGCAGCCAACAATTGATAGGCTGACACAGGATGAGTAAAAGTGTCAGCATCCAAGGAAATGTTATCAATTTCAGCTTTGTAATGTTGCTGAAATTATCTTCCCTTTTCAGCTTCATCCACAATCATTGACTCACTAGCAATGGCTGGATCCACCCTTATTTCTCCTGTACCTTCCTTTCTCTCATAATCTCTCTTTTGTTGCATCAGGGTCTCACCCTGGCTCCCCACCCTCACACCCTCACCTTTACCTACTAAGGTGGGACTCCTCTCACTCACTTTTGCCAATCCTGAAGAAATAGATTGCTGAGATTCACTCTTTTCCTCTACTTCTGCCTGGGACCAACCCAGCCTCTCACTCAAAGCACTCTCTTCTCTCAGTCCTAAGAGTGATTGTATTACCACTAAATCTTCTGCACTAGAAATAATTGAAGTTTGAAGTTGTGCAGAGACACTCGACGGATAAGTGATATCCATCGGGTGAGTGGTAAAGCTATCTGACGGATAACTGCTGTTAAGCTTATCCGTCGGGATACAATCACTACTTGACGGATGAGCAATATCCATCGAGAGAGTAGAAATGAATGAGGTGGGAAGAGAAACTATTGTTGACTCTGTGTTGATTGTAGTTATTTGAGGCACAGATGTCACAATAGTATCTGAAAGAATTGGCAAGTGAGCCAACAAATCATCTAAAAGATGATGCTCACTTGCACTAGATTTTGGCTTCCCCAACAGAGTTAAAGAAGGGGAATCAGGAATTGAAGTGTTTATCATATCCACTTCCAGTGAGTTAGTTGGTGAGTATGGTGTTTCAGTGGCTTCTATTATAAGAGATTTTGGCTGTGACTCCACATTTATTGGAGCCACATCAATCTGAATTTGAGAAGGTGCAGGGATTGTGTCTTTAGCACCAGTTTACACTGTGTGTGTGCCCTGTGCATCCCCAGTTATTTTGGATTTCTTCTTTCTAGTGTAAGTTTGGGGTGAGCTTGTGTCCCTAACCCTTTTGGCCTGTGCTCATGGATGAGAGCTTTGTTCAATAGCCACATCATTTTGGGAGGATGCAGCTAGAAGTGAGCTTTTGTCCTTTTTAAGCACTGCAGTTTGTTGGGAAACTGCAGTGTGGCTAGGCTGGGATGCACTCAACTCTCTAACCTTATCCTTGGAGTTTCTTTGATGTTCACCCCTTCCCTCACCTATCTGACCCTCCTTCACACTCCCCTCTTTTGCTTTGGTAGATTTTTCAACTGGTACCTTTTGAGAGATACCAGAGGGGGTTTTCTTTGATTTGGATTTGGAAATTACAGTTATTTTGGCAGCTTTGGTAGGCAACTGTTTGGTCATTGTCACAGTTGCCATAGCTATGCCTGAAGTCAAAGAAATAGAGGAGATTGGAATAGTTGAGGGTATGGATGAACTTACCTCACTTACCTGAGGTGTCAGCATTACAGGGAAATAGAACATTGGCACATCCCTATAGTGGTTGGCTCTGTTTAAATCTGCAATGATTCTTCTCTCTTGAACCCAACAAGCTAATTTGTTGTTTGGGTTCTCAAGTACAATCTCTTGACAAAGATGGTTAGACAATATCATGAAAAATCTAGCATAATATACATTATTTCCCCTTTTGGCTAACTCACCTAGTTTAAAACCTAACTCATACAAGACAAGGTCACTAAAATTGTAAAATTTATCTGTAACTAACATGTATAGCATGTTAAGCATGGAAATGTTCACAGAATCAAAATTACTGACTTTTCCAGAGAAAACTTTAGTCACAACATCACACATGAAACTCCATTCCTTCCTAAGACCTATTCTTCTAATCTCACTTAGCTTATTAGTAGGATGTGCATAATGCATGGAATTAAGCATATTGATAATATCAGTGTCAGTATGTGGTGAAGTTACATTATCATCAGGAATCTTGAAACATGCTTTTATCACATCACTATTGATACAGAATTTATTACCTTTGATGGTCAGAGTGATGGTTTTGTCAGTAGAGTTGTAAATTGCAGAAGTCCACATCTCTTCTACAACTTCACAAAAGATTGTGGGTGATTCAAGCATGGCAAAACTTAACTTGCAGTTCTTCACGAAGTCCATTATCTTGTGATAGTCTTCTGATTACTGAATGCCCTTGTTGACCAAAGCCGTGAAGTTGTTCTTCTCGTAAATGAACCCAGTCTGAGACATAATCTTTACTACAGGTGCCATTGTTAGAGAAGAAAAGCTTGAAGAGAAAGAGGATTTTTGCTTGAGAGAGAATGAAATAAACGCAGTTGAATTTGAGAATGATAAAAGAAAATGATTAGAATGAAATAAGCTTTTATACTTTACTCAAAATCAACGGATAAAAATAATAAAGAGAAGTAAATTACCCAATAGAAATTGCCTAAATTAGCCGTTTTAAAAATAAACTGTAAAAATTCCACTCATTATCCGTCGTATAATGCTTACAAACTGTAAGTATACTTGATGGATAATGTTCAGGGAATTAACGGTTGAGATTTAGACACTTCGACGGATGAGGATAAACTGTTATCCGTCGAGTTTTAAAAGATTCCAGAAAAATAATTGATTTTTATGTGCACATTGTATATCGACGGATGACTTAACTTGATGGATAATGGTCATCCGTCGAGATGCAAATTTTGACTTAGCCAAAATTTCATCCATGAATAAATATCAGTTAAATTTCTGGCTACTTTTCAACTTGCAAAATAACTCAGATAGATTCAAGAGTAATTAAGTATACCTAACTCACTTACCAACCTAGAAAAGGTGGATTCATCCAGTGGCTTGGTAAATATATCTGCAAGTTGCTTCTCACTTGGAACAAAATGCAACTCTACAGTACCATTCATTACATGTTCCCTTATGAAATGGTACTTGATATCTATGTGCTTTGTCCTTGAATGTTGCACTGGATTTTCAGTGATGGCAATTGCACTTGTGTTATCACAGAAAATAGGAATCCTCTCAACTTGTAAACCATAGTCTAGCAATTGATTTTTCATCCATAAAATCTGTGCACAGCAACTGCCAGCAGCAATATATTCAGCTTCAGCTGTAGAGGTAGAAACTGAATTTTGCTTTTTACTGAACCAGGACACAAGCTTGTTTTCTACAAACTGACAAGTTCCTGTTGTGCTTTTTCTGTCAATTCTGCAACCTGCATAGTCTGCATCTGAATAACCAGTTAGATCAAAACCAGAATCTCTAGGATACCAAATGCCAAGTTTTGGTGTTCCCTTGAGATATCTGAAAATTCTCTTAATAGCTATTAAGTGAGACTCTATAGGATCAACCTGAAATCTAGCACATAAACATGTAGCAAACATTATATCTGGCCTACTAGCTGTTAAGTACAGAAGTGAGCCAACCATGCCTCTATAGCTTGAAATATCCACAGACTTTTTAGTAGTGTTTAGTTCAAGCTTAGTTGCAGTGGCCATGGGAGTTTTTACAGATGTGCAATCCATTAGATCAAAATTCCTATAAAAGGTCAAAAATATATTTAGTATGACTAATGAATATTCCATCACTAACTTGCTTAACTTGTAAACCAAGAAAGTAAGTTAGTTCTCCCATCATACTCATTTCATACTTACTTTGCATCAGTTTGGCAAACTTTTTACAAAGTTTCTCATCTGTAGAGCCAAAGATAATATCATCTACATAAATTTGAACAAGTATGCTAGAGCCATTAACATTTCTGAAAAATAAAGTTTTATCTACAGTACCTCTTATGAAATGATTTTCCAAAAGGAACTTTGATAAAGTGTCATACCAGGCTCTAGGTGCTTGCTTCAGTCCATAAAGTGCTTTTAGTAAATAATAGACATACTCTGGAAAATTTGGATCTTCAAAGCCAGTAGGTTGACTAACATACACTTCTTCCTCCAAATCTCCATTCAGAAAGGCACTTTTGACATCCATTTGATAGACCTTGAAATTGGCATGGGCTGCATAGGCTAAGAAGATTCTGATGGCTTCAAGTCTTGCAACGGGAGCAAATATTTCATCAAAATCTATTCCTTCTTGCTGGCAATAGCCTTTAGCAACCAATCTGGCTTTGTTCCTTACTACTATGCCATTTTCATCCATCTTGTTTCTGAATACCCATTTGGTGTCTATTGGATTCTTTCCTTTAGGCTTGGGTACCAGCTTCCATACTTTATTCCTTTCAAATTGGTTTAGCTCCTCCTGCATAGCTAAAATCCAATCAGGATCTAACAAGGCTTCTTCTACCTTCTTTGGTTCTTCCTTTGACAGAAAGCTGCTGTATAGACATTCTTCTTGAGTTGCTCTCCTGGTTTGAACTCTAGAAGAAACATCACCAATAATCAGTTCAAAAGGATGATCTTTTGTCCATTTACTTGGTTGAGGTAGATTAGCTCTAGATGAAGAGACCTCGATGTTGTCTTGATGTGTGATTGAGTTATGATTGCTAGAAACTCCCCCTTAGTTTGTGGATCTATGATTTAAGAAAGGGGTACTTTCTATGGGTGATCTCCCTTGACTTCCTGCTTCTTTTGATAACCTGACGGATGGTGAATCTTGAGTACCGACGGATGAGGCAGGTTGTCTACCGACGGATAATACAGATTGTCTTCCGACGGATGAAGCATTTTGCAACTCGACGAATGTTGAGTTTTATGCTTCATTGGTGGTAGATTTGTCTGCATTATCCTTAGACACTGTTTCTTGATCACTCTCATCATCACTTTCATCACTAACCATCTCAACATTGTCGAATTTGAGACTCTCATGGTAATCTCCATCTTTCAATCCTTCAATCTTTTTATCATCAAACACAACATGTATAGATTCCACAACAATGTTGGTTCTTAGATTGTAGACTCTATATACTTTACCAACAGCATATCCAACAAAAATTCCTTCATCTACTTTGGCATCAAACTTCCCATTTTGATCAGTTTGATTTCTCAGAATATAGCATCTACAGCCAAAGACATGAAGAAAGTTTAGAGTTGGCTTCTTGTTCTTGAACAATTGATAAGGTGTCATGCATCTTGCTTGATTAATCAGAGAGATGTTCTGAGTGTAGCATACAGTGTTTACAGCTTCAGCCCAGAAATATGTTGGTAATTTTGATTCTTCAAGCATTGTCCTTGCAGCTTCAATAAGAGATCTATTCTTTCTTTACACTACTCCATTCTGTTGAGGAGTCCTTGTTGCTGAAAACTCATGCAAGATCCCATTTTCCTCACAAAATGCTCTCATGACATAGTTCTTGAACTCAGTTCCATTGTCACTCCTGATTCTTCTAACTTTGAAATCAGGATGATTGTTAACTTGCCTTATGTGATTGATGATGATTTCACTAGTCTCATCTTTAGACTTTGGGAAATATGTCCAAGAGAACTTTGAGAAATCATCTACAATTACTAGGCAAAATCTTTTCTTCGAAATTGACAATATATTGATTGGTCCAAACAAATCCATGTGAAGGAGTTGCAGAGGCTCTTCAATTGCTGAATCAAGTTTCTTCCTGAATGATGCTTTGATCTGCTTCCCTTTTTGGCAGGCATCACACAGTCCATCCTTTGTAAACTCCACTAGAGGAATGCCTCTAACTAGCTCTTTCTTTACCAGCTCATTCATGGTCTTGAAGTTTAGATGGGATAGCTTCTTGTGCCATATCCAACTTTTATCTTGACTTGCTTTACTGAGAAGCAAGTTACAGATTCTGCTTTAGTTGTGTTGAAGTCAGCTAGATACACATTTCCTCTTCTCACACCAGTGAGAACCACTTTGTTGTTTTGATTGCTAGTCACAACACAGGCTTCTTTGTTGAAGGTTACTGAGTTGCCTTTGTCACAAAGCTGGCTGATACTCAACAGATTGTGTTTGAGACCATCCACTAAGGCAACCTCTTCAATGATGACATTGTCCTTTGAAATCAAGCCATATCCCACAGTATAACCTTTGCTGTCATCTCCAAAAGTAATACTTGGGCCAGCTCTCTCCTTAAACTCTGTGAGCAGGGTAGAATCACCAGTCATATGTCTTGAACAACCACTATCCAAGTACCAAAGATTCCTTCTGTTTCCCTGCACACATCAAAATCAAATCAAGTTGATTTTGGTACCCAAGTTTCATTGGGTCCTGCCTTGTTAGCTTTCTTCTTCTGTTTCTTAGGTCTTAACTCATTTGACTTAGGAATTTCAGATTCTTCCTTAGTCATTTGGGTTGGGCCTTTGCAACCACTAGATGCAACAGAATTATCATGCATGTTATGGCTAACAGGAAATGGCATGCTTGGTGCAAACATGTTATTCCAGTAAGGCATGCTAAATGGCATTTGAGGCATATTGTATGCAGCATAATATGGATTAGGTGCAAATGGCATATTAGCAAACTGTGCATTCATATTCTGTGTAGGCATAGCATTAACAGGCATGGGAGGCATGGCATTCATGTTAGGAAATTGAGGCTGAACAGACATGGGAGTAGGCATGGCAGATTTGCAATTAACAGACAAATGATTTACACTACCACACTTGACACAGATTTTTCTAGGAGCATATTTATCAGGTGTGTAGTTATTGTATTTGTTAATCCCTACTTTACCATTCCTATTGTTTTTCTTTTTAGTCTCTGTTTTTACCTCTATCTTCTCAAGTCTGTCACTCAACTGTTTGACAGTCATGTGACCAACATTAGCCTTTTTCCCTTTCTTAGCTTGACTTGACTCTCCTGAAACAAAGTTCTTGGAAACAGACCCATACTTTTCATTTAGCTTGATTAATTTGGCTTTGCTAATGGGTTTGCTTACAGCCGACGGATGAGGATTTTTGTCATTCAACGGATAACACTTTTTGTTATCCGACGGATAGTCCTCATCATCCGTCGAGTCTACATCTGTCAGCAACCCATCTACCAAAATAGGTTCTAGTTTCTCCTTATTCTTTTTCCAGGCTTCATCACAAAAAGACTCAATTCCTTGAACCTTGGTGATTTGAGCATGAACATCCCTAGATGTTTTCCATGCTTTAATCACCTCTTGTTCACGCTCGAGCTGCTTCTTCAAAATTTCTTCCTTTTTCAAGGACTCTGTTAATTCTTCCTTGGCAATCTTACACTCAATTTTTAGTTTCTAAAACTCAACAAACTGAGACTCAAGCACATTGTTCCTCTCACTTAAAAACAAATTGTTTTCTTTGATTTTAGCATTTTCTTTAGTGAGAGACTTAAGTGTAACACGCAAATGATACAATTTTGTAGACATGTCATTTATGGCATCATTACACTCAGCTTTAGATAAATAGTGCAAGGTTTGTAGTGATTACCTGATTGCTTAAGGAACTTGTCTCTGTTTCATCAGACTTGGCCATTAGGGCTAGATTGACATAGCTGACATCTTCATCTTCATCCAAACCATCAGCTGCCCAATCATTCTCTTGTGTAATAAAAGCCCTTTCCTTTTGTTTGAGTAGATCAAAGTATTTTTTCTTGTAATCTACAGACTCAAACCTTTTCTTACTGGAATCTGACTTTTTACACTCATTTGCAAAATGCCCTGCCAAGCCACATTTGAAACATTTGAATTTTGACTTATCCACCATGTTTCTATTTGGCTTGGCTACTCCAAAGTTCTTTTTGAACTTGAGCTTGGCAAATCTTCTTGAAAGGAATGCTAGGTGCTCATCAATGTCCTCCATGTCATCTTGGCTCAATGATTCTTCACTTTCTGCAGCTAGCCCCTTACCCTTGCTTTCACAGACCTTTGAAGTTGATTCCACAGCTTCCATCTTCACTTCTTTCTCCTTTTCCAGATCAGCAACTAGTGCAATGGATCCTCCTTTCTTCTTTCCTCTCTCCATTCTTTCATCCTGCTCTATCTCAAGCTCATAGGTTTTCAGAATGCCATACAGTCTCTCTAAAGTAAACTCCTTATAATCTTGTGAGTTTCTCAATAAGACTATCATTGGTTTCCATTCCTTTGGAAGAGATCTGAGAAATTTCAGATTGGAGTCTTTAGTCTGATAGACTCTTTCATGCAACTTAAGAGCATTTAGTAGTTTTTGGAATCTACTAAAACTGTCAGTGAGTGACTCACTTTCTTCATTGTGAAAATGCTCATATTGCTAAATCAGGAGCTGCATTTTATTTTCTCTTACTTGCTCAGTACCATCACAGATTATCTGTATTGTGTCCCAAACTTCCTTGGTAGTCTTGCAGTTGATGATGTTATCAAACATGTCTGCATCAACACCATTGAATAGAATGTTCATGGCCTTTTTATCTTTCCTGACTTGTTCAATGTCAGGAACAGACCATTCATGCCTTGGCTTTGGAACATATGGCTCATTTCCTGTTGCAGCTCTCATTGGAACATGAGGGCCTCTTTCTATGCAGTCCACATAGGCCTCATCTTGAGAAAGCATATGAAGTTGCATCTTTACCTTCCAATGATGGTAATTATCTTTATCAAGAAAAGGAATCTTGACTCCAATATCTTTCTTGTTCATCTTGCTGAATTGTTTTGATCTTTAAACTCTTTTTAGATTAAAAGCTTGCTCTGATACCAATTGTTAGTCCCTTAACAATGTAGCAAGAATTACAGAAGGGGGGTTGAATGGAATTCTTGAACCTTTTTCTTGAAATAAAAATGTTCAACTCGATTATAGATATATTTGTTTTGATTAGCATAATGCGGAATGTAAACTTGAATGAATCAAAACATAAGTAATTAAAAACAAGAGTCTTTAAAAACTTTCTGGTGGATTTAAACAATTCCACCAGAGATATATATAATATATCGAGAGGACTCTGTCTGCAAAAATGCCCACAGCTGCTTACAAATGGAACTACTGAGAATACAGGAAATGCTAAAGATTATGCTTACAAAGATTTCTCTGTTTTTGTGTTTCTCAGCTATCTCAGTTATTTTTCTATTTGCTACTCTCTTGGTTTATATAATACCAAGATTACAAAGTCAAAAAGACTGAACAAATATAAAATCTAACAGTCTTAATCTTTGCTGCTTTTCGTCATCTATTACCCAGTTAATGGGCTTCCACAATGTGTTTGTATACAACTCGACGACTGTGTGTCAGCTTTCACTGTTCAACTGATGTCTGAATTCTTGATATGATCATCCGTCGACTTTTAGATCATCCGTCGATGACTTAATTGATCATCCGTCGACTGCTATGTTAAACATCCGTTGATAGTCATTTGATCATCCGTCAAAGGCTTTGTTAATCATCCGTTGGTAGCTATTTTGGCACTTGACTTCATTTCACTTATACAGAATTACAAGACATTACTTATGTACAATTAATCAACCTATTCTGCATATCTAGTTAAAGTCAATATGACTTATATGCTACTACAGATTCTATACAAAAGTGCATACATCAATGTGCTACAAACTTATTATAACATAAGCTACTCACTCGATGGATAATAAGTTAATCATCCGTCAGGACTATAATGAGTTATCCATCGGGACTATAATTCTTATCCGTCGAGTTCTACATTATTTCACTAAGTAAAATCTACTTAGATGTTTTGTTTAAGTGATCATCAGGTACACAACATATTCACAACACTTTCTCTGCAACCATTGGTAATAACTCACCATCCATCCCTGATGGTAAAAATCCCCTCTCCTTCAGAATTGGCTTAGTCAGAAGCCTAGTATACTCCTCCTCAGCAGCCCTATCCATCAAACGGGGCCTCACAGCAGTTCCCCTCGAAGAATCAGCAGTAGGAACGGTGCTGCTGCTATCAATAGTTCGAGATCTCTTAGGTGCCATTGAAACTGAGAAAAAGTGTTTAAGAGTTGTGTTTTGAGTGTAGGAGAGGGTTTTTAAGTTGTAAGTATATGGGAGTGTATATGGAGGTGTTGTGTGTATATATAGGGTAGGATTTAGGGTTAGAATTAGAGTAGAAGTGGGGTTTGTGGGAGAGAAAACGTGGGTTTGTGGGTTGTTGTTATGGGTTTTATTTTATTTTTGGGTTTTCTGATTTTTTTTGGTTTTTTATAAGTCCGAAAAAAATTTCTGACAGAAGGGTCCCGAGCGGCCGCCCAGGCTTTCCAGGTGGGCGCCCCAGACTTCAGGCGGCCGCCCAGGAAGTCCAGGCGGGCGCCCTAGAGGTTTTTGGAAAAAAAATTCTGCCCAAATTTTCTGTTTTTTTTTGGGTTTTTTGGATATGGTACTAACTTCTAAAGGTTCCTAAAGGTTAAAATCTTGGGTTGCCTCCCAAGAAGTGCTTCTTTTACGTCATTAGCTTGACGTAGAGGAGTTCAATCAAGTTGACAATAAAACGGCACTAACCACTTCTCGGTCTGCCGTGTCCCCATAGTAATGCTTCAATCTCTGACCATTAACCTTGAATGCTTGGCCCGTATCATTCTCAAAAATCTCTACCGCTTCATGTGGAAACACAGTTTTGACGATAAAAGGTCCAGACCACCTTGATTTCAACTTTCCAGGAAAAAGTCGGAGACGAGAGTTGAATAAAAGAACTTGTTGCCCCAGCGTGAATGACTAAGGAGATAGCTTCCTGTCATGCCACCTTTTTACTTTTTTCTTGTACATTTTGTTGTTCTCGTACACTTGAAGTCGAAATTGATCAAGTTCATTTAACTGAAGCATTCGCTTCTTCCCAGCAGCATCTAAATCAAGGTTTAACTTCTTCAACGTCCAATAAACCTTATGCTCAAGCTCCGCAGGTAAATGACATCCCTTACTATAGACAAGTTGAAACGGGGACATCCCAAGTGAAGTCTTGTATGCTGTTCTATATGCCCAAACAGCTTCATCGAGCTTTAAAGACCAATCCTTCCTTGACGGACAAAAAACTTTCTCCAGAATGCGCTTTATCTCTCTATTAGACACTTCAGCTAGACCATTAGTTTGTGGATGATAAGCAGTAGCAACCCGATGATTCATATTGTAGCGCTGCATCATAGAAGTGAACTTACGGTTGCAGAAATACGACCTCTCATCACTTATGATCACTCGTGGCGCTCCAAACCTTGTGAATATCTACTTATGGAGAAAATTCAACACTACCTTTGCATCATTTGTCGGCAAAGCCTTGACTTCTACCCATTTCGAGACATAATCCACTACCAGCAAGATGTACTGATTATTGCAGGCGAGACGAATGGTCCCATGAAATTGATTCCCCAAACATCAAAGACATCGACTTCAAGCATCACATTTAAAGGCATCTCATCCTTTCTAGTAAGATTCCCCACTCTTTGGCAACGATCACACCTTAAAATAAACTGATGTGCATCCTTAAACAGCGTAGGCCAGAAAAAACCTGCTTGCAAAATACGAGCTGCCGTCTTTTCACCACCATAATGTCCACCATAAATTGTGGAATGGTAGTCTCGTAATATCCCCTCCATCTCACAGAATGGGATACATCTCCTGATGATCTGGTCAGCTCCCTGTCTAAACAAATATGGTTCATCCCACATGTACCACTTCACCTCATGCAGAAACTTCTTCTTTTGAGCTGTATTTATATTAGGAGGCATTATATTGCTGACAAGATAGTTTACAATATCTGCGAACCATGGCTCTTCCTCCTGAACTTTGAACAACTACTCATCCGGAAAAGATTCGTTGATCAATGTCTTATCATGTGAAGTAGAATCGGGATTCTCCAATCTAGAGAGATGGTCAGCTACTTGATTCTCAGTACCTTTTCGATCCTTGATCTCTAACTCAAATTCATGTAGCAAGAGCACCCAACGAATAAGTCTAGGCTTCGAATCCTTCTTTGAGACCAAATAGCGAATGGCAGCATGATCAGTGAATACTGTCACCTTTGTCCCAAGCAGATAAGATCGAAATTTTTCGAAACTAAAGACTATAGCCAAGAGCTCCTTCTCAGTAGTGGTGTAGTTCATTTGGGCTCCATTAAGCGTCTTACTAGCATAGTAGACCACATGAAAAAGATTATTCTTGCCCTGCCCAAGAACTACTCCCACTGCATAATCACTCGCATCACACATCATCTTAAAAAGTTCTATCCAATTAGGTGCCGTAATAACTGGTGCAGTTATCAAACTCTTCTTGAGGGTCTCAAATGCCGTCAAGCATTCATCATCAAATTTGAAAGACACATCTTTCTGAAGCAAGTTGCACAACGGCTTAGATATCTTCGAGAAGTCCTTGATGAAACGCCGATAAAAACCCGCATGACCAAGAAAACTACGGATTCCTTTCACAGAAATAGGTGGTGGAAGATTTTCAATGACTCCCACCTTGGCTTTGTCCACCTCAAGGCCCTTGCTAGAGACTTTATGCCCAAGAATAATGCCTTCACGCACCATAAAGTGACACGTTTTCCCAATTGAGCACCAAATTGGTTTCCACTCACCTTTTGAGCACTGAACGAAGATTATTCAAACATTCATCAAACGAATATCCAAAGACGGAAAAGTCATCCATGAACACTTCGACATTGTTTCCAATCATATCAGAGAATATAGCCATCATGCATCTCTGAAAAGTGGCAGGTGCACCACATAAGCCAAACGAAACTATGCGAAAAGCAAACGTGCCAAATGGACAAGTGAAAGTAGTCTTTTCTTGATCTTCTGGTGCAATACAAATCTGATTATACCCGGAATAGCCATCCAGAAGACAATAATACTCATAACCAGCCAACCTGTCAAGCATCTCATCAATAAATGGAAGAAGGAAGTGATCCTTCCTCGTGGCTTTGTTCAACTTTCTGTAATCCATGCATACCCTCCATCCTGTGACTATTCGAGTGGGGATGAGCTCATTCTTCTCATTTGCTACCACAGTTATACCTCCTTTCATAGGTACATATTGCACGGGGCTCACCCAAGAACTGTCAGAAATAGGATATATGATTCCTGCATCTAGCCACTTCAGAATTTCTTTCTTCACCACTTCTTTCATGATAGGATTAAGACTTCTCTGTTGCTCAACAGTCGGCTTACTACCTTCCTCTAGCAGAATTTTATGCATGCAATATGAAGGACTGATCCCTTTTATATCTGATATAGTCCATCTGATGGCCGATTTGAATTCTCTCAAGATCCTCAAGAGCTTGTCTTCCTCAATACCTGAAAGGTCAGATGCAATAATAACAGGCAAAGTAGATGCATCACCTAAAAAAGCATACCTCAAGTGTTCAGGCAATGGTTTAAGCTCCATAGTAGGTGCTTCCTCAATAGATGGTTTGAGCTTTCCCTCAGCATTCTTGAGATTAGTATTACCAAGAGATTCAAATGGCATGTCTAGCTTCCGCTTCCAAGGAGAAGCATTTTGATATTGTAGTTGCTCATTGCCTTCCTCATCTTCACTGTCAAATTCCCCCACTAAGGTTTTTTCTAAGACATCAGACATCAGCACA
Organism: Apium graveolens; assembly: GCF_009905375.1. Classification (NCBI taxonomy): domain Eukaryota; kingdom Viridiplantae; phylum Streptophyta; class Magnoliopsida; order Apiales; family Apiaceae; genus Apium; species Apium graveolens. The sequence goes on along the minus strand of NC_133649.1, from coordinate 176,208,507 downwards.
TGATCAAGTTCCGCCGTTACCGCAGAATCAATCAAATCCACCTTGAAGCACTCCTCATCTTCTGTAGGGAATTTCATCGCATTGAAGACATTGAATGTTACATCCTGAACTTGCAATCTCATAGTAAGTTCACCTTTTTGCACATCAATCAAGGTACGGCCTGTAGCCAAGAAAGGTCGTCCCAAGATTATGGGAATCTTCTTATCTTCCTCGAAATCCAGAATGACAAAGTCTACCGTAAAGATGAGCTTATCCACCTTTATTAACACGTCCTCCATGATGCCTCGTGGGTATGTAATAGAATGATCAGCCAATTGTAGAGACATGTAGGTGGGCTTTGGATCAGGAAAATTCAACTTTTTGAAGATAGACAATGGCATCAGATTGATGCTTGCTCCCAAATCGCACAGGCACTTATCGAAAGACAACTTGCCAATGGTGCAAGGAATGGTGAAGCTACCTGGATCTTTAAGCTTTGGAGGTAATTTTTGTTACAGCACAGCGCTGCACTCTTCCGTTAGAGCAACGATATCAAGGTCATCCAGTTTCACCTTCCTTGAAAGAATACTCTTCATGAATTTCGCATAACTAGGCATTTGCTCCAGAGCCTCAGCGAAAGGTATGTTGATGTGAAGTTTCTTGAACACCTCCAGAAACTTACCGAACTGCTTATCCAACTTTTGTTTTTGCAATCTCTTAGGAAAAGGTGGTGGAGGATAGAGTCATTTCTCCCCTGTATTACCCTCAGGCAGAGTATGTTCAACAGTAGTCTTCCTTGATTCCGCCGCTTTCTTCTTTTGCTTTTCTTCTTCATCTATAACTTCAGCTTCTCCATCTTTTGCTTTTTCAGCATCAGCAACTTTTCCCGACCTTAAGGTGATAGCCTTGACTTGTTCCTTAGCTTCCTTCCTGCCTGGCACTTCAGTATCGCTGGGAAGTGTGCCAGGTTGACGATTGAGCACGGCATTGGCTATTTGACCGATTTGATTCTCCAAGGTCTTGATAGAAATAGCCTGACTTTTGCACAACAGCTTGAGCTCCTCGAAATCAGCACTAGAAGGTGGAGCAGCACCTCCTTGTTGAGGATATGATTGACTTTGAGCATAATATTGTGGTTGCTGGAATCCAGGTGGATTAAACTGCTTACTTATAGGGTGCTGATATGGTTGCTGAACAGCATCTGATTATTGCTCCAGCTGAAATTGGGATGATTTATGTTGTTAGGATGATAAGTAGCTGGCACAGGCTGCTGCGGTCGCTGATAATTGTTCACATACTGAACAGATTCATTAACGAGAGAACACTGATCTGTAGCATGAGAGCCTACACAAAGCTCACAGACCATAGCTATCTGATTGACTCCATAGTTAGCTAAGGAATCGACCTTTAAAGACAGCGCTTGGAGCTGCGCTGCAATAGTTGTAGCTGCATCGACTTCCAGAATACCTGCTACCTTCCCAGGCATCATCCTTTGAGTTGGGTTTTGATGCTCATTTGCAGCCATAGTTTCAATAAGATTATAAGCCTCAGTATAGCTTTTGGCTCACAAGGCGCCTCCATCTGCTGCATCGAGCATGGGCCGAGATTGGGCCCCCAAACCATTATAGAAACCAGTGATAACCATCCAGTCAGGCATACCATGATGTGGACACTTTCTCAACATCTCCTTGTAGTGCTCCCAAGCTTCGCACATAGATTCAGTCGGTTGCTGTGCAAACTGAGTAAGAGCATTCCTCATAGCTGCAGTCTTTGCCATTGGATAGAACTTCACCAGAAACTTTTACGCAAGATCTTGCCAAGTAGTGATGGACCCAGCTGGTTCAGAATGTAACCAGTCCTTAGCTTTATCCCTCAGAGAGAATGGGAAAAGCCTCAGCTTGATAGCCTCATCAGTAACACCATTATATTTGAAAGTACTACAGATTTCAACAAAATTCCTGATATGCATGTTGGGGTCTTCAGTTGCAGCACCTCCGAAAGAAACAGAATTCTGCACCATCTGAATAGTGCCCGGCTTGATTTCAAAAGTATTAGCCTGAATAACCGGATGAAGGATGCTTGACTGAATGTCATTAATTTTAGGCCGAGAAAAGTCCATAAGAGTTGGATCTACTGCTGGAACTATACAATCACCCATGATTACTGGTTCTTTCTGCTCACTCTCTTTATTCGAATCTTCAAAATATAACTTCTCCGGAATATCAAGAACTAAGTCTATCTCCTCAGCCGTATCTAAAGTCCTCTTGCGAGTACGAGAACGTGTTTGCATAAACGCTCGCTAAAGTACCTGAAACACAACCGGAAATTATAAGTAACGCACCTTAATCAATGAGCACTAATGGCCACTGATGGTAAGTACATAAACTAAACAAATACGCCGAGTTCCCGGCAGTGGCGCCAAAAACTTGTTAAGCACAAAACACGCGCTAGTAATTCACGTAAATATACGCGTTCGCAAGTAATATAGAATAATTTCTAGTTCATTCCCACAGAGACTCGGACTGATTATGTTCAATTACCGCTTACTCACCAATGTATAATTACTTCTCAATGTCAAGACAATAACACTTAAGTTGATTAACTAATTATTAACTATAATTAACTACGAGAATTAAAACACTTAATTGACACTTGAATTAATAATATTAAACACACATGAGATCATAACTTCATTACTACTTCCTTCAATAGTTATTGTTATTACCCTTAGCATGTAACGGTGATGATATTAATCGAATAACACGAAACTGATAAAAGCCAACTTTCGTTGTACTAATACCATTCTACCAATCATCCACAATTAAGATAGAAGTTGAATAGGCGTCAATTATGTTGAGACCCTATATGTCTACAGAATTTGACAACATAACGATTTAAGCACAAGTTATTCTTTATGATTACATAGGGCAAGTAAAACGGTTAGAGTTACCCACTAATCATGCATAAACATACATGAACATATGCTAGCATGGCAAGTTCCAAACCTCAAGATCCACCGTCGCTTCACAAGAGATTAATAGACTATCTTATATGTTCGCGACGCATATAAGAGGAATAAGCACAACCTATGCTAGATATCATACAATCATCACACACTAAGGTATTAAACAACTAACTAAAGAAATCCATAGTAAATCTGTTACGACCCCATGATCACGATTATCCCATGATAGAACTCATCGTCACCATGGGTTCATATGAAAATATGATAATAACACACAATATAAACTAATAAAAATACTTATTAAAACCAGAGTACGTCACAAGAGTAATAAGGTTCAAAGTAAAGAAAACTAGCATCCACTGATACAACGAAAAAAAGAATCACAAGAAAATGTATGCTTCCTCTTCTTCGTTGCGATGTGCACGGTCTTCTTCCTTCTCTCCTTGCTCCTTACTTAATACCACACACTTTAAAACGTCTCTGAAAACTACTTATATAGAAGCCCACAAGAACCAGCCGTCTCAGAAGTCCACCAGAATAAGGATTGTAAAAATCAGTATTAATTTTCTCGAACCACGGCGGCCGCCTCAGATTCCTGAGCGGGCGCCCCAGCTCCTGGGCGGGCGCCCCAGCTCCTGGGCGGGCGCCCTAGCTTCCTGGGCGGGTGCCCTAGCTTCCTGGGCGGGTGCCCTAGCACCTTCTGGAAAATATAAAATTATGCTCCTGATTTTTCTGAATTCTGCTCCTAACTTCCCACAACCAATGCCAAGCACTTCCCTAGGCTTATTACGATGAACTCTTCCTACATACGCAAGTTATACCCTGAAATACAAAAACACTAGAAAAACGCATCAAATACACAAAATACTTGACTTCAAGCCATTATAAGACGTTCTAAGTGGTATAAAATGCCACTTATCAATCACCCATGCGATAGAGTTGTTACAACAAATCCGCGTTGCTAATCAGAACTGGTGGTTGGCCACCGACATTCGGGGTTGGGCGATCCACCGGAGTAGGAATGTAGGGTTCATCATAGCCCTGCTCAGAGCCTTCTTCAGAGCTTTCTCCATTATAAGAACTTCCATCATGATATTGAAACATCTTTCCTCCTAGATGCAGATCTTGATTAGCCCCTCCTTCTAGCGCCAATTTATTGACGGAGGAATTCGGTAGCAACAAAGTTTGAATTTCGTAGACGGAAACAAGATCTGTGACGATGGTTTTTCGTCGGAAAATGTGAATAGTAATCGCAAGATTTTATAAACAATGTTTGGTTTTTGTGATTATTGGTGGCTGAGATTACTTAGGGTTAGTGGTGGCTCCTTTGCGCTCTCGCTTCTGACCCCTTGCAATTTGCCTACGTATCTTTATTTATAGGGAATCAAGCCAACGTAGTTCTTGGGGAACAAGAAACCTAATGGGTTTAGATCTCTTATCCCGAGGCCTAGAAGGAAACCTACTAGAAACCTTATTCTACTATCTTTAGGAATGTTCGCCGATGAGGCCCAACCACAAAGGCCCAAGGCTCGTCCATGGTTTCGAGACTTCATGGATAAGGCATCTCTCTGGACAATAATAACCCTCCGCTACCAGCTGTTTCTCTAATCCGTGGACGCAGGTATAGTTGTGGTTCACCCTAAATGTTGGACGCATCCTTGTCCCTCGAATAAGGAGCCCCAACTATATTGCAGGACAAGTGATCCCAAGATTTTGGGTACAAAGTGCAGGATACTCCGAAGTCTTCCAACGAGGATACCTGTTGACTACAGAAACAGAGCTCCCAAAGTACACACCAAAGTTTACCCCACATCCCCAATGAGAACACTCATTGACTACAGGAGGAGGCCTTCCGTCCAGGCATACCCCTGGAGATCCCTGACCATGGACATCGCCTTCCTGTGGTTGTATTACAGTAAGGAGTTCTTCAATAGAGTACCTGCAGCAAATAGGTTAATAATATTAATCTCCTTTCTTTTTGAATCATCCAAAGAACTCGTCCAGGTAACCATGTTGAAGTCCCTTCCAAGCCATATTTCCTACTTAGGGTGCGCCCTTAGGCCTTCCACGTGTGAGGAGTTAACTCAGAGAACACTTACATTCTCGTCTTCATATAACACTAGGGCGCGCCTCATGCATACATGAGGGCGTGCCTTCAGCATCTATATGATGTTTTTAACCACCAATTCTTCATAAATATAGGGCGCGCTAGGGATGTAATTCGGGCCGAGCGAGCCGAGTTTCGAGCCGTGTGTAATTCGAGCGAAGATTAATCGAGTTGAGCCGAGTCGGCTCGTTTAACTAATCGAGCCTAAACCTCTACCCGAACTCGACTCGTTTAATTTCACGAGTCGAGTCGAGCCGGCTCGTTTAGCTAAACGAGCCGATTTTAACGAGTCGGGTGAGCCAACTCATTTAATTTTACACTTAATTGAGCCTAAAACCCTACCCGAACTCGGTTCGTTTAATTTCACGAGTTTCTGCCCGAATTCGGCTTGTTTAACTAAACGAGCCGAGTCGAGTCCACTTAAACGAGTTCGAGCCGGGCGAGCTCGCGAGCCACCCGACTCGAATTACAGCCCTAAGGTGCGCCTTCTTGTATTTACAGAGCACGCCCTAAAGCCTTCCACAAGTGAGGAGTTAACTCATAGAAAACTTACATTCTCGTCTTTATATAACACTAGGGCGCTCCTCCTGCATACATGTACGTACGCCTTCAGCATCTATATGATGTTTTTAACCACCAATTCTTCATAAACAAAGGGCGCGCCCTTGACCTTTACAATAAGAAAATTTGCCTTATCTTCTCCTTAATTTTAGGTATAAATATTCAATCTTAACCAAATAATCTGGTTTCAACCGGGACAAGGCTTACTCCAAATTTTGAGCATAACAGTCTCCCTATGTATACTAAAATTCCTTGTTCGACAATTTAAGTGAAAACGGGTTTCGGTAAATTCTAAAACTGAGCATTAACAATTTTTTAAAATCTGATCAATATATAAGTTTATTTAAAGTATTGTAGACAACCTGTCTTTAAGCATCCGTGAATTAAGTTTACCATCAACTATAGTGAAATTTGGATAACATGTAAGAAAATAATTAATCAAATTCGAAGTAATCTAATGTTTTGGGAAAAATTGATTTTTAATCACTTACTTATTTATTACTTTAGAAATTTACCACTCAACTTATGTTTTAATTTTTTTAGCCATTAAAGTCACTTTTGTACTAAATTCTATCGCATTCCGTTAAATTTGACTTATTTCGGCTAACACAACAGAAAATGAAGAACACACTGCCGGAATCTTGACACCCTAGAAAACAACGTTGTTCTGGTCACCGACAATTTTCCGACCAAGCCAAATTTATGATCAAATCGACTCTTTTTATGTAATTTTTCAATGTAAATCACTATATACAAACTCAATAACTTATATCTATTAAAATTCCAAATTTGATTTAAAACTCAATAAAACTTAATACATATGAGCAAATATACTCTTACAAGTTTATTATGCCAACTTAAACTAACAAATAATCACTCAATCACCCGAAAAATTGAAGAACGCTAGTGACGTCCACTTTCTCGGCATACACAAAATTATATGCTAAAAATAACAAAATAAAGACATGCAAACTCAAAAACAAATAATCTACGCATTCATAATTTCAAAACTTGTGAATGATTAACTAAAATAAAATCATAAATTTAAAATTTTTTAGAAAAAATTATTGAAATGGTTTAAAATGAAAGTTGAATGTAATGTTAGTGCCTATAGAACTAAAATACAGTTGAGTGGTAAATTTCTAAAATAATAAATAGTTGAGTAATAAAACCGATTTTTCCAATATTTTAATCACAAAATATGAAACCAAAGAAAAAGAAAGAATGGGAACGTCCATGGTTGGTCCACGTAAGCATGTAATCAGTTTTATCTGTTAGAACTTAGAAATGTAAGAAAGGAATGAATATCTATCACAGCATTTAAATTAAATTTATCAATGGCATCCTCAGCTAATTTACTTGTTCCTCCCATACATACTCTGCCTTGTTGTAAATTGAGGCCCAGATTTTCAACCCAAATTCAGCAGCTCCAGCGGCCATGCCCAACTCTCAAACGACCCAGAAAGCTTGCGGTTCGAGTTGTCTCTTCCCTAACACCCGAACCACTTTTGTCAGACCCAAATTCTGTCTTTTTGATCTCAGAAAATGTGGGCTATTCTACTGCTAGTTATTACACTTCTCTTGGTCTTTTTGTCATTTCTGTTCCGGGGCTCTGGTCCCTCATCAAACGTTCGGTTAAATCCAAGGTACGTGTAATTTTAAAAACTAGTAGATATTTTTTAGTCCTGACTGGATTCTATAATTTAGATAGATTTTAGCTGGGTATTTTAGAATTCTAGTTCGGCCACTGAATTTGAGTGATTTGCAGATAGTGAAGAAGACATTTATAGGAGAAGGGGACGGAAAAATGAAGAAGCCCAATCAGATGGCAGGGGAGATTCTTTCATTTTTCACTCGCAATAGTTTTGCGGTGTTGGATAAGGGAGAGACCATAACGTGAGCCACTCACCCCTCACTTTCATGATTTGCTCCAATAATTTAACAAATTTTAGATTAATGCTATGTTGTGAGGTCTTTAGCTATGATTGTTCGTACATCATATATTTCTCTTCATACCAAATTAAACCACAACTCTCGATTCCATTTATTCCGTTGGTAGAGATCCATTAATTTGTGACTGTTTCTACTTCCTAGTTGTTTCCCTGAATAAAGAGAAGAGGACCTTCACTTCCGAGTTTAAGAACCTTTTTTGACCGTCGTTGTTCCTCTTGTATGTGAATATGACTCTTCACTACCTACTGACTATGTAGGTTTCAAGGCATGATGGTGCCTAGTCGAGGACAAGCAGCACTCTTAACATTCTGCACCTGCATAAGCTTGGGAAGTGTTGCCCTTGTTCTTACTATTACAAATCCTCAAGTGGGAAACAATTGGTTCTGGCTAACTCTCTTAAGCCCGTTAGCGTAAGTCGTTGCCCTTATTCTTCTTTATTAAGCTCTGGTCGTATCCAACTTCTCACTTAAACAAGTATTTTTTTCTTATATAAAATGTCAACTGAACAGAGGAGCTTACTATTGGAAGCGAGCTTCAAGAACAGAGCAGATCAAGGTCAAAATGATGGTGGCTGAAGACGGAACACTGTCAGAAGTTGTTGTTCAGGGTGACGACCAGCAAGTAGAACAAATGAGGAAGGAGCTTCAGCTGAGTGAAAAAGGCATGGTTTATGTCAAAGGAATCTTTGAGAGATGATGAGCATGTTCAGATTATTCAACAAACAGTTCACACCTATTTAGCATATGGTGAGATTGCAGATGTTATTCTTTAGCAAGAGCTTTAATTTGCAGTAAGTAGTGTCATTCTTGTTTTACTTCCCTAATTCCTCTTCCTAAACCCTTTTAAATCAAGATCACAAACTACTATCAGAAGCTTGACCTAAATCACACTGGGAAAATACTAAACCGTGTAATGCATTTATACAACTTAATACATTTGCTTAAGAGCTTGAGAACCATATAGCACCTTATACATCAATCTTAATGACAGCAAGAGAAGAAAGGGAAAATTATTGTATTCTTTAGAGCAGTTTAAACTTAAAAACCGAAGTATACTTACAACAAAAACCTTATTAGGCATTCATAGATACCATTAACAGCAACATAAACTGGCCACCCAAGTTACAAAAGCATTTTAGTTATGCTAAGAATGAAACAAAAATTTCTTCCTGCTACAGGTGCCGCGCAAGTTTTCAATAAAATGTAAGAAAATTGGAAGATTCTGAAGTACTTGGTAATTGGTATCTTAAAATTAAAGAAGGATCCACCTCCAACTTTTCATCCAATCAACATTGTGTTTTCCGACAAGAAGCTGTATTGGGGGACTTCTAGATTGTACGGTGCAGGACCCTTGCGAACCCTCCCAGAGATGTCATAATGAGAACCATGGCATGGGCAAAACCATCCCCCAAAATCACCAGCATTCGGTAAAGGGATGCAACCCAGATGGGTGCACACACCAATAACAACAAGCCACTCTGGATTCTTAACCCTTACACCGTCTTCTTGTGGGTCACGAAGAGATCCCACATCAACACTTGTTGCCGCCTTAATATCCTCCTTAGTACGATGCCTGATAAAGACTGGCTTTCCTCGCCATTTTACAGTCACTGTTTTTCCAGGTTCAATGCTGCTTAGATCGACCTCGAGTGAGGCCAATGCAAGAACATCCTTTGAAGCACACATGCTAAGGATAAATTTTAAAACAAGGAGGCGTACCATGGAAGCATATACAAACCTTCCGCCTGTCAAGACAAGATAAGCAGTTGCCCTTTTGCTAGGATCGCCAGGTGCAAATCGCTCATGGTTAGAAATGTCATAATCTATCTTTGAATTCGGGTTCTTCACGGCTGCTATGGTTGGTGGAATATCTGGAATAGGCAGCTTCTCATTCTTTCCAGTGATCACATTAGAAGTTAAACCTGCAAAATAAACAACCTCAAAGTCTAATTACGCATCATAGACGAGCACACAGTGCTTGCCGTTCATCATAATTCTTGAACTGTTGAACAAGACCTTGTATGGTATATTAAATCCAAAAGATCTTCTACATCAGAAGACTCTCCTTACATCAATTATCAATAAATTCGGGTCTCTTTTCAGTAAATAAAGAGTATCTCCGTCGTAAGACCGCTTAATAAATCAGCTAAGACCACTTAATAAACTGTATCTCCAGACCACTTAATAAATCAGCTAACTATACTAATTACTAACTGATGGTACACAGACAAGTTGAAGGTGCCAAGTAAAAGCTAGAATGGCACCTCAAACATCAGAAGCACCCCTCCCAAAGAAAAACAGTACCACAATCTCCATAAGAAAACCTAGTCTCCTTGCAACTACAAAGCGAAGCAATTTTTTATAATTTTTCATCAGCAACAATACAGGATTTTAGTGACTGGATATTATAGAGCACCATCATCAACCACATTTGTTTAGCTTTCCCACTAGTTCAGTAAGGAAGAGACCATCAATCAAATGATTTTATACAGTTTGATAGTGAAGGAGTTGGATGAATATTATTACAAAGAAATATAATAAATCATCAACAAGGTAATGAAAAGATATGGTCTCTAGCATATATAGCAGTCACCCCAGTATTTGAAGTTGTTCTTCATCACATATTTGAGTTGGGGGTTCTGTTGGGATGATAGACTAAACATCCGCAAATGGGACAAAAGATGAGGAGACAGCAAGGGGAGAAAGAGCAATGATGAGAATTAAAATGTCTTCTCCCGGGAAGAATTTGGTGAACAATTCAGGATAATAAAGATATTGTAACTGTTGGTAGAAATCATCAGGCTCATTTACGGAAACTTTTGAATTAATTGCATATTATCAAACAAAAAATACCCAACTCTGTGTACACTAACTATACAGTAATGTAGTAATTTGCATGTTACAATGTATTCATTCTGCTAAAAGAGATAATTGTAGTGAATAACTAAAAAACGAGATATAAGAGCATATTCACAAAAAGTAAGGCCTGGTATGTGAAAGATCTGGTCCGATATTTGATCTAAACTGGAAAGACGTATATACAACATACAAGGCAAAGCATACACATAGTTTCATGTCTGTATCCAATAAAAAAAAAATAGAAAAAACAGTACCCCAAACAATGTGTAAAGGAGTAATCAGCCAATATGTTTTAATTGAGAAAATCGGATAATGCAACTGAATAAAATTAAATCGAAAACAGTAATAATAAGGGATGGGAAAAATAACAGCAATCAAACGCAAAAAAAAAAAAGAAAAAAAAAAGGGAAACTAACCACGAGAGAGGTGGGGAGAAATGAGAGAAGAGGGTGGAGAGAAGTTCCGTGCAGAGGAGAGAGATGAAAGACGTCGGCCTGCGAGTCTTAACATGCTTTGCTTTGCGCCCCCCCTGTTTGTTATTGGTTTTCGTTATTATGGGGTCTCTGTGATTTTTTGAGTATGGGGAGGGAGATGACATGAATAAACAACGACAACGAGGAACAAGGAATTAAAATTAAAAATAATACTAATAATATACAAACAGAAAAGAGTTCCAATTATAAAGGAAAACTAAACGGGCTAAGGCTATTTTAACCAACCCCCTTAACCCACTCCTCGTTTTATCCGATTTACTTGCCCTTTTTATCTACGTCCCCTAACATTCTTTTTTCCTCATTTCTTGTATTTCTTAGCCTTTTACCTCCTTTTCATTATTTTATATGATTATTATTATTATTATATGGAAAAAAAAAATTAATGGAGTCCTCATTTTTTGAATATTTTCGGAGTCCACTTACGTTCGATAAATAACATATTACGTAAAATATCGCAGAAAATATTATTTTACAAATCATTTTATATAAACATCACTATTCAAATGTAAATTATGTAAATCTCATATATTTTACGCGTAGAACATGCATATTTTATAATATATAGATATATATTCTGCCAACTAAACATATATAGTAAAATAACATGTTTTGTAATATTTAACTCTTAAATTGTATGTGTTTTATATAATTTTCATTAAAATGGATATTTTTATATAAAATTATTCACAAAATAATATATTTTGTAATATTTCACGTAATATTTAAATTGCAAAACGTGTGAACTGCATGATCTCACAAAAAATAAGGAAATAAGAATTACATGGAACTTAACTCATATGACATTTGATTCCAATTCAAATATCTCTCTGCCTCTTACCTTTTCTCTTTTCTATAAAATATTTCATTTTCAAACACTGTATATTCGTAATTTTTTTTTGAAATTAAGTACCTCGACTTCGGATTACATTTTCGGTATGTATGATTTCAATGTCATATACATGTGCATTTTTTTGTAGTGTTTGTTTTGCATTTTCACAATATATTCTTTAATCAAATTATAATTAAAAAGTTTTATAGAAATAGTTTTAATTAAATATAACTAAAACTAAAAATCTAACTTAATTTCTACAATTGTTAGTTTACAAATTATCATCGAACTAAATACAAATTAGAACAAAATAATTATTTCATCTAATTTTAATATTGTTTAAAAACACTTTTATCATTTATTTTGTGTATATGTTGTGCAAGGCATGCCGTATAATAACAATACTAAGTCAAATTGAGAGCCCTAAAATTGAGTTGTTTGATAATCAATTTGTATTCTATAATTGTAATTCTTGAGTCTGTAAAAGTATTTAATAGATTAGACTGAGAAATTTTTCTGTGAACAGTTTCAAACTAAGGAATAAACTCTGGAAAAAGATCAAGTTATGATCATGCATCAGAGAAAAGATGTAGAAGTTTGGATTTGTATAATGTTGTTCTAGAAAAAATGCTCAAAGTCAAGATATCGACAAATCACAGATCAAGGTATATCGAGAAGTCATTCGAGAAGTCTAAAGTGGCTTATAGAGAAGTCTAAAATGGCTTATAAAGAACTCTCAGAGATATCGACAAGTCAAATGAAGACATACAGAACTGGAGATAGCGACAAATCATTTCTGCATGTAGAGATCTCAGAGATATCGACAAGTCAAATGAAGATGTGAAGAATTGGAGATATCGACAAGTCAATTTCTCATATAGAGATCTCAGAGATATCGATAAGTCTAATGGTGTATATAGAGATCTCAGAGATATCGACAAATCATTTCTGCATGTAGAGATTTTAGAGATATCAACAAGCCATTTCACAAATAGAAAACTAGAGATCTCGACAAGTCAAATATAACTATAGAGATCTCAGAGATATCGATAAGCCGTTATACTTATCGATATTTCACTTCTCTATAGAACAATTGGAGATCTCGACATATTTCTCAAATTCAGAATACAGACAAGTTCAAGATTCAAGATTATCAGTGAACAAACAATTCATTCACTGAATTGAAAAGTCTACAAAATAGTTTGATGAATACAAGATCAAGTGCCAAGATTAACCGGACAAAGGGTGGTCACAAACTTGCAAGATTCTGCACAGATTTGCTAACACTAGAAAAAGAAATAGACAAGGTTGCTTTAGAAATTGGTTTAGTACATTTTAGTGCAAGTTTTGTAAACCCGTGTTGCTAGTTTATAAAACATGCACGAGTCCTTAGTTCACCGGTAACAAATAGATTTATATTTTCTTGTATTTCTCAAGAAAGAAGTTGAGTTCTTATTTTCTTAAGAACGCGGATTTGTAGCAAGACAAACTTGATTAATACAATTAAGTAATTTTTTAATATATTGTGTTTGTGCTCATTCTGTTAAATATAATATCTACATTTTTAAACTACTTTGTTCAAACCAAAATTCATAGAGCTTAAAACTAAGAAAAATCAAAGAAACACATTCACCCTCCCCCCATTCTGTGTTATATTTTATAGCATTCAATATCTAACAAGTGGTATCAGAGCAAAATCTGAAAGTAAACAGATAAAGATCTTGGAAGAATAAGTGCTCAAAAGATAACTAACATCAAGATACCAGCCTTTGACAAAACCAACTACACACTAAGGAAAAAGAAGATGATGATGTTTATAAAAATGGCCAATCCCATGTATCTTCAAATTCTCAAGAATGGACCTTTCATCCCTATGGAAAGAGTTCCTGAGTCCACTGATGGAGATATGGTCATACCAGCTCACTTTGCCCCCCAAAGACCCTGCAACATGCACAGAAGCTGAAATGGAAAAGGTTTTTATGGACAGTGGCTTGTAGTTAATACTGACTGAATAACTTGACAATGTAATGTACAACAATATTATCAACTGTGACACATCCAAGCAGATTTGGGAGAAGATTGAAATTCTGTGTGAGGGTAAAGATGAAGTAAGGTCAAATTTAGAGAGAATATTGGTGTCTCAGTATGAGGGATTCATGGCTAGACCTAGAGAAGGAATTACTAAAGTTTTTAAAAGATTCAACAAATTGATTAATGAATTGCAACTTCATGATAAATACTATGAAGCTGAAGAGGTTAACCTAAAATTTCTCCTTACCCATCCTGACCATCTTGAACGGAAATATCTGCTATTAGAGAAGGAAAAGACGTGAGCTTTAATGACATTGGAGGTCCTATAGGGGATTTTAAAAACATATGAGCTTGAGAGTTGCAAAGAAAATTATTGAAGGCAAACCAAGGACATGTGGTTCATGGATCTAGTGCCTTGATGGTCAATTATAGTACAATGATTGAAGATGGACAAGAAGCTCAAACTCCAGTCACTAATGCAGTTGATCAAAAGAACAAGGAGCCCTAGAAATAAGCGGCGGAAACAATATTGGCATAATTTAGGTAGATGAGTATTACACCCTTGATGAATTAGATGAGATGGATCAATCAATGGCTTACCTTGCTAGAAATTTTTTTAACATTAGGGTGAAAAAGCCAAAGTACCTTAAGAACAAGGGGTAAACCTTAAAAAACAACAACTGGAAAGGAAAAACTCAGTACAACTCAGGTGGAAAAGGTGGTTACAAAATTAGATCCGTTGACGGATCAAAAATTAGGTGCTACAACTGTGATGAGTTGGTTCACTTTGTAACTGAGTGTAGGAAGTCAAAGAAAGTGAAGAAGGATAATTCTTATTTGGAATTAGAAGCAAAGTATGAAGCTCTCTTGAGCAAATAACAGGAAAATGCTTACATAGCTGAAGGCAAGAGTTGGGATGACACTGATGAAGATGATAATAATGAAGAATTTGGAAACTATGCACTCATGACTTTAGAGCAAGCAGAATCATCCTCATCAAAATTAGAGGTACCAACTCTAACCACAATTAATTTAAATACAAACCAATATAAAGAAACTGTTGAAAAGATGAGTATAGAGATGTTTCATAATCACACAAGCATGTTAGAAGCTACTGAGGAAGTTAGTAAACTGTTAAAATTAATGAGAAGCTTGAGATTGAAAAGCAAGAATTAGAGCTGCTGTGTTGGGCTTGAAACTGTCAAGCAAGAAAATAATTATCTGAAAAACAAGCTCAAGTGTGCAAGTGAAATTGAAGCAGTGCTGAGGGAAAAATTGGAAAAGAATGAAGTAAAATTGAAGTCCTTTAAGAATGCATCTCAGTTGGTTGGACAATACCATGAGAAAAATAAACCATGTGCCAATATAGCTATTGTTTTGGACTATGATGCCTTGAACAGAAACAAGAAAAATAAAGGTGATAAAGGAAAAGATATTGCAGATCAAGATGTCTCAACTGTGCTGAGAAAAGTAAATGTACCTTTGTTCAAGGCACGTGAGGTTAATTTTAGTGAGGTTGAATTGGTCATCAAGCAAGAACTTGCAGATGAATACAGTGAAAATAAAGATGCAGAAACCACTCTTACAAAGGAAACTGAAAAGGAACCAATAGTCAATCAAGTTATAAAGACACCAACCAAGAAGGTAAAATCTGAGAATGCTGGTAGAAAGAAAAAGAACATGAATGGGAAGATAGGTGTAAACAAGAACAACAACTATGCATATGTTGCAGATGCTCCAAAAAAGAAATGTAAAAAATATGGTTCAACAAAACAACTAACTCGCCTTTGTAAAAAAGTTGTTAGTGAGTCAAAAGAAGGAGCATGCAAATACAATGAGGCAGTGGCTGAGGATCCCTATTCATCCTGTGACAGATTTGATTGCATTCCTTGTAATATGAAAGTGATGACAAGATGTCATAAATTGAGAGTAGATCTCAAAGAAGTTAATCTTAGATCTACAGCTAAAAAGGAAAATGTAAATCAATCAATAAATATTGTTCTTTTTGAATCATCAAATTCTACTTCTGTAATTTCTGTGAAAAAGAAGAAAGTACTCAACAAACTTAATCCTCATTGTGTAGCTAAACACACTTAATCCTCATTGTGTGCAGGGAAAAATGAAAAGAGTCATATGGATCATTGACAGTGGATGCTCCAGACATAAGGCCCTCCTATTATAATTTGAGGAGATGGCTGGCTCATTGGTGACTTTTGGAGACAACAACAAAGGATTCAAAATGGAATATGGCAAGCTGGATTCCGAAAATGTTGCCATAAAAGATGTAGCACTAGTTGCTGGACTTGAAATAAATCTTCTAACTATCAGCCAATTTACTGACAAGGGATTCAAGGTGAATTTTAAAAAAGAAGACTGCTCAATTATCAGCAAATGACTGGTGAAACTGCTCTAAAAAGAGTAAGAAAAGGAAGCTTGTTTGTTGCAATCTAAGTTTAGTAAACAAGGACGGAATCTGTTGCTTCTACACCAAGGCATCTGTTGAGCAAAGCAAGGTGTGGCACAAGAAACTCTCTCACCTGAATTACAAAGCAATTAATACCTTGGTGAAAAAAGATTAGTGAGAGACATGGTAAATTTGGAATTTGCTCAAGATAAAGTTTGCGAGGCTTGTCAGAAAGGCAAAATGAAGAGGTCTAGTGATAAGAGCAAAACTGTGAATTCCATAAATGCACCATTGCAACTTATTCACATGGACCTGTTAGGACCAATTAATGTCTTATCTATTTCTAGAAAGACATATGCACTGGTGAAGGTGGATGACTACTCAATATATACATGGGTAGAGCTTATGCATCTAAAGGACGAAACTCCACACATAATTATTGAACACATAAAGAAAGTTGAAAGCATGCTGAAGATCGAAATTGTGTAAAGAGATTAAGAAGTGATAATGGCACAGAATCCAGGAATGCGATATTGAATGAATTCTGCAAAGACAAAGGCATTGTTTAAGAATTTTCAGCTGCAAGAACACCTCAACAAAACAGAGTTGTTGAGAGGAAAAATAGGACTCTAGTTGAAGCTTCCTGAATAATGATGCAAGATGCCAATATGCCAACAAGTTTTTGGGAAGAAGCTCTGAATACTGCATGCTATACTCAAAATAGATATTTGATCAACAAAAACCCTGGAAAATCATCTTACTTAATTCTATAAAAAAGAAAGCCTATTGTGAAGCATCCGCATTGTTTGGAAGCCAATACTTTGTGCTTAAGGACAACCCTGAATATGTGGGAAAATTTGATTCTAAGGTTTTTGAAGCAATTTTTTCTAGGATATTCATTGGAGAGAACTGCCTACAGAATTTATGTGCTTGAATAAAAGAAAATTATGGAAAGCACATATGTGACTTTTGATGATGACAAGTGTCCATGCTTGGAATGCCTTGATAAAAATGAAGCTGAAATTTTGAAGTTTGAAAATCTCAATATTGACAATGATTCCGAGGATGATGCTGAGATCAACACGGAAAATAAAATGGAGAAAGAATCTACCGAACAAGTGATCCATGGAAATGAAAATTCTAATTAAGAAAGAATTTCATCTGAGTTTGATGGCACAAACTCAAGGGGAGAAGAAGATGGTGGTTCTACAAGACATGCCAATAATACAAACAATTCTAGTCAATAAGATCACACCAGGAAATGGGATATAAGTCACACTAAAGATGCAATAATTGGTGATCCTAGTGCTGGAGTAAGAACTAGAAGTGCTGCTACAAATGAATGTTTGCATGCATGTTTTCTGTCTCAAATTGAGCCAATGAAAACTGAAGAGACCTTGCCTGATCCTGAATGGATAACTACAATGCAGGAAGAACTAAATCAGTTTGAGAGAAATAAAGTTTGGGAATTGGTTCCTACATAAAAAAAACATATGTATTATTGGAACAAAATGGGTGTATAGGAATAAGATGGATGAAAATGGAATTGTGACAAGAAATAAAGTAAGACTGGTTGCTAAAAGCTACTCACAAGAAGAAGGAATTGACTATGATGAAACTTTTGCTCCATTTGCAAGACTTGAAGCAATAAAATCTTCCTTGCATTTGCTACACACTAAAATTTTGAGGTGTATCAAAATGGATGTGAAAGTGCATTCCTCAATGGTTAATTGGAAGAGGAAGTCTATGTGCAACAACCACCTGACTTTGAAGATCCATAATTTCCAAACTTTGTTTATAAATTGTTAAAAGATCTCTATGGATTAAAGCAAGCACCTAGAGCATGGTATGACACACTATCATAAATCTTGATCAAATATGGATTTAATATAGGAACTACAGGATACGACTATATTCTACAAGCAACATGGTGATGTTATTATCCTAGTTCAAATCTATGTGGATGATATTACTTTTGGTTCTACAAATTAGAAGTTATGCCAAAGATTTTCAAGTCTCATACAGAGTGAATATGAGATGAGCATGATGGAAAAGCTCAATTACTTCCTTGGCTTCAAGTTAGTCAAAGAAGTGACGGTATTTTCATCAGTCAAACCAAATATGTTAAAGATTTACTGAAAAAGTTTGGAATGGTTGACTATTCACCTACATCTACACCAATGTCTACAGCTAAATATGGAGGAATGATTGGATCTTTGATATACTTGACTACTAGTAGGCCAGACATTATGTTTGCAACATGTCTATGTGCTAGATTTTAAGCAAATCCTAAAGAATCACATTTGATGGTAGTAAAGCGAATTTTCAAATTATTAAAGGGAACAACAAACTTGGGATTGTGGTATCCTAAGGGAACTGCTTTTGAAGCTGTTGGATACACAGATGCAGATTTTGTTGGATGCAGGGTTGACAGGAAGAGCGCTAGTGGAAGCTATCAATTTCTTGGTCAAAGACTTGTATCTTGGTACAGTAAGAAACAACAATCTGTGTCAACTTCTATAACTGAGGCTGAATACATAGCTGTAGGAAGTTGTTGTGCTCAAGTGCTTTGGATTAGAAATAAAATTATGAAATATGGCCTAGTGTTACACAAAATTCTAATCATGTGTGACAATACTAGTGCCATATCTATTGTTGTTAATCCAGTTAATCATTCTAGAAGTAAGCACATTGATCTAAGGTACCATTTTATTAGAGAACATGCTGCAAATGGTACTATTGAGCTCAATTTTGTTCCAGCAGAAAAATAATTAGCTAACATTTTCACTAAACCTTTGGATGAAGCAACTTTCACTAGACTTGTTAGTGAAATTGGTATATTAATTTCTTCATCCTAAAGGCATAAACTCGGCTAATGTATGGCAGCATATTAATTTCTAATAAATCAAAATTAATTTGATTTAATTAGAAATTAAATGGAATATGATTTATAAATATTTCAGAATTCTCTGTATATTTATTTTTTATTTTTTTATTTTTCAAATTTTGAGAAAAACGTCTAAATGTTAATTCATAATTTTAATATGTAAAATTGATAATAAGACATAATTGAAATAGAATCAAAAGTATGTAGAGAACTGAGTTCTCGATAAGTCTAAAAGACTTCTCGATAAGTCATTTTGAGACTTCTCGACAGAGTTCTCGATAAGTCTTTTTCATGACTTCTCGAAGGACTTCTCGACAAACCTCTTTATGACTTCTCGATAAGTCTAAATGACTTCTTGACAAGTCACTTTAAGACTTCTCGATAGAGTACTCGATAAATCTGTTTCATGACTTCTCGATGGACTTCTCGACAAGCATCTTTGTGACTTCTCGATAAGTATTGTAGAGATCTCGACACATGTATATTTTTATGGAGTTCTCTACAGGTATAAATCTTAGACTTATCAATAACTCATAACTGAGATAATTTAGTTCTATAAATTATTTTAGTAAATTACTTTTCACACAAAATCAGTTCTAATTTCACATTGATTTACTCAATAAAAAATGGAATAATTCAGTCCAATCAGGACAAACTGGGTATTTATGTTACTTCTCGATAAGTAACTATCTAGTTCTCGATAAGAGTCAGAATAGTGACATCTCGATATGAATTTACAAGTTCACGTGACTTCTCGATAAGCAAATATGAACCGTTTATTTCTACTTCTCGACAAGTCACTTATCTTTTTCTATAAATACCCAGATTTCTCGACATAACTCCTCTTTACGCTTTCGAGATCTCAATTAGCTCTTATAAATCTCCATCATTCTTTCTCATTTCAAGTTCTTTCTCTCTCAAATCTCTTAATTGATACACTCACAATGGCTGTAAACAATGTTAGAGCTATTATTCCAAAGAAGAGTACCAACTACCTAGCTTTCACTGATGTTAACAGTAATATCTGGGATATATCATGTAGTTATTTTTGCTAATAAATAAATATTATGCATGTTCCGTATTTATTCTGTGAAGTATTTGTTAAGTGGTATATGTGTTTGGATGTTTAAAAATAATATCAATTGAGTATTTTAATTTTTATATGTCCAAATAAAATATAGATAATTGTCATATCTTCTTATTTATTTTTATGTTGATTTATGATTTTATAGGAAATATATGGATTTTATAAATTCTTTTTCCGAGTATTTATAAACTATTTTATATAATCGGGAACCAACCGACGTCACCTGTTTTTACGTTTTTATAACCCGAAACTCTTCCGAGAACTCCTTCCTAACCTAATTGCAATATTCCGAGCATTTTCCATGTTTTGACTTTTTCGATCCGGCGTACGGTTTGTCCTGCGCGGGTCCCGGCGTAATATTTTCGATACATTATTCATTTCGGTAAATCAATAAAACTCGTATTTTTGATAAACAGAATATTTTTATTAAACTATTACAATTATCACCTCGTAATACGTGTAACCAGGCGTTGAGACCAAGACCGCAATACAAATTGTACTGATTTAGATAATTATCCCGAAAACCGGTACCGTTTGGATATGTTTTTATAAATAAATGTACCATTTTATATCCAAGATGATCCAACGGGATACTAATTTTCCGTAATTATAAATAGCCTTTACCGTATTTTATTTTGTACCGAAAATCATTTGCAAACAATAATTATAGAATTTTCCAGAGAAAAATCCTAATTTCATAAAACATTCTGAGAATCAAACTACAGTTTCAAGGTGTTATTGAAATCGGTTGGGAAAGTTGGAGTAACCAAAACGAAGGATTTTGAGTGTACTTTCAGATTCCATAACTTGTTTCACTGCAGAATCAAAGGTTTATTTTCTGTAATTTTATTTATTTTTGAATTATTTTGATTAAGAATTTTTGTTCGGATGATTGTTTGAATGATTTGATGCTTGCATGTTGTAGAGCTTGTTTTCCTGATGATTTTCATATGTCATATGACTGATTTGGAGTTCAATAACATGTTCAAAATTGAGTTTAATTTTCAAATTTTAAAATTAGGGTTTATAACCCGTATGAATGTTCTTAATTGAAACTTAGGGCTTCTTGTTCTAGGGGTTATTAGATGTTGAAATATAGTGGGTTTTGTTCCTCATGAAATTTGCAATCGATTGGTGTATAGCTCGTTAACAGACGATTCATGTTTGAATGGAGTTGTGTTTTGAAGTTTACGTCGGGTCACCGAAAACCGGCGAGTTTCTTGAGCTTTTTCCGGCTAATTCTGGAAAGGGTTGTGTGTTTTGATTGCATATACAAGTTGCTGGTAGCCTATAGTTTAATTATGGAAAGTTTGGTGGCCTAAGGTGGCCGGAATCGTGTTCTCCGACCACACTCCAGCGAGTCGACGGCGGGGGTTTGCAAAATTGCAAACAGGCCCCCGAACTTTTGAAGAACATGAAGTTCAGTCCCTGAACATTCCAGAACTTGCAAATTTGAGATTCATGTTTCTAAATTATTTAAAAATTTCGTTTTTAATTTCTGAAAATTCCAAAAATTATTATTTTAATTCCAAAAATTATTTTAAATTCAAAAATAAATCTGAATTAATTAGTTAATAATTAATTAGTTAATTGGTCAATTAATTCAAAAAATTAATTGTTTAATTGATTTAATTAATTATTAATTAATTATTAATTAATTATTTAATTAGATTTAATTATTTATTAATGATTTAAAAATTCCGAAAAATAGTTTTGAGCTTTAAAATATTATTTTAATTTTTTTTCAAGGATCGATAATTATTAGAAAATTATTTTGAAGCGAGATGTGGCCAACCGAACCCTGTTTATTGCTTTAAAACCTACCCAACGACCCGTTTTGACTCCGAAAAATATTTTAAAAATCATACTAAATACCCGAAAGCCTCTTTATGACCCGAGACTTCTCTATAAATGGAATATCATTGATTGTTTGATGTGCTATGTGCTATATGTGACTTGTTTGTTTGACGGTCGGTCTATATGTTCGATGTTTACTTGTTTATAGCATACCTTTCAATCCGTTAATCAGATTTGGGTAAAACGAAGGGTAGATAGAAGTGTATATCAAATAGAATCGTATAAGTTGAGTATTGATAGATATTTATGATATGTGAGCAGAAGAGGCAAGGTGCAGGAAAGGGAAACAGATAGTCGAGGAGTAGGAGATTGTGATTGGAAGTTAGAGAAGAATAGCAAGCTAGTACCATGCAAGTGTTCTGAACTTTCTCGAGATATATTGTAGTTGATTGATAGCCCTGTTTTATATTGCAAGTGCTTTGAAGCACTGAACCCTAAACCTTGATTCCAGTTGTTGAACTTTGAGCCATAAATCTTATTCTTTCTAAACCATTGATTATTGTATACCCGAATACGAACCACAGATATGCGATACTACTCCACAAATACATACAAACTAAATGTCAAACACTGAATCAAATTACTTACATACTCAAAACATTGTACCTTATGCTTTGAAAGACCAAATCCTTGCAACCTTGAAACTTTGATTCATTTGTTATCCAATTCTTTCATTACCTAATAGCCATTCTTTGAATTGCCATATTGATCATTTGTGAAGATTGAAACCATTTCATTATTGAACATCCAATGTTGCTTATGATTTTGTTTATTGCTTTACATTATTTATTCTGTTATTATGTTAGAATTGGATTGTTTTATAAAATTGTGGACCAGATTCGTGGTCAGACCAGATTGGTGGTTAAGTTAGGGCAATGTGTGCCTTGGATCCAGTAATTAGAGCAGAGCTATGTGCCTTGCTCGGGGTTAGTGCGTGACTGATCAGTAGCCTAACCTTCATTTTTAAAATAAAAATATAATATCCAATTCTAAATCATTAATCATTGTTCACTTGATACCTTAACCTTTTTCACTTAATGATCATTATTCTCAGTCTTACCATTGTGACTTGCTGAGCTAGTTAGCTCATTTGTGCGATGTTATTTATGTTTTTTCCAGTTAAGAAGAAACCAGTTGGTAGCGAGGATCCCCAATCCAGTACGAGAGCTAGGGGTCCAGGTTGATCGAGTTAAGCTAGCTGACAGCTTTTGAGATAGTTTAAGTTTGTAAAAGTTTGTAATAATGTTTAATATTCAGTTCTAAGTTTGAATAGTTGGGATTTGGAAAATTTGTAATATAAGTGTGTGTGTGTGGCTTGTGTACATACTTAAACCTTTTGCGGTCCGTGGTAGTTGGTAAGTAGGGTCACTACATATTATTATTATTATTATCTTTATTATTGTTATAAGCAGGTTATAAATAAGGTGTGTGTGTGTGGATCCCAAACTTTTGACCCGGGTTTGGAGGGCGCCACAGGTTTGGTATCAGAGCTACAGGTTATAAGTCACTGACACAAGCCTAGATTGACGGGAATGGGTAGAGGGTTAGGATTAGAAGTAAGGAAATAGAAAGATAGAACGTCGAGAGGATGAGTGCGATGGTATAACAGGTATTAGTATAATTCACGTTGTGGTTCAAGATTCTTATATTGCGATATGATTTCAGATAGCAGCGATGGACGACTCTTTCATATTAAAAGAGATGAGAAGAATAAGTTTTCAGGACCTCCTTTCCTACCTCAGGAGGTCAAGAAATTTCTGTTAAGAAATAGACCTACTCCTTCACAAGTTCCTGTAAATCCTGATGCCGACACCTCTGTAACATTTCCTGATGCTGTGGAACAAGATACTACCCATCTTGTTTCTAACCCAAGCATTCCTTCTCCTAAACAGAAGTCCAATCCAACTCCAAAATTAGCCTCCTCTGATGTCTCCCAAAAGGCATCAGTTTTACTAAAAAAAAGGTTGGTTAAGAAATCTGTTCAATCTGAACAGAGAGCTCAACAAGTGTTGTGGATATGTTGTGAACTTGATGATTTCATTAACAAAACACCTTAGTAGATTTTACTTAGTGAAAAATGTAGCACTCGACGGATAAGGAATATAGTCCCGACGGATGACTTAATATAGTCCCAACGGATGATGATTTATTATCCATCGAGTGAGTAGCTTGTATAATAATAAGTCTGTAGCACATTTCTGCATATACCTTATTTACATTCTGTAGTACCACTCAAGTCATGTTGACTTTAATTAGATATACATAATAGGTTGATTAATTGTACATAGATGATGTCTTGTAATTCTGCATAAATAAAATGAAGTCAAGTGCCAGATAGCTACCTGATGGATAAACAACAATGCCACTCGACGGATAATCAACAAGGCAACCCGACGGATGATCATGTACCCGACGGATAATCAATTCAAACATCTATTGACCGTGAAAACACAGTCATATGTGTCGAGTGTATGTAAAAGGAATGTGGAAGCCTATTGAACTGGGTTTTAGAGAACAAAGAAGCATTGCCATTTCCATGCTATTATGAAGATATTCAAATATGCTGGAATAGAGTAATGAAGCAGCATAGTATTAGACTTGATAGGTTTTGTTTTATTATCTTGTCTTATTACTTTGTAATCTTGGTGATATATAAACCAAGAAGTAGCAAATAGAACAATAACAACAAGACTAAGTACATTATCTCAGAGAAACAATTGTAAGTTGCATCCTTAGCATTTCTCTGTAAACTTAGTTGTTCATATTTGTAAGCAGCTGTGAGCTAATCTTGCTACACAGAGTTCTCTTGATATAATATATATATCTGGTGGATACATTCAAATCCACCAGAAAGTTTTTAAAGGCTTGTGTTTTTATTTACTTATGTTTTGATTTTACTAACTTCTTATTCCGCACTTTGCAAATCAAACACTTATATAATATTAAGATAGAACATTTTATATTTTGAAAAAGGTTTAAGAATTCCATTCAACCCCCTTCTTTAATTCTTGTTGCATTGTTAGGGACTAACAATTGGTATCAGAGCAAGCTCTTGAAGAACAAAGAGTCTAAAGATCACAACAAACAGCAAGATGAACAAGACGGATGTTGGAGTCAAGATTCCTTTTCTGGACAAAGATAATTACCATCACTGGAAGGTAAAAATGCATCTTCACTTACTTTCTCAAGATGAGGCTTATGTAGATTGCATAGAGAGATGCCCTCATGTACCAATGAGAGCTGCAACTGGAAATGAGCCATCAGTTCCCAAGCCAAGACATGAATGGTCAGATCCTGATATTGAACAAGTCAGGAAGGATAAGAAGGCCATGAATATTCTGTTCAATGGAGTTGATGGTGACATGTTTGACAACATCATCAATTGCAAAACTGCCAAGGAAGTTTGGGATACAATACAGATTATATGTGATGGCACTGAACAAGTCAGGGAAAATAAGATGCAACAGCTAATTCGGCAATATGAGCACTTTCATAGTGAAGATAGTGAGTCTCTCACTGACATTTTTAGTAGATTTTAAAAACTACTAAATGCTCTGAAGTTCCATGGAAGGGTCTATCAGAAAAAAGACTCCAATCTTAAGTTCCTTAGATCTCTTCCAAAGGAATGGAAACCTATGACAGTCTCATTGAGAAACTCTCAAGATTACAAGGAGTTTACTTTGGAGAGACTCTGTGGCGCCCTCCAAACCCGGGTCAGAAGTTTGGGGTCCACACACACCTTAATTATAACCTGCTTATAACAATAATAAAGATAATAATAATATATGCAATGACCCTACTTACCAACCACCACGGACCGCAACAGGTTAAAGTATGCACACAAGCCAAACACACTAATATATTACAAACCTTTCAAATCCCAACTATTTCAAATTCAAACTGAGTATTAAACATTATTATAAACTTTTACAAACTTAAATTATTCCAAAAGAAGCCTACTAGCTCAGCTTTCTCAACCTGAACCCCTAGCTCTCGCGCTGGACTGGGGATCCTCTTTACCAACTGGTTCCTTTTTAACTGGAAAGAATATAAACAACATCGCACGAATGAGCTAACTAGCTCAGCAAGTCACAATGACAAAACTGAGAATAATGATCATCAGGTGAATATGTTTATGATATCAAGTAAACAATGGATTATGATTTAGAATTGGATATTATACTTTTAATTTAAAAACCAAGGTTAGGCTGCTGATCAGTCATGTACTAACCCCGAGCAAGGCACACAACATTGCTCTAACTACTGGATCCAAGGCACACATTGGCCTAACTTGACCATTATATGGTCTGACCACGAATCTGGTCCACAATTTTATAAAAACAATCCAATTCTAACATAATAACAGAATATGCAATAATAAACAATAATCGAAATCATTAACAACAATAAATGTTTAACAATGAAAGGGTTTCAATCCTTGTAAGGATCAACAAGGTACTTTCAAAGCTTGAATGCTGGGTAATGAAAGAATTGGATAACAAAGGAAACAACGTTTCAGGGTTTCAAGGATTTGGTCTTTCAAAGCATAAGATATCATGGATTGAGTATATAATACTTCAGTTCAGTGTCTGGTATTTAGTTTGTATGTATTTGTGGAGTAGTATCGTAGATTTGTGGTTCGTGTTTGGGTATATAATAATCAATGGCTTAGAAAGAATATGGTTCATAGCTCAAGAACAATAACTGAAATCAGGATTTATGTTTCCGTGCTTCAAAGCACTTGCAATGTCAACAAGACTATCAAGAATTACAATATCTCGAGAAAGTTCAGAACACTTGCCTGATATTAGCTTACTATCCTGCACTTGCTTTCAATCTCAATCGTCTTACTCCTCAACTACCTGTTTCCCTTTCCTACGCCTTGCCTCTTCTGCTCACATATCATAAGCATCTATCAATCATCAACTCACAGGATTCTATTCAACACATACTTCTATCTACCCTTCATTTTACCCAAATTCGATTAACGGATTGAAATCTATGTAATAACTAAGTAAACACCGAATATATAGACCAATAGTCAAACAACAGGTCACGTATAACACATAATACATCACGTAATCAATGACATATCATCTATAAAGAAGTCTCGGGTCATAAATATGCTTTCGGGTATTTAAAATGATTTTTAAAACATTTTTCGGAATTAAAACGGGTCGTTGGATCAATTTCGGGTTAATAAACAGGGTTCGGTTGGCCCATTCTGGCTCCGAAATAATTTTAGAATAATTATCGAGCCTTGGAAATAATTTAGAATAATATTTTAAAGCTCGAAACTATTTTTCAAAATTTTTAAATCATTTTTAAATAATTAAATCTAATTAAATAACTAATTAAAATCAATTAATAATTAATTAAATCAATTAATCAATTAATTTTCGAATTAATTGACCAATTAATCAATTATAAATTAACTGAAATTAATTAACTAATTAATTCAGATTTATTTGTGAATTAAAAATAATTTTTGGAATTAAAATAATAATTTTCAGAATTTTCAGAAATTAAAAATGATTTTTTTATAATAAAAATAAATAGGAAATATGATTTTTAAACATTTTATAAACAGGAATCCTATTTTTGAAAACTTTGCAAACTACAGGGACTAAACTTCACCATCTTCAAAAATATAGGGACTAAACTGCAATTTTGCAGTTTCAGTCGCCGGAAAATCGGGGGTGGCCGGAGAAGACGATCCCGCCGTCCTCACCCCACCAACACCTCCAGATCAACACTACACAACACCATGAACTTTATCATGCATTCAAAACATTCTAATCATCCCTGTTCTGGCCGGAAATTGGCCAAGAACATCGCCGGTTTCCGGCGAACATCGCAAATCTTTGAAACACAACTCCCTTCGATTCAAGCATCCTCTGTTAACGAGCTATATATCAATCGATTGCAAATTTTATAAGGAACACAACCCACTATAAATCAACAGCTAATAACCCCTGAATCAAAAACCCCCAAATTTCAATTGAAAACATTCATACGGGTTATAAACCCTAATTTTGAAATTCGAAAATTAAACCCACTTTTGAGCATGTTATTGAACTCCAAATCAGACGTATGACATATGAAAATCATCAGGAAAACAAGCTCTACAACATGCAATCATCAAATCATACAAACAATCATCCGAACAAAAATTCATATTTTTAATAAAATAAATTCGAAAATAAATATTTTTTTAGAAAAATACCCTTGATTTCTGCAGTGAAATAAAGCTCAGAATCAGATAGAACACCTCAAATCCTTCGTTTTGGTTACTCAAGCTTTAAAAACAAAGATCGGTAACGCCTTCGTTTTGCTGTTTGATTCTTAGAACAGTTTATGTAATTAGGGTTTTTCTCTGAAAATTATATAATTAACTATCTGCAAATGATTTTGATACGAAATAAAATACGGTAAAAGGCTATTTATAATTATGAAAAATTTGTATCCCGTTGGATCATTCCGGATATAAAACAGTTGGTTTATCTGTAAAAACTGATCCAAACGATATCGGTTTTCGGGATAATTATCCAAATCAGTACAATTTGTACTGCGGTCTTGGTCTCAGCGCCTGGTTACACGTATTACGAAGTGATAGTTGGGATAGTTTAATAAAAAGCTCCCGTTTATCGAAAATACGGGTTTTATTGATTTACCGAAACGAATATTGTATCGAAAATGTTGTGCCGGGACTCGCGCAGGACAAACCGTAAGCCGGATCGAAAAAGTCGAAACATGAAAAATGCTCGGAATATTACAATTAGGTTAGGAAGGAGTTCTCGGAAGAATTTCGGGTTCCAAAAACGTAACAACGGTTGACGTCGGTTGGTTCCCGTTTTTATAAAATAGATTTTAATTACCCGGAAAAAGATTTTAGAAATTTCATATGATTCTTATAAATACATAAATCAACATAAAAATAATTAGTAAGATATGACAATTATCTATATTTTATTTTGGACATATAAAAATTAAAATACTCAATTAATATTATTTTTGAATATTTAAGTACAGATAACACTTAACAATTAACTCACAGAATAGATACTGGGCACACATAATAATATCAAAAATAATTACACGATATATCCCGGATATTACATCCTTCCCCTCTTAAAAGGATTCTGTCCTCAGAATCTCCTAAGAAAATAAATGAGAGTATTTTTCTCTCATATCATTTTCTAACTCCCAGGTTGACTCTTCAACCTTTGGGTTTCTCCACAATACTCTTACTAACTTTACCACTTTATTTCTCAATACGTTCTCTCTTGCCTCTAGAATCTCTATCGGACTCTCTACATATGATAAATCTGCCTGAAGCTCTATTGGCTCATATTCTATTACATGCCTGGAGTCTGGATTATATTTCTTGAGCATCGATAAATGAAAAACATTGTGAATGTGCTCCATGTGCGGAGGTAACGCCAATTCGTAAGCTACTTTGCCAACGCACTTTAGGATCTCAAAAGGTCCGACATATCTTGGGCTTAGCTTCCCTTTCTTTCCAAACCTCGTTAGTCCTTTCCATGGTGATACTTTCAGTAATACCAAGCTTCCTTCTTCAAATTCCATGTCTTTCCTTGATTGGTCTACATATTTCCTCTAAAGATTTTGAGCGGCTATTAATCTTTTCTGGATAAGTTCAACAACTTCCTTTGTCTGCTGTACCAGTTCAGGTCCAAGTATCTTGCGTTCTCCTACTTCGTCCCAATATATGGGAGATCTACATTTGCGTCTATAAAGGGCTTCATAGGGTGGCATTCCAATGCTGGCATGATAACTGTTGTTATAAGCAAACTCTACCAGAGGTAAATGTTCGTCCCAACTTCCTTTGAAATCAATAGCACAAACACGTAACATATCCTCGATTGTTTGGATCGTTCTTTCACTTTGGCCATCCGTTTGGGGGTGATAAGCTGTACTCATATTCAGTCTTGTTCCCAAACATTCTTGAAAACTCTTCCAGAATCTTAAATTAAACCTTGGATCTCGATCAGATACGATAAACACTGGAACTCCATGACGAACTACAATTTCTTTTAGGTACATATGGACCAACTTGTCGAGCGAAAATCTTTCATTTATAGGCAGAAAATGAGCTGAATTGGTAAGTCTATCCACTATAACCCAAATGGCATCATGATTAGCCCTTGTCCTCGGTAATCCAACTATGAAATCCATGGTAATATGTTCCCACTTCCACTCTGGAATCTCCAATGGCTGTAGCAATCCGCTTGGTCTTTGATGCTCTGCTTTAACTCTCTGACAGGTATAATATTTGCTAACCCATTCCGCAATTTCCCTCTTCATATCTGGCCACCAATAATTTTTCTTTAAATCTCTGTACATTTTGGTACTCCCTGGATGGATGGAATATCTTGAACTATGTGCTTCTTGTAATATTTCATTATTTAACTCCGTCACTGGTGGAATCCAGATTCTAGATGAAAATCTCAAAATGCCTTGATCATCCTTCTGCGTGCATAATTCTTCACCTACCAAACGATTTATATCTTGATCCATTACATCTTTCTGACATTTCTTTATTTTCTCCAACAACTCTGGCTGGAAAGTCATACTGTACACTTTCGCTTCCTCAGGTTCACAAACTCTAATTTCCAATTCCAATTTCTGAAATTCCTTATATATATCTTCAGGTACTGATAACTCATTTAACTTTTCCTTCCGACTTAATGCGTCTGCCACCACGTTTGCCTTACCGGGATGATAATTAATCGAGCAATCATAATCCTTGATCAATTCTAACCATCTCCTTTGCCTCATATTAAGTTCCTTCTGGGTAAATATATATTTCAAACTTTTGTGATCCATGAAAATCTCACACTTTTCTCCATACAAATAATGTCTCCAAATCTTCAAAGCAAAAACTATAGCTGCTAGCTCCAAGTCATGAGTAGGATACTTTTGTTCGTGTGGTTTCAATTGCCTTGACGCATACGCAATCACCTTGTCGTGCTGCATAAGAACACATCCTAATCCTTTGTAGGAAGCATCGCTATAAATTACGAAATTCCCTTGATCGTCTGGAAGTGACAACACAGGTGTTGTGATTAATCTCCGCTTCAATTCCTGAAAACTTTCTTCGCACTTGTCATTCCATATAAACTTTTCATTCTTTCGTGTAAGCTTTGTTAATGGTGTGGCAATCCTTGAGAAATTCTGAACGAATCATCGATAATATCCTGCCAATCCCAAGAAACTTCTTACCTCAGTGGGTGTTCTCGGTCTCTCCCAATTCGTAATTGCTTCGATCTTTGCCGGGTCCACTTTGATCCCTTCGCACTGACTATGTGTCCTAAGAACTGAACTTCTTGTAGCCAAAACTCACACTTCGACAATTTAGCATATAACTTCTTTTTCCTTAAAATCTCCAAAATTGTCCTTAAATGTTCCGCATGATCCTCCTCCGTCTTTGAATAGATTAAAATATCGTCTATAAATACTATAACGAACTTGTCCAAATATTCCTTGAAAATTCTGTTCATCAGGTCCATAAACACTGCTGGGGCGTTGGTCAATCCAAAAGACATCACTAAAAACTCGTAATATCCATACCTTGTTCTGAAAGCTGTCTTTGGTATATCTTCTGGTTTGATCTTCAGTTGATGGTATCCCGATCTTAAATCGATCTTGGAGAAATACTTGGCTTCCTTCAATTGGTCAAACAAATCATCAATTCTGGGTAACGGATACTTATTCTTGATTGTCAACTTGTTGAGCTCCCTATAGTCGATGCACAGTCTCATGCTTCCATCTTTCTTTTTGACAAATAATACCGGTGCACCCCACGGGGATACGCTGGGTCTGATTACTCCTTTCTCTAACAATTCCTGCAATTGCTTTGCTAGCTCTTTCATCTCAACAGGCGCCATTCTGTACGGGGCTTTGGATACTGGTTCTGTTCCAGGTGCTAAGTCGATCGCAAATTCAATTTCTCTATCTGGAGGAAGTCCTGGCAATTCGTCGGGAAATACGTCTGGAAATTCATTCACTACTGGGATATCTTCATGTTTTGCTGGCTCCTGACTTTTGTCAATCACGTATGCTACGAAATGCTCGCATCCTTGCCGTAGTAACTTCTTGGCTTGAATTATCATTAAGAACTTCTTTACTTGTTTCTGACCTTTGAACGTTACTATTCTTTCGTCTGGCATTTTCACCATTACTTTCTTATTCCGACAATCTATCTGAGCATCATGCTTAGATAACCAATCCATCCCTAATATCAAATCAAATTCTCCAAACTTAAATGGTATCAAATCTACACAAAACTTACTACCAGAAATCTCAATCTCACAATTTCCACAAACTTGGTTCACAATTACACGTTCTTGATTTGCTAATTCCACAGTCATTATTTCATTTAAGCACTCAACTGGACAGTTTAATTTACTAACAAAATCTCGTGAAGCAAACGATCGAGTTGCTCCCGAGTCTATTAACACTTTGTCACATAAAGAATTCACATTAAGCGTACCTGCCACGACATCCGTATCCTGGATAGCATCCTTCACTGACATGTCGAAAATTCTAGCCCTTGGAGTCTCATTTACTGCTGGGGTAAATCCCATAATTCTCAATGCATTACTAACTGGGGATGGTGTCTTGCAATCCCTGGCCATATGTCCTGGCTTCCCACATTTAAAGCATGTAAATCCAATGACTGGAACTTTCACTGCTGGATTCCGGATAGGTTGATCTTTATTTGCTGGCTCTCTTGCTGGCTGATTTCGGCACTCCCTCGAGTAGTGCCCTTTCTGGTTGCATTTAAAACATACCACATTCAACTTGTTACAAACTCCTCCATGCTTCTTTCCATATACTTGACAATCTGGAAAAGTTAATCTCAACTGATTCGGCGGATTCACATTAGCTGGACGATTGCCCTGGCCTCCGTCTCCTGCATTTTGTCTCCTGAAATTAAAATTTCTCCCTGGCTGAAACTTGCCCTTCTTAAAATTTGGAAACTTCCCTGTTTGTGACTGACCCTCACTTCCCTCAACTTTCCTTTTCTTGCTTTCCTTATCTTTCTGGAACATCTCACTATCTGTCTCTGCGATCATAGCTTTCTGTACAACCCCGGCATAGGTATCCAATTCAAAAATAGCTACATTCCCCCTGATCCATGGCTTCAAGCCTTGTTGGAATCTCTTAGCTTTCTTTCTATCAGTATCAACATACGACGGCACATACCTTGACAATTCCTCAAACTTCCCCTCATAATCTGTTACCGACATATTCCCTTGCTTTAACTCTAAAAACTTCAGCTCCATTTGATTCTGAACAAACTGAGGAAAATACTTTTCTAAAAACAATTCCTTGAACCTTTCCCAACTAATAACATCTGTGCCTTCCAATGTCTTCACCATTTCCCACCAATAGGTGGCCTCATTCTTCAGATAGTAACTTGCAAACTCAACCTTCTGTTCCTCTTTCACTTTCACTAAGGCAAATGCCTTTTCTATTTCCTTTAACCAAACATTTGCTTCAATTGGCTCTAAGGAACCCTTGAATTCTGGTGGGTTTATTGCCTGAAAAGTTTTGAAAGTTACCTGGGGATTGGTCTGTCTTTGTTGTTGTTGTGCCAGGTGAACTATTTGTTGGGCCAAGATTTGAAGAATCTGGGCTATTGCTGGGTCCATGGGTCCTGGGTTCACATTCTGGGTTGTATCATCTTGGTTATTATTGTTGTTGGTTTCTTCATTCTGGGTGTTGGTGCGGGTATTTCTTCTAGGAGGCATTCTCTGTAAAGAATCAATCAACTTATTTAGCTTTTGAATCAATCTTTTATATAAAAGAATAGTTTTGCAAAACAGAAATATTTCTTTTTGAAAACAGTTGTGACTAAATAAATTGCATGCTTCTTTACAGAATATAAACAGTTATGGAAAACAGGGCACATGGTATCATAGGGTATACTGGTACAATAAATAAGGTAAAGTAAAACAGGTGCGATAAAGTAAATGACAGTGTTGGAAAGAAAAAAGGTACTGATATATATAGATCAAAAGTTTTAGGGTAGTACAAGCGTAAAGACGCTTCGAGAGTAAAAGCAAAAAGGGTACAACAACCTACTCACTAGTCAGCATCGCTAGTCTATAAATACAACTCAAAAGTCTTCTAATACACACTACACACTACTGTCCATACTACATAATCATAACAACACTACTCAGCATCTTCATCTTAAAATCTCTAACTCAGCTCCAAGGAAACTCTGGTCCTGCTAGCCTCTCAAAGTCCTCCATCACCTCAGTAGCCCAGCCCAGCAGTGCATCAAGGCCTCTGCCGGGTAGTGTAGCTCCATGTAACCTAGCCTCAAGAACCCTCCGTGTCACATGAATCTCCTCTCGAAGCTCCCTCACACCACGATTAACATCTGTAGTCCTGATGATATGCTGTAACTCTCTAATCTGAGCCAACAAGGAATCACGCTCCAATAGAAGAGCCTCATACCGGTAATAAGGAACTGGGGGCAATGTAGACTGGAATGGGGCACTCGCTACTGAATGCCCAGTGGAATCTGAATTAGCTGGTGGGGGTCCTCTGACAGGTGGCCTCATGCCTGGAGGTGGAATAGCTTGCAATGGTACGGGCTGCAACATCGGTGGAGGTAGAATAGCCAATGCTGGTGGAATCACAGGACGTGGATCCGATGCTGGTGCTCCAACTGAAGGCTCTGAGTGATCAGCTGATACGGGAATAAAAGAGTCGGCCATCTCTGCTATCTGAAATTATATCGTAATATAAGAATCTCGTACCATAATGCAATTTACACTAATACCTGATATACCGAAACACTCAACCTCTCAACGTTCTATCATCCTATGCCTTACTTCTAATCCTAACCTTCTACCCATTCCCGTTAACCTAGGCTTGTGTCAGTGACTTATAACCTGTAGCTCTGATACCAAACCTGTGGCGCCCTCCAAACCCGGGTCAGAAGTTTGGGGTCCATACACACACCTTAATTATAACCTGATTATAACAATAATAAAGATAATAATAATATATGCAATGACCCTACTTACCAACCACCACGGACCGCAACAGGTTAAAGTATGCACACAAGCCAAACACACTAATATATTACAAACCGTTCAAATCCCAACTATTTCAAATTCAAACTGAGTATTAAACATTATTATAAACTTTTACAAACTTAAATTATTCCAAAAGAAGCCTACTAGCTCAGCTTTCTCAACCTGAACCCCTAGCTCTCGCACTGGACTGGGGATCCTCTTTACCAACTGGTTCCTTTTTAACTGGAAAGAATATAAACAACATCGCACGAATGAGCTAACTAGCTCAGCAAGTCACAATGACAAAACTGAGAATAATGATCATCAGGTGAATATGTTTATGATATCAAGTGAACAATGGATTATGATTTAGAATTGGATATTATACTTTTAATTTAAAAACCAAGGTTAGGCTGCTGATCAGTCACGTACTAACCCCGAGCAAGGCACACAACATTGCTCTAACTACTGGATCCAAGGCACACATTGGCCTAACTTGACCATTATATGGTCTGACCAAGAATCTGGTCCATAATTTTATAAAAACAATCCAATTCTAACATAATAACAGAATATGCAATAATAAACAATAATCGAAATCATTAACAACAATAAATGTTTAACAATGAAAGGGTTTCAATCCTTGTAAGGATCAACAAGGTACCTTTAAAGCTTGAATGCTGGATAATGAAAGAATTGGATAACAAAGGAAACAACGTTTCAGGGTTTCAAGGATTTGGTCTTTCAAAGCATAAGATATCATGGATTGAGTATATAATACTTCAGTTCAGTGTCTGGTATTTAGTTTGTATGTATTTGTGGAGTAGTATCGTAGATTTATGGTTCATGTTTGGGTATACAATAATCAATGGCTTAGAAAGAATATGGTTCATAGCTCAAGAACAATAACTGAAATTAGGATTTATGTTTCCGTGCTTCAAAGCACTTGCAATGTCAACAAGACTATCAAGAATTACAATATCTCGAGAAAGTTCAGAACACTTGCCTGATATTAGCTTACTATCCTGCACTTGCTTTCAATCTCAATCGTCTTACTCCTCAACTACCTGTTTCCCTTTCCTACGCCTTGCCTCTTCTGCTCACATATCATAAGCATCTATCAATCATCAATTCACAGGATTCTATTCAATACATACTTCTATCTACCCTTCGTTTTACCCAAATCCGATTAACGGATTGAAATCTATGCAATAACCAAGTAAACACCGAATATATAGACCGATAGTCAAACAACAGGTCACGTATAACACATAATACATCACGTAATCAATGACATATCATCTATAAAGAAGTCTCGGGTCATAAATATGCTTTCGGGTATTTAAAATGATTTTTAAAACATTTTTCGGAATTAAAACGGGTCGTTGCATCAATTTTGGGTTAATAAACAAGGGTTCGATTGGCCCATTCTGGCTCCGAAATAATTTTAGAATAATTATCGAGCCTTGGAAATAATTTAGAATAATATTTTAAAGCTCGAAACTATTTTTCAGAATTTTTAAATCATTTTTAAATAATTAAATCTAATTAAATAACTAATTAAAATCAATTAATAATTAATTAAATCAATTAATCAATTAATTTTTGAATTAATTGACCAATTAATCAATTATAAATTAACTGAAATTAATTAACTAATTAATTCATATTTATTTGTGAATTAAAAATAATTTTCGGAATTAAAATAATAATTTTCAGAATTTTCAGAAATTAAAAATGAATTTTTTATAATAAAAATAAATAGGAAATATGATTTTTAAACATTTTACAAACAGGAATCATATTTTTGAAAACTTTGCAAACTACAGGGACTAAACTTCACCATCTTCAAAAATACAGGGACTAAACTGCAATTTTGTAGTTTCAGTCGCCGGAAAATCGGGGGTGGCCGGAGAAGACGATCCTGGCGTCCTCACCCCACCAACACCTCCAGATCAACACTACACAACACCAGGAACTTGTTCATGCATTCAAAACATTCTAATCATCCCTGTTCTGGCCGGAAATTGGCCAAGAACATCGCCGGTTTCCGGCGAACATCGCAAATCTTTAAAACACAACTCCCTTCGATTCAAGCATCCTCTGTTAACGAGCTATATATCAATCGATTGCAAATTTTATAAGGAACACAACCCACTATAAATCAACAGCTAATAACCCCTGAATCAAAAACCCCCAAATTTCAATTGAAAACATTCATACGGGTTATAAACCCTAATTTTGAAATTCGAAAATTAAACCCACTTTTGAGCATGTTATTGAACTCCAAATCAGACGTATGACATATGAAAATCATCAGGAAAACAAGCTCTACAACATGCAATCATCAAATCATACAAACAATCATCCGAACAAAAATTCATATTTTTAATAAAATAAATTCGAAAATAAATAAATTTTTAGAAAAATACCCTTGATTTCTGCAGTGAAATAAAGTTCAGAATCTGATAGAAC
The DNA here is from genome assembly GCF_009905375.1 of Apium graveolens. Classification (NCBI taxonomy): domain Eukaryota; kingdom Viridiplantae; phylum Streptophyta; class Magnoliopsida; order Apiales; family Apiaceae; genus Apium; species Apium graveolens. Next base: position 176,170,959 of record NC_133649.1, on the reverse strand, counting down.
ACCTCAAATCCTTCATTTTGGTTACTCAAGCTTTTAAAAACAGAGATCGGTAACGCCTTCGTTTTGCTGTTTCATTCTTAGAACAGTTTATGTAATTAGGGTTTTTCTCTGAAAATTATATAATTAACTATCTGCAAATGATTTTGATACGAAATAAAATACGGTAAAAGGCTATTTATAATTATGAAAAATTTGTATCCCGTTGGATCATTCCGGATATAAAACAGTACGTTTATCTGTAAAAACTGATCCAAACGGTATCGGTTTTCGGGATAATTATCCAAATCAGTACAATTTGTACTGCGGTCTTGGTCTCAGCGCCTGGTTACACGTATTACGAAGTGATAGTTGGGATAGTTTAATAAAAAGCTCCCATTTATCGAAAATACGGGTTTTATTGATTTACCGAAACGAATATTGTATCGAAAATGTTGCACCGGGACCCGCGCAGGACAAACCGTAAGCCGGATCGAAAAAGTCGAAACATGAAAAATACTCGGAATATTACAATTAGGTTAGGAAAGAGTTCTCGGAAGAATTTCGGGTTCCAAAAACGTAACAACGGTTGACGTCGGTTGGTTCCCGTTTTTATAAAATAGATTTTAATTACCCGGAAAAAATTTTAGAAATTTCATATGATTCTTATAAATCCATAAATCAACATAAAAATAATTAGGGAGATATGACAATTATCTATATTTTATTTTGGACATATAAAAATTAAAATACTCAATTAATATTATTTTTGAATATTCAAGTACAGATAACACTTAACAATTAACTCACAGAATAGATACTGGGCACACATAATAATATCAAAAATAATTACACGATATATCCCGGATATTACAGACTCTATGGTATCCTGAAAACTTATGAGCTTGAAATAGAGCAAGATGAGAGGATGGAGAGAGGAAAGAAGAAAGGAGGATCCATTGCACTAGTTGCTGAGTTAGAGAAAGAGAAGGAGATGAAGATGGAAGCTGTTGAATCAACTTTAAAGGTCTGTGAAAACAAGGGCAAGGGGCTGGTAGCAGAAAATGAAGATTCTTTGAGCCAAGATGATATAGAGGATATTGATGAACATCTTGCATTTCTTTCCAGAAGATTTTCCAAGCTCAAGTTCAAGAAGAACTTTGGAGCAGCTAAGCCAAATAGAAACATGGTGGATAAATCAAAATTCAAATATTTCTAATGTGGCTTAGCAGGGCACTTTGCCAGTGAGTGTAGAAAGTCAGATTCCAGCAAAAAGAAGTTTGAGCCTGTGGATTATAAACAGAAATACTTTGAGTTGCTCCAACAAAAGGAAAGGGCTTTCATTACACAAGAAAATGACTGGGCAGCAGATGGTCTGGATGAGGATGAGGATGTCAGCTATGTCAATCTAGCCCTAATGGCCAAGTCTGATGAAACAAAGACAAGTTCTTCAAGTAATCAGGTAATCACCACTAACGTTGCACATTTATCTAAAGCTGAGTGTAAGGATGCAATAAATGACATGTCTACATAATTATATCATTTGCGTGTTACACTTAAGTCTTTTAATAAGGAAAATGCTAAAATCAAAGAAAACAATTTGTTTTTAAGTGAGAGGAATAATGTGCTAGAGTCTTAGTTCATTGAATTTGAAAAATTGAGAATTGAGTGTAAAATTGCTAAGGATGAATTAAATGCTTGAAGAAAGAAGAGATCTTGAAGAAGCAGCTTGAATGAGAACAGGAGGTGATTAAGGCATGGAAAACATCTAGAGATGTTCATGCTCAAATCACCAAAGTTCAAGGTATTGAGTCCTTTTGTGATGCAGCCTGGAAAAAGAATAAGGAGAAGCTGGAATCCAATTTGGTTGAAGGATTGCTAACAGATGTAGACTCGATGGATGATGAGGGTCATCCGTCGGATAACAAAAAGGGTTATCCGTTGAGTGATATAAATCCTCATCCATCGACTGTGAGCAAACCTGTGAGTAAAGCCAAACTTGTCAAGTTAAATGAGAAATATGGATCAGTTTCCAATAATTTTGTTCCAGGAGAATCCAGTCAAGTGAAGAAGGAGAAAAAGGCTAATGTTGGTCATATGACTATCAAGCAATTGAGTGACAGACTGGAAAAGATTGAGGTTAAAACAGAGGCTAAAAAGAAAAATAATAGAAATGGTATAGTAGGGATTAACAAGCATAACAACTACACACCTGATAAGTATGCTCCAAGAAAAATCTATGTTAAGTGTGGTAGTGTAAATCATCTGTTTGTTAATTACAAAACTGCCATGCCTACTTTCATATCTGTGCCACCTCCTTTTTCCAACATGAATGCCATGCCTTTTATGCCTATGAATTCTATGTCTGCACAATTTGCTAATATGCCATTTGCACCTAATCCTTATTATGCTGCATTTAGTATGCCTCAAATGCCATTTAGCATGCCCTACTGGAATAACATGTTTACTAATAGTATGCCATTTCCCGTTAATCAAAATGTGCACGATAATTCTGTTGTAATGAATGGTTTCAAAGATTCAACTCAAATGACTAAGGATGAATCTGATATCCCCAAGTCAAATGAGATAAAGCCTAAGTAACAGAAAAAGAAAGCTAACAAGGCAGGACCCAAGGAAACCTGGGTACCAAAATCAACTTGATTTGATTTTGATGTGTGCAGGGAAACAGAAAGAATCTATGGTACTTGGATAGTGGTTGTTCAAGACACATGACTGGTGATTCTACCCTGTTCACAGAGTTCAAGGAGAGAGCTGGCCCAAGTATTACTTTTGGAGATGACATCAAGGGTTATACTATGGGATATGGCTTGATTTCAAAAGACAATGTCATCATTGAGGAGGTTGCCTTAGTGGATGGTCTCAAGCATAATTTGTTGAGTATCAGCCAGCTATGTGATAAAGGCAATTCAGTAAACTTCAACTCAGAAGCCTGTGTTGTGACAAACAAAAGGAGCAACAAAGTGGTTCTCACTGGAGCGAGAAAAGGAAATGTGTACCTAGCTGACTTCAACTCATCAAATGCAGAATCTGTTACTTGTCTTCTCAGTAAAGCAAGTCAGGATGAAAGTTGGTTATGGCACAGGAAGCTATCCCATTTAAACTTCAAGACCATGAATGAACTTGTAAAGAAAGAACTGGTTAGAGATATTCCTCAAGTGGAGTTTTCTAAGGATGGATTGTGTGATGCCTGCCAAAAAGGAAAGCAAATCAAAGCATCATTCAGAAAGAAGCTTGATTCAACAATTGAAGAACCTTTGCAACTGCTACACATAGATTTGTTTGGACCAGTCAATGTGTTGTCCATCTCAAGGAAAATATTTTGCCTAGTAATTGTAGATTTCTCAAAGTTCTCTTGGATATATTTCCTAAAGTCTAAAGATGAGGCTAGTGAAATCATCATCAATCACATAAGGCAAGTCAATAATCATCCTGATTTCAAAGTTAGAAGAATCAGGAGTGACAATGGAACTGAGTTCAAGAATTCTGTCATGAGAGCATTTTGTGAAGAAAATGGGATTTTGCATGAGTTTTAGCAGCAAGAACTCCACAACAATATGTATTAGAAAGGAAGAACGGATCACTTATTGAAGCTGCAAGGACAATGCTTGAAGAGTCTAAGTTACCAACATATTTCTGGTTTGAAGCTGTAAATACTGCATGCTACACTCAGAATATTTCTCTGGTAAATCAAGCAAAATGCATGACTTCCTATCAATTGTTCAAGAACAAGAAGCCAACTCTAAATTTTCTTCATGTCTTTGGCTGCAAATGTTATATCTTGAGAAATCAAACTGATCAGAATGGGAAGTTTGATGCTGAAGCAGATGAAGGAATTTTTGTTGGATATGCTGTTGGTAAAGCATACAGAGTCTACAATCTAAGAACCAACATTGTTGTGGAATCAATACATGTTGTGTTTGATGATAAAAAAATTGAAGGACTGCAAGATGTAGATTACCATGAGAGCCTTAAATTTGACAATAGGAGATGGTTAGTGATGACAGTGATGATGAAAGTGATCAAGAAACAGTATCAAAGGATAATGCAGAAAAATCCACTACCAATGAAGCACAAAATTCAACATTTGTCGAGTTGCATAATGCTTCATCCATCGGGAGACAATCTGCTTTATTCATTGGGAGACAACCAGCTTCATCCGTCGGTACTAAAAATTCACAATCCGTCGGGTCATCAAAAGAAGCTGAAGGTCAGAATAGATCACTTACAGAAAGTTCCCCTTTCTCAAATCAAAGATCCATTAAGTCGGGGGGAGTTTCTAATAATCAAAACTCAATCACACATCAAGAAAACAATGAGGCCTCTTCATCTAGAGCTAATCTACCTCAACAAAGGAAATGGACAAAGGATCATCCCTTTGAGCTCATCATTGGTGATGTATCTTCTAGAGTTCAAACAAGGAGTGCAACTCAAGAAGAATGTCTCTACAGCAGCTTTCTTTCTAAGAAAGAACTAAAGAAGGTAGAAGAAGATTTGTTGGATCCTGATTGGATTTTAGCTATGCAGGAGGAGCTAAACCAATTTGAGAGGAATAAGGTATGGAAGCTGGTACCCAAGCCTAAAGAAAAGAATCCAATAGAAACCAAATGGGTATTCAGAAACAAGATGGATGAAAATGGCATAGTAGTCAGGAACAAAGCTAGATTGGATGCTAAGGGCTATTGTCAATAAGAAGGAATAGATTTTAATGAAACATTTGCTCCTGTTGCAAGACTTGAAGCAATCAGAATCTTCTTATCCTATGCAGCCCATGCCAAGTTGAAAGTCTATCAAATGGATGTCAAAAGTGCCTTTCTGAATGGAGATTTGGAGGAGGGAGTCTATGTCAGTCAGCCTTTCTGGTTTTGAAGATCCAAACTTTCCAGAATATGTTTACTATCTTTTGAAAGCACTTTATGGACTGAAGCAAGCACCTAGAGCCTAGTATGACACTTTGTCAAAGTTTCTTTTAGAGAATCACTTCACTAGAGGTACTGTAGAAAAAACTCTTTTCTTTAGAAATGTTAATGGACCTAGTATACTTGTTTAAATTTATGTAGATGACATTATTTTTGGTTCTACAGATGAAAAACTTTGCAAAAAGTTTTCCAAATTGATGCAAAGTAAGTATGAAATGAGTATGATGGGAGAACTAACTTACTTTCTTGGTTTGCAAGTTAAGCAAGTTAGTGATGGAATATTCATTGGTCAAACTAAATACATTTATGATCTTTTAAAGAAGTTTGATCTAATGGATTGCACATCTGCAAAAACCCCCATGGCCACTGTAACTAAGTTTGAATTAAACACTACTGAAAAGTCTGTGGAAATTTCAAGTTATAGGGGCATGGTTGACTCACTTCTGTACTTAACAGCTAGTAGGCCAGATATAATGTTTGCTACATGTTTGTGTGCTAGATTTCAGGCTGATCCTAGAGAATCTCACTTAGTAGTTGTTAAGAGAATTTTCAGATATCTCAAGGGAACACCAAAACTTGGCATTTGGTACTCTAGAGATTCTGGTTTTGATCTAACTGGTTATTCAGATGCAGATTATGCAGGTTGGAGAATTGATAGAAAAAGTACAACAGGAACCTGTCAATTTCTAGGAAACAAGCTTGTGTCCTGGTTCAGTAAAAAGCAAAATTCAGTTTCTACTTCTACAGCTGAAGCTGAATATATTGCTGCTGGCAGTTGCTGTGCACAGATTTTATGGATGAAGAACCAATTGCTAGACTATGGTTTACAAGTTGAAAGGATTCCCATTTTCTGTGATAACACAAGTGCAATTGTCATCACTGAAAATCCAGTACAGCATTCAAGGACAAAGCACATAGACATCAAGTACTACTTCATAAGGGAACATGTAATGAATGGTACTGTGGAACTACATTTTATTCCAAGTGAAAAGCAGCTTGCAGATATATTTACCAAGCCACTGGATGAATCCACCTTTTCAAGGTTGGTAAGTAAGTTAGGTATGCTAAATTTCTCTTGAATCTTTATAAATTGTTTGCAAGTTGTAATGCAGCCAGAAATTTAATTGATTTTTCAGTCTTAGACGGAATTTTGGCTAAGTCAAAATTTACATCTCGACAAATAATCTGTATCCATCGAGTTTGATCATCCGTCGATATACAAATTGTTAACAAAAATTAATTATTTTTCTGGAATATTTTATGACTCGACGGATAACTGATTTATCCTCATCCGTCGAATTGTCTTATTTTTAGCCGTTAATTCTCTGAACATTATCCATCGAGTATACTTACAGTTTGTTAGCATAACACGACGGATAATTGATGGAATTTTTACAGTTTATTTTTTTAAACGGCTACTTTGGGCAATTCTTATTGGTTACTTTATTTTACTTTATTATTTTTGACAGTTATTTTTGAGATAGTATAAAAGCTTAATTCATTTTCATTACTTTTCTTTTATCATTCTCAAACCATCTGCTGTGATTTCTTTCTTTCTCAAAAGCACTTACTCTCTCTCTGCAAGTTTTTACTCTCTAACAATGGCACCTGTCATCAAGATAATGTCTCAAACTGGATTTATTTATGAGAAGAACAACTTCACTGCTCTTTTGAACAAGGGGATTCAACAGTCTGGTGACTACCACAAAATGATGGATTTTGTGAAGAACTGCAAACTTAACTATGCAATGCTGGAATCACCCACTGTAATAACCCCAATTTTTGAGAAATTTTGAAACCCTTATGAATAGTGTTTTTGCTGAACGAGAAAACTTTTCATGCCACACTATGTAGGGGTTCTGTTATGGATATTCTGAGATTTTATTAGTACTCTATATGGTATATAAGTGTATGTAAAGATCGTCAGAATCCAATTCCGAACACTTTGATTTTTCCCGGAAATCCACTAGATACGGAAAGAATTGAGAAAAAGGTAACAGGATAAAAAAAGGATTTAAATTAAAGGATTATAGGAGAGGATCATAAAAGGAATATAATATATTGAGAAAGGTTAAGGGAACCTAAGTAATAAGATCCCGGGTATGATCCCTCAAACGATAAACGAGAACGAAAGATAAGCGAACCGTAAAACAAATAAGTGACCAAGAGACAAGCTTGTACAAGAAGCCAGGGATTGTGACATCATCAAACCACAAGGTGTGGACAAGTGGGAGCATTATGACATGTGCAAGGTGACATAGGCATGACAAAAAAGGAAGGAATTGTTGGATGATTGTAAACCACACAAAGTTCAAGGTTAGAAGGGTAGTTAACCAAAAACAAAACCAAAACAACCTAGCTAGCCAAAACAAATCAAAGCAAACACAAAATTGTTCATTCTTCAAGCATTGCTCTCGACTTTTCATCTTTTTCAAAGGAAGAAAAATCAAAAATCAAGTTCCAAGCATTGTTAAATCACAAGGTAATTATCTAAGCTTTCTTGTACATAGATATGGATATGCTATAAGTTTAAGCTCCTAATTCCTTCACAATATCTTCCAATAAATCAAGGAAGAAGATGGTGAATAGTAACCTTCAAGAAATAACTTTAGTTTTCTTGAATTTTTATGAAAGATTAAGGTTATACAAGCAAGGATCAAGGTTCTTTAGGCATTCAAAGTTCTTGTGTTGTGTTAAAAAGCTTCAAGGAAGGTATAATCTCTTAACCAAGCTTTGTTATTGAATGTTAAGAGCAAAATATGAGTATTGTAGTTCATGAGAGGCTTGATGGTTGTGTATGTAGAGATTAGTGAGTTTTGGGATGTTGTTGGATTGGTGAATGTTGTTGTTTTGATTAAAAGAACTTAAGTATGATTAAAGTTAAGCTTAGGCATAAGTATGACTGATTAAATTGAATTGGTTGGGGTTGTTATGATGTGATAAGGATGGATGTTGGTTGTATGTTGGATTTGAGGTTGATTTGGGATGGTTTTGAATGGTTTAAAATATTGGAAATCGCGTAAACATAGCCGTCGTAACGTCCGATTTTCTTTGGACTGTTTTTGTGCATAGCATTAGGACCCGAGAACCCCCTGCTAGATTATGACCACTGCCATGTTTAGATAGCTCATGTTACGAGCTTCGTTTTGATATATAGTTCATTCGATTCCGATGCACGGTTTAGGAGAAACGACCGTTTCAAGTAACGGCGTTTCGCGAACGAAACTTTTCCCCTCACCTTACTTTGAAACATAGGTTAAAGACCAAAAAGGGTTAATTAATGCATGAAACATTTATGGTAAGTGTGTTAGGCAGTTGGTAAGACACTCGCGAAGGAATCGCATTAAAACTCGTAAAGGATTAAATTATTAAAAATGGTGGAGCCGAGGGTACCCGGGTGACTTAAGCAAATCAGTAAGCGCAAAACAAGCGTTAGAGTCTAAGTTAGTTAAAGTATAGATTTACAAGTGACTTTGGTTTAATTCCAACTTACTTGTTGTTTATAGGTTACCAGACTCGTCCCGAGCCATTCGTAACCCCCAGTCGCTCAGGCAAGTTTTCTACCCGTTATAACTGTTGTTGTGATGAATATATGTATATGCATTATCTTGCGATAGATGCATGTTGGTTAATTAGCAAATGTTGCGATATATTGAAGCATGCTGATATGGTATATATATGCATGCCTGTTTCGTATTCTTGCCATATATATCTGTTGGTTCAGTTGATAATATCTATGCTAGAGAATAGCAGTAATTTGCATATACCCTTAGTATAGGGACCCAAAGGTGAAAACATTTTCTAAAACCGGGAGTCGAGGATCCCGAGTAGATTTTTTATATATATATATATTTATATATATATGGTTATAGTTTTCAAAACTATTAATCGAATAAGGTTTATTCGATAACTTTATTTTATTAATGAATATTATCTTGAATATTCATTCGAGGGCTTATGACTCCTTTTATTTTATTAATTGAATATTATTTGAATATTCATTCGAGGATGTATGACTCCTTTATTTTATTTAATGAATATTATTTATAATATTCATTCGAGGTATTATGACTCCGCTTATTACTGAAATATATTCTTTATTTTATTAAAGAATAAGGTGTTAATAATCAAACTTATTTTCGATTATTCAAATAAAGATAATACTTTCATATAAGTGTATCTTTGGTTATTTAATACTCGTTTCAAGTATAAGTTTTAAAACTTCTACTTCAATTATTTTTTTATAAAGATTATCTTTATGGGAATATTATTTAAATAATAATATTCAGATATTTTCTAATATATCGGGACTGATTTATTTCATTAAATCAGCTTTACTCCAAACATTCTTAAAAATGTTTTCGAGTCTTCAAAATGATTTTAAAAAGTTAGAGCGGATCCCAAAACTCGTTTTCCGATTTAAGATCTTCCTTTCGAAGGAGACTTGAATATTCACTCAAAAATCTTGGGGATCCGGCTCTGTGGTGTATTTTATATTCGCAACATGGTTGCTGTTTTGAGAAAACAATTTGATTACTTGCCCAATGTTCGGGAAGTAAGTCCATCTGATTGAGTCGGCATAAGCGACAGGCCAGGGTACGGTCTATAAAGTGTAAGTGGCTGGGTGGGGCCAGGGTGATGACCGGTGAGGAATTCATCCATCTACAGTAGAAAAGGTTACTTATTGGTATCTTTGCCTGATCAGCAAGATATCTGGTTTATGCCAAAATTATTTTCCTTCCAAATTCATTGGATATTGCAACTCTGTTCATACTTTACATGACAAAGGTTTTCAGGAAATGTATGGGAGATATATATATGAATATATTTATATATCGGGTCTTAATGAAGTATCTCGTAACTTCATTATTTATAATGATATTCAAAGATTGAATCTATTCAAATCTTGTCTTGTAGTCTCATCTATGTGATGAACCTTTGAAACTGATTATAACTTGAACGGGGGTAGTTCAAGTAGTATTTGGGAAAGATATAAGTATTTTGGGGTATCTTGTAACTTCATCTTTTAAACTTGTATCTAGTTAATGATTATCTTATGCATGACAAAGATTTTCAGAAAAACGTTGAGACAAGGTTAGATATATGAGATCACCTTGCAACGATATTTTTATACAGTTATACACTGGAACTCTGTGTATATTATGCATGGAAGAGGACTTCCAAGATTTTGAAAAGTATATAGGTATATATACTGAATATTTTGTGACTTCATCGCATTAAGATATCAAACTTGGTTCATTTCTTTTGACCAAGACTTTCATGAGTACTATGAGAAGGCTCATATATTGTAAATCATTATACATATTATTTTGGTGGGCTTGCTGCTCACCCTTGCTTTATTTCTTCATCACACAACAACAGTTAGGAAAGATGGCCAGACTCCAGCAGACCCAGCGCAAGCGCGTGGGAAGCGTCCCGCGTCTTCCCGTTGATGTTGTAGCTGCTATAGCCGCAGAGGTAGATCTATTGTAGATCAGACCATCTACTTTTGAGAATCAATTATGTATAATTATAACTTGTGGCAGATAATGGCAATTAACTGTAAATTTATCAAGAAATCATTTTGGGTTGTAATAACTTTTAAATTGTGGATTCAAAGACTTGTACTTATTTAAATTTCATCTCTGAGACTATAACGGGTTGTGGTGTGTGTTAGTGTGGGGTCACAGCATAAGGTTATTATTATTAATTAAGTGAAGTGATATTGTGGAAAGAAAGACCGTGACGACCCGGATCCCCGACCCCGGATCTGGGGGTGTTACAGAAATGGTATCAGAGCTAAGCGTTATAAACCTCAGAGATGATGGGACGTTAAGATAATAAGTTCACTAAGATAATAAGAACTCTTGCCAAGTTCATAGTCGGGCTACCTAACGTAGTACTGACAGTTAAAACCCTTATGGGAACCCTTATAAATATCGTGATAGGAGCGTAGTTCGTTATCGTATATGGTAGCGGGACTCCGAACCCTGAGGTTGAGGAGCAACATCGCGATGATATTTTATTACTAATTGGAGATCGGATTGTGGATCCGATAGAGTGTCCTAATGCAGGACCAGATGATGTTGATATTGAGGATTTAGCGGTTGAGGATGTTATCCTAGAAGGGATAGTTGTTGAGGAGGATCCCATGGAGGATCCTGATAGGATTGGATAAAGGACCACTGATGAATTGATGACCATGGTTTGGTCGACTACCAGAGGTAGGATTGGTCGGTCACTACCGGAGGTTCGTTCAAGTTGTAAAGATAGTAGCCCCTTTAACGCGGCTTACTCGTAAGACTGAGAAGTTCGAATGGACAGAGAAATGCGAGAACAGCTTTCAAGAACTGAAGCAGAGGTTGGTGATGGCCCTTATGCTGGCGTTGCCGGATGGAAAAAGAGATTTTGTGAAGTATAGTGACGCTTCGCACAAGGGCTTAGGGTACGTGCTTATGTAGCACGGTAAGATAATCGCGTACATGTCAAGACAATTAAGGTAATATGAAATTCGATATCCCCGCTCATGAGCTTAGGCTCGTGGCAATAGTTTTACCCTAAGGATTGGAGGCACTACTTGTATGGAGAGAAGTGCGAGAATTACCTAAGCCATAAGTGCTCTAGTACATTTTCACGTAGAAAGAGCTCAACGTATGCCAGAGGAGGCAGTTAGAGCTAATCAAGAATAATGATTGGGAGATTCTTTATCATTCGGGGAAAGCCAATATGGTGGCTGATGCCCTTAGTAAAAAGGAGAGACTCAAGATGATAATGTCTTTTGGAGAGTTTATAAGAGATTTTGAGAAAATGGAAATAGAAGTGAAGGTAACCGGAGCCGGTACCGAAAAGCTGTTTGAGATTGCAATACAGCCCGAATTATTGGAAAAGATCATATTGTGCCAGAAAAAGTTATGAATGAAGGCAGAAAGCCAACAATTAGATAAAAGATTAATATTGAGAAAGATGATAAGGGAATAATGAGGTATTCCTATAGAATTTGGGTTCCGAAAGTTCAAGAGCGTAAGGATGAGAACTTAGATGAGAGCCATAGTTTGAGGAATAAGATTTAGAGCAAACCCTGAACGTGATAGTCAGGGAGGTCGCCATCAAGATAGAAGGAACCCATGACATAATGGAGTGGAAAATGAGGATTTTAAATTAAAAGATGACCCTAATTATGGGGAGTAGGATGAAACATTTCATACTAAGGAAACAGAAAGTCGAGTAAGGAAAGGAGACCCGAGACGGTACTCCTATACGGCAATTCATGGACCTGTCTAAAAAGAACTTAGACTATTATCCCCAACCACCACCCTGAGGAGACAGTGCGGTGAGAAATTCTTTCAGGACCTTTAAGTCGCTAAGCTCTCAGAGTTCCATGGAACAAGCTGACCCAGCCGAGGCAAGAGCCTGGCTAAAGGAAATAGAGGAATCATTTGAGATTCTAAATGATTGACGAACCACAAAGGACTTTTTTTGTCACTTACCCTCCTAAGAGAGAGGCCACCCGCTGGTGAAAGACCAAGAAAGGCACGGAGCCAGAGGTTATGATAAACTGATTAAAGTTCAGCCAATTATTTTCGGGAAAGTAATTCCCAAGGTTATGGAGAGAGTGTAAAAGCTTTAGAGCCAGAACAAAGGCAGACAAGTATGATGAATTGTGAATCTAAGTTGTAAAAGTTATCAAGATTCGTTCTGAGGACACGAATCCAGAATGACGGGATGTTTGAAATCAATGCTTAAGTTGTGTTGGTTCATGAAATAATGATAAGAGAAAGGAAAATAAAAAGAAACTGAAGTGGAAAGGAATATAAAGGCAATAGAGTTTGAGGAATGATAAGGGAGTTGGGTATGAGGAAACCCTAAAGACTCATAGCAATAGAAATAGAAAAGTATGTAATCGTCAGGATGATGATGATCCACCATGAGTTAAAATTGATGGTTGAAGGCATAAGAGATACATATATTGTACCCCCTTTAAGTTGGGAGGATTCGAGGAAACCTTGAGATAGTTCGAAGGATAAATATTGAGACACGAATAGACTGAGGAGACAAGAAAGTAAGAAATCAGGAAAAATTGGATGAAGGAAGTGACCTTCAATAATGTGAAATGTAAGACCGGTGGCTCGATACCCAGAAAGGGAGATGCCAGGTATGAGAGATATCCCAACATTGAGATGACTGTTGAGATAAACAACAAAAGTAAATAAGGAATTATTAAGAAGAGGTTCACGTTGAACATGACCAATATCTTCCAGAACATCCATGTTATCATTACCAAATCAGGAAAGAAAAGCGGATGACCATTGTTATCTTTTGGAGGCCATATTGATTGACCTCATGTTGTATACAGATGTTATTGTGAAATTAGGCATATACTATCGAGGTGGGAATGATTGAATAAGACACCCTTATCAGGGATATATGACTTGATTTATCCATGGAAGGATGCAGGTACCTTTTAAAGGTGGAATTAAGGATAGAACATCGGTAACTTAAAATGAATCCTAGGGGAATGCATAAAGGTTGGCATTTCACCCTTAATAGGGACAGTATGAGTTTTGACAGGATGAATTGGAAAGGGTTAAGGCAACAACAGCCTTTAAGGATCAGTGGAGAAATTTTTCAGAAGTATATAGACAATGGTTCTAGTAATAGTGAATGGTATTTTGATATGCCCTGTATCTAGGGAATACAGGAGGAACGATTGAAGGATAACCTTAGAGGTTTTACAAGGAGAAAGGTAATATTCAAAATTCTCAAGAATAAAAATGTTGATAAAAGAAATATGACGTAATTATAATGGTGCCAAGTGGGGCACGTGTTAAACCACGAGAAAGTATGGATCGAACCAGTAAAGGTCGAAATTGTTCAGGGCAATTAGGACCTAAGACAAAAGATGTTCTAAGTAAGATCGAGAGTCAGTCGCGACAGTGATTAACCTCTAAAGACTGAGGCAATAACTTATGGAAAAATGGTGATTTTTTTCTCATCAGATTTTAATGAAAACATCTTCACATAAGTTGTGATGGAAATGAGATAGAAAATTTAGTTGAAGGTGGTTAAAAGACATTGATTATAAGGTGTTACAGAAATGGTATCAGGAAAGAGGTGGCCGACACTTTAAAGGTAAGTGGATAATTATAGGCGCGGGTGCCAAAAGAATACAGTGATGATGGTTAAAAATGTGAAGGTTGAATTATGGTTTGGAAGATTGACATTCCTTCTGATGATTGTGCAATACCCAACCGTAATAGTAGTTGGTAAAGGTTTAATTCGTGTAATCGCCATGAACGGGCTATCTATCTTAGAAGGTCCTATCTTGAGATAAGCCAGGACCATGTTTCAAAAAGGACTAGATGAACCCTTGAGTTAATTCTTCTATTTAGGGCGTATGATTAAGAATGGTATTAACCTGCTATCGTTGCTTTGATTGAAACTATTATGCACTTTTATCTGCTTCATGTCATGTATGTATGTCAGGATCAGGAGTGTTCTTCATGAATCAGGAATGGTGATTATGTTACCTCCTTAGAAGGATTTGATACGAGATGTATGGACTCTGTATGGTTAGCTATTAAGACTTCAGGGAAAATGAATGACTACAGTGGGTCAGTGGTGGACCATAGTAAGGCAGCAATGATTCTGCGAGTAGTGAGCTGATTACAACCATGAGAGTTGTATTGGAATGGGTGTTGAGATTGAGTACCACTAATCGGGTCGTGGTAGTATATAAGTTATCATTGATAGACTAATTAAGTAGAGTATCTACCTGGTGAATAATTATTCTTTCTTATCAATAGAGAGTCGTATTATTATACGAGGAAGGTTGCGGTGCAAGCATAGAATTCTAGTAACGATGATGTATAGAATGAGATCCCAGATTCGATTTTCGATGACGAGGGAGTTTCAAAGGTGATTATGTATAAGCTCGAGGAAGAGTGTGGGTCCATAGAATGATGGACGGGATAGCGAAAATATTTAGGCATGGGAAATACGAGGCTATAATGCTTAATGTTGATTTATATACGTATATGATTTGTTCTCCTATGACAAACCTCTATAGTTCAGAGGTAGGTTCCAAGCCAGATATTTTGTGGCAATATATTTTTTTTTTCATATATACAATTCTCTTCAATTCGTTCTTTTCTCTTCTTTTCATTTCATGTAAGCTGAGAAGAACAACCCTTCCAGAAAGGGGAGGTATTGCCGAATGACTATCTATCTATGTGATAGAAGCCTAGTAGGATACCAGCTATTATTTAATTGCTTGTCAAGTACTAAAGGCTGGCCACCTTCTGTACTAACTAAGCGATATAACAAGTGTTCATGATCATAGTGATCTCTCAACAAATTCCTTTACTTCTATTTGATTGATCAAATTTTGGAAAATAGAAACAACTGAAAAAGGAGTAATAAAGTGGTGGTAGTATGCGGAATGGGAACACATTCGTGATACTAAGGTTGACGTGGTTATTAAAAGGTTATAGAACGCTAACGAGCAAAAGTATAACCAGTATAATATTATGTACGGAAGATAGCAACGACTACGAACTGGAAAAGGATGGGTAGTGAGAAGCAAAAGATATAATGCTAGAAGCTATGATGAGAGCCGGTGCAATTGACTTGAAAGAATTTGGAATGATCACTTAACGCAGATTAAGTTATCTCACGATAATCGATCGTATGTTAGTATCGAGGTATCGCCTTATGAGATCCTTGAGGGAAGACAACGTCGATCTCCCTTATGTTAGGATGAAGTTGTAGAGCGCAAGATGCTCGGACCAGCAGTGGTCCAAAGGACCAAGGATATAATAGATCTAATCAGAGGACGGCAGGTAGTAGCCCAAGATGGACATGATAAATATGTTGATTTGACACGAAAGGACAAAGAATAGGAAGTAGGGGACCTAGTGTTGTTATAGGTATTCCCTTGGAAAGGAAGGATGAGGTTCAGAAAGAAATGAAAGCTAAGTCCACGAATTGTTGGACCCTTGGATATATTAAGACATATTGGGAAGTTATCATATGAGCTAGCCCTAACCCCGAACATGTAACAAGTTCGTAACGTGTTTCACGTATCAATGTTAAGGAAGTGTAATTCAGATGCCAGATAAATAGGGGCATATGAGCGCATAGACATGCAACCCGACGTAACCTATATGGAGCAACCAGGAAGGGTTATAGAGTGAAAAGGAACAAGTGCTTAGGGGAAGGATTATCAAACTAGGCAGAGTTTGGTGGCAGGACCATAATGTGGGAAAATTGACTTGAGAGTTAGAAAGTGCAATATTAAGAAGGTATCCCTATTCATTTCTATCTGATTCCGGGACGGAATCCTTTTAAGGAGGGGAGACTGTAATAACCCCAATTTTTGAGAAATTTTGAAACCCTTATGAATAGTGTTTTTGCTGAACGAGAAAACTTTTCATGCCACACTATGTAGGGGTTCTGTTATGGATATTCTGAGATTTTATTAGTACTCTATATGGTATATAAGTGTATGTAAAGATCGTCAGAATCCAATTCCGAACACTTTGATTTTTCCCGGAAATCCACTAGATACGGAAAGAATTGAGAAAAAGGTAACAGGATAAAAAAAGGATTTAAATTAAAGGATTATAGGAGAGGATCATAAAAGGAATATGATATATTGAGAAAGGTTAAGGGAACCTAAGTAATAAGATCCCGGGTATGATCCCTCAAACGATAAACGAGAACGAAAGATAAGCGAACCGTAAAACAAATAAGTGACCAAGAGACAAGCTTGTACAAGAAGCCAGGGATTGTGACATCATCAAACCACAAGGTGTGGACAAGTGGGAGCATTATGACATGTGCAAGGTGACATAGGCATGACAAAAAAGGAAGGAATTGTTGGATGATTGTAAACCACACAAAGTTCAAGGTTAGAAGGGTAGTTAACCAAAAACAAAACCAAAACAACCTAGCTAGCCAAAACAAATCAAAGCAAACACAACATTTTTCATTCTTCAAGCATTGCTCTCGGCTTTTCATCTTTTTCAAAGGAAGAAAAATCAAAAATCAAGTTCCAAGCATTGTTAAATCACAAGGTAATTATCTAAGCTTCCTTGTACATAGATATGGATATGCTATAAGTTTAAGCTCCTAATTCCTTCACAATCTCTTCCAATAAATTAAGGAAGAAGATGGTGAATAGTAACCTTCAAGAAATAACTTTAGTTTTCTTGAATTTTTATGAAAGATTAAGGTTATACAAGCAAGGATCAAGGTTCTTTAGGCATTCAAAGTTCTTGTGTTGTGTTAAAAAGCTTCAAGGAAGGTATAATCTCTTAACCAAGCTTTGTTATTGAATGTTAAGAGCAAAATATGAGTATTGTAGTTCATGAGAGGCTTGATGGTTGTGTATGTAGAGATTAGTGAGTTTTGGGATGTTGTTGGATTGGTAAATGTTGTTGTTTTGATTAAAAGAACTTAAGTATGATTAAAGTTAAGCTTAGGCATAAGTATGACTGATTAAATTGAATTGGTTGGGGTTGTTATGATGTGATAAGGATGGATGTTGGTTGTATGTTGAATTTGAGGTTGATTTGGGATGGTTTTGAATGGTTTAAAATATTGGAAATCGCGTAAACATAGCCGTCGTAACGTCCGATTTTCTTTGGACTGTTTTTGTGCATATCATTAGGACCCGAGAACCCCCTGCTAGATTATGACCACTGCCATGTTTAGATAGCTCATGTTACGAGCTTCGTTTTGATATATAGTTCGTTCGATTCCGATTCACGGTTTAGGAGAAACGACCGTTTCAAGTAACGGCGTTTCGCGAACGAAACTTTTCCCCTCGCCTTACTTTGAAACATAGGTTAAAGACCAAAAAGGGTTAATTAATGCATGAAACATTTATGGTAAGTGTGTTAGGCAGTTGGTAAGACACTCGCGAAGGAATCGCCTTAAAACTCGTAAAGGATTAAATTATTAAAAATGGTGGAGCCCAGGGTACCCGGGTGACTTAAGCAAATCAGTAAACGCAAAACAAGCGTTAGAGTCTAAGTTAGTTAAAGTATAGATTTACAAGTGACTTTGGTTTAATTCCAACTTACTTGTTGTTTATAGGTTACCAGACTCGTCCCGAGCCATTCGTAACCCCCAGTCGCTCAGGCAAGTTTTCTACCCGTTATAACTGTTGTTGTGATGAATATATGTATATGCATTATCTTGCGATAGATGCATGTTGGTTAATTAGCAAATGTTGCGATATATTGAAGCATGCTGATATGGTATATATATGCATGCCTGTTTCGTATTCTTGCCATATATATCTGTTGGTTCAGTTGATAATACCTATACTAGAGAATAGCAGTAATTTGCATATACCCTTAGTATAGGGACCCAAAGGTGAAAACATTTTCTAAAACCGGGAGTCGAGGATCCCGAGTAGATTTTATATATATATATATATTTATATATATATGGTTATAGTTTTCAAAACTATTAATCGAATAAGGTTTGTTCGATAACTTTATTTTATTAATGAATATTATCTTGAATATTCATTCGAGGGCTTATGACTCCTTTTATTTTATTAATTGAATATTATTTGAATATTCATTCGAGGATGTATGACTCCTTTATTTTATTTAATGAATATTATTTATAATATTCATTCGAGGTATTATGACTCCGCTTATTACTGAAATATATTCTTTATTTTATTAAAGAATAAGGTGTTAATAATCAAACTTATTTTCGATTATTCAAATAAAGATAATACTTTCATATAAGTGTATCTTTGGTTATTTAATACTCAGTTTCAAGTATAAGTTTTAAAACTTCTACTTCAATTATTTTTTTATAAAGATTATCTTTATGGGAATATTATTTAAATAATAATATTCAGATATTTTCTAATATATCGGGACTGATTTATTTCATTAAATCAGCTTTACTCCAAACATTCTTAAAAATGTTTTCGAGTCTTCAAAATGATTTTAAAAAGTTAGAGCGGATCCCAAAACTCGTTTTCCGATTTAAGATCTTCCTTTCGAAGGAGACTTGAATATTCGCTCAAAAATCTTGGGGATCCGGCTCTGTGGTGTATTTTATATTCGCAACATGGTTGCTGTTTTGAGAAAACAATTTGATTACTTGCCCAATGTTCGGGAAGTAAGTCCATCTGATTGAGTCGGCATAAGCGACAGGCCGGGGTACGGTCTATAAAGTGTAAGTGGCTGGGTGGCAGTCCATCAACGCGTGAGTGGCCGGGTAACGGTCTAGCGCGAGGTCCTAATGCGGCCAGGGTGATGACCGGTGAGGAATTCAGCCATCTACAGTAGAAAAGGTTACTTATTGGTATCTTTGCCTGATCAGCAAGATATCTGGTTTATGCCAAAATTCTTTTCCTTCCAAATTCATTGGATATTGCAACTCTTTTCATACTTTACATGACAGAGGTTTTCAGGAAATGTATGGGAGATATATATGAATATATTTATATATCGGGTCTTAATGAAGTATCTCGTAACTTCATTATTTATAATGATATTCAATGATTGAATCTATTCAAATCTTGTCTTGTAGTCTCATCTATGTGATGAACCTTTGAAACTGATTATAACTTGAACGGGGGTAGTTCAAGTAGTATTTGGGAAAGATATAAGTATTTTGGGGTATCTTGTAACTTCATCTTTTAAACTTATATCTAGTTAATGATTATCTTATGCATGACAAAGATTTTCAGAAAAACGTTGAGACAAGGTTAGATATATGAGATCACCTTGCAACGATATTTTTATACAATTATACACTAGAACTCTGTGTATATTATGCATGGAAGAGGACTTCCAAGATTTTGAAAAGTATATAGGTATATATACTGAATATTTTGCGACTTCATCGCATTAAGATATCAAACTTGGTTCATTTCTTTTGACCAAGACTTTCATGAGTACTATGAGAAGGCTCATATATTGTAAATCATTATACATATTATTTTGGTGGGCTTGCTGCTCACCCTTGCTTTATTTCTTCATCACACAACAACAGTTAGGAAAGATGGCCAGACTCCAGCAGACCCAGCGCAAGCGCGTGGGAAGCATCCCGCGTCTTCCCGTTGATGTTGTAGCTGCTATAGCCGCAGAGGTAGATCTATTGTAGATCAGACCATCTACTTTTGAGAATCAATTATGTATAATTATAACTTGTGGCAGATAATGGCAATTAACTGTAAATTTATCAAGAAATCATTTTGGGTTGTAATAACTTTTAAATTGTGGATTCAAAGACTTGTACTTATTTAAATTTCATCTCTGAGACTATAACGGGTTGTGGTGTGTGTTAGTGTGGGGTCACAACATAAGGTTATTATTATTAATTAAGTGAAGTGATATTGTGGAAAGAAAGACCGTGACGACCCGGATCCCCGACCCCGGATCTGGGGGTGTTACACCCACCATATACTGTGAAGTTGTTGAAGAGATGTGGACGAATGCAACATAAAACTCAACTGATAATACTATCACATTCATTATTAAAGGTAAGGAATTCTATGTTAAGAGTGATATTGTTAAAGCATGTTTCAAAATTCCTGATAATACTGTAACTTCACCACACACAGACACTGAGATTGTTAACATGCTTAACTCCATGGGCTATGCACTCTCTACTTCTAAGTTAAGTGAAATTAGGAGGTTGGGTCTTAGGAAGGAATGGAGTTATCTATGTGATGTAGTTACTAAGCTATTCTCTGGTAAAATCAGTAATTTTAATTCTGTCAATATCTCTATGCTTAACATGCTTTACATGCTAGATACTGATAAGTTCTTTAACTTTAGTGATC
This sequence comes from Apium graveolens, assembly GCF_009905375.1. Taxonomy (NCBI): domain Eukaryota; kingdom Viridiplantae; phylum Streptophyta; class Magnoliopsida; order Apiales; family Apiaceae; genus Apium; species Apium graveolens. The sequence continues at coordinate 176,150,226 of NC_133649.1, read as the reverse complement.
TTGTTTTGTTTGAGTTGGGGTTTAAGTTAGGGGAGTTAAATAAACGGGGTAAAAATATTTATTATGCTAGATTTTTAATGATGATTGCTAACCATCTCTCTGAGAATATTGTGCTTGAGAACCCAACCAACAAATTAGATTGTTGGGTTCAAGAGAGAAGGATTATTGCAGATTTGAACAGGACAAACCATCACAAAGAGGTGCCACTCTTCTATTTTCCTATTATGGAGGCACCTCAGGTAAGTGAGGTAAGTTCAGATGTCCCTACTCTTCCAGCCTCACAAATTTCTTTGCCTTATAGTGTAGCTCTGGAAACTGTGTCAATGACCCAACAGTTGCCTACCCAAGATACCAAACCATCAAAAATTTCTAAATCCAAGTCAAAGAAAGCCCCCTCTGGTATCTCTCAAAAGATGCCAGTTGCAAAATCCACCAAATCTAAAGAGGTGAGTGTGAAGGTGGGTAAGGTAGGTGAGGGACAGGATGAACATAAAAGAAACCCTAAGGATAAGGTTAGAGATGTGAGTGTTTCCCAGCCTAGCCACACTGCAATTTCCCATCAGACTGCAGTGCTTAATGAGGACATAAGCTCATTGCTAGTTGCATCCTCCCAAAGGGATGTGACTATTGAACAAAGCTCTCAGCCAAGAGCACAGGCCAAAAGCGTAAGGGACACAAGCTCACCCCAAACCTATACTAGAAAGAAGAAACCAAAAACCCTTGGGGATGCACAGGGTTCACACGCTGTGCAAACTGGTGCTGAAGACACATTCACTGCACCTTTTCAAAGTCAGTTTGATGTGGCTCCAATAAATGTGGAGTCACAGCCAAAATCTTTAGTTATAGAAGCACCTCAAACACTAAATTCTCCCACAAACTCTCTGGATGTGGATATGATCAACACATCAAATCCTGATTCCCCTTCTTTAACTCTGTTGGGGAAGCCAAAATCTAGTGCAAGTGAGCATCATCTTTTGGATGATTTGTTGGCTCACTTGCCAATTCTTTCAGGAACTGTTGAGATATCTGTGCCAAAACTCTCATCAATCTGTACAGAGTCCACAATAGTCTCCACTCCAAACTCATTTATTCCTACTCTCTCGATGAATATTGTTCATCCGTCGAGTAGTGATTGTATCCCGACGGATAAGCTTAACAGCAGTTATCCGTCGGATAGTCAAACTGCTAACCCGACGGATATCCATTATCTGTCGAGTGTCTCTGCACAACTTCAAATTTCATCAATTATCTCAAGTGCAGAAGACTTAGTGGTAGTACAATCACTCCTAGGATTGAGGGAAGGGAGTGAACTGAGTGAGAGTCTGGGTTGCTCCCAGGAAAAAGGAGAGGAAAAGAGTGAAACTATGTAGTCCATTTCTTCAGGACTGGAAAAAGAGAGTGTGAGGAGTCCCACCTTAGATGGTGAAGGTGAGGGTGTGAGGGTGGGGAGCCAAGGTAAGACCTTGATGTAACAAAAGAGAGATAATGAGAGAATGCAGGTACAGGAGATATAAGGGTGGATGTCATTGCAAGTGAGTTAGTGAATGTCCATGATGCAGATAGGGAGGGACTATCTCAGTAACCTTAAGCTGTTATAGATTCTACCTCCCTTGATGCTGAGACATTTACTCACCCTGTTCCAGCATATCAACTTCTAGCTGAACAGGGCAATGACAATGCAGAAAGGATGCTCAACTTGGTGCACACTACACAGTCAATGCTAAGAGCTAAGGATGCCATCACAGCTTTTCCCTCTACAACTGGTGATATTGATTATGAGACTGGTGGTTCAGAAGATTTCTTTGAAGGTGAGGATGTAGAAAGTGGAGAAGATCTATTGAACTTAGGGGGAGAAGCTGGCCCTAGTTCAAGGTCAAGCATGCCATCATGATCCTTCTCCAAGAAATGTGATGAACATCACTTCAAATCTACTCTCATCCAGCTAATCAGTCAAACACAGTCTGTACTTCAATCATCCAAAAATGCTAGCACCAAGAAGCTTCTGCAAGCACATCTTGCTTCTCTCGAACTATATCAAATTCAAGGCTATCAACAAACTCTCAATGTCTCCACTCTCAAACAGGAAATTGGTGAACTCAAGAAAGACTTTTCTGAGAGACTGGAAGCTAGACTTCCAGTGAAAACAATTATAGACATCAAGAGATAGCTCAAGAAAAACTCAGATCTTGCCACCAAAGTTGATGCCTTGGACAAAAGAATGTTTGCTATGGAAGCATCTCTTATAGAAATTCATCTACACCAAGCTCAACAGACAGACTTGCTTCAGAAACTGGTGGCTACACAAACCTCCTCCTCTACTCAGCTTGATGATAATAAAAAGGGGGAGAAAGAGAGTTCTAGGAGTGAGGGGGAGAAAAAGTGCTCAACATTCAAATTAGCAAAGTAATTATGCCTACAATTACTATTTCAAAGCCACCAGCTAAGGACAATATTGATCTGATAAAGGAAGCAGCAGCTACTTTGAAAGCAGCTGAAAAGGAGCAGTTTTATCCAATCAACTGGGAGAAAATTGATGAGGATATTCAAAAGAAGTTTAGGCTAGCAAAAAAGCCAGAAAATTCAGCCATTCATCACTCTCAAGTCAGGCAAATCTCTATGAATAAAATGAACATAAACTATCTGGAAAGAGGACAACCATCCTGCATCAAATCTCCAAAGGCTGAAGTACTTTTGAAGCCAAGGGTGAACTATCCAAAATCATCACTAAAGAACCCTTTGGATACAGTGTATGAGACACCAAAGCCTGATGAGAAGAAACTATTGTCAAGATCCATTGTCTTCTACAAGGATCCATCTGATTCAGCTTTGAAAAGGAGAATTGCTAAAGTTTTCAGGAATGGTAAAGAAATTTGTGTGGTGGCTGGACATCCTCAATTTGTTGAAGCAAAGAGAGAAGAAAAGGCAAGATTGAAGTAAGAAAAGAAGCAAGCTGCTCTAGATGCTAAGAAGGTTAAACAAAAGAAAAAGCAAGCTGCTATCTTGGCCAAGCTACAAGCTGTGAAACCAACACAACAAATTCCTGCTCAGCCATCTGAAATCACTGAATCTCAAGATCCAAAGAACCAAGTTGAACCACAACAGAAGAAATCTCACAGATACAAGGAATTGGCCAAAAGAACCAAAAGGAAATTGAACTTTGTTGGTAAGGAATTGGAGGATCAGTTTCCCAATGAATCCATTCCAACTACAACTCAAGCATCAAAACCCTCAGTGGTATTTGAAGATATTAAGGTGGTGGATCCTTACAGGAACATTCATGGTGAACCTATTGTGCCTAAGGATGAACCAATAGACTGGGAAAGTCTACCAATTCCTGACTTCAATTTGCCAATCATTAACAAGCCAAAGAGAACAAAGTCAAGAGCAGTCAAGAAAGTGAAGCTGTCACCTCTCAAATCCAAATCTCTAACCAAAGCTCAATCCAAAGTCAACAAGGGAGATTACATGTACTTATGCGATATCAAGGAATTCTCTGATCTAAACCTCTATCTAGATGAACTGAAAGATGTTAGAGGGATTGATGTCTACAGGAATCTACCTGAAAGGTTAGTTTCAAGTACAAGGGAGGAAAGGAGTTTTAATGGCCACTTCGCATGATCCTTTAAGAAAGCCAATAAATGCTGATAAAGGTTTATTCATCATTCAAGAAGAACTTTGGATTCAATGTTACTGCAAGAAGACTTCTTCTAAAGAAGATTGAAGAACTGAGGAGTATTAGAGCTAAAGATGCACTCCCAAAGACTCTAACTATTCCTTACACAGGGAGAAGAGTGCATCTAAGGCCCTACTGGGTGATGGAGTTCATGGATGACAAAGGATTTAGAAGATTTTTCAGATTAGAAGACCAATTGAGCATCTCTAGCAATGAGACTCTTTTGGAAATGCAAGAAAAGCTAAATCTCTCAGAATCTGATGAACTGGAATTCCACAGACAGCTCATGAAAACAATAGAAAGCTTGGAAAGAGATCCAGATCTTCAAGGAATTAGATTAATCTGCTCAGGCTAGAGGAGCACCTTGAAAATGACTGTGAGCTAATCTTTGTGCATTTTGTTATTTGAAGCACTTTACAGTTTTATCTACTTACTTTTAAAGTTGTATTTTTAGGGTGTTTTATTATCATCAAGTTTCTCTTAATTTATGGCTACAATTCCAGTAGACATAAATTGGGGGAGATTGTTGTGGATATGTTGTGAACTTGATGATTTCATTAACAAAACAGCTTAGTTGATTTTACTTAGTGAAAAGTGTAGCACTCGACGGATAAGGAATATAGTCCTGACGGATGACTCAATATAGTCCTGACGGATGATGATTTATTATCCATCGAGTGAGTAGCTTGTGTAATAATAAGTTTGTAGCACATTTCTGCATACACCTTGTTTAGATTCTGTAGTAGCACTCAAGTCATGTTGACTTTAATTAAATATGCAGAATAGGTTGATTAATTGTACATAGATGATGTATTGTAATTCTGCATAAATGAAGTCAAGTGCCAGATAGCTACCCGACGGATAAACAACAATACCACTCGACGGATGATCAACAAGGCAACCCGATGGATGATCATGTACCCGACGGATAATCAATTCAAACATCTGTTAACAGTGACAACACAGTCACATGCGTCGAGTGTATGCAAAAGGAATGTGGAAGCCTATTCAACTGGGTTTTAGAGAACAAAGAAGCATTGCCATTTCCATGCTATTATGAAGATATTCAAAGATGCTGGAATAGAGTAATGAAACAGCATAGTATTAGACTTGATAGGTTTTGTTTTATTATCTTATCTTATTACTTTGTAATCTTGGTGATATATAAACCAAGAAGTAGAAAATAGAACAATAACAACAAGATTAAGTACATTATCTCAGAGAAACAGTTGTAAGCTGCATCCTTAGAATTTCTCTATAAACTTAGTTGTTCATATTTGTAAGCAGCTGTGAGCTAATCTTGCTACACAGAGTTCTCTTGATATAATATATGTCTCTGGTGGATACATTCAAATCCACCAGAAAGTTTTTAAAGACTTATGCTTTTAATTACTTGTGTTTTGATTTTACTAACTTCTTATTCCGCACTTTACAAATCAAACACTTATATATTATTAAGATAGAACATTTTATATTTTGAAAAAGGTTCAAGAATTTCATTCAACCCCCTTCTGTAATTCTTATTACATTGTTAAGGACTAACAACAGGCCTCACTGAGTGAGAGTGAGAAGAAAGAAGAATGTCTTCCAGTTCGAAAAGCAGG